>NC_066367.1:13670000-14310000 GCF_013377495.2 Cygnus atratus
AGGAGTCTGTGGGTAGTGCTGCTTGTTTATTTTTGCATACAGTCCTTCCAAGTGCTCCCTCTCCATTGGTGCTGAAGCAGAATCACGTGGATATACAAAGGTTTCTGCTACTGCTGGTGATGATGGCCTGTAAATGCTCGCTGCTGGATAAGCCTCTCGGAAGTGATTCACTCTAGCATAATTTGGATCCACCTCATCATCATCAATATCAGGTCCTCCAGGACCAGTGGAATAATCAAGCAGGCCTCTCAGTTGCTTTTGCCGTAACTCCTGATGCTTTGCACCAATCCTAACAATGAAAAACAAAGAACAAATATGCAGTTGGATCTGCTTCAACAGCAACCACAGACACTGATTCATCACGTAAATTTGGAGCACCAGCTCCAAATCCAACTGTTTAGATCTTCCAGTACGCAGTGAAACTGGTGCCAGATGAAAAAAAAATGGTGCACACAACAATTTGTCTCTGGAAATCACCTTTGTAACCAAGGTGGTCATCGTTTTGGTGAAAAAACCACAATGCTGAATATGGTGGCTTTTTAGGGTGTATATGCATATCCATGCACACATATGGTTTTAATTCTACAGCTGCTCTCCACTTTGCAGTTAATATACCTCACCCAATCCTGAAACATTTAATCTAAAGTAGCCAATAAAATTATTACTGTCCCTTGTACAGTTGACCCCCCCCAGATTCTTATAAATAAACTAACTTTTGAAAAGTGGAGTAAATGTGAACATTAATGGAGAGATGGCAGAGTTGTCTCAAATCAAAGGACCACAGTTCATTTGCTGAAGATTTAATTTTTTTAATTTTATTTTGGCTGAATAGATGGGGAAATCACGCCTCACTATATACAGGATAGGGAAAAAGTAAAACAGCAAAGAAATTAATAGAAACCTGACAGAGATGAATTGGTGCATATAAGTGAATTAAAGACTATTACTGGCAGTACTCCACTGTGATAAAGCCTTAAGTGGTATTACAAAATGCTGCTGCTAATCAGGGCCATTGTGTAATCTCTTTGGAATAGTAAAACATATTCAGGTAAATTTCAAACTCAGCTGATATTCAATGATTCTACATTCATGCTGAAGGAAAAAAAAACCACAACAACCTATAGCAAGGCACATGCAACTTCTACTAACTGCTCAGCTACTCTTCAACACGGCATAATTAAATGCCATGAGATGGATCAAGCAGAATGTTGATCACAGTATGTAATAAATAGCATATAGAGAAAATAATGAAGCATGGATGAAAAAATGAAGAATGGAAGACAGATACAGAAATGCAGTGATTGACAGAAGAAGCCAACATTCACTGTTTACTGTATCTGAAGTACAGTATCAGCATAGAAGGAATAGTTTAATTTGTACCACAGAAGAATAAGTACAAAGGATGTAAGCAGACCTGGTTGCCTCAGTAAAGCCTCAGGATTCTACAGAGTGAAAAATGAAGATGTTTTGAAGAGTCTTGAATGGACATGGAGAAAACAGTGTCTTGAAAGTAGAGCAGAGCACATCAGGAGCTTGGTGCTGATGATCCAGTCTGGTAGACAGCTGCTATTAAGTGGAGAATGAGATTCATGCCACTTATTTTGTTCCATTAGAATTGTATCATCAAAATAAATGTTTATTATTTTTCAAATGATTTATAGTTTCACAAATAATTCTAATGAGAACAACATGCTTTCCTCCACATATGCCTGAGTACATTAATGTGCACCATGCAGGCTTTTCAGTTAGACCTCTCCCTTATCTGTGTGAGGACGTATCTAGTGAGGGTGCTAAATAAAAGGGCAAGTTTTTAATGCTTAAAATGTAGGCATACTTTGCAGTGGGATGAGCCTGCATATGATACAAGGCCGTTGACAGAGGAGATGCCTGCTATCCACTCCATGTTTCCTCAGTGGAGCAGATCACCTTTTTTCTCTTGAAATACTTTCTTATGAAGACTAGGAGGGGAGAGAGTAATATTTTCCTAACACACCATTTCTGCTTTTCTTCAAGTTCTTGATCCCAGCCCAGTTAGTTCATTTTCTTTAATTTTTCTTAATTTTTCATTAAAAATACTCACAAAGCCTGAATGTAATCTACTGCATTATTCTTAGAGATTAAATGTCAATTAGAAGAAACAAGATATAATCCAAGTGTATCCTTGACATCTCTCAGGTTTCAACACTTAGGCTTCCTAAGAATTCCTCCTTTTTTCTTTCTGGAGTTTCTCTTCTCTGTACAATCTCCTCCTCCTTCCATACCCTTCACCCTACTTCTCTTTTGCTTCAGGTTTCAGTGCCACACACACTCCCTGTTGTGCATTTGAATGTTGGTTCAGATCAGGACAGGTGCTAGCACCAAGTGCTAACTCACATGGGCTAAGCCAGTATCTTGAAGTTGTAGCAGATTCTGCACAATGCTTGCTTTATCCGCAAGGGAAATTTTTCAGGAGAATCTTATGGAGGGCACAGCCTGGCATCAATGCGTGATAAATTTAGTTAGTAAGGTGTATCTTCTCTCATTTTACTGCCAATTGCTCTGGCTTATCTGGCTGACGACTTTTTGAGATGGTGAGAATTTAATGGAATTCACAGAATGATGGGATGTGCAACTTATTCTTTGTAAAACTAATGGTGACAGTGGTATAGACCTTGGTAAGGGTCATGCTTTTCTTCATAAAACACTGGACAACGGTATGGGGAGAAAAGTCATCATGGAGGAGCTGTATATGACAACAAACTAAAAAGTACTGGTCATCATTCATTTCCATCTAAACCGCAAACCATTGCTAGCAAATTAGTAATAATTAAAGAGCAGCTGAAAGCATGCAAAAGCCTCCAAGGGTTTGTGAATAAAGATAAAAGGGAGATTATACAGCAGAGTTTTGTGGAGAAAGCCAGTGTGTCCATGTGTGAAAAAAACCACATTGATCATTCACATAAAGGAATCTGTGGCAAAGTTATCACCTGGTCCATTTGTCCTAAAAAACAAATTTTCCAGGTAGCTCATCACCAAGAGCACTCATTGTACTGCAACGTCAGGGGTGGATTCTCACTGCAAATACGGCCTCAGACATCAGTTAAGCAGGGAGGGAAGTCTACATTGCTGATTTCCATCTTTTACACATAAAGAGACTTCAAGAGAAACCCTCTTGCAGAAGGATTAATATTTTACATGCCCCACATGGGATTACATTAGAAATGTAAAAATCTATCTATTTTGTTTAAAAAAATTCACACAAATAACTGTTAGCTCCTGCACTCAATAACTCTGTCTGGTTGGTAGCAGTCCTTGCTTCTCATTATCCTGCTCTTCACCTACTAAAATTCATAAGGCACTTTGAGATTGTTTCTGCCTTTCAGATGAAGTTTGAAAAAGATTATTTGAATCTTCTTAAAAACCCGGGAAACTGGAGGGCTTCAGCCTCAATTACTGATCAAAAAGCCTAACACAGACCTTGGTGCAGGAATATATCAGCAGAGGTACGAGCTTCATGACACACAGTGGGGAATTATTACAGGCCCATGTGGGATGAAAGAGTGCAGAAAAGCAGGAGGACATTGCAATCAAGGAACGGTCTTCTCACACGCCAGTGCAGAAGGCATGGCACACATTCACAAGAAGAGTCCCAACAGTTTCTCAGAAATGAGGAGACATAACATTCTGTGGACCAATATATCACCTGTCCCCTAGGTTTTTAAGACCTATTTGAAAGCAAAAGAGTAGTGCAGCACAGCAGTATCACGTGAATTTTGCTTTCATGTCTGACAGTGAGAGTAATTTGTTCTGCTATCAATACTGGTATATTCTGCACAACAAAACCTGGAATTAGGTCACCACAATTTTCTTTTGTTCCTGTAAATAAGTCTACCTTCTTCAACTTCTTCTGAATGCAACCTCCAATTGCTTCCACTATTGTAAGCTGAACCTGTTCAAAAACAATTATTTCCATTCTATATTATACTGACCAGCCAATACCAGGTTATGTCAAATTTTCCATGATCAATGTTTCATCTTTTCAGCACAGCTATTACAACTGCATTAATATTTTGTGTTTCTTTCTTACCCTTCCACACAAATCTATAAAGTTTGCTCTGTGATCTTTTTTTCACTTCAATCCGAATGTTCAAATATATGGAAACAAACTGCCAGATGACTGATTATTCTTCCCTTCTCTCTATTTACCTGGATTTCCAGACCTTCTCTTACATTTTTCACCTTGGAAATTGCTTTGCATTTTTCTGAAGTTTTAAATATGCTCACTGTATTTCAGCATCATGTTTTCACCCAGTTTTAAAGCAATCTTTTTTTCTGCAGCACATCCCAGTAGATGCACAGGAATCCTTTACTGAGATATAAAAAAAAATAAATGTTGCATTTCTTCTCTCTCTCCTACAACACTCTGTCAACCCTACTAAGCAGGCTACTTCTGCTATATCCCACTCTATTGGTTTTACATTTCTGCATCTTCCTCTGCACTTCTCCCTATCTGAAAAAGCATTGTCTTTACTTCCCACCACAAAAACACAAAGAAAATCCTTCCAAATCAACACAATTATCATAGCAACCAGCTTACAGTTATTATGAACAAACAGTAATTATAAGAGAGCCCAAAACGTGAAGCACAGGATGGGTCTGGTTAAACAACTGGTGCAAACTTGTGACAAAAGATAAAATGTCACTCAGCACCATGATGCTGGCAGTGAAACCAGAGATGAGGAGAGGCACAGGTCACCATCTGAACAATTTAGTGTAGCACTGAAGTTTCTACAAACTTCCTGATGAGGGAAGGGGAAAAAAAAGCCTCTCAGAATGAAGGGAAGTTAAATATATTTCCTTTTGGGTATCCCATATCAGTCCTGCTTGCTCTCTTCCGCCACCTGAACACCAGGCTCTCCAGCTAAATCACTGCATGACAACTACATCAACTTCCCTTAGCTGTGTTTCTGTAAAAACACAACCTTTGCACACAAGCAGCCCGAGAACAAGCAACAGAAGTGCTGCATCAAGCAATGCCCTTTCTATTTCCTGTGACCTACCTTTTCCTCAACAGCATCCAACACATATCCTATCTTCATCTTTTCTGTCACTTTCAAGACCCACTAGCTATTGCTAGAACCTTTCTCTACAGCAAATCATTTCAGTAGAAAAAAGTACTTTGATAAAATATATAAGCTCAATAAAACTATAGGCAACATTGTCAAAACTTGTTGCATGCTACTTTTAGGAGTTAAATGAAGACAGTATCTGATATGTCTCATGTACTTCTGAAAGTGGGACACAGTATTTTGAAAACATTTATCGACACCTCATGTAATATTCGGTAGCACACCCCCCAGAGCTATAAAACAAGTAAATGCTCTCATTTACTTTCAACTTTCCTACCTGACGTACCCACACGAATCACATACACCGACTGTACATGTATTACTTCATGAAAAGATGCACAAGCCCAGAGTGCAACAGCCACAAAGGGGTTAACAGCCCCAACAGCTCCTTCCAGCTGCAGCTCAGAGCTCAGACACACGATTGAGTTACTGTGGCTTAACAAGTTATTGTGTTTCTGCTGAGCTACTGTCAATGACCACATATGTATTCGCCGCCTGTGACAAACACAATGTAAAATGCTTTAGCCTGACATCAGTGACAGAGATACTGACAGGCAAAAGCTGGTTCAGAAGACAGCAGCTCACGAAGAGCAAGGCAGCTGCTGGAACGGCTTGGGACCACCTCAAGAAAACTCCAAAAAAAAGGAGTGCAGCAGAAGTGGCTTGTGGAGCATACCCAGGAATGCTTTCAGGAATGGAATGAGAGGGCCAGGAAAAGCCACACCAGATACTCCTCATCTCTTGGCTGTCCAGGCATAGGCTGAGTGGGTAGCTTGGTTGGGAGCAGGGAACAAGAAAATGCTGAACCTTCTAAAACCAATGCAGAAAAAACCTCTGGAAAAACTAAAACGCAGGACTTAGTGAGAGCAGCGCAGTAGCTCAAAGAAGGCCAGGGTCATAAAAAACTTTGGTAATCAAAGACTGCTTGCAACGGGGAGCAACCAGGCAGATATTGGATGCAACCCAGCCTGCAGCTCTGGAGGCTCCACACCAGCCCTAGCTCAGAAGGAGCTTTGCAGGGAGTCACCATCTAAGGAGCTATGGCCTTGGGAGCAGCCCTGCCACCACCCACACAGGGTGTCTGCCACCCAACAGGAGACACGAGAAGCTACTCAGTGGCACCAACAGCCACTAGGTCTGATCACAGTGTAAGGACAACAGGAGGGGAGCTTGGCCCAGGAGACACCATGGGCTTTTACTTGGAGAGCTGCAAGGCTGCATTTCACACCAGAACAGGTTTTGATAGGGGACTAAAAAACAACCAACCAGAAATATGCCCATGACAAAAAGAACAATCTTTACTGAGGCATTTGAACGTCTCCCTTGCACTCCCCATGAGCTCTGGGACGTCCTGTCATCATGAAGCCTGGCAAGAAATGCTTCTCTAGAGGGTCTCAAATAGGTCACAGCTTTCTGGCGGCACAAGCCCCACTAAAAGCACTTGTGTGATGATAGTCCCATGGGAAGCAGGGGCAGGAGCACTACTTCAACACTGGCTCACTGGTGCAAGAACATGAGCTGGAGGCAAGACGCTATGTGAAATTTGCTCCAGCCCACAAACTTCAGAAGTGGTGGTATAAGCCCTGTTGTGACAGGAAAAGCACAAAAGTGATGGTACTACTTTTTTTTTTTTCTTTTTTTTTTTTCTAATAAGCCATGCACTGACTGTGCTTAGTACTGAGCAGAGTACAAAGAATGATGCGGTTTAAGCCCCAAGGTGCCAATCTAAGTAGTCAAACACCACAAATGGACAAGAACATACACTTGCTGACCAAACAGTGTATTTTACAATAGTGAAATACTGAGTGGTTCAGGGACCTTGTTTTATACTTAAGATGAATACAGCAACATTTTTTGTATGGTAGATTAAAAGCAATAGTATTTGTTGAAGAGCAAACATATATATGAATAAGAAAGATGCTGGCTAAGTCAATGAAAGATGTTCCTGGGGGAGAAGAAAGAATAACAACAACAGATAAAACATGCAACAGAAACAGGGAGGGAGCGATAGGTCTTTTAGGAGAATTTCTATCCTGTTCACAAAAAGAGGAGCAGAATAAGAGCAGGTGAGTGTGTGTACAAGCAGTTTGAGGTGTACCTAAACTCTGAAAAAGAACCTGATCTTTAAGGCTTTTGAAATCATTGAGATGCTAAGCATTTTCCCACTCATTTGGTTCTTCCTTGTGAACAGCAGAATAAAAGCTGCTGCACTGATTTTTTCCCCACTCATGTGACTCTCCCCAAGATCTACATACCGCAATGATTACTCAATTTACATCTGATTTAGTATCTTAATACTTCAACTGTGATTTTACATAACATTTCTGCTTTTGTCTCTCATTTACCTAATTCATACATATATTGAGTAACGGGTTGTCTAGAGGAAAGCAGCCTATTTCTGCAGGAGGTCACTTAGATTTCCATTGGGTTTAATGTTTTAATTTCTTTCTAGCTGCTAGCAAAATATATTTTGGTAACTAAAATATTGTATTTTCATTCATTTACATAATAGTGGACTGAAAACATCCTGCCTTCAGATATTCATAAGCCATAATCACTGATGGGAATGGATATATTTCACTTGAATATCTGAGGAAATAATTTCAGTATAGTGCTTTTATTTTTTTTTATTTCATAATCATTTTTCAGACAGGCATGGTCTAGAATGACATTAATAACCTGACTCAAACCTGCAGCTTTTATCAGGAAAAGACTCACTTGTATTTTTTCAATCACCATCTAGGAAAACTCTAGAGGTAGGCAAGTCTTACAGCTAAATAAAATCAAACAACAGATATCCATGAGGACATCTGATATGGACTCATCAAAACCCAAACAGTATATAACTTAGCATTATCTTCCAGGGCATTCTGCTGGAGGCATATCTGTTAAAAACATCCTCTCCATAAGCTATGCAAGTGTTTCTTCATTCTATCTCATTCTATTGTGCTGGATTTGAACAACTTCTCCCCTGTAATTAGTATCTGTAATTGTAAATAAGAACAGAAACAGTCTTGGAAATAAAAAAAAAAAAAAAAAAAAGGCATCTCACAAATTTAAAGGAGTAAGAGACTAACTTGGGCTAAGATAGATCTTGCAACAAGCATTAAGTGGCCCAACAATGAAAACCAGCAAGGTTTAAACACAAAACACTGCCTGTTCTGGAGAACTACCCTATGCCTTCCATATAATGCTGAACTGACCGAAAAAGCTGCCCTTTGATGGCTGTAAGCAAAGAAACATGGGAAAAAAAAAACTAAGAAGGAAATTTTATGGTCAATGTAGTCTAAGTTTATGACAAACTGAAGATGAAACATAGCCCTTTCATACCACAAAACAAGAATTTTGCTGATGAGTAAGTGTGAGCTTTGGACAGAAAAGACAGATGGCTCAATGTTCTTCCATTTTTCTCAGGGGTGACATGGAGTGATCACCAAGTCACTCAGGATCCTGCCCTGTAAAGAAAAATTTTGGTTCTAATGAGGTCAGTGCGTTTCTGCTTGTGAACTTCAATGAGAGCACGACTTCACTTTTGCTGCTAAATCTAAGAAAGTTTCAGTAGGTCTCTTTTTTCTACATTAGTTCTACATTTGGTGAAATGCAGCAGATTACTAAAAGCAAATTATCACATTAAATGCTGTATTTTACTACATTATGCAATTTTCTCTGCTTGTAACTATCCTGTGTTATTTTCTGAAGTGCCAATTTCGCAAAAAAAAAAAAAAAAAGGGTAGAAGGAACCCTCTAAAGATCACCCTGTTCAATCTCCTGCTGAAAAAGCAAGGCTGACTGCACTACCAGGTTGCTCAGTCTCTTGTCAACAGGATGTTCCTTGTTTTGTAGCAATGTGGATTAAATAGTGGAATCATTCCAGGTTTGTCAAAATTCCTTCTTTAGTATCTTTCAGCTGAAATGTTCTGATGCCTTTAGGAACTTCAATCTCCTCCTGTAAGATGACCTTGTATCTGCAGGGACTTTGCAGACCACAAATAAGTTGTGGGCCTAGTTCTCTATGCTGATTTAAAGGAATTCCCAGGCTGCTATGATTTGTACTTTTCACTAAAAAAAATAAAGGTCAGGCATTTTGTACATCGTACCTGAGGAAGGACAGCAGCGTCTGTATTAGGTAAGTAGTCTGCATGCCTAACACTAGTCATTGTGTGATACTGGGCTCCAATAAAATGTCTGCCGCATAATGTGAATTTTAATGCAGGTTCATGTTTTCCAAACCCCAGAACCTACCCGCTACCTTCTGTTCTGAATTCACCCACCCACATGTGGCCCAGAATTTTGTTCAATGCTAATTTGTGGCCCACACATCACCTGAGACCTGGGATCATAGCACTTCCTGATGAGCCTTGAATCTAGCATATAAAATTAACTCAAAAGGAGAATGTGATGACACAGGATCTGGTGGAGAGTTCAGCTTCAACTGTACAAATCACTAAGTCATACACCTCTACTGACGCCTAAGCCAGCTGGCTTTAAATCTATGTCACATTATTTTTTTCCAGAAATCAAAATCCAAGCAGAAATGTGGCCTCTTTAAGCTTCAACATGCCAATGTGGCACGCAACAGATGCACCTCAAGAGATTACTTTGCCCTACCACCTTCAGGAAAGAAAGTAGATTTCATTATTTATAATACTGTAGTAATACAATGGGACATCTCTGCACAGGTACCTACCACGTGCAGCTCCCACTTACTTAGTGAGACCTCATGAGTTTGCACAACCACCTCTGCAACTGCATACATACTATGCCTTAATTTGAATTAAATACTGGTAGTGGAAGGAGCAGGCCTAGCTCCACATGATAGGATGTATTTGCTGTTTCCTTATTCTACACTTAACGACATCAAACCTAGAACCTATTGAACAGAATCTTCCTGTTCGAGAACAGAAACATTCTCCGTCTGTCAGTCTGGGCTTCACATTTGCTGTTGTTGTTGTTGTTTTTTTTTTTTTTTCCTAATTACCAGTCTTGGACTAGAAAGCAAAACCCAGCTTTGACTGAGCAGAGAAGACTTCAAGCTTTTCAGTTATTTCGGTTTAGGCTTGCTATGGAGAATCACACATACAAACTGACTTCCTGTCCATCCCCATGAATTGTACTTTCATTTTTTTCCATTGGAAACAGGAACAGGAATTCTGTGCTGTGGCGCTACTTCAAAGTGCCTGCCAAGGACTTCTGATAGACTGTCATAAATCACAATTGGAAGGGCAAGGTATGAAATGCAGCTTCCAAGTCATTCTTATGGTCTTATTGATTTTGGGGTAGGCCAAGAGCTGACCTACAGTCCGTACTGCATCTAAGAAATCCCTAAGCCAGATCAGTCTGTCTCCTAGAAAGCACTCTATTACCCAGGCTGGCTAGTACACTGGACAGTTTCACTGTATTAGTTTGGTCTTTAAAAGTTTCTAATAACAGTATTTCTGTTTTACAGTCTAATTTTTTAAAACACCAAGCAATAAAGCTCCCATACATCCAGAAAACACTGCACTGGCACGTCCATACAAGCAAGAGCCAGGCCATTGCCATTGGGCTGCTTGGACCTCTAAGTTAGGTGGGCAGGTAGCACAGCTTGTGAAAAGTGGTCTCCAGAGCAAAGTGAAACCAGCGCCTCAATGATGAGCAAACCAAGGACACTTGGATGAGACTTTGGGTCTTACTTAGCACAACTATGACATCTGGAGAGGGCTATTTTCAGCAATCTCCAATACATGGAATAGTACTGCGATAGTTGAAGAAAAGGACCAATTCCACATGCCATTTCGCCATCCTTACTGCTAAATGCTGAGGTAGGACGTTCTGGGATCAACTCGCAGCCTAATGTTTTCATACAAATGCCCTCCAGCAGTAGATTAGCCACATGAAGGAGCTCACAAATTGCTGTTTGGTTCTGAATTCCACGTCACAACCTGTGAAAGGTAAGCGAGAGTCATCTACCTCAGCTATTCATAACCACGCATCAGTTTCTCAGTGTTCAGTGGTAGTCTTTTATTACGTGTTCTGGTATGCAGAGCAGCAGCAGATCTAAAATGAGAATCATTCAGAATCAGTGGGTTGGGATTAATCTGTCCTCCTGTCCAGTGCAAGTGCTGCCACAGTAATAAACAGAAATCTGATAACTTCATACTGTCAGCAAAAAATGAAACTATGACCTTGACCTATGCAACATCATCCACTAACTTCTTCATAACTTCAACATACCATACTACACGACTATGATCTAATAAGAATCTAAAAGTAATTAACTGGAATTTTTGAAAACTGAAGCTTTAATCAAATATGTATTCTTATCAGGGTTGCAAGCCAGCAATAAATTGAAACATTTAAAAAACTGGGATCCAATCCAATCCGTGATCTGATCAGAGTTCAATGGTTATAATAAATTGGGAGTATTAAAACTGGGATCACATCCAACACTTTATTTTGTCTAAACCACAAGACCTAGCTGTGTTGCAAAGTCAGGCATACTCAATGAAGAGATATGCTGGGCTGGATTAACCCTTAATAAATAATGATGCACACGCTCAGAGTCCCAAAAACATGTGGTTTAGCACAGAGCTGAATGGTGAGAAGAGCAATTACCAACATTTTACTAGAGATCAATATAAACTATAAACAGCCATAATAATACTTTCAGACTTTGCAAGACTATAACACAAACACAAAAACTACATGGGGTTCATAACAATTTCTGTGTGTATGAGTGCAGTCTGAGATGTACCACTTTTAAAAATCATACTTTCATTTTTGTAACAGTGAGTTTCAACTTTTGACTCAAAACAATTTGGCTTTCGTACCACACTGCCGTGGCTGCAACTATTCTCGTCTTCATTTTGATTTCCAGTAACATAGAAATTGTTTGTAATTAAATATAATGAAGCAACTGCTAACAGAAATGGAATGGAGTTTCACTCACAAGTATTCTCTCATACAGAAATGGTCTCTAAATGATTTTATTTCTGTAAGATGCATTCCCTTCGTACAGGGATCTTGCAGCTGCAAAATTAAATCTCTGTTTGCCAAATATCAAAAACATATGTATTGATTTTTTAAACTATGGGAACAGGCAACAAGCACCAGAGCTGATTAGACAAGAGAAGCTCTCTTCAATTTCTGGAAGGCTTCTGAAAAGTAAAGGCAACTCAGTCTTTAATACAAAAACTAAAACCATTTAATTTTACCCAAATTTGAGATGCACTGTAACTTAAGCATTCAGTTCAGACATTCAGAAAGCAAGGGCCAGATGTTCCTTCTGCTTCTCTGACATTCCACTCAACAACTTAATACTATTAAAAAAAATCCTCAATTAATTCCAATATGGAATAAAAAACTAAGACTGATTGAACCAAACAAACCAGTTATCCTCTGAACAAGTGCATAGCTGTTTTTTTTTTTTTTTTTCCTCCAACTGGGTGTCATATTTTGTGAAATTTTATGTAAAGGGAATATATATATATGTGAAGGAAATGTTCTGCTCTACTAGGAGAGAGACTTCGGTCTCAGCATGAATATTCCAGTAAAATAATCCTAAATAAATAAAAAAATAGTTTTCTTTCATTTATAGTCACTTTATTTGCATTTGAAAGGCAAACAAATTATTATGTATAAAACTCAAGTGCCTAATATATGTATCTAATTTGTTTTATGAAGATTTTCAAACTTAAGAAAATTTAAAGGCAACCCCAAATGAGTGGGAAAAAGATGGGAAGAAGGGAGGAAGAGAAATCTTGTTTTGAGGGAAAGAATATAGGATCCCTTCCAGTGTTTAATAATGTAGTGAGCATCTTATTGTTAAAATGATAGATTCTGAGTAATTTATACAGAATGCACTAAAAATACAGATTTGAGTCAGCTTGATCAAAATAAACCTCAGACATAGCATTCGCTTTTTCCTTTTATGGGCAGATTCTAGACCTTTGGAGCACATGTTTTATTACAGCCAAAGTCTTTGAAGCAGGAACAAAATGTTGAGCTTATTTGAAGTAGGGCCTCAGTCCAATGAACCACTTGACTGGTGTCAGGAAGGACAAACCACCACCTCAGAGAACTGTATCACAAGCTAAGTCGTTCCTCCTAAAAAGCTGTGCCATGAAGTTCTGACTTTGGTAAAGTTTCAGTGGTTTTGCATTGCTGCAGCAGAAAGGAAAGCTACAGGAGGTAGGGGGAGAAGGAGAAAATTGTGAAATTCAGAGGGGTGCTGACTTCATATTCAATTGGACACAGATAAAGCCATTACTAAATGAGGAATGCCTAACATCCTAAATTCCCTTTAACCACTTGAAGACTGCAGAAGTAGCAGTCATATAATGAAGTACTGCCTTTGCAATGAAAGGAGGCCTGGGGCTGAGGTCTGGAACAAATTCCTAGCCTGACAGGGACTTTTTAGGAACCTGGATAAGCAGCTGCACTGCCTGCACATCAGATTCCCACCCACGGGACACTTTTTTTTTCCTGGCAGATTTTGTCTCTGCTACCTCAACTGTAAGTGCTTGGGGCTGGGCCCAAGCTTCCCTAACAGCAATGAGCACAATGAGACCTTCACCTTGGCTGGGACTGTTAGGGAATACAAGCAGTAAGAAATAATAACGATGTCAGCATTTTAGTGCAGGATGCAGAGCTGCTTCAGAGAACTGCAGCTACAAGGCAGTACAGTACAGAGAGTTGCACTGAGAACTGAAAGATGGGGAATGGAAATAAGAATTGCTAGGCTAGAGAAATACTCAATTTATTTTCACTTTTTAAGGTTCAAGTGTGAAACTTGGTGGCCCATAAAAGGGTTGCCAGGCAAATCTGTGCTGTGGACCAACGTGCAGCAAGTTCAATCCTTTTGGGAAGCAACTGCATTACAGAGTAAGTGCTGTACGCTCTGTCTGCATACGCCTACTAGATCTAACACATTCTGGATGTGTCAGACTTGTTGCACATGCACTATACAATTCTTTCTCCGTGCAAGCAGTAAATCCAGCCTAGTCTGAGCACGATGGACTTATGTTCCTGCAAGCACACCTACATAAGATCTGATGTTTCCTGTCAGAGCCAGAGTCACTGAATTTGTACTGCACAGCCAATCCATAATCATGCAGTGATCACATCTGTCATTTCTGCATGTCTGTAAATCATGCAACATTTCTGGGAAAAGGCTGTGTACAAGGAAATACAGAATTATGGCAGGCCTGTCTCTGGAATTCTGTGAGATATTATTGTACCTATCCAATACCAATCAACAAACAAACAAACAAACAAACAAACCACCTTTGCAAAACTCCAGGAGACAACCTGCTCCTGTAAACTGGAAATGCATTTCCTTCTGAAAACTGTTTCTCACCTGGAACATATCTTGGAACAACATTCTTTTTTTTTTTTTGTGCCTTTTTTTCAGTGTTTTTTTTTTTTTTTTTGGAGATCTGCCAAACATATAGTGCATGTAAAACCAACCTCTAAAACCATGCAAGGTCCACAGCTGCTAAGATGCACTTGATCACTGATCCTGTCACACCCAGCCCAAAAATCAACTACTCTGACCTCTTCAACTAGTGTCAAAAATGGACAGTTCAGCCTCTGAAAAAAAAAACACATTAAAAATCCTAAGTATTAGTATGACAGATTCTGAAATATTTAGGCAGTCAGTATTCAAGAAAACTGAAGTTTAAGCAAACAAACTGACTTTAAAACTGTAGTAATTGGGATTGTGTCTGAACAAAATTACTTAGACAGCTAATCTTGGAAAAGTAAAATTAGGTATGTGTTTAAATTAATTCGAAAAAGGTTAGATGTCAAAAAAGCAATTTGTATTTTGTTCTAACTGTTAAATAGAGGATTTGTTCATGGGTATCAAGGGACAAAAGCTGCATTTCTATCAACATTTCTGTAGTCCATTTGTTCTACTATTACATTCCTAGTAGTTTTAATGTAACTCACTTGAAAATATGATTTGAAAGCATACTGATGTTTTAGTAAAATTAAGTAAAGGTTGGTTTTACAAAGATGAAACCAAATATGCAGAACTGCAGCTAGTGAAGTCATAGAAGCAGAAGATCTATGATGTGGATGTGCCACAAGGTTTTCTTTGCCAATATCTGCATTAAAATCTTGGAATTCAATTACTTTATACAATCACTAAATCTTGAGACAGAGCTATAAAACTTGTCTAGAGTTTTACCAAGTATCATCACTAGCTGAACAGTCAACAACAAAACAAAAGGACTGGATTACGTTTAAGTCAAGTAATGTTTCCTTCCACTGATTTTACTCTATCTCCCAAACAGTTCTTACTCATATATGAGAATCTTACTTAATTTTCCTCCAGGAAAGATGAAGCCTCTTCCATCTTACAATTCAAGAAGGGTTCAGGAATCAGCCTGTAGACATTCTTATGTGTGCATACATATACTGCCATGCTCTTATTTCACTTCGAAAGTTGAAGTGACTTGACTCTTTTTACAGCATATGTTGCATAGCTTTGGGGATAATGTAAGGAAATTTTCTTCACTGTTCTTCTCTCTCCCCCTCCCCCCTTTATTTTTTAATTTTAATCCTCAAGCCATACAAGCTGTATTACCTGATAGAAAATAGGGTATATTTCTATTTTCATGCATTATAGAAGAAGAGGCAAATAAGTGAGTTAAAAATATCATCTTGGTTCATCCACTTCTCAATACACCTGCTGTTCTCCATTTCAGTCACAAACTCTTCCAGGTCAAAACTGAAATCATTACTAGAGAAACCAGAATGATGAAGACATTGAGCTGCCAGTTTCTAATGCAGTCTTACCAAGTTACTGTCAATCAGTGACTGCAACTTAAAAAAAATAAAATACAACACTAAAGAAATATTATGAACAATTATCTCATGTCCAATGGGAATGTTAGACCTCTAGACAGAAGGGTTCATTCCTTGCAGCCTGCCAACATTTTACTAAATGACACTGGGCCTTTAACAGATGGAATACATGCTTCTTAGCTTGCCAGGATCCTAATAAAAGACACTGGCTTCTTTAAAATGAAGGACACATACCTCTCAAATTGCCAGTATCCAAATTGGGAGTCAGCAGTTTAAAATAAAGGCACTCATCAATCTGGCAAAATCAAGGACGTGATATAGAAATTTTAAAACAAATGGTACAAAGTTTCTCCTGACACTACTCAACTTGGATGAACTAAATACTTCAAACACTTACTAGGCATATCCAGTAGCAGCAAGTAGCAGCACTGTGGCAATTGGATACCGTACTAGCTTTTAAAATGAGTCAAATAAATATTAGCAGCAGACTTCAATGATTGGGGCTTGGATTTATTTCTTTTTCTCCATCCCGTCATCTACCACTCCACTCATACAGCTGACTATGTACTGCATGACTCAAATGAAAGCAGGATATCTTTTCCCTGGGCACTGATCAGCACCACAAAGGCTGGCCTGTACTGCGAGGAAAGACTCAGCACTCCCAAAATGAACTGTATCTGCTTCCTTCCCATCACCCAGGAGCAGGATTTTCCATTGAGGGAAATAAACCTCTGAAAGCTTTCCCTATGCGTTGGTAACCCATAATACTACAGCTTGGAAAGTCTTGCAGCAACTGCAGAAGCCTCTTGAAAGCCAGCAAGTATGGGCTCTAACTTTTCTGACAGCAGCCATCCGAAGGGAGCAAAGACCCTCACTGGCATATCGTGAAGGACACCTGGATGAGTTGGGTGAGAGAAGTGGAGAGAGAAGTTTGCTGAGCCTTGTCAGCACTTACAAACTAACCCCAAACCCTGAATGGCTGAAATGGGTGAAAGGAGAAAATTACAAACTCCCCGTTTGGAAAAATAATGAAGATGATAAGATTGGGCATGGAACAGGAGCATTTTATGAACAAGACAACTGGTGTTACTCACATCAGTGGTTCCTTGTATTTCAGTCTCAGAACCTTACCTCCGAAATACTACAACTCACTGCTGACACATGCTCAGTGGTGCCTACGAACCTCAGATTCTTGTCTTGCCCAGCATCCCTTTCCCACCCCCTGACTGCCAGCAGACCCCTGCCTCTAACTCTTCAGACTGACTGTAACTAGCTGAGCCTCTTTTCTTCCCACTGTGTCTGCCTACTCAGCATTTGCTGACTAGATACTTCTGCAACATGGGGCTAGCCAGCAAACTCTTGTGCAGTAAAGAACATACTTAAGTCCAAAAACTACCATCTTATGGCACAGCCAGCTGGAACCAAAGATGTCTGATGTACTAGATCAGTTTTTCATCTGATGAACAAAAACGCTGACATGATTTACTCACCTTTCACGTTCATCTTTCATTTTCTCCAACTCCTCTTCTTTAAGTACATCATGCTTTGGATTCCCCTTCTGATCTGTTTTCCCGCTTTTATCTTCTTTTTTCTTTCCAAATCTGTTTAAGATATCAAGGAAGGAGTCAAGAAGAAATAATTACCAGAAGAAAAAACAGTACTTATCTATCCTAAAGCACAGAAATTTTAGGCAATCACAACACTGTGAGCTTTTATCTTGACCACTCATAGATCCCACATTGCAAAAGAAGTTCAGTTTTAAATGGGCTATGTGCAATAGGAAGGACTAGTTTCAAACTGATTTGGTTCCTGAACTTTTGAAACATACTGCTTGAGAGAGAAAGCAGTAAAGCCCCACCAAACCCAAAAAGCAAACCACTGCAGGACTAAACTATTATTGTGCATTTTAAAGTAGCTGAAGGTTCTTCTTACCACAGGACAGCTCTCTGAAAGTAATCTGCAGTGGCTGTGGTGCCAGCACCCAGACTGGACCACATATTCTGCTCTTATCAGTATCTATTATCTCTTAATCATATCTGGTCTTAATTTAAAGATTTGTTCTTTGTTTAAATAATGATGCATTCAGAAAGAATAAAATCTTGATATATTTTGAAAGTACAAAACTAGACAGCTTTTAAGATCTCTTTTTAAAGTACTTCTGGGTTTTCCTTTCTGCCTAGGGATGTACTATCCATTAATATTTATGCAGTGAAATTCCTCCAGAGACCCCAATCAGTTCTAGGGTTCCACTGTTCTATACGTTGTACTGATATGTTATGTTGCATAGCATAACAGCCCATTTTATGCAGCCTGTAAAAGGTGACTAAACCAGGGAGCTACATTTCATTTTTGATGGAGCTAGACAGAATACTGGGGTCAAGTATGTTGTATGTCAAATATGCTTATGAATTATGGGCCAAAAAGTATAAAAAACTCCACACCTTTTCCCCAATCTGAATTCTCAATTCCATAAGTAAATAAATGATCAGTGCCTTCCATGTAAGTTAACGTGTCCTTTCATGCAAATCAATGACAGTACGTACAAAAAAGTAACGATTTCTTCATTAAATATACCATATTGCAAACTACTTACTCTGACTCACAATTGCAAACTCTTCTCTGTAAGTCTGCAGTATTGTCTTGGTGATATTTCTTTTACCCTTCTTCTTCTTTTTCATGTCAGCCCAAACTGCCTCAAGTGGAATAGCTGAACTACTGTACATGTAGTTAAGTTGTAAATCATTGACTTTAGGTTTCTGCTCTGACCAAAGCAGAAATCTTTGTTGTCAGGCTTGTAAGTTAACAATCCAAATTTTTAGTGCATTTAAATCAATAATTATGAGCTTATGGTCAAATGAAGTTCTGACAGACTCTTCAGCAAGTCTTCCAGACAATAAGAATTTGGTTATAAGGAGAATGATGGGCATGAGAGACGGTCATGTAGTGTATGGTGCAAACAAGAAGAAAGACAAATACTACAGGCATTAACATGAGATGCTCTACCATGGCCTGTGCTGGGGAATAGACAGTCACATCCCAGTGCATGGCTTTCTCTTGCCTTTTTCTTATATGTGACAAGACAGCTAGCGTATTACATTCTTCCAGGGATCCTCTGATCAATATATATACATACATGCATACACACACACACCCCTTTCCTACAAACCATCTTCAATTCTTTTTTGATTGTCTCTCTTAGATCAGTGCTTCCAGGAAGACAGCAGATACTTTCCACGCTTCTGCTTTTCCTGAGTTGAGAGCAGCACACTGATTCCACTGCTGCTTTCCCAGTTCTAGCAGTCCTACAAGGCTGCGGAGCCACAAAACCCATCAGAGGTTGGTGGTAGCAGTGAAAGCAGCAGTTGGGAAACATGAGACAGATAGAGATTGTTAAGAAAGAGTGAGAACATATGAAGTGAGGAAGGCTCATTACCCATGCGAAAAGCCATGTGAAACTCTGCATATATTGCTCTCTAGAGAGATGTCACATAAACAAAGCACCTAACCAGACAGCCAAAGAACAACTCTCCTTGGGATGAGCACCAGCAGGCTGCACCTGAAAACACCCTGCTTTCAAACGCTTGCACATGCTGTGAAGGTCTCATGGCGGTTTTCTCAAGAGAGGCTGTATTAGCACTTGCATCTTGGTCGTAATCCAAGTCTGGTACTTTGTTTGTATTCAGTCTGCTTACTTTTCTCCCGCAATTTTTCAATTATGGTTTTGTGGATTCTCATATTTGACTGTAGTAAGTATTGATTTTGAAAACAGTATTCTTGGGCATATTGTACTGTTGAAGGGAGTTAAAGCTGAATATGTTGCATACTCAAGAGAAATGTAAAAAAGAAATGTTCGACATACCTCCTTTTCAAGACTAGGTATTATTTCTTCCTTATGAAGGAAATACATTTTAAATAAAATAGTGATGATTTTGATTGTAATAACTGCAAGCATGATAACTCTCAGCAAAAATAGTGCTGTCTGCTGGTAGAGCTGCTCTAGCTACAAATTGGCAAGTTCCAGTGTAATTATAAATCAGGAATAGTGAGTTGGTCTTGATGAAAACACTTGATCTGTTGTTTTGGGGTGTTTTTTGTTGTTGTTGTTTTGTTTTATTTGTTTTTCATGTTATATTTAGCTTCACATGGGATTTGCGAAGACTTACAATTTTTACCTGTTACACTAAGTACGCAGCATATAGCTAAAGGCTAGGAAATGCTGAAGTTTTTAGCCTCTTGTGCACATTGCTATATCATAAAAATCCATTGTTTTTTATTAATATCGTAATATGTTTTCAGCTCAAAAAAATCTTGCACAAACATTAAAGAATAAAAACAGCAAAAATTTAACACTTAAGAAAAGCAATATGGAGCACAAAGCATTAAGCCACAAAAAAAAAAAAAGCCTAATAACCTTAGCATACTTTTCAGCTGAGAAAATTAATATTCCAACTTCTCAGAGCACAGTCCTGTAAACAAGAGTATAAAGGGATTTTCTTTAAGTGATCAGACCTCGGAGTGATACATCCTTATGGGAAAAGTCCATACGCAACAGTTGAGAACATGCTGTAGCACAGTGAAGGATTATCCTATTTCTTTGAATTTCAAAGGAAAATATGGGTGCCCTGCAAATAACATTTTCCCCTTAGAAGCATTAAATGAATGAAGTTTCTGAATACCGAGTGTACATCATCATCTTGCAGTACATATTAACATTCAATTGGCTATCGTATAAAAGCACACATGCTTCATTTCAAGGCTTTTATCCCGATTGCAAGGGATAAAAGTTAGAACAAACCTTCTATAGGCCTGCTCTGTTATATTTGGGATAAACGTCTTATATGCAAGACCTAAAGCTGTGGTCATGGCAACACCATTTCCACGTGGAGCTGGGAGCTTCCAGATCTCAAACATGTTGGTATTTGCTTCAAGGATTAAAAAGCAGGCAGGTCTGTGAAGTCCCAGACTTGTAAGGAGGAGAAACATCTGCTGGGTAGAACCCTAAGCAGCTTGCTGACTAAATTCAGCAACTTGGATTTCTTAGTTAATTTGGTTGCCCTAGATCAGTAGGTGTCACTGCAGCCAACAGGGTACATAATGGAACTGCAAACATCTGCACGGAAATAATTCAAGAGGGCATATGACACAGTCAAGCAAGATACACAGCCTAACGATGTCATAAAGCCTTGACATCTCCAGAAATGATCTTTTAAAAAAACAGAGTGATTTGTAAAGTACATATAACAAAAGCTCTGGCTCCTAGTCATTTCACAGCAAATGGGGAAAAATGCTGAGATTATTAAAGCAGCTCCCTTATGAAAGACTAGAAATAACCCTTAAAATTAAATTTAAATGTGAGTAAGAATGAATGAGTGAACAAGAAAGATAAAGATACTAATAAGGTATGATTTTCAGGTCCACACAGGGACTATAAAAAGCTTATTAACTGCCACTACTGCCGTGTGTTTTAAGTTATTTTATCACGCAGCTTTACAGCAGAAGAAATACCCTAGAAGCAGCGTTGTGCTTTGATTAATCACTTTCATACATACACTTTTACAGAGTATTAAATATTTCCGTAAAGATCATTAGTGAGTCACACTTGTTTGTGATTACAGACCAGGCTCATTTTACATTTATGTTAATAGCAACATTAATGAAATAATTCTTTTACGTTTTTTGTGGCTCTCTAAATATCTAAAAGGTTTGTTATTAAATGTTTACTTATTGGACAGAAGCATGCCATTGAGTATTACGCTAATGGATCAAGAGCTTTGCAACAGCTGAAAAAATACAGAAAGACGAGAATATGTTTGGGTAAATGCTGTGATTTTGAGAACAGAGCGCACATGGCAAGGACTGGGCAACACTGTTCACATCTTCACCAGTATCCAAGAAGACGGCAGTACTTTCATGGCACGAGTTAAACTTTTGGTGGAAGGGCAGCTCTGTGCCAGAGGCAGGTGTGCATCTCTTCTCCTTGCCCCACTGCCAGCCCCTCTCACCACTGACTGCATCCAATTCTCTGTCCCTGGTAGATGGAGGACCTGGAGACGGCCACATCAGCCTCTTCTGCTTACAGCTCCACGGCAGGTGAACCGTGATGGCAGTGCCTCCACCTCCAAGGAGAAGGAGAGGAAGGGGCAGGAAGGCAAATCTCCTGCGGGGCTGGGCAGTGCTTTGTACAACACCCAAACCGGTTGCTCCTGTTTATACTCTGGATCTCAGCACTGTGGTGGTGTTGAAAGAGTCCCTTCCATCCCACCCAACAGCCACCTGGTCACTCCATCAGGCTCCCGCCAAAACACCCCAAAGAGCAGGTAAGGCAGGTATGTGCAAGCTTAGACAATCAAAACTAGCTCGCACGGAAAGAGAAAAATAACCTAACCTTTGTTTTATTATATCAACCAAGACTCAAGTGGCACAACTTGTTAACATGTCCTGCGCTATAATTGTTATTTGTATTTCACAAATTTAGCTAAGCTTTCTGACAGTGACTATGCTTATATTTAGCCATCCTCAAATCACTTTGGGAGGTAATCCACATTATTCTAATGCTGTGATAGTCATTAAACTGGTTATGGTCAGCAGGAAAAGAGAATGTTATACAGATAATGCAAATACAAAGAAAACCACATTATTAACACCAATATTTCATTGCTCCTATTTTGTTATGTCAACGTTAAACTAAGTACCTTTTTTTTTTTTTTTTTTTAATTTGCTGTAGCTAACTACTGGAGCTAGACTGAGCTTCCAGATCCAGTCTAATGGGAGTAAAACTTATCTTTTTAACAACTCTCATTAAACACAACCTCCCCCCAACCCGTTTATTTCTTTGATGCCCAAATTAGCATCTTTTCTCCAGCATGCTGAATTAATTAGTACAGTGACAATGAATTAGTACAGACAGGATCAAAGCCGAAACCGTATTTATCTGGAATTTGAAATTAAGAGCAGAGTATATTAACCCTCAGCATTTCATGGAGCTTTCCACATGGCATACTTAGTAAGCCTTCCAGGAGTTCATTCGAAATAAATCAACAGTGCAATTTTTTTTCCCACTGAAGTTGTGCTAAAATGAAAATAAATTTGCCAAGAAGTCTGCTACAATGGGGAACTGCCTTTAATGCATATCCTTACATACTACTTATTATGTAACTTGTAGGTATCAGTAGAACAAAGCAAACAAAGCTGAGAAAAGACAGTTAATCACACCTGTATTAATGCTTGGATCATCGCATTGTTCACAGACTTAAGGGCTAATGAAAGAATTCCCAGCACCAAACCTGAGGAAACTGCTTGCTGTAACCCCTCACAGGTAAATAACATCTAATCTTCAATGAAATGAAGAAACTCAGAAATGAAATGTCAAACAAAAGCCCTAACTTACACAGTAAAGCTTGCTCTGAAAGCATCAACCATATGGACAGCAACAAGAGAAAATCTACACTGCCAGTATCATTGTCTCAAATATTATCTGTGTTTCAGTATCAGATAAATGATTGGAGGTTGTTTGCCGTATGAAATGTAAGAGGTTACTCTTCTGCATACAAACTACAGAACAAAGTCAGGCAATCTAAATAAATACCCTGAAATCTTGAAATCTTTTTAACCTTCATCTTCCCTAAGCCTTTATGCCCCACATCCTTATTGTTTAAATGTCAAACTTGCCCTTAATTTATATAGATGTCACAATGCTGAGTTACTGTAACTCTTTCTGGTAACTAGGTATTAGGAAATCCTTACCAGTGGGGTAGCTCTATCCATCCCTACCATAGACCCAATGTAACTTCTGCAGGATATGAAGTGACCAGAGACAAAAACCGAGGAACATGATGGTACCCTAAGACTTGGGCTACCTGAGTTACAAGTGATTGCTGCAAAACCACAAGGTCCATCTACAGAACCAATGGACTGGAGTAACTCTCCTCGGCAATGATGCAAATATAGACAACAGAAGGCAGCCTGAGGAATCATCTTTAATATTTCAAGAAACTTATTTCTAGAAAACATGCAGAGGTAGTATGAGTTTTGGAGATAGTGTTTATTAAGAGGGGTCGCTGTTATTATTATCTGACTGGGAAACGTTACAGTGAATGACAGCTTTCCACCTGCGTCCAAGAAATTATGCTTCAGTCATCTGATGACCACGTTGCTGATTTGTGGTCACCAGTACAAGAACTCTGCATCCTACATCACATCCACAGAGAAATAAACACCTACAGTAATATAACACAGCTATGATTTACAGCTTGGCCAGAAGAAGGAAAAGTTGATTTATGGTCTGTCCAATGCATCAAGCCCTACCAGCTTATCCACCAGGCAGTGTAATTACCCTCCATGCACGAAACTATTCCCATATATTCTTATTTTTCCCTGCTTTCATATAACACTAGCCATTTCTCCCCTCTCTGTTCTACCCTACAGGAAAGTAATTTCTTCTGAATTGAATACTAATTCTCTCCCACTGCACAGAAACAGTGCACAGAAACATACCTAACCCTATTCTACATGAAGTCTGCAAATGCCAACCCTAGGGGAAAAGGATAATCACACCCATGTCTTGGGCATGGTGAGAAAAAGAAAAGGACAGAGTATTAAGGTCTTCTCCCTTGACTCTGCTTTCTTAATTCCCATTTTCTCATCCCCACACTGAAGAAAAAAGAAGAGAAGCAGGCAGTTAGGACAGCTATTAATTTTTCCTGGAATTTGTTATCCTCTGTCATTCAGGAAAAAGATAAATGCAGTTTCTGACTGAACCTATTCCTCTGAGGTTCAGTCAATAAGACAAAAAGTAAGAGACAGAGACTCCCTGTGCAGTCTGCAGGAGCTGCCAGCTGCCCCTCTGGGACTACTTGCTGACTCGGTGGATTTCTCAGATTGAGTTTGGAAATTCTGCAGAGTCCAGTGAGAGACAGCATCCCTCGGTGTCACGCCAGCACCTTCAGCCTTAGCAGGTAAATGAGACAGGGAAAAGACCAACTGAAGTGAGGGAAAGAGGCTTTTTTTTCCTCCTTCTTTTCTGTTTCATGCTATCTCCTCATCTGTTCTATGCCTCTTCCCCCTATTACCAGCAATACAGCCCCAGAACTCACTAACGTATCAACTACACATGCATGTATAGTATATGCATATTGGTAAGGGGAAGGATTTTTCCATTTTTCGTGCATCGTGATTCTCATGGTATTTGGTGCTTTTCTTATCATTTCAGCCGCTGAGACGTTATATGAGAATCTCCATTCACACCAGAAAATTATTTGCTCAGCCCTTTTGGCTATGGAAAAAACTTGAACCCATGACATTCTCAGAACTGCAGATACAAAACTCGTGAGGCAAATTAAATACATGACATTTGCAAAACAAAACTGAAAACCTGCTACATTTGCACTCAGCGTCATGATACTTCGAAGTGTCAGACTCGCTAATTATCTCAGAACAGCAG
This sequence comes from Cygnus atratus, assembly GCF_013377495.2. Taxonomy (NCBI): domain Eukaryota; kingdom Metazoa; phylum Chordata; class Aves; order Anseriformes; family Anatidae; genus Cygnus; species Cygnus atratus. Next base: position 13,695,339 of record NC_066367.1, read on the forward strand.
TACTCACCTCCTCGACCACACTGTGTGCTTTCCTCTCCTTATGTGCCACAGTGGGGATTTGCTGGGGCTTATCTGACTTTCATGAAGAGAAACTGTTCATTGCAGGTTCCAACAAGATCTCCAGGAAAGCCTGACTCTTGAAAAACAGCAATAACAGAGGAGTCCCCTGCGTTGTGCTTGAGACAACACCGAAACCTTCGTGGAAGCCCCTTTCTTTATGGAAATGTAGTCACACTCTAATGATCATTCATGTTGAGCATGTGCCACCACACCCATTATATAAATTTAAGAAACTGAGGCACAAAGGGGAAAAACGACTTGCCCAGATTAAGAAGTCTTATTCTCTTTCTCTGCTAATCACCTCAGAGCCATAGTTACAGTAACGCTACATATCTGCCTGCCTTGTTTTCCTACCAGTTTAAGATGCTTTTTCCCTTTTCTATTTCCCCCTATCTCCTTTAAGTTCTCTCCTCAATCATTTCCTTTTTTCTCTCCCAATACACTCATTCTCCCCCCACCCCTTGCTCCGTACTCCTTTCATATGCTCTCCTGCTGCACTGTTACGGAAATACCCCTTCCTGGAGATTTTTGCTGGAGGCAGAAAAGGAAAGGAATGTGTCTTGGGAAACAGCACTCTTGCCTCCAAGACACAGCGCAGCAATATGCAGTAGAGACATGCAGAGTTCACTACAGTAGCTGAGCTACCAAAAACAGTCTCAATTCTTTCCCAACAGGATGCTTTAGCCTATATTTGAGCTCTGCACTGCTCAGAGTGCTTGAGAAACTCTGAACTAAAGGAGAATACACAGTGAAAAGACTCTGAGGCTCTTTCGAAGGAAGGCTTGTCCAAGGGAGTGATACGGGTATTGAATCGGAAAGGGAGGCAGTAAAGGCAAACAGAAAACTCTACAAGACTTGTTCTTAGATTACACAATGAACTCTTAAGGTTTAGGCATCACAAATTCCATCCCTGCATTCTCAATGACTGTTGCCTTTTTTTTTTGGAAAGCAGTAACTTTCAAAACAATGCCAAAATAAAAGAAGAGTGGAGTTACATATACTGTATTTTGAAAGATGTGTTTCAGCATTATAAATAATAGATGCTTTTGCATTTTTAAACTGTCAAAATCAGTCCTTCTGATAAATAATACTTTCCTTCCCTGGCCTTGGCTACTGTACATCACTAATTAGACATAGTAGTTTGTGGTTAAAATCCTTCCCTACAGATTTATTATTTGCTTGTATACACTTTTCAGTAGAATTTTGCTAATTGTAAGGTCTGCTGGAGGCCAACTGTATGAAGCCACTGTGAGGAGAAATCTGTTTGCCTGTCAAAACAGTGGCCATCAATTAGAACTGTAAATGTGATTCCTTTAAGTGTCTTGGATGGTAGCAGAGACTTCTAGTGATGTATTAGGGGGGTGAATCACTTTCATAGTATACTAAAGGAAGTTTTCAGACAAACAGCTGCCCATATGAAACAAATTCACCACTATCTTTGAGTTCAAGAAGAACCAGTACGGTCTGCCAAAATTCCCTCAACTATTTTCTCAGAATTCCCAGCTTTAAAACATTTTATGTGGCATATTGACAAAACTGATACTAGATTATTCTGTGGTTTGCTTAGGAAAAATTTGGCTTAGGATAGTTATAACAACATGAGAAAAAACAATGAAGTTGCTGAAAGACACAAAGCACGAGAAAAGTATCAGCGGAACGATGCAATTCCACTGTTCACTGATTTAGGATGCAACCTTGGCGCGCACACAGCAATTTCCCCTTTGATACAAGCACCCAGCTTTCATTAGCATCAATAAGAGTTGTGTGGACACACTGATGGGAATATGTTCCCCAGTATGTTGCAGAAAATTAACACCACTCACTTGGGGACTGAAGGAGGCTCTGTCTGTCAGTCAAGCAGCCTTCTCTACCAGTTAATTAAGCAAAAACCTGTGTCACAAATCTCTAGAGGATGCTCTTCCCTGTTCTCCTCTGTACAGCAAAATTGACACAAAGCAAAACGTCAGGAGCCCAAGCTGAGAAGTAGGGATGTTCAAGGAAGATGGACTTCAACCTGCATTTGCCAAGATCTTTTACCACTAGTTTTTTGTGGATTTTGCAAGTAGTTATTACAAAGTAAAGTGATTAGTCATAGTTACTTTTACACTTTGAAAAGAATGATCTACAAAATTTTCAGTTCTCAATATATCGTGGCTTTTGGTTACCAGTTATTTTCAGCAGAGATAGTCCCAGATCACAGAGTCATAAAATCATTTAGGTAGGAAAAGACCCTTAAGATCATCAAGTCCAACCATCAACATAACACTACCAAGTCTACCACTAAACCATTTTCCTAAGTGCCACGTGATATATTAAATATATGACATACATAAATATACGACATATATAAAAACAAGTCAGCAAGACTGCTAACCCTCCAGGACTCCACTAATAATGGAGTGACCAATGAAAAGAAGGAAAAAGCAAAAGGACTCCATCACGCTCACAAGGTGTGGCTCTGGCAGCTGAAGGACAGGGGCTTGGGATGGGAAAGGTTTCATCCAGCTGCTACACAACAGACTTTCTTATCAGGCTAGGAAACTAGACTGAACTTAATAAAAACCCTTCCTCATTGCCACTTTATAAATAAAGAATAAATATCAGAATTGAGCAAACGAAATTTTTAGTCAATTGCGTGAACTACACAGATCTGTTGTATCTGCTTTTCTGCTCATGTACTATGTGCCACAAAACTTTCTTTATAAGGTTTTAATGAAGACCTGGCAATTGTTGCTGTTTCTTGAACCTTAAAAGCATTCTAAAAAAAGCATTCTTAAAGTTATTCTAGAACAATCAGATAGAGAAATATATTTTACTGGATAAGTTCAGAGAAGATTGGCATAATTATGCTTTAAATCCATGAAGTACTTTTGTTTTGCTGGCTATCACAACCATGTAGCTCAAAGTTAATTAAACAACATAAACAGTCCAGATTCCTCAAATCTTTTTCCTACTTGCACATTTCTTGCCTTTCACACACTAATTTCCTGTCACAGATGTGCATACACAATTTTTACAAGACTTGTTATTAATGTTTGTATTACCAGCCTGTTAGTTTTTGTGTGAAAATGTAGGGAAAAAACTATTCGTCTGCTTTCTTGTTTAGATACAGTGATGCTTTGTTCACCACACAAAGGCATGGCTTCTTTTCTCAGTTGCCCTACAGCTCCAGGTTCTGATGTTATACTCATGCATTCAACTATTCACAATTCTAAAAAAAAACCGGTGCTAATTTTACCTAGTGACCAAAATGAGCACAGATCTACAAATTCTACACGTTATCATCTCAATGCAAAAAATTAGTCTGAATAAAGAACTTTGCTATGACTGATGAAATAAACGTTAAATTCAAAGCCTGTATCAGCATAGGAGGCTGAAGAACACAGAGGAAGTCTGTCACTGACTTCATCAAAACTTATGCCACAGAGGATGCCAGGAGAAAACAGTATCGCTGTATAAATAACTAAATGGTGTTGATAAAAACTACTCTAGGACGCATAATCAATAAATGAACTTAACACCACCTTGTTTCCAAACTGTGCCTGATTCAACCACAATGTTTCCTGAATGCATTAGCTAATAGGCTTTGTCCACCAAATAATTTGTAGGAAAAACTTTGGCTTACAGGTGATTTCTGAATTGAATGCAATCATTATTCATTAAAATGAGCATTATGCTTATTCATCATTAACTGCAACTGATCATATGTATTCTTGCTACTTCTTTACTTGATGACTCATTCTTTAAAAACTACCTTCACAAGCAGAGAGGAGGAGAAGTCACTCTTCACGTCTTGAACAAACATGTTTTGGCCTCAGGCCCAAAAATTTACTGCATAAAAAACCCCACAACAGTATGAACACAAATTTCACCAGACAAGTGCTCACAGTTGATGAATTATGTTTAACTGAAGGTATTTCATCTGTAAAACAAACTAGAGACCTGACTGTGAAATAACTTAGCCATCTGCATTTCCATTTCTTTAGCTGTATACTTGGTCTTCTGTTGTAAGAAAAAGTGAAGAGTGCCTAATGATGTCTATATAACATATCTTTCGATTTGTTAGATACAATATTTAAAACAGATTTTTTTCCCATACTCTTTAGTTGTCCTTGCACTCTTCTCCTAGTATTGTATTACTGTTGTGCATCTGGACAACCGCACTGAAGACGGGACACGATTTTTAGATGAGGTTGCATTATTAATTTACAATGCTATGATGCTATTTTTCTGTCATGCTCTTAGAGCTAAGACACCCAGGCCTCAATTCTGTTTTTCTTCTTCCAGGGGGAAAATGAAACCCTTTAGCCCCTTTCCCTTCAGTTACACAATTTCCTGCCATCCTCTTTCTCACTCGAACATAGTTGTTCAGTTGTGCCATTCTGTCTCTCTTCCAGCTGCTGCTGAATAGACAAGTATCACTACAAATATAGTCCAATGATCCTTGGAAAAAAGAGGTAACAGGATACATGTAAAGCAGAAATGATGGTCAAATCCAAGGTCCTGAATTTCAATAACTGGAAAGCTGTACACCTGGAAAAAACATTCCCCCAAGTCCACTCACAACAGCTGGAATTAACAACTGCATCTTTTCTGCTGTCAGATATACTTCCTCTAACAGCTTGTGTATTGTCCAAATAAGCAGAATAGTAAAATCAAGTTAATGTGCCAGTGCTGCTATTAGAAATCTTTATCAAAAACTGCTAATATTTAACAGATTGGTTGAAATTTGAATAAATATGAGAAAGCACAAGTTTCCAAAGAGTGAACTTTCACATTACATGGAGGACGATAACTTTGACTCATACACTGTGGCTAGTACTGTTTGAAAATGAAATGACAGTGGAAAGGTAGAGAAGTGGAGATACCTAAAGGCTGTGTTTTTTCTCAAGAAATACCAAGGAGCTGGAACGTAGATTCTGAGAAGCAAAATGCCTAGACAAGAGAATAAAGTAAACGATAGATTTTCCTGCACTAAATTGCAAAATATTTGCTTTTTGTCACTTTGAATACAAAGAACTCAGATGCAGTATTTAGGCTTAATAAAAACAAACAAAAAAAACAACACATGGGATGAAAAAAGATCAAACTACCTGTGTGACTTTTGTTGCAAGGGAAGAAGCCTGGGGAAGAAAAAATACTAGTATTGAGATAGATGCCCAGTATCACTGACCTCTGTGCATTAAATATCTTGACCTGCAAATATCTTGCTTCTCAGTATTAACTATGTTTTTAAAAGACATTTACTGGACACCATATTCCAATCTGCCTTATCAGCACAACTAGATAAAACCAAATGTACAAAGATGCCTGAAAAACATCCCACCTACGAAATTGCTTTTCCTATTTCCAGTGGTTACTTTTCTGAATTTGAGCATGGCCTAGGAGATGGAACATAGGCTTTCCATGTCCTTTTGGTTCCAATTCCAGCATATGCTAAGGAATGTTCTTTTTCCTGAGGCAGGGCCAAAAAGAGAAAGGTCTATTTTGTTCTAGCCCATACTTTTAATTCCCCCAGTAGATGCAGTGTTTACTATTTCACAGACCAGCTGCTAGGAACAAATGCAAACATTGTGTTTGTCCTGTTCTGTTCAAGTTATCACACCAGAGAAACTCCATGTCTCCTTTCAACAAAAGAAGATATTTCACAGATGCATTATTTCCTCAAATATCAAACATGGAGAAAAATGGTTTAAAATACTCTCAAAGCAACTTTGTCATGACGCAGAAGAGAATAGCCCTTCAAAAAGGAAAAACATTAAGATAAATGAGGAAAGGCTTCTCTTATCATTAAATAGTAATTTAAGCACAGGATTAAGCTTAGTCAGATCACTTATGCTATTAATGACCTAACGTTTTGAACCAACCCTTATCATATCCCCTTGATATTCCAGAAATTAAACTCTTAGACCTTTTCTCTCCTGAATCATAATCCTTTCTGAGAAAATTGTGTGTTCCTTCTTTTCCGAACCTTATACATAACCCCAAATTAGGACCCAAAAATAACTCAATGGCGTGTATTCACAAGATGACTTGTAAATGCTGCTTAAGCACCTTTTATCACCAGCCTTCACCCTTAGCCTCTGGGCCTTTCCATAGCCAGGAAGAAGCTCAGTTCTTTGAGCCCTTCTTTCTCAGATCCAAACCACAATCTGTTAATAAAATTGTCTTGCCTCAACCTTTGCAATGTCTATGGCAGGCCATTGCAATACAACCTTGTGTTTGCACACAGCAACTGTAGATTCAAAGAATCACAGAATATCCTGAGTTGGAAGGGATCCACACTGAGGGAAGGCCCCATGGCGGCCTGCAGCTCCCTCATGAGGGGAGCGGAGGGGCAGGCGCTGAGCTCTGCTCTCTGGGGACAGCGACAGGACCCGAGTGAACAGCACGGAGCTGGGACAGGGGAGGGTCAGGCTGGGTGTTAGGGAAAGGTTCTGCACCCAGAGGGTGGTCGGGCACTGGGACAGGCTCCCCAGGGCAATGGTCATGGCACCGAGTTCAAGAACTATTTGGACAATGCTCTCAGACACATGGTGTGTTTTTTTGGGTGGTCCCAAAAACACAGTAGTTTGACACTTTCAACAGGCTTTTGAAGACAGGTGTGAAACATGCCCTTCCCTCCCTCCTTTTAACCCTTCTTAATTTTGCTTATATAGGGTGATTTCCAAAGGCAGAAAGTCTGGCCTCCCCAAAGCTGCAGAAGATGCCAGTCAGTTCTACACAAACGCCTCTGTAAGCTTTGTAAGCTGTTCTCTAGCTCCTACATCATCTTTGTAAAGTGTTCGCTAAGACAACAGTGGCACTTCTGGATGGTAATAGGTAGGCCTGTACAACAACAGATTCTTCTGTACTTGGGAAGAAGCCTCACCAGCAAAGCTGGAAAAAGGACAAGAATGGATGGTGGAAACTTCTTTTGTTGCCTGGATCCTCAAGGTTCTGACCTCCTCCCTGTTGCGCCTGTCAGCCTCTCCCAGAATAAATTCACAGCCAAAAAGAAAACTCAGCACAGCTGCTGTGCCCAACAAAGTTCAGCAAGCCTCCCAATCGCCTGAGGAATATGACAGCCTAAAGTGTTAGGAGATGAACAAAGCCTAGAGCTCCAGCTGGAGTATGGCAGCAAAGGGGTAGGCTGCAAACAGAACCCTTCCCTGAGAACTTGTTCTTCTGGGCTATGGCTGGATGCTGGGCTAAAGCTAAAGTCAAGCTAACTATATAAATAACTATATACTACATAGTTATATAAATAACTATATGTATATATTTATAAACTAACTATAATATATTTATATATACTATATATCTAAAATTACTGAAGCTGTATTAGCTAATACGAGATTATTAAACAAAATTTTTAGCTGTGCTGTCTGCATACTGATAAAAGATTACTCCTCCCCCCCCCATTTTTTATGAATAAGTCAGTAGTGGAACAAGTGGAACTAAAATCAGAATAAACAAGACTATTTTGATCTGACATTAATTATATAGTAGAGCTTGTTTCATGTAGTGAGCAAATTGTGCATGCCAAAGTTGAAAAAAAAGTATAGTCATTACTTTTTTTTTTCTTGCCTACTTTTACTTTAAGAAATTCTTAGAACTTCTTGTCTGAACTCTTCCAGAAAAACACATGTGAAAAGATCATGTCCTGTACACATTGAAAAAGGAAGCTGCAAGAGTGCTGCCCGATTTTCTTTTTCAGCAATGGCCATTTTTTGAAAACACCGTTACTATGTCTTAGATAGTTAGCCCTGCCTAGTATCAGGTACACAGGGGTAAAGCATGGTAAAGACTGGTTCAGCAAAGTAAAGAGTTACTTACTTCTGCCTGTCTAATTAAAGGTCAGTAGTGACTACGGAAATAATAAGCTGCACTGGCCCTCACAGATGCAAAACACAATAAGCCAAGAGAAACAGGAGGAACAGAAAACGAGCTGTGCTTTTCTCCATGGCTGGAGGCGTCATGCGAAGTTTCTGACCTGCTCCAGCCAGGCTCCCGCCAGCCCAGCACGGGGCAGCCAGCCACCTGGGAACCGGAGTGCCATATGGGGATGAACTGGCACTTTTCTTGGGTATGCATGTAAATGTTTGCCTATTTAGCTATAAATATATTTAAATATGCACATAATCATGCCCATATGTAAATATCCCGTGTTTTGCAAAACACACTTATTTAAATATGTACATACTTAAATAAGAATCCCAAGTAGGATACTAACTTCCCTCTTCCTCTCATCAGCATGGGCCTGATCTGATTCCTCACAAAATGAACAGGAATTTGTAAATTGTCCTCACTGAGCATTGGATTAAGCCTCAAAATTTCCTCATGGCTCCCTCCTGAACATACTATTAAAATTCTTTACAGCTTAGTATTTTCTGAGGCCATGTATTACAATGACCAGTTCAGACTAGGGAATGTGAGGACACAGAGGCCTTATGAAAAGAGAGATCTGGGAGCTTCAGACTAGTGAGAGAGATTTCCTCCTGTGTTCCTTTCAGCACGTACTTTTTCATCAGATAAATATAAATAAGTAGCACAGCAGTTGTTTAGTGAACAGCTTAGGGACATATTGTTCCTGCTGTCCTAATTTTCCTGACACAATTGGTAAATTTAGACATCTAATTAACAGTCTGTGCCATTTACCAGGTTACTCATTGCCTTTTTTTTTTTTTTAAGGCCATCAATTAAGCTTTCCATACCTTAGACATATTCTCCATCTCCAGACTGAGCCCCAGACCCCTCCTAGAATGATTATAAATGCCTCTCACACATCCTCATTCTGTTTATATGGGTTTTGCATAGCTCCAGGGAGATGAACTAGGGTCATCTCTAAAACTAGTTTCAAAGTAATACTGTAACACCTGCATGTGTGGGATGGAAACCAAACAGGACAAAGAATGGAAGAATTTACAGTTTAGAGTCAGCTGGAGTACAAAGTCATCCAGTAAGAGCCATACCATAAATCAACTTCAGCACATTTGTTGACATTGTCATAATTATATTCTCAAATCTTACTTTGTAGGTCTTGCTGTTTTATGGTTATAAACGCATATTTTTACCATTACTTATTTATCCTCTTTTGTGCTAGTAGCTTTTGCATCTAACACACAAGATTTTCCACAGTGAAATATTTTTTAACCTCAGCAGTGACACTATTTGATTTCAAGTCCCTTTTTATCACAGATAGAGCAAAGGAAATTAAGAGCCATCAAATAAAAAGGAAGATATTTTGCAAGTTCATTGCCACACACACACACAAAAGGAGCTTGTAATGCTATGACAGATATGCAAGTTTTGTTTGCAGTGTGAAGAATCTTTGACTAGATCAATGTTACAAGCCTGCAGTAAAGTGAATCCTCTAACAAGCAGTGCATTTATTATCACTTCTTTACTAAAGAATAACAATTATGTAGGATCTAAAGTGTATGCTCACTGTACGCTCAGTGTATGCTCTCACTCCCCACAGAGGTAGTGTAAAATGGGTCTTCTAGTTTATGCTTAGCTTAAAAATAAATAAGACAATAAATAAGATGCATGTATACATCAAATTCCTCTAATGATATTCCCCTATCTGAGAAAGGTAGATGCAGCGTGAAAAAGAAATCCCAAGAGAAAACCAGGTTCTCTTCACCCCTGTTTTGAGCTTCTGGACCATTCAGGTAATTGTCAGATTACCAGCACCAGAAGCAGGCAAAGAAAAAAAAATCTGCAGAAGTATCTATTCATACACGCTCAGATGAAAGAACCCTTTTCTTCATTCTGTCACTAGTACCAATCAAACTAAAACTGAAAATGTGTTTACCCTGAGGGTCATGCCTGGATTACATGAAACCTGCTTCCAGAAATCCAGGAAGCTAAAAAAATCAAAAAATACCTGCAATTAATGTTTAGTGGGCAAAGATAATCCATAACATTTTGCAGTGGCTAAGAAAGCTTTGCTACACCTTTTTTTTTTTTTTTTTTTTTAATACATATGCTTTAAATGATCTTTTTTAGGATACAGTACAGTTTGTTTTGGCAAATTCTCTGAAGAAGATAAGATACACAGCCCCACTGAAAGCTAGAAGGAAAAATTCTGACGCTCTGTGTTCAGAGATCAGATATGTTGTAGTGAAAAATCCTGTCTGATGTCAATCTAACATCAAGAAAGAAAGGCCTCCACTGTGCCTCTCAGCAGCTTGCCTGACTTACCATGAAGGAGTCTGGCCTTAAGGGTCTACAGCTTCAGGCAGCCCAGCAGTCGGACCCTCCTAGGTCCCAAAGCCCTGAAAGACAGCTGTCCAGAGGAGCCCCCAAGCAGTCAGCTAGGGAGCCGTGAAAGGGAGCCAGGAGGAAACCCAACAACTCTTCTTTCTTGCTTTGCTCCGCTGCTGGCAGCACTGCTGCTACTCTGGCAGCCGCAGCCTTCTAGGAGAAGCCAGGGCTTCCAGGGTCCTTAACTCTGCAACAGCCAACCACTTTGAGTGCTCCTGGCTCTCTGGCAAACAATCTCAATGTCAAGGTTGGGTGCTCAGGGAAACTAACTTCATCCCTCCCTCAATTATTTTTAACTGGGTTCCAATTTTTGTGTTCTGTCTGGAGATGAAACGAGGGGCCCCTGAACATAATTTAGAAACAATAAACTGGGTAACACATGAGTTTTAAGGCTTTCTGCTTCAATTTCTTTCATAGCTCTTTCATGCCACTGACAGATTTCTGCAGAAAAAGCAGTAACCTGAGTTTGCTGGAATTGTATTGCACAAATGAGTGGAACACAGTCGGGCTGACACAAAGAACTCTGCAGCATTTCCTATCAAGATATTCACGTCAGAGATCATCACAAAACTCCACAAATTCAGGTCAAGGAGGTTATTTTTCTGAAAGGGGAAAAAAATATTAGAATTCGAAATAAAAAAAGCTTCTTACAAATTTAAGCACAAGGTTGTGACCAGTGGCTAGTGAAAACCTACCAAATGTCAATGAATAGAATAATTATTACTGGTTTCCAAGGTGAAAGATAGCACCTTTGACTGAAGAGTAACAACTAACTTGGGTTAGCAGAAAGCTTGATTGAAACCATTATGTTTCACTCACTCTCTGTGGTTGATCATGCCTACGGAGACTTCCTTCATTATATAAAGCATGTAGGAGATAAATGGAACAAAAATCTCTAGGATAGTTAGGTCAGATGACATACACCACAGTGACACATTTTCCTCTATGAAGCCAGAAATTTCCAGTCCTCAGACACGATAGATGTGCTAAGTTTACTTTTCAGGGAGAAAAAAGGGTGCTGTTATAGTTCTGGCTAACCTTTGTAGAAATCCTTAATTCACAGAACAAGTGTGGAATCCTGTCTGGGAAAAGCTGATCTCCTGCTTCATGCCTTGAAGCTACTCCATGCTTTAAGTACCCTGACAAGATTTTGAATCAGACAATAAGGATGAAAGGGAGGAATAGAGTCTGTTGGGGCACAGAGAGGGAAAGGCGGGGCAGGGGGGAGGAATGAGAAGAGCAGATAGTAGCATTTGTTACATTTTGCATTTACAGTCCAAATAAGTCTAAAACCCAAAGTAACTATGCTGCTCCAATGTAATTAAGTGCTTCACTAATGTGAAAAACCTTTCTTTATGAGACACAGCAGAGTACAGAAAAAGGTTGCCTCTGAATGGCCACTCCAAAAAAACACCCTAATCAAAGACATTTGCCAGCCTTATCAAATACAGATGTAAAAAGTTAGGCACTGGAGAGCATCTCTGTTAGCAAAAAAAATTGGCAGCAAGTCTAGGATAGATTCAAGTACCTTAAAACAGAATTCAACTCTTCATCATACAAAACCCTAAATAGATTTGGAGGTTCTTCAAATTCCAAACACACAGAATAATGCTCAACACATGTCTGTCTTCAGTGTACTTTTAACTCAAATGCAAGTATTCGATAAACCAATCCAGACTGCTACTCTACAGTACATGAGAAACAAGTATGAAGTACTGACCTTAGTGGTGGAGGGGGAAATGCAGAAGTTGAAGAAGCTCCAGCTGCATTTCACCCGCAAAGAAATGTCCAGCTTCCACAGCTGATGGTTAAGATCTCGAGAATATTTGTTTTGTAAAATCACAAGCATGTTCCAAAAAGTTAGAAGGTGACATATCTACCTCCATACCAAAAAAAACCACAACACCACTCTTCTCGTTGGAAGAGAAAACAAACTCCGTTTTCTAAAATGCATCATGAATGAGACTTCACTCTATGTTATCTGTGAAGAATTAAGTACAGCTATTCAGAGCTCAAAATATAACTTAGAAGTAATGGGTTCTGTGATAAATTAAGATGTTCCTTTCATAGATTATAGTGCATTCCTGTCAGATTAAGGCATTCTGAGCCATGAAGCCAACCTAGAGAATGATTGGACCATTTTTTTCAATAATTGAAGGAATTATAAACCAACATTTATATTCTGAACTGTTTTCTTAAACCTTTTTGGGGACATTTTTCTGAAAGTTAAAATGAAATAAAAGCAGATTTATGTTTAAGCACTGCTTTACGGAGCAAGTTAAACTTTGGAGTAACTCTATAAAGCAAGAAAGACAGCATGTGCAACTGACTTGGGTACTGTCCAAGAATGAGATGGAAAAAAGTAAAAATTATATCACATAAATGGTGGAAAGTGGAATGGATTTTTAAAGTAGTTTTAGGTTTTGGGCTTTATTCTAAGATATTTTTAGAAACCTAGATAATTTAAAAAGAAAAAAAGCCAGATTACACAATGCACAATTAACTTGTTTCATGCACTCTAAAATCCCATCAACTACCTATTAAAAGGGGATCAAGATTTTTTTTTTTTTCCCCTCCATGTAGAAGAACCTGTGACTGGACATACAACCAGGAACCTACGTGTTTTAGTTTTGTTGCAAGTCTCTCTTCCCACAGCTCTAGGTCTCTTAATCTGCTGACCAATTAATTCCTGTTGTGAGTATGAGGTTCTTGTCTGCACTGGGGTGCTTTTGTAAAGCAACGGCAGAGGTAAACAAGATGACATGCTCATCCTCCCACTCTGTTTAATGAAGGTCTGCAGAAAGTAAAAACAACCCTGGACAGCTAGACTCAATCAGCCACCAGCAACAGAAATCTTTCCTGATCTCTTTTGAACTGCACACCTCCACCGCCCTTACTACCTTGGGTAGCTGCCAAGGGGTGGGCAGCCCCCATCTGCCCAGGCCCTTGTGTGGGGGAGATGTGCATCCCAGATGAGAGCCTAGACACGTTATCAACCCAACTGCCCTCACAGTCAACAACGTGGCAATGACAGAGTCTGTCCCCTAAAGCCAATGTAATATCCCCATCACTGGGAAGGATTTCCGTGCTCAGATACCAGGCCACAACTGTTCACCTGGTAGCAGAACAGCCTGAACATTGGAGAACTCCGTTGATTCCTTCTACCTCTAGCACTGTTTCATTTACATATATCCATCTTACGTACTCATTCAGATGTCGCAGTAAGTAACCGATGCTTAACAAATGTTATACTGATAACTTGTATTACAATTATTACAACACTCCCACCAAGAAAAATTAGCTAAATCTTTGATGTGACTGAAAAACAAAACACTGTATAAAACTTACAGTTTTGGTATAAAACTTACAGAAATCTGTTGGCTCTTCAGCCCACTTCTTAATATCTACTAAAATTCAACTGCCTGACCTATGCTGCCCAAGATCCCTAAACGAATACTTGGGAGAGTCAAATAAACAACATAAAACAGTAAAGCTAAAGAGATTACCAATTTCTCTCCTATTTCCTGCTGATCATTGCCAGACTATGTTTCTGCCCCAAAGTGCAGGCTTCATTATTAAAGATGGACAGAATACAAGTATATTCAGCAGAGGCCGGCTGTTCAGGAAATAGCTATAATTTGGTAAATAGCATAATAAACACTTGAGCATCCTTGATGCAATGGGTAATGAGCCAGTGCAGTCATAAGTACATACATAATGTTAAGATTATACTGTATTTCACATTATATATCTCCACACACACTCACGTAGAGATGTCTGTATAATATTTCAACTATTGTATGTTTCCCTCCTGACATAAATTTACTACTTTTTCTCTGTACTTAGCTAGTCACTTGTAAAAGAAAACAGCATTTTACTTTCATTCTTTGCTATTTCTCTTCAGTTTTGCTCCTAGTATACCTACACAAACCATCAGAAGCTTTTGTTCATCATGGCAACTGAATGCTTTATACTCTGAAGCACCAGAGATCCTGGAACTAAATGCAATCTCACAGCAAGTCATCAGCATGTCTATAGCCCATGCAGTGGCAGCCGATTTAAATCCCCAGTCTCCACGCCACCATCGAGGATAATGACAAACCATAATATATCCCATTCATCTAACAGTTGAGAGGGTAATGAATTACAGAGATAATTCAGCCACTCACTATTAAAAGCTTACAACATTAAAAATGAAGGTTTTTTTTGTTTGTTTTGTTTTGTTTTTAAGGAAATGATCATGTTTTCATACAATAGGAGTGAAACAGTATTATTGATTCCCAACTACATTGTAAGGGCCAGCTTGTAACCAAGCCCTCAAATTGAATTAGTTTTTAAGTTAGCTTGAAACTCAATCCCAGTTCACATTGTTTTATTCCAAAGGCTGGAAATATCAGTACTATTTAATAGAGTCTCTTGACTTCCTTGCTGTTATTTTTCTCTGACAGCATTACCACATTTTAATGCAACTGCAAATGTCCATAGTTGCTTTTGCCTAATACCATTCTTGCATTCTTAGTCAGGATTGAAAATGAAAAACAAACAAACAAACATGAAAACAACCCCAAAACCAACAAACAACAGAAACCAAACAAGAACATCCTGCCCCAAAACAGTCTACACTGCATGATGCAAACTATGGAAAACATAACTGAAACAAAGCCTATATTTTATATGCTGGGCTCCTAAGTCTGCATAGCCTAGAGTTTCAAATGAAATACCGGTGGCTGCATTTCAGAGCAAACCTGTTAAATTTTAGTTCTAAAAAAAAATCTCTGTATCAAACAAGCATCCAATCAGTCCTTCCATCCAGGGGATCTGGTTACCCATAGATTGTTCAGGTTAATCCAGTAACAGATGAAATATGTACAGAACTGAAAATGCTCCTTATGTACTATGGGTAAATGCATGTTTCCACAGGAGACTACTCAATCATTAGATGCAAGACACAGCATCTTCTAATATAAAGAGAGTTTTTAATACAGACCATCTGCAACCTATCAGCTCCATCTAAATGTCTACCCAGGGTCAATTAAAAAATACCTCAAAAAGTTTGATTCATAACCTTTTCACTTTCCCAAATACCTTTCTGCTGTTTGCAGAGTAGAAATCAGGAGGTAGGGAGAGGTGGGAGGAGAGGAGAAGGTCTACAAGAAAAATTAGGTTGTCAGAAAACGTCAATAGTCACAGCAAATCTTCTGTAAATGATTTTTGAAAGTCTGTTTCACTTTATATATAGCTGAACAATAATAAGCATGCCAACTTTCATTTTGAAAACAAGCTGAGAAGGGCATCTGTATCTGGACACCAATCGTAACCAGTTAAGACCAAGGAAAGTCCAGCGTCAGGATTTCTAAGAGGCAGACTGTGGAGAAAGCAGATTTTTGGCTGGCACAGGAAATATGGGAAGCTGATACTATGAGGCTCAATGGAGGGGAATGAAAAATGATTACATATTTTACGTTTATCCCTCTCTACAATTACCTTGAATGTCATGCCTAACTATTTCTTCAATTCGTTCATTCACTTGCATTATATGGTGGACTGCTTTGTAGTGCCTGGCAAGGGCTACTCCTAAAGAGGCCTTTCCTTCTCCCACCTCATTATGCCAGGAGTGAGCTCTCACTTCCTAAAGGTGTGCACTCTCCACAAGCAGAGCCCAAGGCAGCAGCAGCGCAGGCACCAGGCACTGGCAGGCGGCAAGATTCCCTTGCTGCCCCTTGCCCAAGGCACTGAGCCCAGGACAGAGGCGAGGGGGACCCAGAAGGGAGAGCACCACTGGGGAAGCTCTTAAATTAGTGTTCTTCTTCTCTTTAACATTAGGAGACCTAGTGTCAGATCTACTTTTAACTAAGTAAGAGACACGAAGGCAGGCAAAGATATGCCTTGATTTTCACATTTAGCATTCCCGCTCCACTCCTGGAGGATTGACATTATTCTTTATTACTCATTTTCATCCTATAACCTTTCAGCTGAATCTGCTGAGTGGCCTTCTTATGAGTCTATTAGCTCATGATATTTGGTTTTCCTTTGTGCAGGCTTCTTTCTTTCCTCTGAACACTTCAATGCCACACTAAATCCTACCAGATCTTTACAGGCTGCAGCAGGCACTTGACTGGCCATCACCGTCTCTTCCTCACAGCTAGGAGTCAGTGCTTTATCAGAAGTTTATTACATACATTTTCAGATCATGGAGTTGTTTCCACTTTAAGTTCTTCTTAGCTCCATTCCACGTTCTAGTAACACCACAGGCTAGAGTTTCAGAATTAATAGCAGTAATGACTTTACAAAAGAGGTTACATTTTTCAGTCACATCATGCATACCTTTTTATGTTGTTACACCTTGGGTTCATGGTCCTCTTCCTAATGTATTATAAAAGAGCATTTCTCTTTCCTAAGCTACTAGATTTTACTAAGCAAGCAGACTGTAGAGGTTATCAGATTTTCGTTTGGTATGCCATTTTTCTTTGTTTTACAGTAGTAACATCACAAATTGATATTTTAATTTCAAAATTGTCAAGTTCTGTATTTCCACAATAAACTGTTCAAGATTTTAACTAAAGTGACTCTTCAGAGTAATACCCATCTATTAAAAGGTTCCAAAAGTGAAAAATGTGTAAAAATAGGTATTTTCAATTAACGCAAACTTATTCTTTTTCAGATTTAGCCTGTGAGAAATATTTGAGTTTTGTAATATCAGGCAAAACTTCCTATGAATTTTAAAATTCTCAGGAACAGAAAACCTGTTTCCTTCCCTACCCAACACCGATCGCTACATAACAGAAATAGTACTTCACAGATTTGCTTCCTCTGGGAATTCATCAACGATATATAACTAGGGAAATAAACCAGGTTTCACCTACTGTTTAATCCTTTTGGCCCTAAACAATCAGCAAACCTAATGGACAAAAAGCTAAATTTTATTCTTTTTCATGAATTGCTAGGCTAAATTCTATCTATTATTCCTGTGAAACACAAGTCAAAAGTATGGGATGGTAAAGATGCAGCTAAAGGAAGAATTTAGTCTCAAAAATCTTTGTATACCAGTGAGAACAAATGAGTAGCAGGAATACCTTTATGTTTAGATAGCAATTTTCAGGATTAGCAGGTGAAGGGTATTTCTGAATAAAATAAAGTTTTATATATATATATATATATATATATATATATATATAAAACCTGATACTGAGTTATTGAAAGAACCACAGAAACTCAATAAGCTATTTTTAGGTTCACTATTCAGGGAAGAATTGGACCTTATGAGCACTCAGTTTCAAGCTAGGTTCTCCCCAGGAAGTCAGAAAAACACATTTATCACTCTGAACTCTACATAGAGCTGGGACTAGGGTTAATTCTCCTACACCTTTACAACCCAAAGGAAAAAAGCATTAGTCACAACTTGAGAGTGGCACACTTCAATCTCACAGATGTATGTGGGTTGCATCCAGTACAAGATTTCCATCAATTTCCACAGGCTTTGACTTGGACCAGGAAAACTTTGCCACAAAGCCATTATGTTTACTTTTTTTTTTTTTCTGGTTTAAACCCAATCCATATCTCCTTGAAACATCTACTTTTTTTTTTTTCTTCTTTCTTTAGGAAGACAGGATGTTCTCCACTGTTTTGAAATAACTGTTGGTTATTTAGGTTCCCAAAACTCTTCCTTCTGCTCTGCCACAGTTTGTATTTCTATTTCATTTTCTGCAATCAGGTCTGATCACTTGTGCAGCTGATCCCCATTCCTTCCACTGCTGCCATGAAATAATAAATAATTTTGAATCTCAGCCTCATCACTGGTCAGGCAAATTTAGTTGTAGCTTCTGGAATTTTTCCGTTGTCATTGAAATGCACAAATGGTAGCAGCATTTTGAAAGAAACAGGTTATAAAACCTGCTTGTTACAGTACTCTCTTGGGTTTCCTTGTTCTGTTTCAGAACTTCTACAGTATATTGACTTTAATAAAGTTTTGTTTTTTGCATGAAACCAACATGATTATTATGAATCCAAGTTCCAGAGTGGACAGATACTGAGAAGAAAATGCTCTGTTAAAGGTCTGTAACGATCTTTCTGTGCTCAGTCAAATGGATAGTCATCTGTGTTGATTCAATGAAACTTGTCTGTGCCATTCAATACAATTGATCACAAGATGCTTTTATAGAGCATCTGGTTATCCTTGAAATTTGGTGTGCAGAGGCCTTGGAAAATACCCACAGCTTGGGCTGTTCTTCAGTGAATACACTTGTTTATAGCCAGCAGTAAAATTGTTATTTATCTTGCTCCCTGTACACATTCAGAGGAATTCTGTTCAAAACCCACTGTCTCATTCTTGATAGCAACAGCCACTTGGTGATTTTAATTAAATCTCATGGCTTTAATTATCTTCATGCAGACACTGTATCAATTTGTTTTCCAATTTTGTACTTTTCTCCTCCTCCCTGATGTATTATTTTGGTCTCCCCCTCTCCTCTTTGGTCAGCCTTTGAAATTGGGTGCCTGAGAAGGCTACCAACCAAACAAGACATTGTTTTTGTTGGGGGCAGAGGGTTTGTGTCTTTGGTATTGCTTTTTAAAGCTCATTTAAATTCAATATTTACAAACAGAGTGAAAATCTCATACTTCAGTGCTTCATTTACAATCTTCTCCTTTTAGCTTGTAAAGTGGCGTGACATTTTATGCGACCAATTTAATTTTTTAATTTTTCTTTTTCCTCCTCTGATCACTGCCGTATATGAAATCTCTGATTTACAGATTTCCTTATTAACCTTTATATTTGTAGGCTTATTTTAAGACTGCATCTGCCTTGCATGGTGATTTCCTTACATCATTAAACTGAAACCTAGATGTTCAACATCAAGTTTCCATAAAGCCAAATGGAAAAATTATGATGTCGCAGGTCTAAACACTGCCAGACAAAAGATATTAGCCCCTCTGGACACAGATTTCCCTCTACAGAAGACAGCAGTCACAGTTTCAATCTGGCTGGCATTTTCTAAAGTTAAGATGCAAGAAACCTGCTCAAGTTAATGACAGTACAAACTCACCAAGCTGTCACCTACCTGGAACTGCTGCACTAGCACTAGAATAAAATCTCAATAGAAAGTTCTAAGACATTACAATACTACTGTGATTAATATGGTATCAAAGGCAACAGAAACCAACAGGAAAGCAGCCTCATGAGACTGACTTAACATTTGACCAGTAAATTGGATCCATTATACGTAATTTGTGTCCCAAGGTACTGAGTGAATGGCCAATGTAAACAAAATAAACAAAGACTGAGAAAAACAATAAACTGACAGGCAAGATCAACAAATGGTCTTGGTATCTGATGAAGCCATGAATACAATACTCTGTTAAACATGCTTTTTCTCCAGATGTGGGATGTTTCAGCATGTTTGGGTCTATCTGTGTCCTTGAAAAGATGCATAAGATGCACAGTGATGTGATGAGACTATTCTGTAAAGAAGCTCCTTTTAACTTATGTAGGCTGTAAGGACCTCCTTGCTCCTGTCCCTAGAGTATTTATAGTACTTGCACATGTAAATCTACCACCTCCTCTTCTAACTTTTTGCTGTTCTCATTATAGAGACAGAAATAGCGTGACAAAGAAAGAAACCCAGCGTTTACTCGATATTCTGGAAATTATATAATACTTTCAAAGATTTATGTGCTAATCCACCAGTTCCATAAAAATACAAGAATACAGATAACAGTTTAAAATAGCAAAGGTAAATATGTAGAGCAAAGATGACAGAAAAGTATATACTGCAACTGTAGTTTATTGCTTTGCTCTCTGCTGGATTGAGGATTCAGTAAGTTATTAAACCACTGAGGTAAATAACTAGTTATTTAAAATCTCAGTTCTCAGATTATTTTCTACTCTAGGGTTGTTGTGAACTTTTTTTTAAATTTCATTTTCCCCACTGAAAGGTCATTTTTTCTATGCTACACTTCCAATTGCATACAAGCGCATGGACAGCACTTTATGGTATAGTGTAAGTTTTGTACAGCAGGTCGAGGCTGGTAGTGATCTTTCTCCCCACCATGACAGGATCATCATCTTTCAATTTCTTTAAAATGTAGCCTAAAACCAAAAAAGATTAAACTCACTCTCTCCAATCTGAATACCCCCGCAAGATAGAAGAATCTGGTATTTAAGCCAGGATAAATGTTCGGGATGAATTAAATGAATATACTTCTATTGGAGTATTTTTGTTAGCATACTTCAGACTGCCTATAACTTGTTGTGCTTCTAATTAGACTGACAGAGCACATTTTGTTGATTGGGGCTTCCTTCCTACTCTCTAACATGCAGAAACATACAAGTCTTTGTAAAACACTGAAATATCTCTACCACACAGATTTTTAATAGTACTTTCCATGTAGGAGGATGCAATAAAACCAAATCCGCTTTATTACAGCATTGGAGACTAAAGCCAGTTATCCACTCAGAATTAGTAAGCTTGCATGCCAAATCAGTTTTCACCACTCACTGGGTATAACATACTTCACAGGCAAATTACGCAGTTTACAGAGAGCTAGCACCGTAAGATTTACAGGTCTCATCGTGGTCTTACAAAACATTGACAGCATTTACTACAGATGCAGAAATACAACTTCGACTTTGTAATTACTGAAATTAGCATGTATCTCCCACGCAGGAACAAAACACTACTGCTACTGGCAGACAGAATTCAAAGCAGAACTATACACAGCAATTTCTCTACATTATTTCCCAAACCACTTCAGTCCTGAGCTCCTGGAGCTCTGCCTGAGCCTGCCTAGAGCACCCTCCATTGTTGCAGATGAATGATGGTTTGGGAAGCAACAAATGCCAACCAAGCTAAAACAGACTAAATAGCAATTCACCAAGAAAAAGATGGAGCTGAGGTATTCAGAGATGATAATAACTTGACTTTTTAAAGGAAAGAAATATTTGCTGATTTCTTTAGATTAATTTCATTCAAGTTATGCTGCTGTTTATATTCTAGTCCTAGTAAAAACGATCTGCTGCTGCAAAATGGAAAGTTTTTTCTCAAGAGCAGTGTATTTTTGGTTTTGCAAAGTCTTTACCTTTTGACAAACCTCTTATATTAAGAATTACAGTGCAGACTGCATCAACACGAACAGACAAAAATCAATAATTTAAAAATGTGTGTCACTAAGGAGACTAAATGAATGAACATGAGCTGCTTTGACAGTCCTCCCTCACTGTCTGTTGGGGAGGCTGAACAATTCAAGAGCACGAGAATGGAAACAAGCACCTCCAAATGCAGAAGAGGATATGGAAAACATACTTAGAGGGGGGAAAAAAAGAAAGAAAGCTAACTTCTTTGAATTGTTTATTTCCTCAATCTAATTTTAATTAAAAACAGAACATGAGGATGTCTGTTATACTAAGCTACTGTAATACAGATTTCCACATTAGAGGATAAAAAGCCAAACAAAAAGTCGACAGAGGTAGAATGAGCAGTGCCTGACTCATTACTCACTGGGGTTCTTTGGCTAGAAAGAAAATAACAGAGAACACTTGTGGCCTTCTATCACCAGAAAATAGCTTTACAATTCTATTCGCACATTACCACCCAACCTGATAGTCTAGGGTTAGTGTGAGGCCAGGTATTCACTGCTTTTAAATAAGGGGGAATGAATGGCACAGGCATCCAGTTCCTTACTTGAAACCTAATACTACGTCAAATGCTGAGGAACTATTGTAAATACTTAGTGATCTGTTTATCTTGTACTACATATACACGCAGAGACAGACGATTTTTTGCCTTGGGAGTCAACTTATAAGACGACTATTTTTATTTTTTGGTTCTAAACTAGTGGCTACACAGCAATATATTTCATTGTCTCTCATATATATAGATATATACACACACTCCCACACAGTGCTAGTCTGCATCATGTCAGCATTTGTTTAACATTTTATATTTGCTGAGGTTCCTTTTTATTCTTTGGTCACTGATTCTTCCCAACAATTAAAAAAATTAAGAAATGGGACAAAAGTGGAAAATTGCAAAACCAGAAAGGGAAAAGGAAGAATACATCTTGATTTTCACAATGAAGAATTTTGCAAAGACTTCTAAGGAGGAAGAGCAAATTCTCTCAAACGTGCCTGGCCCAAGCCAAGACCCTAGAGAAGTCGTTTCAACTGAATGAAGGAAGCAAGCAGTGCAGTGTTCTTTGAACATAAATACTTCTGTGAGGGGCGCACTCAATAGCATCATTAACTCCTATGTCAAGCATCATGCAGCATCACGACCACTGAGAAATCAGCAGTTGCTCCTCACGACAAGGTACAGAGGAGAAGCAGCACACGCAGCAGAGCCCGTACTAACGAGCTCTGCTAGGCTTATTAGTCGTGGCTCTGCGTAAGCAGGGTAAGAGCAAGGACAAGAGAGAGCCCAGGGTGGAGTGCGAGGTAGGGAGAGGAAGAAAAAGTAACAGGGACAGAAACCTGGGGACAAACAAAGCATCGTCAGGGGATGGAAGCGGTGAGAAGACTGAGTTAACGCTGCAGCTGAAATGAGCAGGAACCACTGGGTAAGGATCAATCCCACACCTTTGCATTTGCTTCCTTAAAGATTCCAATAAAGCGGGGTGGGGTTGGAATGGGACAACCAAACGTGGTGCAGAGCAGGAAGCTGGAAAGAGCTTTTCTTTCTTCCTATTGGTGGCTGGAGCTAGAAAGCAGGAGCTGGGGTGGAAGGGATCTGAAAGCCTTACTTCCTCACTCATTTAGGCCTGCCAACATTCACACGCGCTGTCAAAGTTCTACAGCAGGGACAAATCTGAGGCAAGTTGAAGGGCTACGTAAACTCCTC
The DNA here is from genome assembly GCF_013377495.2 of Cygnus atratus. NCBI lineage: Eukaryota > Metazoa > Chordata > Aves > Anseriformes > Anatidae > Cygnus > Cygnus atratus. The sequence continues at coordinate 13,718,480 of NC_066367.1, forward strand.
TCTGCACAGACACGCTGCAGTACGTTGCAGTAGGAATTGTGCTGCTGAGACAAGCTGGCTGGTAAGTGTTAACAGTTGCTCAAAGCAATATGTTACCACACTGGTCTGTTAACACAGACCAAACTGGGAAGGAGATGAAGTTCATGCTGTGCTGACAGGGGCAGGCGAGAGCAGTCAGAACAACGACCCAGCAACCTGATCCACAACAGAGACTGAAAAAATCTGGAAGCAACCAGTTGATAGGAGTCCAAACAGAAAGGGAAGAAGCTACACTGCTTCTTTTGTGTGGTCAAGTCTTCAGTGAGATGGGTAAGAAGAGAGCAAATTTTATATGGCTTTATTGAGAGGGTTTAAGGTTCACTGCAAGATGACATCCCATGTAGCGGCTTTTGTGAAGGGGGGAAGGTGCCGCCACTTGCTGTGATGACGGAGCAAGGAAATAAAGAGGGACGGTTGGCAGAGAAAAAAATGAATTTGCCTGTGTTAAATTTGGAATGACAAGTCATTTTTTTCTAGCAAGAAGGCATAAAATCAGGATAAAAGATAGAGGGTCAACTTTATTTCTGAGCCGCTGTATTCTGAACCGCACTTCTGAAGGTAAAAGTATCTACAGCTAGGAGGCAGGAGGAGGAGGAGACCTCAGCTTAGCATCTCATGTGCTAACAGTGGCAAGGAAGGCGAAGGGTGAGCTACCCAGTACTGTCAACTGTTCTTCCAACGGCACAACAGCAGAAGGCTGAGCTTCCAAATTGGTCTAGGCTGGCATCGTATTTTTTTCCATAGAGAAAAGAGACCAAAGTTTGCTGAAAATTGATGGGACTGTAAGCAATAATGAGGAAAGGTCAAAGGAGAATGGAGAGATGCCCTGTGGAAGTAATAGACTGGGCAGTACAAGATTAACAAACGAGAAAAATTGGAATCACTGGAAAAAAAAGTAAAAGGAAAGAGTAGAAAGTCCTCAGTGAAGGAATTGTCCTAGTGACGACAGAAGTGAGAGAAAATCATGCAAAAGCTTACATTTTTTGGTTTTCACTTTCTTAAAAATAGAACTAGTTTAGAACTAGATAGAACTAGTATTTAGAAATAGCTAAAATGGTTTTTAAAATTACGTACTTTTTAAACATTTAACCAAACAAATGTTTATGTCAAGCAGTGAAATGTTTTTTGCTTTATTTATTTTTAAATAAGCATTAAGGATAACCTTTGTATAAGGATAACTGAAGCCCAGAGCAGCTAAGTGAGGTAACCAGTGTCACCCAGGAATTCAGTAGCAGAGCAGGCACTCGAAACAAAGTCTCAGGCTGTTTCCTATCTCCTAAACCATCTCTTGCCCACCTTCTTTCAAAAATCCTGGGTGGAAAAGAAGAGGGAAGAAAGAGGCAGAGTGGTTCAAACGGGTTATTTTTTTCTGAGCCTAGCATACTTCATATTCTCTGAAATTGTGACTACCCTAAGAGGAGCTTTGTTCCTTTTATATGTCAGCAAAACAAAAGGTCAGCCTATTGAAATATTGGCCAGGTCTGACTTTCTTCTATTAATAACAAGTAGAGACACATTTTTTAAAGTAATAGTTAAATAAATGGCTACATGTCTGCAATCATTTCAACTTAAAATGTCAACTGGATTTGAGATGCCATGTGCATTTAATCAATGACTCTGAATTATAATATAAATATTACTTTGGTTTGACTGCTTTGTCTGGCATAAATCATAATTCAGTGAGATGAGCACATTTCATTTTCTCTACAGATGGCTGTTAATGGCAATACCTATTAAACTGGCACCTGCCAGCACTTTGTAGTTAAGGAATCTGTCAGGAGCCCCCTTCTGTGTAATTTCTCTGTTAATTGTTGTCTCCCCACCACCACAGATCCCCAAATTACCAAGTTCGCGTTACAAGAAATACTGCACCACAAAATCAGCAAAACTGCTTTTTTTTTTTTTTTTTTTTTTTTTGTCTTAAGGCAGAATTCCCTTCACACAACGTTCCTGAGCAAAATAAGTATTTATTAGTTAAAATGCAGCTCAGGTAGCATGACTTTAAACCCTCTAGGATCTTTGACCATAATGCACCCGTACTACACACAGAAATACCCAATATACCATAACTTAGACGGAAAATCTGGTATTCATGTTTTATCCCCAGACAAGAGATGGATTTTAAAACTGGTAACAGCCACGTATACTGAATGAAGGATAAACATACTGCCACAGTGTTGTTGATGAGAGCATAACATCAAAAATACACTTTGCTTTTTAGGACTTTTTTTTTTTCAACCTTTCCAGGAGTGGTGTCTGGGAGAGAGGAGACAGACACTTAGAAGAAACACGCCACCTCCAGAAAGGACCTACTCATATTTCCAATAGGAGCTTACTTTTATTTTAGTAGGTGTGGCATGCCCAGAGGTCAATAGCGAATAGGCTAGCATGCATTTAATTAGACACATCACAGAATTTAGTGCACATAGTTAATCCTTACAGACAAAGCATGCAGCTTTTTTTTTTTCCTTAGTAATGGCTTGAATAATGATATTTTAACTTGAAATGAACATGCAACTATTTCACAAAAAGGATGCTCCTTGTAAACAGTTTGTAATTTCCAGTCCTTTCAAATAGTCAGAGGGAACTTTCTGCTCTGATCTGTTAAGTAAATATAAATCTCGTTATCCAAGTTCAGTAATGAGAGTAAGGGGTCTATTCTTCTTCACTGCACTTGCATACATCTAATGTTAATGAGATTTATGCATGCATATTAAGAAGAGAACAGATGCTTAATTAAACAAATAAGCCTTTAGTAGGCAGTCCACGTGATCATTTTTAGTACAAAACCCCCTTATTTTCTCTATTTTGGTCTGACTATGAATGCAGCCAAGGAGGAATCAATACAGTGGAGGAAAGGAAAAGGGATACACAAATTAAGATCCTTCTCCTTTTTTAGTTTAAAGTACTTAATGAACTTGAGATACATTAAACCGAATAGGCATCTTATCTCACTCATCCTCTTGTGTTCTTTAAAGGAAACAGGAGTTTTATTTACCAATTTATATATTTGGAAAGTGGGAATATTTATGAGGAAGTCAAGGCCTCTCAACAACTAATTTGTCTCATTAACTGATGCTGTGTATCTAATACACATGCACGATCCATCTTGGATTGTTTCACTATTGAGAAAAAAATCTAAAATAACTTTAGCCTAATTAATTATAATTTAATCTAGTCTTGTGGTGTTTTTTTCTGTCTATCCATGTCCATATTAATTTCCAGCTCAATATATACATGTGTATATATAAATAAATATATTTATACATATATAGGAGCATGTACACACACGCACACACAGAAGAACACACACTACCCCTCTCCATCAAATTGCATCATTATTGTATGCTCTTATTAATTATAATGTTAACTTTTCCTCCCCAGTGCTTAACTTCTCAGGGCAACAAAGACCAGAAAATAATTTTCTCCATAAGCTGTCATAGTGCTATACTTAATGGAAGGCAGTATCTGTACATTATGCGATCTACTCTGCAATACCATTACAGGCTCAATGGTGCTGGTTGTAAAAGTATCATTCCGAGCACAAGGCCTGTAATAGTAATAATGAAAAAAGGGTCATTTTTGTCTTCCAACTAGAATAAAAAATTAAAATCACTAACGCACTTAGCTGAAAGGAAAGTTGGCAAATTAAGGGGACAAAAAATAAAATATTCATGGCGCATATTGTGAAATGGAAGGTAAATAATTTAAGACGAACTGTTATGTGAGAAAGCGTATAATATCTAAAGAAGAAAAAGCAAGATGCAACTGATATACATATTTCTACTTTCTTCACTTGCATGTACACATATGTGCACATGTATGCAAGCTGTGGTTGATGTCCACTGGTTTTGAGGGCCATGCATTTTCTCACCCATACAAATTTTGAAAAAATTCACCAGTGAACTAGTGAAGTCAAGTTGACAAGAAATGCCCTAAACCAACAAAAATTTTTTGTTCCCTGAATCCCATCTAGAAAGAAAGACTGAGAGGTTGTTCTTCCATTGCACTCCAGTTTGGCAAAACTCTTTACTTTTGAGTCCCCAGTACTTGCTCATAGGGTGTTTTTTAAAAAATAAAAATAATGAAAAAAAAAGATTTCAACGTACTGGCTTCTGCCTATGGGGAGCTAACCATTAAAATGTCATTGGTGTGGCCGCAGTCCATTAGCTAACTTAACTTCGTACTCATAAGGTGGAAAGGGCTACCCAGAATTTTTACAATCGTTATCTGGAAAAGGTACTAAGAGAGCCATAGAGTCAGGTTTATTCTATGCCAGGACTGTAACAACTGCAATGGGATTAGGATATGGAGCAGCAATGCAATACACAGCAGAGGTCATATTCCCTTGGTAATTTAAAGGTTCGGTCTTTCTCCAACTTAATTTAGAAAGCAACTCAAAGCCTACCTTTGTAAGAAAGGAATGTTTTGACAGGATTTCAAAGCAAGGCAATAACTATAGATCACAAATTTAAAATCCAGTGTTCATCACCTAGTCAACTGAGGAATAATATTTTTATTTTTAGATTAATCTCTTGGTTAGATCGGCTTTGCATTCCCGGTGCTAATTGATAATGCATTTTGCATTAGTGCTCAGCATCAGGGATTTCTACTGCCCTGCACCAAGGGGGTTAATTAACCCTTCCAAACAGCTTACAAAGCCACTTTACTTGGCCTCTGACAGCTCTGAAGTAACAACACTACAGACTCCTGTTATTCAAAGGCTTGAAAGATGTTGTTTCACTATAGTGTTACTCATGAAAATACAAAACACCTTCAAAAAGATGCACAGAGAATCTCATTTGAGCTACAGCAGTCCCCTCAAGACTCACCGTGCCCTGAAAGAATCAGTCAGTCCAATGTAAGAAAGGGAGTAAACCAAGAACTTCATGTAGTACTGCATAACCTTGGTCCTGTGATGCATCTGCTTAGAATTGAATATTATTTTTGTTCCAAGTTTCATCATGGATGCTAGGGACTGACTTTTTCCTGAGACTGCAGTGTAGATTTAGTCACATCTCCACTAACGATGGTATTTAATGTAGTTGTTTTCCTGATATACATTAGCAATTTACTTTGCCGTCTGTTGTCTAGCATTGGGTTGTTTTAGTGAGCTATGATGGTGCAATGTGCCAGAAAATATCAAAAAGTAAAATAATGCTCGCTTAGCTGATGCTGCATACAAACAGTTAATCAAGTCAGCTTCTGTTGTTCTTTGAACAGCACATATGCAGATCCAATCCTAAGGCAAGCAATATATGCATCAGGACCAACCAAACAAGAAAACACAAACACTATGCAGTCTGCAGCATGGTAAAATAGTACTTTGGATTATAGAAACTTAACTAACCAGTAATAATCAGTGTCATCTGCATTTCAGATCTCCAGTATATCAACCTACTTTGCTCCAGGAGCAGCAGTCACTAAAATGTGGCAGCCAGGAGTTCCCAGTTCATACTACAGAAAACAGGACATTTTTAAAAACAAGGATTACAAAAATAAACACATGATTTCTTGATGGTCTCCCTGAATCACAGTCATCTAAATAAAGCTTCAATCCAGGAAAAGCTTAGCAGGAAAGCAATCTCTTTTTTTTTTTTTTTTTTTGTATGTGTAAAAAAAGACCAGGAACTACAAGTAAATAGCAGCTGAGTAACAGATGAGGCACTAAGTGAAATCTGTTAGCAACTGCTAACAGCTTTGCTATTTTCTGTTGTTAAATTAAAAAAAAAAAAAAAAGCAAAAAACCAATGCAGTAGCAATTCCAATATGTTCAAAAATCTCAGATGCAAAAAGACTAAAGTCCAACACTTGCACTTTCTTGTACTACAGATAAATACTTCGGTTTGGTTTTAATACCTTGATTTGCTTTGTTATTGATTAAAAGGCAGAAACAAGCCAATTCACATGGATATACTATCAAGATAAAACATGTTACAGCTGTAAACGTGGCTCAGTGAGTATAGCACAAAACCTCCATCATATACATGTGCGACTTTCGGTCTCAAATTGTACTTTCCTTTGTCCCTTACACTTGACTGCCAGTCATTCTGCCCAAAGTGCCAGAAAGTGTATGCGCCTTCATTAGCTTTCTGGTGACATCTCAGGAACACTTTCTATGTCCTGGTCCAGGAGCTTCCCCCACTGATGATCATTTCCTACGTATTTCAATGCAATTCTGACATGGGTTCACCAAGCTTGTTTTCCTGTTTAGGTGGAACTACATGGCACTGCAGAGCTGACACGGTTCAGAACAACGCAGTCCAGAAATTACATGGAATACAAATGCATTTCTGTGGGTCTTCAGTTCTCAGTAAGACCAATCAATTATACGGCTGCAGTCACTTGACTAGCTTGAAAAACTCGTGGAATTGCACTGTCCCAGTCAGATATATCCTTTTTCCACCTCTGCCACCTGCTTCAGTAACTTCTTTTCTCCTGTCAGTATAGCAGGGCCTCTGTTCCCTATTCCTCATTTTGGTGAAGTGTCCCGCATGGGGAACCACAGTACAGCTATTACTGCATCTGCAACAGGCACACTACAGATTTCCTTCTCCACTCAGCTTTCTGCCCCCTTATGATGTTTACATTTCCTGTGCCTCCTATGGCAGGTTTCCCTTCCAATTTAAACTCGGCATGTCAAAAACTGAGCTCATCTCTGTTTCTAAATACTTCTCTCTACTTTTCTCTTAAACTACCAGGAATTAGTAGTCACCTTGCCTGCTGCATAAGTTCACAACTTTGTCGTCTGCAGCTCCTTTTTTACTTCCACAGATGTTCTACCAATAAAACATGCCAGTTTCATCTCCACAATGTTGTAAAAAATCTGGCTGTTTCTTTCCATCCGTGCTGCTAAAACACTTGATCATTTAAACCTTCCTACTGCAGTCTCCTCCTCCCTAGTCCTCCCGACAATCTCCTCACTCTTCATATCATTGCAAACTCTAGTGTGAAAAATACTTCTTGAATCTAGTATTTAGTCAGTACTCAATCCCTTCTAAGTTTCCTGATTCTTTTGCCATTCTTTCTTTAAAAAATATTCATATTCACAGTTTTTGCTTTTCACATCACCCACAGCAGTTTTTCCCTGAAAAAAAGACTGGTCTGGTTTTGTTCTGCTTGAGTAGGTAATATGGTCCCTCCAATTCTTTTGCAAACCCATGCTGTTTGCACTTGTTCCATCTTTACAGCTCATCACCCTTCTTTCACTTTTAACATGGCTAGGGGTTCCTAGGACTCCTACCCTCTCAGGAAGGAATTTGTTTTCAAACACAATTTTGAAAATTTTGGGAAGAAACACTGACAAGAACAGAGAATCTCCCAAAACCTCCCAGCTGAGCCATTAGTTCTTACAAACAACAACTCCTCTGTTCTCTATAACCTGTTCCCACCACCTTTGTGGCTTTGTACAGATTTTCAATGGACAGAAATTCTCAAATGTGCTGCCATCCAGATAAATATTAACAACCACCACTGTCTACTGGGAAGACTATCTATTGAAATAAAAACACACATGAAAAGAACAGATGTATAAAGCTTGCACACTACCAAAATATGAAACACGTTCTGAAAAAGTAAATCTCTAAGAATGGTAACCCATTGTTCTTAGCTTTGCATATTGATCATTATCAGATTTATTTATTTAACTACAATCACTTGTCTTGGATTCTGTTGCCATCCCCTGCTCTTTCTGGGTCACCCCTGTAAGAAAGACCTTGTACTTCAAATTTAATCAATTCTGCTAGCAACACATGAACCAGAATACTTATGCTTTTGTCAGACCTCTGTGTCACTCTCCACTTCCCCCAGTCCTATTTGCTATAAAGAGTTAAGAAGAATGGAAATAGACAAAGCTTAACATACACAAAAAGAGAGTTGTTGAAGTCACCCTCCTAATTATTCAGTGTTTTGACTACAGTTCCGTGTTAAGCCCTATTTCTTTAAACGGTATGAACACAAATGCACGTGCAATGCACAGGTGTGAGTATGTGCCTCTCGAGCATTCCTAAAGAGCTCCATTTGAATGCAGAGTGGTATACCCATACACCTTTATCTTACTAACGTTAACAACTGCTGGAATCATGCAAACTTGGCACATAAGCATGCCTGTATATTTTTGACAACCTCTCTTCGGTGTTCAACACTCACTAGGGCAATTTGAAGATTCCTATTGATGATACATGGAAGCAAATCAGCTAAAATTTTCCATAACAGTATAAAACATAAGCTATTTGACACCAGAGGAAATATTAATAGAGAGCTGCAATGCAAGTTCATGCATCAGTGTCCTAATGAAGATCATTGCAGAGTGAATGATGTCACAGCAGAATTTCATAGACTACTAGTTAAATACACCTCTGTCTAGGCAATGATTGTGGCTTTTGTATACACCTGGCTTGTCTACAATACAGCATGCTAGGAAATACCAATCATAGAATCATCTAGGTTGGAAAAGACCTTCAAGATCAGTAAGTCCAACCATCAAGCTAATAGCCTCCTAAAGCTAATACAGTGTTTAGTGTCAGAAGTAACTACAGTCAAGTAACAACTTTATATATGAGATAATTAAATTTTGTTCACATACTATACATTAATTGCAAAGATCTACTTAAATTAAAACACTTTAATGCTCAGCAAAGTAAACAGATACCAGAGGCAGGGGTGATAGCAACCAGATTGCTTGTATCACCAAAGTCTCCAGCAGCAGTAAGGAAATGCTGAGATAAGTATTGTCTAGTCTCTGATGATTCCAGAGATGCAAAACCACCCAAAAGCCAAATTTTTTTGGAAGAAATCCAAACAACTGTTTGCCAAGTAGTTGTCCCAAGAGAGGACAGTGAACTCTTGACCACTGCAGGCAATGGCTGAAGCTGTGAAACAAAGATTTTGTCATAGCTAGTACTTTTCAGCAACAACAAATGTCACTACACTGTTTACAGTAACACAAGCAATCCTGCTGTCCCCAAAGCTTGTGAAGAATCCAGATAACCAAGGGAATAGGAGGCAAATGTCTGAATGTGGGAGTGGGTCATGTATTACTCAGAAATATTCCCTGCAAAACCTCCACCCCACACACATGCTTGTTTTTAGCCTGAAACCCTGATTTTTTTTCTGGCATATGGGAATGAATTTCAAAGGCACAAAAAGACATTTTGTCTGCCAAATGTCTTCTGCCTCAGCCACAAGTTTGGTGTAAAAGTATAAACTGCTTTCTTTTTAAATAACATAAACATTATTTTGAGTCCAAGTGAAATAATTTTTCCACTATTTTATGAGAGCACCAGTTGTTTCATATGTTACGATGAGCAAGGGTGGTTGTTTTGCTTTTTAAAATGACATACCTCAACATGACACCAAAGCCTTTCTTCTTTTTCTTTTCAGGATCTTCATTTTCTTCTTTCCGTTTCTTCTCTTTGATTTTAGGTTTGCCCTTCTCTTTTTTCTTTTCTTTCTCTCTATTTTTTTTGTCTTTTTTTGCTTTGGTTTCTACATCTTCTATTTCAGGGTTCCCTGGAGGGGCAGATTCCATGTTCTGAGCTTCTTGACCAGAGTGAGAGCTCTTATCAGAAAAACCATCTGCACAAAATGAAAAAGAAGCAATGGGGATAGCTAGGGGCCACCACAATGCAAACACATGAAATACAGCATCCATGTCTACAAGGTGCTCAAATGACTCACAACACATACGCATTTAACTGAATAATTTAGAAATCAGACTAGACATATCTAGTGAATTCAAGCAAAGTTCTATTGTAAATTAAATACAGAATTATTACAGTTACTTGTTTTCTAGTTATTAATCACGATAGGAAAATCCTGACATGGTAGAACACTTCTATTTGAAACCTGGCTAGTCCATCAGCTCAAGAAAACTGGCATGCTGGGGTAAAAACATTTCATCATGGGCTCACTTCAACAAATAACCTACGTAAAAAATATGATTTTCATTCACTTTTTGGAATCTTTCCACTGTAATGTCTGAAAAAGAAATACATAAACTGTTCTGCCTGGTTGGAGAAGAGCTGTATTGTTTCTCTTTGAGGGCTCAGGATCCAAGCACAGTTTATGCTTCATGCTAAAGAAGACATTATTTCCAGAGTGGGGTCCATAAGCCCATGGTGACAGAATAAGCAGCAGGGTGCTCTTCCTTGTCTGTATGGGGAAACAATTTCCTAGTTGGAGAAGGGGGAATTGTAGACAGCTCTGTAAAACAGGCAAGATAATTTTTAACGTAATCTGAAGAAGGCAGCTGCTTCTTGATGTTGAAAAACACAATTATTTAAGGATTGAGTTCTAATTCCTCCAACACACCCCTGCCCCAAAGGAGATCAGTGAAGACTTTACACTGAAGCCAGTCAAGGTTGGATGGAGTACTACAAAGACAGCTCCCTTTCAGCGGGACATAAGCAGCATGTTAAATTTAAACAAATTCAATTGGATTAAATTGCTTGCTTAGATGCTTTATTGAGTTAGCCCTCAGTCATGCTAAATGAAGGTGGTTCCCTCAATGACTACCAGTAGCAACATACCCTCTTCTATATCCTCTGGTCCATCATAAGACTTGTCGATGGCGGCTCGGAAACTCTCATTACACCCCCGACCACGGACCACATGAGGCCTGGGTCTGTGAAAAGGGAGTTCATTCTTCCTAACTTCAGCCACAGCAGTCTGAAGACTCTCAAGAGAACTGGACTTCTTCAGTCCCAGAGTAGGGCCAAAATCCTTGCTGGAAGAGTCTGGAAAATAAACAGTTAAATTTTTATACCTAAAACCACACTGTGAAATTAAACTAGTGAGACAGACACATTTAATTGTGTATTTTATTAGTTGGGGCCTTTGAAATAGCGTCCAATCAATGTAATTTGTTCTAAAAATAACATCGAGGTAAGCCTAGTTCTGCAGAGATCCCCGTCCAGACTTGGTGAGAATAGCACATGATTCACAGACCTGACAACAGTGATGGGCAATAGCAGGCTCTCTCTGTGATACTTTCAAGTCTGCACCAATGGTAAGGATGGGGTTATTTCTTAAGACTTTGACAACAGGACACTGCTAATAGACTCACAGACCACATTACCAGTATATCCACAAAAATAAACACCACTGCAAAACAAGCTTTGGCTTTTAGAATGACTCAGATTGTCTGAATGGCTGGTATTTTCAAACATGCTTCTCCTATGAGAAGATATTAAGTTCTCTCATAGCTTCATCCAACCTTTTTCTTCAAGCTGAAACTGGTGCTATGCTATCAATACACACAGCAGGTTTTTCAAGAAGAGAACATTTCCAGAATAGCACAGCTTAACACGAATGATGTTGCTGCCTCTTTCCTTGTTTATAGACATGAGAAAGCACTTCATGCAAAAAAGAACAAGTACCTTCCCAATTTTCCCAAACCTTTCCTCTCTTTGAATGCTTGACTCTCCCACACTAGATTATTTTTTTTTTGTGGCAGCATTACTGTTAATTAGTATTAATACAGTGATAGTAGAACACGCCAAAAAAAAAGTTCACAGAATACTTGCATACCAAGCAGTGGAGAAATTCACAACTAAAGCATAATCTAAAAGCCTTTGTAGCACCTACTTCGTTTTTATATGGCAGAGCAGTAAATGTGACAAACACCTAGGAAGAGACTTTGCCTTGCAAAATGCCTTGTCTTTGAGAGCAAAAAATGCTTTTGTTTTCAACTTTTTAAAGTCATACTAACATAAGCAACAGGACAATGTAAGAGAAGACCTTCACATAGGTGTCCAAATACTGTCACCCCCAAAGAGATTCAAGAATCACAAGACAGACAGATACGTTAATACTATGCTGTGATTTTAGCAATCCTAGAGTGCAGCTATTTCTGAACTAAAACACTGTGATGAGCACATTCTTAAAAGGAAAAAAGCTGAGAACTGGCACCAAATAGAGAATCATCAGTAGTGTCTATGTAAAGCAATTTACACTTCCATTCCCTGCAGACTGATATGTAGCTGAAAAAAAGAAGGGGAAAAAAAAAAGAGAAAATAAGTTTAAGGGAAGCCTGGTTGCTAGGTCACACAGAGCAACCTTCTTCTGTTCACTAATTGCCATTCTGGAGACTACCATTATTGCCAAATTAGTAAGTGCTAAAATGGAGTTAGAGCAATGACTTGCATACAACATACAGACGCTTAGTATCACTAAAAACGCGTGCATCAGCACAGGGCACTGTGGTGCCTAGCCTGAGAACAAGTGAAAACAGACCAGGGAAGCACAATCACTGCAAAAGGTGGCCAACTGAAAGCCACTCTGATTAGCAAAGAAAATGCTTTCTTGTTTTGAGGCAGAAAACAGCTTTGAGGGGTGTTGTGCGCAGCAGACAGGGCAGAGCAGTGAAGCAGGCCGAGCATGGCAGGCTGCAGCGGCCTGGGGAACCTCAGCCAGGTTGGGTCGCAGGCCTAAGCTGAGGCTGGTGCCCAGCGCCTCATCCACAGAGCCTGTGAGGACTGGTATCAACTGGGGCACAGCGACAGGAGACTGCAGCACATGTGAGGAAGTGAGGGGCACAGCCTCACCTCCACAAGCAGACAGTGCTGTCACTGTGACACGCCACTGCTTTGCACAGACACAGACAGCAGGGCTCAGGGATCTGCCAGCACTCGTGGCTCGGGGAGGTTTGGCAGCCAATGCTCACTTCCAGGCTGCTGCAACCATCCAGCTACCTGAAACTGCTTTGTCAAAAGCCAGCACGAAAGTTGTTTATATACATGTCCCAGTATAAGCTGTATACATTAAATTAGGGCCTTACACTGCATTGCTTGGGGGAAAAAAAAAAGAAAAAAGTCTTGGGTTGAATGCTGGTTAGAGCGTGTCTTATATAGAGCCAAGTGCTCAGACTGGAAGACTACTCTTAATGTATGAAAGCCATGCTAAGAAAATTGAAGCCAGCATCCAAGGTGTTGGAGTGACACTCTCACGTGCGACACGTATCAGCACTGAAGCTCTGTTCGGCCTTTGCTGCCTGCACACTGTGATACAGATTTTAGGCACCAGGTCACATACTGCCTAACCCAGCCAGGGTCATGAAGAACAGGTTCTTTGTCAAACACATGCCTTAGACAATTGCATGGGAAACTGACAGTTACTGGCAAAGTATGTTTCTTTCTGTATAAGCAGCCTTTATTTTGCCGTTTTGTCCTAACATGAAAACATCCCCAAGGAATTAATTTCAGCAATAAATAGCAATAACTTCCCATTTTTTGGTAAAGAGAACACTTATGACGACTTTCACGTAGTATTTTCAGTTTGCTATTAAAAAAAGGAAAAAAATTAAATGGAGCACTCTTTAGTTACCAAGTAAGTTCAGAACAACACTGCCTTGGAAAACTGAATTTTCTTCTAACGCCCCCAAAAGAATTGGCTTATGGTCAGTTCACTGACACCGAGACTATCATCAAATATTGAGTTACCTTAAAAGACAGAATAAAACGGCAAAGATTAACAATATTCCTCACTGACAAAGAAAGTGAAATTTCATCTCTGATCTTCCTGTGTTCTACCATTTAAAAGGTGTCCTCATTTATTCAAAACCCTACTGAGATCCTTTAGTAACAAGTTAATATCAGGCATGTAGTTGCCCTTTTCTAAAGCAGTAATCATTTAATCTGAAATTTGTATTGTTGCACATGGCAACACTGGAAGTTTCTCACTTACTGTCAAAATCCACCCATAAAAAAGCATCTGAATCCAGGTGAAAACTGATTACCTTTTTTCTTATTGATGACAGTAGGAACAATGCAGTCTTATTAAGAAGGGAAACATTTAGTCAAGGAGTTTACATCCTTGGACATTTTCACCAAGGTTTTCAGGGGGAACTTTATATTTTTCCAGTTCATCTTTTATTCCCTTTTCCTTTCATCGTAAGGCTGTAGCAGTCACACCTTAGTGTGCAACTAAAGAGACAGGAGCTGAGGAGCTTCCGCAATCAGGCTAACCAGTCAGTCCCCATGCTTTCAGAGGCAGCATCTATTACTGGATGCTGCACAGAGGAATGCCCAAGACTCCATAACAAATAAATACCAAACAGACTCTCAGCTATGGAAATTTCCCTCCCGGTTCCCCCTTGCAGTGACTTTTCCTGCAGACCTTTAGGATAGCTGTAAGTCTGAAAATATGTATTTTACTCATGGGTAAAAATCAAAACAAAAAAAGGACAACAAGAAAAAAAACTCTCTCATCTTTTAGAAGTTACTAACAGGCATTTCTAGGTGGTGCATGCCTGAACGCGTGTGTAAATATCTAGCCCTACTCAGATTTTGAATGCAAAAATATCGTTAGGGAAGGAATATTTTAATTGTTCATTGTGCTTAAAAATGTTTCTTTTTATGGATTTTAAATTTCTTCAGTCCTCATTTTACTTCTTTCTACAGCATCATGATAAAAAGCCTCCACTTTATTTATTTATTTATAAATGGTGCAATATTTTATGCATCTCTTTTGAATTTCAAAAAACAATAGCTGATGTCAGCATCTGCCTGTGACTGGCTGAAAACAAGTTGCTGGTTCCAAGATAATATCCTTAAGCAATTGTCCTTTAACTGAAAGGAAGTATTACATAGACCTCAATTTTCTGTTCAACGTCAACATGGCTACCGAAGATTTTTTTTCTTTATGTAATATGTACTTTACGTTCTGTTCTTTTATTACTGTTATTAGTTTCAGATATTTCCAGACTTCTCTTTTATAGCCCAGCAGAAAGAAACACAGTGAAAGCAAGATGTCAGTCACAAAAATCAAAGGGAAACAAGCTTCCATTGTGGATGCAAGCCACCCCAAAGGCCCATGTAGAGAGGAGAATGGAAGAGGAACCATAACTGTTATCACTCATACGAAAATGCAATTCCAAGACACCCTAAACTTCATACATTGTATACATTTATCATTAATTTCACTTTTTATACAACGATTCTTCTCGAAAATTGAAAATACGGCAATATACCCAAACAATAATATTTAAAGGAACGATTTTATATAAATTATACTTATTTGATATTTATATTTTGTATACAGTGAAGTAAAAACCAGCTGTGAAGAAAAAATGAAGGAAAAATTATGCTGTGACTAAGAAACTAACATAAACACCAAGCTGTAAGAGGTGATAGCCTAGCTCTGTATTTACAGGAGGCCTGAACACATACATTCCTGTTTCCTACTGCGCTGCACAGGATGGAGCTGCATGTGAAACTAAGGAAGAGAAAATGGTTGAGGCTCAGTGAGGTTTCTACCCTCTGGGTACTGGGACACTGAAGATGGCACAGGAGTGCTTTTAGCGGGCAAACCACTGGTTGTTCACAAAACACCAAGGCCGAGTTGCTTTGTGGCACAGCTCGGCACACGATCTGTCTCAGGCAGCAGCTACAGCCTAAGCCCTGTCCTGCTTTGGAGACGCATCCTGGGTAACATTCCCAATACCAAACTTAGCTCTGCCAACCTCAGCCCTGCCCCTAACCTAACTGATCTTGCTTGCCCTTACCATCAGCCCTATGTTTCTCTCTTCTCTAAAGCAACCAGTTCAAGTTTTAAATACTTTGATATACAATATGTTCAAAACATATATGTTCAATACAATATGAATATATTGTAAATATAAACATATATGTTCAATAACAATATGTTCAAAAACGATATGTCACAATATGTTCAAAACAATTTCAGTTCACTGATCATATATGTTTGGTTGGTTTCTTTTAATACAAATTAAAATATTGCTGAACTTAAATCACTCCTGCAGAGCAGGGGCTGGCAAAAAGACAATTCACCCCTAAATAAATTGGTGTAAAAAGTGAAAATCACGACCTTCTCTTTTAATAAACATGAGATATAAAACATTCAACATTATTACTCATCTCTGTACGACAGAGACATCAGAAAACAGGTGGACAGACATGGTTCTTGCCCACAGGGTTGCAACATCATATACCGACTAAAATTAATTCATGTTCACTTTGTGAACCATTTTGTTTAAAGTTGTTTCATTTATTTATGGTAGTATGCACAACTGTAAAGGATTTTTTCCACTCACATTTTTACATTCAGATGCTCCTCAATTATCAATCGATTCAATGCAGAAAATGATATAGGAAGAAGGAATTTGAAAGTCATTACATCATTTAGTTTGTGATTTTCAAATGAAGAGCTTTCAGAGGGTATTTTTGTAGAATAACCTCAGACAATACTGTAGCCTTTTCTTCAACACTACTCTGTACAAGTAGCATAGAAAAGATTATGAAGGGCTTGGTAAAAAGCAAGAGAAAATCACTATCTTGCACTCATATATTAAAGACAACATGTATCATTTTGCTCATTTTATACCTCAAACCAAGCATTTCAAATTAGAAGCAGGAATACTGAACACTGAACAGCCTCACTCCTGGCAGAAATATCTAAGAAAGAGAAATCAAAGCATGGGGGAATTTAACAAGTTCTCTGATTAAAAGAGCAAGCTACAGACTTGAGATTTACAGATATTTCAATCTATTTTACTACATATAATGATTGCAATTTAGCTCGTATTTGCACAAACTTCAATTTCAACTATGAATAATGGCGGTTCGCAATTTGGAGCCCAGAAGGTATGCTAAGCTTTAGCCAGCTGTAAAAGAAATGGTTGGGATAAGGCAGTCATTAGGCAAGAGACAAAAATAAATGCATGACTACTGTCAGCTTAGAAAGGTGTGCTCATGATGCTGTTTTCTACAGTCTTATCACTAACAAACACCGACACTGCTAAAGAACATGTTAATATTTCAAAAAGAATAATATGCACAGCATTAAGCATCTCAAAAATGCAAGTTATACTATGCAACAGTATAACTATAACTATTGCTAACAATTAGAAGCCGAAGAAAGAGGTTTAACCAAATGCAGTCCAAGAAATGGCACGTTTGCTATGTTACTGCAGAACACTGGACAAAATGCAGTAAAGTCTGTCTTTGCAGAAAACAGTGTCTGATGTTATCTATTGAAATAGTTTTCTTTATTTGGTTAGATGAGTTTAACCTCTCTCCCATAACCTTCCACTTCACAGGACAGCTGTACATTTAGAGAAAAGTTTTCCTAGGTTATTTGAATCCCTACTCCTCCAAGGGGCTAGTATTTTCTCTCTAGCTGGTGCAAATTCAAGTACTTGCCATTAGGACAGGTCTGAGTATAAATTAAGCTACCTGACCTTCTACAAAATAGCAGCTTTCTCCTCAAGGATATTTATGTATATCAAATTGATTTTAGATATAGCTGTTATAACCTGCAAGAGGAAAGCAGGTACAGGAAAAGCAATGCAGACAGGAAAAAGTCTAGTTTGTAGTAAATATGATTCCCCTGTGATTTCAGGCACCTTGTAAATTGATCAGTCTGGAATTGAGAAGTAATAAAAATTCCAGTGCCTTGTGATTGCTTTACTCCTATTTCCACACCCACCCTCTGATACGGTCAAAGATTTCAATCCTGCTTTAAACGATTGGGAAATGTGACACTTTCCCAGATTAATTGATATGAATTACACTTCCATAAGCTAAAACAACATTTTTGTTCCCAGGCCAAAGTTTAACATGAAGTGAGAGTCCCTGCACTACCATTCAAACAAAGTCACTTTTAATGGTACAAGGCTAAGATCTAGAATGTTAAATCTGACCTGTGGGACAGAGGAGGAAACTTCATCAGTAGCTGAACAGGAGAAAGGAAGCCAATACTCACGTTAAATTCATGGTTATGTTAAATCAGTTTCAGTAAGCCTGAGGTTTATTTTGAAATAGCCTACTGAATTATTACTTAATCTTCATTATCAAGCCTGAAATTGAATTTTTTTTAAATGACTAATTTAAATCAGCAACAACAAATTATAAGGATGCAAAGAGTTCACCAAACTTTTCTTCACTAATTCAAAGTGCTTTTTTGAGTTATTTATATGTGAATGCAGACAGACAGAAATCCTCTTATATGAACCATTTTATTCAGATTTTCTTTTTAAAATGGTACATCATTTTTTTGCACCATGTTTTTACCTGCACATATTTTTACAAACACACGCATAAGCTGCAGGTTAAAGATTGCTTTCAGCATCATTCAGGGATTAATTCAGGCTACTGCAACAAGTTAGATCATTAATGTAAAAGAAAAGCCAAGGCGAGGCAACACAGAAAAATAAGTTCCGATCGCACCAATTTAACTTGCAATTAGAAAACAAAATTATATAAACAACTTCTTTTGTGTTTGCTTTGCATTGTCAGTGAACATTAAGAGTAGGGATAAAAGGCTAGATTTTAACAAAGTAAGCTGGAAAAAGGACTCCTTTTGCTACTAATAAAGGCATTTCTTTTGTACACCTGCTTAAACACTGATCAGTGAATCCTACATGCTTGAGATATTTATGAGATCTCTTTATTGCCAACCCCACCACCACGAAACTGCCCAACAGCCACTCTCATTTAAGATGCTCTAAATATTGTTGCCATGGGTGACACGTGTACATGGAGTAAGGCAAAGCTCTGCTAATAAAAAGGCTTTCACAGCATTTCAGTCCTTGCTCATAACTAAAGTTAAAATTTATGGCTTTTAAAATACTGGATCTAAGAGGGGTCAGGTTAAATGGCTGCGAGTAATAAAAGGAATCAATATGCCACAGCATCTGAAGCAGCCAGCAAACTAAATAAACACTTCATCCAAATGCACTTGGCCCTGAATTAAAAGAACATAAAATACTGTATTTATTTTGTTTGCACTCCACCAGTCCATGGTTTGCATCGCTACATCCGTTAGAATTCTACACAGAGCAAGCAACAAACGTATGCTGGCCAAGTAGCAATTAAACTGCATGTCAAGGCTAGGAGCAATTAACTGGGCATTAACCTTATCAGGGAACCACTTGTGGATTAGCCAACTACAAACAGGCAAAAATCTCCATCTGGGAAGATTCCGCCACGCATTTACCAAAGCTTCGGAGGACCGAGACTTTCTGTCTCAGGCACACACACGGTAAATGAGCCATTCTCAATGATAACCCTTTATCCATAAATCCTGAACAAAACCAGGATCACCTACTGCAGCAACTAGCATTTCCTAGTAATACAGCAATGTAAAATGGTTTAGTCCTTACTGCACTTCAAAATAAAGCAGATAGAACAAGTAGTGAGCTCGCGTACCTTACTCCTAATCTACATTTGGTTCAATTTATAGACAATTTATAGATCTTCCAAAGGAGTTAGGAAAACCAATTTCTTCTGTTTATTTCAAGAGGTTTAGACAGACCATATTTGGATTAATTTTCACTTTAAGACATTAATGCACATAATCTGCAAGTTGCTTGCAGATTACCTGCACAAAAGGTACAAATACACCCATAATCCACTTATCTATATTGGCGCGCGCAAACACACACAAAGGCCGTATGCATGAAAACATGCATATTGTTGTAAGTCCTTTGGGTTTAGCAATTTTTACCTTGAAACAGTTTTTTAAAAGTCTGCAAAAATCCAGCTCTTAAACAGAATTCTAATTACAAAATTTTGTCAAACTTATTCTGACTACAAGAAATGGTTATCTAGTCCAGGTCTGACTCAAATCTCTGAAATACTGAATTTGAAAGGATTACGCACTTTTTCAGCCACAGCCCTGAACAGAGGTTCCTCTTTTATCTCCCAGTACAACTAAGATCACTTGAATACCTAAAATTTTGATAACAGTATGTAACTACAGCTTTGTAACAGTTAAACCCATAGTTGTAGTGATACTGGGACTTGAATCTAGCTTCACTTTCCATGCTTCAACTTCCCTCCTTTTTAAGCTATTCTCTGTACTAGAACTTCTTTGCTTGGCCTCATTCCAGAGATGGGGATTGCTTTAAGAAGAAAACAAACCCAAAGAATGTGTGGATTCCTGCCATATCTGCAATAACTGAGTGGGAAACGTGCATTTTGCCAGCTGGGTAATACTTTTTTTCCTTATTCACCAATAACTCAAAAAAGGACTGAAAGAAAGCTTTTCCATCTTTGCACACAAGTAGGCCATGAACTAGGTCCTTCACTACAGCTTTTAAGGAAGGAAAGTTTAATTTTCATGTCTAGGTTATTTCCTCTAACATTAGTTGGACCTGGGTAAATTTGGCCATAAACTCGCTCCTAAAGTAGAGGAACAGAAATACATATGCATTCCCATAGGTACGTGAGCATATAATGATATTTCATGTTCACATTTTCAGCAATTACAATGATCCCATCTACCCACACATCAGAAGCTACAAAGGAATAGTCACTCATGCTCCTTAGCCTATGTGTTTAACTAAGATGCATGGTTTAGTAAAAAACTCAAGAAGGTAGGCTATGTGAGCAGAAACAACATCAGTACAATAAAAACTTTAGTATTGAGAACATTCATTTTTTCGGTCTTAAAACATGAAAAGTATTCTCAGTGCTTCCTTCCATGAAAGTGAATCCTTAGAAAAATCATGTCCAATTCATGGAAAAATTGGCAGGAAATTTTCCTTCTAAACAGCTGCAGCCAAGTGTTTTGCTGAGCTGTTCTACAGTGTGCAAAGACAGACGTGTACCAAAGGACATCTGGCAGTCTTCTGGGTTGTAACAGGCACGACTCATGACTGGATTACAATCCCAGCCTTCCTTAAGAATAAAGTCAAAATACCGCTTCAGTTTTAGCAGTTAACTCTGCGGCCTAGTCTATATGATTTACTACTTCACAATTTACATTTGTTTGGGGATATATGGTACTACCCTTCCCTTGGAGGATTGCAGCTCCTTTGTTAGATATGCATGTCATGATGTGTCCTTTTAATAAAGAGGTTATTTAAAACAACTACAAAAGTGGTAAGAACATGAATGAGACATCAAATAAAGTTGTTTCCTCTAATCTGTGTTTGAAAACTAGCCTTAAGTATCCCCCATGGAAAGGGGAACCTCCCCATATCTCTAAGTCTTGTTGCCCCATAAGCAATTTTTAGCACCCTAAAGATGTTACTCTATTGCATTACTGAATTATGTTTAGGATCTTTACAATATGCAGTTTTACATTGCTACAATGTGTTTAAATAGCAAAATTAGAAAAGCAAATAGAACTGCTTCACGGAACAACTTAGAATATGATTTAATTGTAGGGCCAAATGAATACACATACACCTTTCTTGAAATTCTTCTACCAGAACTTATCCATTTTCCTTGCCTGTCTATAAGTCACAGTACCTTCTTCCCTTTCACTTACCCAACAAATGGAGATTGGATACAGCATGTTCCTAAACACAATACAGTATCAGGTTGCAGAAATGTGGGATCTAATGAGATGAAAGAGTCATTCTAATTCTTATCATTGCCATCCCTCAGCAACCAATGGGGATGTTTGTAGAGAAGTTAGCCAAAGCGTTATCCTAAAAAATTCCAAATTTCCCTAGGTCAGACAGGATGGTAAGCAGCAGCTAGGAAATGCCACAGTGAAACTGCAATCAAAATCACTGGATACAGGTTAAGCACAATCAAATGGCATTTTAACGCAGACTAAACCAAGGTGGCTTATCTTGGAAAAATCAAGGTTTCCTTTAAATTGAGCCTCAATATTATTGGAAACATACGATTTTGCTCAGTGATTCAGTACACTCTTGTAGCATGAACCAGAGTCAAGCTCCAAGTGGATCTGGATGTGCTTGGATAATCAGATACCTAATCAACCATGTCAGAAAACTAACACAATACCATGCATCAGCTGCAGACCTCAGCCCCCAATTTGATCTACTTCATCTACTTGGTGGTTGGATCCCTTGATGAAATTTCAAAATCTGCTAATTAGGCAGGCAGCTATTTTACAGGATCGTGCAGCTCTCTCAAGTTATTTCAAATAACAATCCCTTCAAAGCAAAGTGCTACAATGAAATACCCCAAACTAATACTGAACCACAATCTTTGCCTAGAACAGTATCCTAAGCAATTGATAGCAACTGTAACTATTAGGAGCCTTATTCCAGGATCGGAACCTAAGCATGCTCACATTAACAGGGACTACAGAACTAGAACAGGACCAATTTTTAACAAATTGGTCCAAGCCTAGGAGCCAAATACTCTGCTGGAGTAAATCAACACTTTTCTTCTGTTTGCCAGCTTTTAGCAGCTGAGAATCCAGCCTTTGATCATTGCCCTCCTCTGGCACCATATGTTGGCATTACACATACCTGTTCACAGAGTGTCAGACAGTATTCACTCACTTTGCATAAGTTACAGCATAAGTGTCAAGTGTTAATACATTCAGCCTGAGATAGATTCAAAGTAATGATTTATGGGTTAAAAAGAGCTCTATATTATTTTATCAATCTACATAGCCACCTTTGGTTGCCCCCCAGTTCTGCTAAAGGAGTGAGAAGAAAGGAGTGGGTTTGTATGCCGGTCAAATGGACCGTATTTACTCTTCTGAAAGCTCTGTTTTTATTTATTCAAGGAATCAAAGGTCTGGAAAGAAGTAATAGCTTTAAATGTATAAACAGTACAAAGATGCATCATCATAGATTATCAGGAATTTTGACATATTACCTCATGCTTTAAAAACATCATCATGAAATTTCTGAGGCAAGAGCACCTCTACAAACTACAGCTCACAGAAGTAGTTTGTTGCAGCGTTTTCCCCAAGTCTTTCTTTTCTTGCATGTCTGTGGTGAGTGCAGTGCTAGTAAGTGACTTTCAAAATTAATTTATTTTTATCTTACAGTAAGTTTTCACTGTATTTTTTCTAGTTCTACAGCATTTTTTTAAAAAAGGAAAGGATTGAACAAGTATTCAAACGTTTTAAAAGATCATTTGCTAAGTAGTATGTTTTGGTTTATTTCTTTTTCATTTTCTAATTTTAAGTAATGTTTTTCTCCTCAGCTAATGTTTTGCTAGGTCTTCGGACAAGATTGGTAGAATCCATCCAAAACACGTTGGGCGACACTAATTTCTGAAATATTAATCTTCAGATCCTTAATTATAGATTTGATTTTGCTTGAGAATGATAGCTAATTTTAGTAGGGCCTGACCTCTAGCCAAAACACCTTTATGGAGACAAAGTAATTACATTAATGTGCAAGGTAGGAGTTAATGTTCATCATCAGTCAACCAATGAAGAAATCAGTGCATGGCGAAATGTTATCAGATACACAGCACACAAATAAAAGACGAAAATGTATTTTAGTTAACTGTTTTCTGTTATGCTAGTTTGAGAGCTAGCAGGTATAAAGTTTTCAAATTCTAATGCAGTTACGCAGTTGACGTCATTTAAAATCTTGAATTGTTTGCAACAATAAATGTCTTCCTTTCTAGTAATCTCATTTTGAACTTTATATTTGGCATATTTAATAGTGAAAGGATAGTGCATCGATCTCTCCTTGCCTTCAAAATCCAATATTGTCCATAATCACACATCTTTCTTGCACGTGAAGGAAAATATACTTGGCTATAGATATACAAAGCCATACAACACAAAAGTGTAAAACTTCATTCGTTGCAATTATGTCAATTCTCAGCTGCATTATGAGAATACATTTTTAAAAAATGATACTATTACTTGTTTTACTAACCCTTCAGTGGATTCTTAAAACTAAACGATGACAGTATCACTAATATTCTTGAAACCATAAGCTTTTGCTGCACCTACCATAAAAGCCAGTCTCATAACCATTAAGAACAAAGCACATAAACATTAAGAACAATTTCAAAGATATTAAATAGCTTGTCCAGATTTCTCTAGCAATGCCAGAATGTTATTTTGCCTTTTTACACTGGCTAGTGCTGCGGTCTATCTTTTTCAAGTTGACCAAACATAGGAGAAAACAGCTCTCGTGTTTGATGATCACCTTGCTCCAAAAATTTCTAGCATCTATGCGATTGCACTTATTGTTTCTTTTGTATCAAGAGTGAACAGTTGCATTTGTATTCTGCCCTGTATCCTACTTGTTTTTGAAGTATTTTTACCTCCTTTAGTCTTTCTCTCACTGTTGACCAGTATTTCATCTGCATTAAGAGGAAAATTCATTTCATCTGTTAAATGCATGCCATCCTGTTTTCTCAAGACAATAACGCAAAACAACCCATCCTGTGGTTGGGTATAGGCTTACAGCAATCAATTACTTCAATATTTATGTAATTCTCAAAACTTCATGCATATTATCACACGGTTAATCAGAGCTGCTCAGCAGCATCTTCTCTTGACCTTTAATGGGTATGTCAATACTCATACTAGATAGTGAAACATAATAAAGAATTTCCTTTCGACCAGAAAACTGAACTGAGATTTCAAAACATTGAGGCTAGTGTTATTAAAATAAAAAATGCCATGGTTCTTCTAACACATGCCTAATTAGCCCCCCTGCAAAGAAACCGTCCCACAAGAAGGAGCAGCAAGCTACTAGTTGAGCACATATCTCGCTTTAAGACAAAAAGGAAGCAACAAGTAATCAATCATAATTTCTCTTTGTAGCAATATCCTTGATAACAAACATATACGCAGATAATTTTTCATGCTGTGGATGTTAAGAGTTTACATGTGTTCAAGATGAAGCAAGAAACCTCAAGAGAAGTAAAACCCGCTGAAAATTAGCTAATACATGGAAACTATTCTTGCCTCCGGTCTTTAAGTCCCTGAATATTTGAGGAAGGAGAGAGCTCTTAGAGAAATAATGTATAAACATGTCATGTCTTTGTGTTTCTTATTAGGCACTAGCATTTAGCGTTATCACACAAAGGACACAGGCTTTTTATAGGCTTTTTGTCTGATGTAGCATGACCACTGTTATCTTCTTGAAATGTGTTACACAGCAAAGGCTTTCAGAGTTATAATAGTATATATAAAAAAAAAATACAGCATATGCATGCCAATATATGAAAATCTATGTTTTGGCTAGAAGACACTGCTTCCTTTTCCTATCAGTTCTTCAGTTCCTGCCCTACGAAAGCACACAGAATTGATAATCATGAGCCAACACCTCACTGTGCTGTTACACCAACTCAAAACAGAGTTTTGATCAGTACCTCTAATAATTTTTGAACAAGTCTAGCTGTATTTCTGCAATATTGGCTCTCTTAAGTGGAGAGACTATAGATCTCTTTGTTTCTGCAGTGATTTATTGATGATTTATCAACACTTTGTAAAGTATAGCTCATCTCCTGCTTCATTCCCTTTATGCTTCTATGCCTCAGATGTTTTCTATTTTAAACAGGAAAAAAAAAACAGATGTTTTGACATAGTATTAATTTACTCAAATTTCACCTTAACAATTCAGGTTCAATGAGAGCATAAGTACTGTATTTCAAATGAGTGTTGTAAGCATCAGCCCATAGAGCTGATGTCAAGTTCCTTCCTCATCTTTAGCGGTTCACCTTTTCTGACCAGCAGCACAGAAGAGCTGAGCACAGAATTCCATGATGTTCTTTTAAATGTTTTTTTGCAATTTGTTTACTTCAAGTCAGTTCTGACAGAATAGTCCTTTCTTGTTTACTTGCTGTTCACAGAATGAGTTAATTTTTATCAAAACAGATTATTGAAAAAACAACCCTTACATCTGTTTAGCACAGAAGCCTTCTGGATTTGGAACTGGTATTTTGTCAATTTTTAATACATTCTTATTGCTGACTATGTAACTCTTCAGTATCTGTGCTCGTATCTCTTAGAGAAGAAAATGATATTCCTGTATGGTAAAGCACACTACAAACGTACTTTCCTTTTAGTTCATTCAGTTTGATCTAAAACAGCTACCTTGAGTAATAACTAATATCGATATTGCCTTACAGCATATGACTGTTAGATTTTAATCACTAGGTTTTGTCAGTCTGATTAAGCAATTAAACTGCTTAACTGAAAACCAAAGATAATTGATTTATATGAAGGTACTAAGAAATTCTATTTGAAACTTAAGAATAATTCCCTACCAAAGATAACAAAAGCACATTTACAAAAGCACATTTCAGTATTAGTGGTTGTAGTATTGTTGGCCATTTCGTTTTTTATTGATTCCATTTACTTGAGCGCTCATTCCTGGTTTCCATTTTCTAAAAATCACTAACAAAATGGGCACTCTCTCCTGCTAATGCAGATTACACTGCAAGTGAAGACTTCATCTACTGTAAGCGTAACTCACCATTAAACAAGGGAAAGAATTGCTGCTTCTGCATCTTTAGCTATAAAAACTTTCTTAACAATGTGTAAATTCCCTTCTTTCACTTTGGATCATAAGGAAATTGCTCTAAAAAAAGAGGAAAGACAGAAGGAAGGAGGTAAAGTTGTAATGCCAAGTCATGTAGATCTGAAAGGAGTTAATTTTGCAGAAACATTTATTGTCTCTGAGGTCTGAGGAAGACTGAAATGCGTGGAACTACCTGCAAGGTAAGTAACCACTCCAAACAAAAAACAAGGGCAGAGTTAGCTCCGCAATTGGTAATTTTTATGCTTCTCTTTCTCTAGGTAAGCGATTCCTGCATCCTCAGTTGAAATGAATAAGTAAACATAATAATAGGTGTCAGAACCATGCCAGGACTCCACTAAAGAAAAACAAAAAACGGAAAGAGGGTTATGTTGATCTGCTTAGGCAGTGCTAGGAAGCTGTGGTGTTTCTCATCAAACAGAAGTTGGGTGAATATGTTATTCTGGCTTGAAGCAAATCAAGTACACATCTGCATCTCTTATCACTAATAACATTCACTACCTACATGTAATTCCTCTGTTGCTCAGGTGTCTTGCAGGGCCAGGGAGCGGTATGAAAGACAGTTAAACTAATCACAGACACATACCACTGTGCTGACTGCTGAGTGCTCAGGTCAGAATTTTAAAAGATGACTTATGGGCTCTTCCATGAGGGGAAGAAGGGTAGAAAAAGAAAAAGCAAACCAGGCAAGCAGGTAATTTAGGTAGGGATCAGATTTTATAAGATATGAAGTACTTGTCCTCTGAAAGTGACATGCTTTAGGGTTTCATCTTCAATCTTTTGCCTTATATTACGTGACCTCCAATTTATTTACATTAGCTAAGATTCTTAATCTTTTTATACTACCACTCCATATTGTTGCAAATCCAGAGGTTTAGACCCAGCATTAGCTACTTAACGTCAAAATGATTCTTTAAACCATATGTGGTTTACAGAGTGCAGCAGGATCTTTCTGCATAGAGTGTGCCATATTAATAAAGACACATTTTTATTTGTTTACTCATACAGTAATACTGTATCTACTACATACTAAATAAAATGCATAATTTATTTGTTTCCATGTCTGATTTTCTGAAAAGGCTCATGAAATTTTAATTCAAGTGGTTACAGCAACAGACTATGTATTAAAATTACATACAAAGAAAAAAGACCTTAAAAGAATACTATTAACGTTGCAAAGTAACGCTTGGGCTTGCAGAATACCACAGCAGAGGTGTCCATTGTTAACTTCTTTCTCTATGCATGCAGTGTAATAGACTTTCCTTTTATGACCCAAATACATGATGACAATTTTATTTACAGAACTCCAGCTTCCTTCTTTCAGGAAAGATCGACTAACATTTTCTTCCACATGTACAACAATTTCCCCCCTTTCTTATTCGACTCGCTTTAATATCTGCTCTGACAACAGTGTCTAACAGTTCTTCATGTATCTTTCCCTGTAGGGTGCTTTGCTTTGGTGCCTTTTTTTTTTTTTTTTTTTTTTTTGAGACGAAACACTAATGAATTCATTTCTATAATGTTATTTTATGACATATGAGTACTGTCTGTCTTGGGGACAATGAACTGAAACAAAGGGATGAAGATCAATTCAGGTTCACATTTTAAGATTCTTGAGACCTGGTTCTCCTTGCTCTCCACGCACTCTTCTGATGCTTAGCACATAGTATGTCGTGGGCTCAGAGCACTATTACCACTGACTTTGGCTGCAGCCTGAAAATGATGTGGCCTTTCTGCAAATCAGCACACAGGCAGGTCAGGCACCAACGAAGTGAAGAGCATGCCATATCCCGGAATTCAGTTTAAGGAACTTCTCCCCACAGCAATTCCGAGATATGGGTATGGCCAGAAAATATTTCAAGTTGTACTTAATGAATAGAAAACAGAAACTCCCCCCCCCCCGAATCCTGTACATTATTATCATCGTATACTGCAACCATGATATACCAACCAGCCATACACTTAGCTTCAATAGTACATGAGGTGAGGGTTGAGCCTTACACAAAACAGCCTTCTTTACACTTAAGCAGATCCACCTTGTGCTCTGGAAGTAAAAGTTTTTGTGGACAAATAAGGTTTTGATTATACAGTCTCACAGCATCAGCATAGACTAAAAGGGGCCAGACAGTCCTTGCTAACATATCCTGACAGCTAGCATTTCCTACTTCAGACACCCTTCACTTTCAAACTCATATGTTATTTTAACATAGTTGGTGAATTTTTAAATATATATATATTACGGTGAGGGTGACAGAACACTGGAACAGGCTGCCCAGGAGGGTTGTGGAGTCTCCTTCTGCAGAGACTTTCAAAACCTGCCTGGACTCGTTCCTGTGTGACATGATTTAGGTGTTCCTGCTCCGGCAGGGGGGATTGGACTCGATGATCTTCCAAGGTCCCTTCCACTCCCTAATATTCTGTGGCTCTGTGATATATACATATATATATATATATATATATATATATATATATAAAATAATACATATTATTATATAATATATATATATATATAAGAAAAGCAGAAATTTCTTTAGTGCAATGCTGGCTGCCACTCTATTCTCTCCCACCCATTTGGTTTCTGGATGCAGTGTCATCCAGGATCAGCACAACCTTAGTCTCCTCCTCCCTTGCTTATGCCACCCTTTCCCACACTGCACCTTCTCACCTGCCACGTGCCCAACCTCCCTGTGTTCCCACCCTCAGCATCCTCTTCTAGCCCCTGGCACCCCTCTAGCTTGCTTTCTTCCCAGCCCTTGCCATTTGTTCTTACTTTTTCCTCTCATAAACAAAAACAAATATCAAAGTTATTTTAGGGAGGGGGGGAAAAGGCAGACACTCCCCACCTCAAATGACACTTGAATGGAAATGGCTCACATATTGCAGAATCTGTGATAGGATGTGTCATGCATGACAGCTAACAGGTGATAACACAGTGACAGCTGCACACTGCACCAATACTTTATATATGAGAAAAGAAAAAGCAAGCCATGAGTAGTAGGAGAACAAAATGATTTTTTCCTTATCATTTACCTACATTTCCCACGGGGCAGCAGAAAAAAAGTAACTAAAAGAAATAATTATTTCTCAGATTTTTTGTGTCTATATTCGGTCTCTTATTATGAACTTAGATTG
Source organism: Cygnus atratus (assembly GCF_013377495.2). Lineage (NCBI taxonomy): Eukaryota > Metazoa > Chordata > Aves > Anseriformes > Anatidae > Cygnus > Cygnus atratus. Next base: position 13,747,839 of record NC_066367.1, read on the forward strand.
TGAACTATCATTTGTAGCTGTTTTGTGATGTACATTTCAGTAATAAGTACTGAGCTATTTAAGCTGACAGTCTAGTCCTGAAGGTAATGCTCATTCTTTTTTGTACTTATAAAATTAAAACTGATGGGTATGTTTGTTAAACTCTAGAAACTTCGATCAAACCATTTTGTCTTCCACCTCCCCCAGAAGTAAGCATCTGGGCAGATTATGAAACAATAAAAACAGAGGCATCTGAATAACTGCACTATATTGGATTTCTCTTTTATAATGTTTCTGTTTGTCAACAGCAGTATTTCAACTGGCAACCAAAAGAAACCCCAGCCCTTTTCTGAATACAGGAATTTATGCCAACTGCAGATAGGAGGAAAAATTGTAATTACACCAAAAAAAACAAACAAATCAATGATAGAGCCTCTGTTCTGGTCCCACTGCACCACTCCCACAGCACAGAGAGGCTTGAAAACTGTCTCAGTTTTAACAACTTGACAGCAAGTTAACTGAGGCTTTTGTTTGCAGTCTTTGCAAATACAATCAGCCTTCAATGATGGATGCAAGCTTCTAACACCAAGTTCTAGCTGTCAGTTCCCCCCATTTGCCAGGTCCAGACTACAGCACTGGAAAGGAACCAAACCCGGTGTACACTCTCAGTGGTGAAGAGTCAGGGTCTTGATGCTGGAAATTATTATTCTGAACTACTATTCTGAACTTGGGCAACTAGCATCTGCTTCTCTCCCGTGAATTCTTTGCTTTGCTCCAAGCCCACTATTCACACTTAAACAGAATGTTTCCGTCCTACTCCTTTCAGTCTGTCAACTTACCAAGTGAGCAACAAGACAACAGGAGAGAGAGAGATGGTCTCCCAAACAAACAACTAATACTTAAACACACTGTGCAAGCAGCTGTCCTCAGGACCTGACTATGACCGGCCTGCTCTCTTGGCCATGGAGGGATAAGGGGAACCACAAGCAGAACAGTAAGCAGAAGGCTCTAGGCAGATGACCAGCATAGCCAGGAGAACTCAAAGAAATAAAGATGATGTAAATATAACTGTGCTAAGTCTGCTGGTGTCCTTGGATAGCTGGAGGTGAAGCTTTCAGGTCACAGATTTGCTCACAGACAGATACCCAATCTACAAAGGTTTCTCTAGACGTAAGAACAAGCTTGAAGAGGAAGGAAAAACTAGACAGGTGAAAACTAACACAAGGTGAAAACTGAAAGGGTGGGAATCAGATGTAGAATAACCTCGGTATAGGTGTCAACCTATGGGGAAAGAAATCAGCTTTTAAGTTTCCTAAAAAGAACATCAAAAAAACATAAATAAGTTTGGACTTTTATCAATAGGGACCTTCTATGCACTCATAGGGTTGAGATACCAATCACTATACTTATTATCTGTACATAAAAATGATTGGAAATTACATTACCTCAAGTAATAATAAATGCCAAGAACCAGGTAAGAAAAAACAGCCCTCATAGAACTGCAAGCACAAGTTAGTGATTCCTTCACCAAATAACAACTAGACCAACAATGAGCTGATGATGTATTAATTGCTTGTTCTGGAGAAAGCCCAGAATACCCTGGGTCATAGCTAACCCTGTTTTGAGTAGGACACTGGACTAGATACCTCCTGAATCTTCAGTCCCAATTTGAATTCTACAATTTTTGCTGATGACACTAAACAGGGAGTCAGTGGCAATACGGAAAAGGATGATCACATAAATTGATAAAATAAATAACTGATGATGAGCGAAGTGAAATAAGAACAGTTTAAAAACAAGGTCACTTACTTTGGCACAACAAAATAAATTTCTGAGCTAGCTGAGCTCCTCAGTAAGATGTATGAAACGACACTAAGCTGTGACAACTAAAGTAATTCCACTAGAAAGAAAGAAAACCTACTGCATGAAGCTGTGATCATCTTTGTTCAAGGAAGATTTAAATGTGAAACACATATAAGGATGAGTTACCATACCAAGTGATATATTTAACAGGCAAAATTAAGGCTGATGAGAAATTTAATCTATTGAGACATTAGGTGAAAAGGGAATGGGGGTAAACAGTGGTATATTTCCAAAGGTCAGCATGGTGCCATTGCCTGAGGTAGGAGGAAAGTACCTGCTGGTAGTTGATGATAACTCAAGGAAGTGCTTTCTACTCTTCTGTGAAATGCTTCCCATTTGGGCTGCCACTGTATATACAGCAAAAACTCTCCCACTCTTCTATTATATGAGAAAAAAGAATTCCAGTAGGGCACTTAATCAGAAATGATATTCTGGGTACTTTTGGAGTGCTGTGCAGATAAGTGCTAAGTAGCGTTGCTGTACTGAAAGACCCACTAAAAATAATACTATTTCATGAGACATACAAACAATGTAATTCTTTTCTTCAAAGTTAATTTCCGAACCATATTGCTGTGCACAGCTTTTATTACATGAAGATGCACATTAATAAATAGCATCAACAATTCATTTTATACAATACAACCTAATTTCAAATGTTATGGAAGGTAAACACTATACTAGATATTATTCCAGAAGCGAGCTGGACTAGAAATATCAATTACTGGTAGCTACTTTCAAAATCCTTCTTATTGATATGGCAACATGACAGAAGTTTGAAATTAAAAAAAAAAAAAAAATTAAAAAAATCATTAAAAGGGGAAAATTATAAACGTTTCCCTGTCTATAGTCGAGCCTCAAAAGGTAAGGTAACTGGTAAATACATGGTATTATGAAATAAAAACAAACACCACAACCCCCAACAAACACAACAGTTCAATCTTTTGTGGGTGTATGTCATTTTCAACTTTTCGTCGGCCAGTTTAACCATACAAGAAAGTGTCCCCTACCCCACTTCAGCCAACAGCTCATTTAATTCAGAGCTCTTCTTGCTACATCTCATACTCCAAAATGCAAGTTAGAGGGCCAGATGTATTATCTGGGAAGTTTTCCAAATTCATTAACTCCTTGGCACCAATGACTTCAGGATACTCTCTGCCAGCACTGAATATTATGCCCTGCAAAAGCCCAGCTCCTGGAGGGAAAGGATTAATAAAATGAGGGATTCGTCAGTGTCTGTTGGTCTTTTTGGTCACAACAAGCCACTAAAAGAACCACAGTAGCTGCCAACACTGATCACAGCCAATTTCGCAGTACCTAGTACTCTGAAGGTCTTTCCTAAACATCTGCAGATCATTCACCACAAAGCTTGAAAAAAGTGCAGAGAGTGTTTGAAGGAACACAAAACCAGAGAAAGGCCTGGCAGGAAGTTATAACTGCAGAGAGTGGTAAACATGATGCAGGCGCATTAGGATCTCCTCTGTACTTTCTCCTCAGTTACAGAAGATGTAATCTAAAGCAACTCATTCTGCCTTCTGAAATGGATGCAGTCTTGCTGCCAGCTGCTAAAGGGCTGACGACTGAAGAGCCTTACAAGGTCCCAGCAATGGAGGAGACCTGATGGATCCACTTGCTGGTTTCAGCTTTCTTCTAAGGGCTAAGGAGGGAGTTACACGAAGGAAACCAGCCAAGTGTCAGTCACATAGGCACTTTCATGGGCCATCTCTTCAGGTGCCGTCACCAAAAAGGTTGTCTGATTTAAACATCAATGTACAAGAGGTCCCCACAATTTTAAATACTGAAGTTTTGCTGGCTGCTGTGCTTTACTTTAAATCTCCACTGTTTGAATAGAAAGCACACCAAATTCACTTATGCTTTACATTTCCTCAAACTTATAATTTCTTACTCTTTGATTAGGATTAACGCCAGCTTTCGTGTTTTACATTCTGCCATCTGCAATCACTTCAAATTTAGTAACAATCCTTATCATCGCCCTGAGTATATTCCAGGATCCAGAGACTCCAATACCTCCAGTTCTAATAACCGCTTCTACAGAATAGCAATACTGTGAGACTGTCCTAACACAGTTATACTACCTCAGCTTTCAGAGGCTTTATTTCTGCCTGATATAGCACTGCTCATATAGACACATCCACTGTATTTACAAGTTCTCCCACCCTCACATCAGAAACAACCTGAAATATGACAGTTGAAAGCAACAACTTAAAGCAGAAACTTTCAGCTAATACACAAAATGTGGCAGGTTCAGCACCGATAGTCATAGGGAAAAGTATCACCAGATTTCAGGAACAGAATGAATGTCCCAAACAGCCTACATCTGATATATTATACCAGCACCACACGATTTGCCAGCGTATTTCAGCTTGCAACAAATACAGACTTCTGCAGGAATACCTTCAGTTCACTGCAAGCTGACGCAGACCACAGGAAGATGATACTATCAGGCCTTACAGTAAACAGACACATTCCTTACAGTTATTAAAAGTCTGCACTTTTATTTAATTTTATGCTACTACAGCATTGTTTGTTTGCTTGTGTATTTTTTTGTTGCTGTTGTTATTGGTTTTCTTTAATTGTCTCTTGACCTGCTTCACTGAATTCTGCACAGAACAACGCTCAGAAATATGGACTAGCAGGAGAAATAGCAACTGTAAAGTGTAAACATTAAAATACACCCACGGTTAATAAAGCAATATGTCCAGAATCACTTCAGAAAGAGGAGAAAAAAAAAAGGAGGTAGAACAAGTGCAAATGCACAAGCACTTTGGCTGGAAAAATTTTTGTGTGTTGGAATCATACAGCAACTATAATGCTGGAGCATTAAATTTCCCAGCGCATTATACAAAGTTCCTGTCCCTTTCTCTGCTCCTGGGGTGAGGAATACTCCCCAGGGAAAAAAGGCTATTTACTTTGCAACCCCTAGATGTCAACAATTCACACTGGCTAATTCATAGTTCCCATACCGCTACGATGTGATGGAAATAAATTAAATCTTTCACCTCCTTATTTTTAAAGACTGCAGTTTGGGTATCTGCCAGACCAGGCATTTTCCTCTGAGAAAAGACCATCATTACTGCCATGCAGATTTTCCACTCTAAGTTTATCCATGTGGAAGAAAGATGCATTCCTGACACCCAAAATTGCTCTCCAATATCTTGGTTTAATACTTTCTGTTGCAGCTCTAGCTGGCATTTCCCTAGCTATGCATTCGCTGGAGTGCTCTGTGTAGTTCCTAACCACAGGAACTCTGAATTTTCATTTCACAGGGGTCGAATTGAAATACCTGTCTTTGGCATGTTTTCAGGACACAAGCTTCCTTCACAGAGAAGCTCAAGTTGTTCAGGACTTTTAGGCAGATGTATACGCACTTCTGTCCTTAAAGTGGGAACATGGAAATGACTTCCATTGTTTTTTTTTTTTTTTTTTTTTTTTTTTTTTTTTTTTAATGCCACTTCTGTAGTACAGATGCTGGGTGAGACAGTGAAATAAAGGATTCCACTGAATCTATGCTTTTACAGTGTCATTTTTTCTCTGGTCCAGCAGCTTTCTGTGATCACCTGGATCACCACATCCAGTCCCAATGGTTCTAAACGAAAATTTTTCCTCATTCTGTCAGAGCTGCTGTCTTACTCTGACTGGCACTTATGAAAGCTTCTCCTTGCTTGTCAGATTCAACTGCTCCCAAGGACAGCTCAACCACCTTTCATTTCGTTAGGGGAGGACCAGATGCAAAGCATAGCAGCCTGAACACAGCTAGAAGATGGCCACAGCCCTTTAACCAGCAAGTAACAACACATGGCCAAAAATACACAAAACCAAGTTTAGCTGGCCATTAAATAAATTTCTCTTAGTATATAAAGAAAACTCACTTTCAGTTTAGTCTTCGAGACAAGAAATAGAGACTCAACCTTGCTCCCCCACTTCCCTTCTTTCAGCACAAAGACATCTCTGAAGAACTGCAAATCTTTCATCCATGCTTTCTCCCTCAGATGCATCTCTCCACCACCTCCCACCCCAGCCAACTTCCTTCAGCTCAGGCTGATCCCAGGATCAAAAACAGTCAGTTACAAAATCGCCCTCTCTTCTCCAGATCTTCCTTTTCCTTGCTCCCTTGGCTAAACCAGAAGAATACTGTTCTTTTCTGTAGAATTATTTCTTCTGCTAGGTAAGCTCCCCACAACAGCTCCCCATGGAATTACGAGAAGAATAATGCTTACACAGGGGGGAAAAGGGCTGGAACACATGGCCAGGCATTTATGAATACAAAGGTATCATGAGACTCCTCATTTGGAGACAGGAAAACATTAAATCAACTATGCTATGTTATAAAACCTTTAATAACAGACCCTTGGCTTTGTAACCTTGCTGCAGTTGTTCTACGTTCAGCCCTGCTCTAGATCCTAAATCTCACACATGAACATTGGGGGAAACAGGTTTCTCCTTCAAGTTTGTTGCTGCAGGCAGCAGCTCAGATCTATTCATTTTAATGACTGCAGTTCAAAGAAAGATCAATGGGCACTACTCCGCCGTATCTTAACTCAATGCACACTAAGAGTCAGTCACAGAACACAAAGATAATTCATAAAATTGAAAAGAATAAATGATTTGAGAAGATTCTTGCAATTCAAGGATGAGACAGCAAGGATGCTCTTCCTTTTGCAGAGGTTTACTGACATTTTGTATTCCCTGTTCCTGGCACTACTGAGAAAGTAATCGTATCCATGGTGAGTAAAATACCACCTCTCTGTATTATTTTTTTTTAAATCAGTGTAAATTTGGCATTTGAATTTTTTAAGGGTATGGCTTAACATGGCAGATAAATTGATCTACTAGCCAGGTGCCTCTGAAAGACACAGTTCCCATGTCCATCCATTTGCAGTTTCCCTTCTGCTGACATGAGAGCTTGCCTCTTTCAGAAGAGTGGTTCAAGGAGGTAAGCCCACTTTTTCTTTCTTGTATTATTTTTTTTGCTGGTTTAGTGCTCTCAACAGCTAAGCTGTAGGACTTGAATAAAAGAAATAATGGGAACCAGGCAGCTGAAGGTAGGTGGGAAGGTGACTAAATAAGCCTCTTTGGACATCAGCAAGCTTTTAGATTAATGCTGTAACATCAAACTGCACCCTCCAGTGAGGGATTTTTTTACTTTTGTATTTTTTGAATCAACAGTTGACTTTCTCAGGACCTAACATAAAAGGGGTCACAACAATCATCATCACACAGCCAATAAAGTCTTCAAAAACAAATAAAAAATATCTGAAGAAGACTTACAGCTGCTGAATTACTGGGGGCACAAAACCATTCCTCTCAGAGCAGAAGTGATAGCTAGTTTCCTTCCACAGAAGAAAACCATCTAACTAGGTTATCCTTGAGAGCTGTTTATCAGCCACACAGGCCTGGCAGGCAAGAGAGACTGCAAAGACAGCCAGCCTGGCATTCAGAAAGTATTCCAAAAAACAAACTGCTCTTGACTCAAATCCAATGATACAACAAATTCTGTTAATTTGGAATAATTGTTTGAAGTACAACAACTGAAGTGTTCAGCCTTCCTTTTCCTGAGTCAATGAAAAATCCAATTTCTCATGCAGGAGTACGTACAATTTGACAGGAGAAAGAGAGATTGCTGTATCAGTCCCCTTTTTAATAGCCTCTTAAAAATAACTGATATCTGGAGTGTCCAGTTTGAGCTTCTCTTCCTAGATCAGAAAATATAATAACTCAACAAGAATTCTAATGCTGTTTTCATCTCATTTCAATATGTTTTCTTATCTCTGACGGGTTAAACTACACAAAGTTCCAACAGACAAACAAACATTTTTCCTACTAAACATTTATACTTTATCCCTAACACTTTAAACACTAGATGAAAAAGTTTTCTCAAATTCTACCTCTTAAGAGTCACCACCACTCCCAGCACTAGCCAATGTAGATTAGAACAATCCGTAACATGGAAATCATTACATACATAAAAAATAAAAATAAAAATCAAGTCCACTAAAGAAAGGGTAGTAAAGCCATATTGGCATAGAGTACTAAGTACATTAATGTTATCTTCCTGGTTTCATTAGACACATTGTGTTTGAAAAGAAGACAAAAAAAGATGAGTAGGCAGAAATTGAGTAAAAGCTAAGCATTTTAACTCTAACAAATACTTATAACCCACAACTACATAATAGATTCTATGTAACATCTTTGACTTCAGACCTTACCAATTATAAGTACAGAAGAAAACATTAACTCCGCAAGTGATGTGCAGGGAAAAGGAATCTTATTTTTTGTTTCTTGGCTGCATAAGTGAATACAGGTTCTCAGATGTCATCAACTACTTTGGAAATACACGGACCAAAAGAATGCTTTGCTTGAAGTATAATCATAATTAATACTAATAATAGATACAGGAGAAAATAATCATCTATGAAGAGAAGCCAAAAATAAAACAATGAAATTCTTTTGAAAAATATTTCCAGCAATAGATCAGCAAGCTTAATGCATACCTTAAGATTCAAATCTTAGAGGAACATGGTATATGGGTAACCCACTGCACTGAACCATCGCAGAAAGATAGTTGCGTTAATTTTGTGTCAGTCAAGCTGAAATAGCGCAGAGCTCCACATTGGTTGAATTAAGGGAAAATCACTTTGTTCAGCTTCCGGAGCTGCCACAGTTTGCTTGCCTCCAGTACCCAAACCAACACTTGTGGGTTAGGTTTAGTATACCTGCTAAGGTATACTGCAGTCTGCAAAGCAGGCTATTCCTCATTCACACTTGCAAGAATGATTGACATAGCTATATATCATACTCTTTTATCAAAGAGAAATAAAATGAACTAAAATCAGCCTTTTTCTCCTCTCACAAATACAAAGGCAATTGTCAGATTCTATGTGCCACAAACTTTCAGTTAGTGGCATGGTCCATGTCTGCATAGGCACTTCACTTGCATATGCCAGGCAGCTCAGCCATTTCCACAAGTCTTTTTGACTATGGTGGGGATAGATGTAGTTACTATATAAATCCTCATGAACTTTGTATTAAACCCAATGCCTCCTTTGAAAAGCTCAGCTGTAATGACATTGAGAGCTGTGAGAAGGCTTATTTAATAAAATTATGAGATTTGTCAAGAGGAGAGGAGAATGCCACTTCCTTAGACACTCTGACATAATTGTGTTACCTGGAAATCAAAAGCCAAACTTGCTACAATGGCACTGGTCTCATTCTATCCAAACATGCCCATGCCCATCCACTCAGCTTTCTGTAGCCCTCCTATTCTCACCACTAGCACCGAGCAAAATCCTTGGTTAAAAGAAAGCATTTTGTGCAACATAAGTATGCATAAACCACTGGATTTTGTTTGTGTCCCACCAGCTCAAATTTCACATGATCCTTCTGGTTTAAAAAGAAAATTTCTCCAGTTTTGCCTTCCTTTCTAAATCTGAACTCAAATTGCAGCAATAAGCTTAGCCTAGCACTTATTCGCACTTTCATGAGAACAATCTTCAACATGCTAGATCCCGATTGCACCAGACCCTATCCTGTCCCTGTGAAAAATAAATCCAGTTCTTAAAATCATGTGGTTTTTATATTTGCAAACTTACCGGTGACAAGGCATACCTAAGGTTACTAGAATGGAATAATCTACAGTATATAAGTTTTATAACAGCTCTTCTACTCTCACAAACACTTCTGAAAAATGGTTCTGGTGTTCAAATATGTCAGGCACAATGTTCAATGGTAACCCACAGCCATCCTGCAATGGAGGCTCAGAACACAGATGGGGATCATCCTGTCTTAAAGTCAAAGGGAAGATTTAGTTCTATACTTGTTTGGGTACAACCTCAGTGCCACAAATTTATTTCATTTACCAATGCAACCACAGCTTTCGCAATAGGCAGGAGAGCCTTTCCTGAAGGTAAGGATGGGGCTTAATCCATTGCACTTTCCATACCCAATCCCAGTGGGTCATATAAAATCTAGCAATAACCCTAACTTTTCTACCACTGCTGTCCTAAACCATGCTATCTTAATTGTCATCCTAACCTTAACGAAACCACAGTAAGATGTATCTAGTACAGAATGATTCCTGTCATTAAAGGATGCAAAGATGCACCAAGACCTTTAACCTACTTTATTCCAAGCAAACTCCAGTCCTAATCTGAATCCCATCTGAACAACAACTCAGTTACCGTACGAAGCACCAGTGACTGACTACCAGAGGAGCCTACCAGAGAGTTGGCACTCAACCCTCATCAAAGGCCTGTCCTTGCAGCTACATACCCACCTCCTCAAACCTTCCTTCCCAGAACACCAATCCTACCACACAAACTGAACCACAAGCAGGGTAACCACAGTGGCAACAAAATTTACACGGGGAAAAATTTGACCAGATGCATGCTTCAAAATACCCCACTGGGCCTTTTCCAACTCTAACCCTATTCCTTGCCATATAGCATTAATTCAAAGTAGCCAAGGACTCAGCTTGGTGACGGAGCTATCATACATCATTCAGTCATACCTGTACCAACCTGTAGCCCGGTGACATGCATAGCAGCCAGCAAGAAAATAAGATCTTCAACTCATCCTGTCTCAGAACTGTCTCCAAATATACTCTGAGCCAAAAGCATGGTCTAGTGACATTAAAATAAAAATAGGAAAGCTTTTTTGGCCATTTTGCTAATTAATATGTCAGAGCTCATAAAGAAAGACTCATCAGCTTTTCTCCAGCACTGCATCATCTGAAAGAGCTGTGTCAGCAGAGACCTCAGCAGACAGTCAATACATATTAAAAGTGTTCTAAGCAGTAATTCAGAACAAGAAAAGAATTTTGGAAAAGAAAATAGCTGTGAAGAATTCAGTATTCTCTTTCAGTATTTGATATAAATCAGGTTACGCGTGATGAAAAAACAATCCTGCCCTTTGCTAGCTGTCCTGTAATTGCTTCTCTAAAATGCTAAGAGTTCATGAAAAACAGAACTAATATTCACTGATTTTTCATTTCTGTACGTTTTCTCTTCTGTAATATAGAGGCACCACTTGTCCGCTTCTCATTCTCATTACTGGAGTTGTGTGTAGGAAATGCAGATTCACCATTGCTAAGCACACAGGTAGATTACAGGGGAAAGAAAAATCTTCCTTACAGGATTCAGGAAGACAGGATGCCTTCCACACACACTTTGCTTGAACTCTGGTCTTTTCCAGTAAGGGGAAGTAGGCCACATCAACACAGCATTCCAGTGCATTTTCCAACAGTAATATGGAAAGCGTTAGCAACACTAAGAACGCCTGTGAGTTTTGCAGGAGTCTTCATCCTCTGAAAGGACAGGCCAGCTATGGGAACCAGAATTCACTGATGCTTTTCTACTCTATTTCTTCTTTCTGTGAAGGTGAAATACAAGAACAATTCTCCAGCCACCTTCCCAAAGAAAATGTTTACAAGTTCAGGCTGTGTCCAGACATGCTTCTAAAATCGGATCTATTTTTTACGGGGAAAAAATATGGAACTGCTGCTTGTTGGTGCAATATATAAAAAGAAAGAAAGATGGGGCTACAACTACAGATCCTTTTAATGCCTTGGTCTTCTGCAGAGTTGTGATAACACTTTTTGAAATTAATACGTGCTACCAACTCCTGAGCTGCTGCTCAGTAACATGTAATACGCAAGGAATACAGTAACTATAACCAAAAGCTGAGACTAAATGCTTCAAGAGCCACTGCCCCAGAAGGAACAGAAAGGTTATTTCCCTAGAGAGAATTACTCAACTGTGTATTTCATAGAACAAGTCATGTCGAAGGAGAGAAGGGATAATTGCATTGATTGTCAGTAGGTGATAATTAATTCTGTAGAGAAATATGTTTAATTTCCTTAAGTCATCAAGAATGGGATGCAAACTCTTCTTTATGTAATGAGAAATAAAGTGTTTTGCTCCCAGCACAAGAAACTGCAGTATCTCCCTTAGAGCTTTCTTAAAAAAAGGTACCTACAGGAAGGCAAGAAAAATTGTTAGGAATGAAAAATGTTAAAACAATAGTTCTGCAATGTGATGGAATGCCACCAACATGCATATATGACATAAAATTCCAAAAACTGTACAGTAAAAATAGGGATGAGGTAAAGAGAACTTTATGTTCTTGAACAATTTTTAAAATAAATACTTTAAATGAACAACAAGAAAGTTGAAAGTACAGCTTGATTTTGTATTTTGAAGGGACAGGAAATGGAACACGGGTTAGAGGGGAGGCGCAACACACACTTTTCAACAGTATTTGAATAGCATTTAAAGTGGACAGAACCAAGAAAATCATTCACACTCTATCCTTCTCAGAGGTAGCTAGCTCCTTTTATTCTAAAGGAGAATAATAATAAAGAATAATAAAAAAAATAGTCACAAACTGTAGGATATTTTGGCTCTACTGCTTAGGTGATCACTGATTTCAGCCTATTGAAAAAAGATCTTAGCTACATTCAAGAGGTCCATGAGGGGTAAGTAATGCAAACAAGCCAGAAGTCAGTAAGCATGGGCCCACATTTTCACATAAAATTATTAGGTGTCTTCAAACAGAAAAATTTGGAAGCCGGTGTTTTCAATGATCTGGAGAAATGTGCAGAAGAAAGATCAAATGCTGTTAAAAATGATACGAAGCTTAACATATCTGTAACAACTGACTGCCAAAGAACTGTGATCTCACCAGGTTTCCTTCCAATATTCTTTGATAGCAGTAAATTCCACTGATCTTTGGAAAACTGCATGATATTGCATGCTTATAGTCGTTTTTCTGTATAGGAAAAAAACCAAGGGCAACGCCCTTAGCTTCTCCTAGTTGAGAAGATCATTTCTTTGAAGCTTTCACATTCCCAAAACAAAAAGTTGAAAGAAGTTTCTTCCCCCAGGAGTTACAAGACATATGAACTACCCCTTTATTCAGAAAGGGAAGCCAAGAGGTTCACAGACGAAGGAAAGAAGCCAAAAGAATGTAGAAAGAATTTGTCTATTTTAAGTTCAGGAAAAGGTCCTCAGATAAGGAAAATCCACACCAGAGAACTACATGATAACAGAACCAAAGGAGGACACACAGTTGTACAGAGAAGGAAATACGATAAACAACCAGGAATCTCATATTCGACCTTCCTTCACATGAATTCAGCTTTTCAGTTCTATCAAAGGAGTGGAAAAAGGCAACATGCAATAATGCAGCAAAGTGGCAGCCAGAAACTTCGGGGCTTTCTGACATTAGAAGAGATCGCTGAATAACTTGAGTTTTCTAGAAAGTTTTCAAGGTTTCTCATGTCAGCTTATCTGTGTCTTGTGAAAAACTGCAGTCTTATATGACGTTTCCTTGAAATTTTTATAATACAAGAACTGCAAGTTGTACAGTACCATGGTGTGGTTTGTGCAGGTACAGTAATGACAGCAGTATGGACCTTTTTTTCTAATTTTTTATGATGGCCTAAAAAGTTTTAAAATAATCTACTACACAAACACAATGAAAGGAACTATGACCTTTTTTTTTAATTGTAGAATATTTTTTGTATTATCTTCAATATTTCTGGTAGTAGAAGTGAAACTCAGAGCAAGAAGAAAAAGTAATATTTATGTTTTTCAAAATTTATATTGCTTAAGTCTCCACACTCCACAAGACATGTTGAACTTGCTCTGATTTGAACCCTCATCTTCTGTTTCCAACACCTTTACTGAAAAAAAAGTTATAGTTCTTCCTGCAAATGACTCAGCTACATACACTGCCTGGCACACTGCAATCCCTAATTCATCGTTGCACAAGCTGAAGTCAGGCCATACAAAGTAATACCTTAATTTGCAAAGCTAGTCCCCACAGTTTCTGTAGGCTGATTTCATTTACTGCCCATACTACTTTAAAGTTGCTGTCTCTTCCTCCAAAGTAGAAGAACAGTTTACCTGATTTGCATCCAGCCAATGAACCAACTTTGCTTTCATCTGCCACTGGGGGAATAAAAGAAAAGACACAAAGATCAGAAACTTATTTAAATTCACAAGCCTTTGAAACACTGTCAAATAATTTCAGACACGCAGCATCCTAAATCTTTAAATTACAATCATTTGTAAAAATTCCTTCCCATCCCCCCCAATCCATCTGGGGTGCTTCAAAGTCCACATACCTGAATCAAAGCCCACTGAAACCAATAAAAAACTACCAGCAGTCCTTGTGGATTACAAATCAGGACCTCCGCACTTACACACTCAAAACTGAGTTGTCAGAAGAGCAATTGCATTTGTAAATAACTCATCTTGCCAGACAAATTATGGGGCATAGGAGAGTTGTAACATTTTCAGATCAAAGACCTCAATTGGTAAAAAGAATCCAGATGTGGAAACCTTCCCAACTGCAAGACATCTCACTGACTCACAGGACCATCTGCAGACAATGAGGTCTCCAAAAAGACGATCTTTTGGAAGGCTTAAATTTTTTTTTACATTATGATTTATTTTTATCTGCTAATCATACCTGTGTAGAATTTCACATCTTATAAAGAAAGATGTTTGCAGTAGTAACGGTTTGCAGACTAGAGAACAATTTCTGAATGTAACAAAAATTGTAATTTTTCTTTAGTCACTGTAGTTCAGTTTATTATCATATATCTCATGAAAATAATTAAAACACTTTCCCAGAGGGCTGAGTGGAAGAACCAATCACTATTTCGTAAAATGAATTCTATGCAAAGAAATGGTGCTAATGTAATGTAAGGGATGATAAAACAAGCACAGGAAATGAATGTTAGGCTTGAAAGCTTATCCTTCACTGTCTGCCCAAGCACTCCCTTATATTATGCCTTAAAATGTGATTTCTTTATATGATAAAATAAATTGTCAAGTCACACCAGCAACACTATAAATATGAACATACACAAGCTTTATATAGTGGTCACCATAAAAACTTTGTATACAGGGTTATCTGTAATGGTACAGGGAGATGCTATTTTCTATCCAGGGAAAAGCTGTGCAGTAGTTATTGACATTTAGCAGCCATTCCTGGGAAAAAATATCATAGTAAATGTTCTTTTATATTGCCTCACTTTTAGGAAAGCTTTTTTCTTTCTTTTTTTTTTTTTTTAAACCCAAATCCAGTACCAGACTGGATTCGTGGAATCCACAACTGGAGTCATGAATCAACACCTGACTGTTGTATCTCCTCTCCACCTTTCTAAGCTGTCAACCATTTCCTCATCAGTAAAATTGACATAGTTTAATGATGTTGAGAGAGACAGATGCAAATAAAGTAAGATTAAAGTAAGACTTTGGCATGTTATGCAGAGATACTGCAAGGCAAAATATCAGTGAGGCTAGTAAAAATTAAAGGTGGTTACATACTCCTTAGTCTTTTAGCTTTTCTTTAGCTTTTTTTTTTTCTTAGTCTTTAGCTTTTCTTCTAGGTTTTTGTAGTACCTGGAAATGATAGTAACTATTCATATCCTTGCTATGCAGTTTAACTGATCCTGTAACTCAAAATGACCAGAAAAGGATTTTGTACAAGCACAGTTCAAAATCTTTTTTGTTCCTCCTTCCCCCCAAATTTACCTCCAAGGAGAACACAGTTGTCACAGAAAACTTTACTGCCAAAGGTTAACATTTTGACAAGTTATGATTGTGTGAAAACAAGGGATCATAACGGAAACGTATATGCAACTTTAATTAAAATAGTCCCTAATGTCAACCACTATAATACACAATGATTACTTGGAGTAGGCTATGTAACACTACATGGGAGCTTGAAAAACAATAGATACTAAGGTTCACAGCATTTTTTTAAACTATGTTGATGATTGGCTCTGCCTGAAACTAAAGTTTTATGTTTTTAAGAGGGGTAAAACCATCTGACTTAATCATACTTTACACACTACCTTCACACATAAAAATTAGATTTTAACACTGGAGGAACAAAGAAAGAATAAAATGGTTATAAAATGAAAAATAGTAGAATAGAATAGTAGAATAGAAAACAAGGATAGCATTATGCATTTAAACACACACACAAAAATTGGGAGAGAAGAAAATTAAAGATTTATATAATAGTTTGAGCCTTCCATAAGGTAATTTTCATTCAGGAGGTATTACCCTTGGGCAGTGACTTTGAGGATGGTCACCTTTCATTAGACTGAACGAGTGGTACAGACAAGTCTGCTGGATGAGACTTCCACTCATTAGTATCCCTTTTCCTCTGGGAACAAAGAAAAGATGACAGAAAAGAAGGAAAAGGCTAATGGGAGATAATTATTCATTTCCTTCAACTACCTTATGTATGCATAAGTTGAAAATTTTGTAACTGAAGACTTTATATAGGAAGTACATTAACATGTCTTGTTCCACAAAATGGTATTTGAAAATACTTCTCTGCATGATGTTCAAGATTGATGCAATTGTTCAGTTACAACAGAAGTAGTATTTCTCTGGCTGTCCTTCCTGGTTTTGGAAAAAAAGTACCAGCTAAATGGAAATTTCTTTAAGTTTATTCTAGTGTTGTTTTTTCTTTGTAGAAAGGCACCTGAAATATTTTAAACAGGGAAAATATACTGTCTACCTTTAACACTAAAGTAAAATAAAAAATCTCTTTTTTTTATTGCAACATCAAAAAGTAATTACATTGCAACTAACTATGAACAATTTCAGCTCAAGAGGATCACACTTGGGAATGCTCAGTGCCAGACTGCAGTATATCAGGAAAACGTTTATAACAAAATTTCAACTGCAACTATTTTTATGGGAACACTATAAAGACTATGTATTATTAGGCTAGAATTGATGCATGCAATGTATTTAAATAAAAAAATCTTGGAAGGATCAGTGCAAGAGAGTAAATACATTCACAAAGAAGAACCTTCTCCTTAACTTGTAAATCAAACAAATAGGTTACATTTTTAAATGTCCCTGAAACTCTGGGTGTGTTAGTTCATGAAGTTATCAGTGTTTGTGAGCATAAAACATGCTATCTCTTTTAAAACTAACACCTATAATATAGGAACCACATTTTTATCACAGAAGCCAGTTAGATACTCATTGTCAGTACTTGAAGTAATTACTGAAATGAAAGTGACTGAAGTTCTACAGCTATTTAAGAAAAGCACGGACACTTGGGTGACTAGCAAAATCACAGATTATGTAAAATGAAGTATTACTAAGACAAACAAATCTCTCCAGCCCATAGCAAACAACTGATATTTTTTTCCCATGCCAACAACCAAAACAAAAGGTTAAAAAACTGTATGTCAGGAATAATCAGTTGTATTAGAATGTCCTATGGTAATATTCCTGAATGCCATTTTGCTTTAAGAAACTAAGTAGTAGTATTCAGCAACAGTAAAAGCAACCACAACACATCCATATCCTTCCACCTAATCTTTTGATTGCCATTTCTGTACCCCACTCAATATAACTAGTGTAGCAATTTTATTTCAATTGCGTGATTTTCAATGGTTTAGTACACAACAGATCTTCCGCACTGCCTCAGAAACAGTTTGCATCTAAATACTGTCCAAGTTTACCTAAAGGTCAAACTTGTTCTGAACTATTGTTTAGAGAAGTACAAAGCAATGCTGCTGCCAGCTGTGATAATCAATTTTCTTCTTTTCTCCCAGTACAATCTCTGTGCAATTATATCATTTTTCCCCAAACAAGGACTCACTACTATTCACAAGATACAGGGCACTAGTCTTCAACTCAGTGCCTCATTTTTGAATGATTAGATTTGCCACATTGCCCAATAGCTACCTAAAGTCTTCTAAATGCGTGGAAGTTAATTGCATTTCTGTTGAACAAACTGAGACATACGTTTGAAGACCAACTGCAGTTCTGCACTCACAAAAGAAGCAAACAAGGATTTTTTTAATTACTATTTTTAAATTATAACAAATGGGGGAGAAAAAAGAAGTGCCTAAAACATCAAGGAATTTCCTGGAGAACAATTTTCCATTATAAATCTGTATGAAGTGCACTACAAAATTTCTTACAATTAATCAATTAAGAAGGGCTGTATTCCCAAACCACATACACAAATGATGCTTCTGTCCTTTTTAGAATCTGCCAATTTCTGTGGTATAAACAACACATGAAAATAAAGCAAGGCAACAAAACGTTCACTGCTTTTTCCAATGCACTGTATCCATACCCAGCCCTTTCAGCATAATGAAGGCACTGCATCAGCAATTAATTTTAGTCAACGACACTGCCAATGACATAATTCTCCTACCATATTTATTTCCTTGGTGAAGCATTCCCCCTTCGAGGAGTGGCATAAATTACTCACAGAGATTGTGTCAAACGCTGGCTCACAACCATCACTTAGAAAATGCTGTTAGCTGTTCTGAGGTTTCATTGTAGTACTGTGTACAAAGACCAAAGACCTGTTATTAAAATCTACTGAAGCAATAAACTGTGCATATTAGGAAGGAAAACTTTGCACAGTCTTAAAATCTTTTCCTTCAATAATTCTCTCTATTCCCCTCCCTAGTGATGGCAAAACTTTACAGAAGGGGCCCATCTCTCCAGTTCTGCAGTCTCCTCGATATCCAACACCTACGCACTCCTGAAAGATTTTAAGTCCTTGATAGGCTCCTGTTCACTTCAGTGTTAAACAGCAGTGAAGCTAGAAGAAAACTTGCACGAGGATTAAGGATAACTTTTATTCATGTGGTAACAAAGGTAAATCCACTCAGCTTGGTGTCATCCACAGGCTTGCTGAGGGTGCACTCCACCCCAGTATCCATGTCACCAGTGAAAATATTAAACAGTACCCATCCCAGTACAGACTCCTGATGGACACCACTCATCACTGGTCTCCACCTGGTATGTCAGTATGCAGAAATGAGAATACAAATGCCTAAGCTTGCATTCATTGCTACTGACAGAGATACACACTTCATTTTCTTCTATTGGCACAACAGTCCCTCATTCCTGAAGGTGACACTACTAATTGAGGCCATCACTGCTTCTTTAACACTTCTGTTGTCCTTCTCTCTACCTCCCTCTCACCTCTGTTCCAGTGAAACTGTACAGGGCTAAAACTGATCCAACTCACCCACTACGCATCTCCCGCATGTTATTAATACTTCTTCCACATTTCTATGGTTAAACCACAAGTTCCTAGCCTAATCTGTCATTATTCACTGGTTGAGAATATTGATGGAGAAAAGATTTAAAACAAAGTGTTCTTAAAACTATTCCGAGATTAAGACTCAAGACTTAAGTACAGATTATTGTCTGTACTTTCTCAAAGCAGAAACATTAACTTAATTGCTATTTTCTACCTGTAATACTTCAATAGTGCAAGTACATTAACAGATCAACTAGCTTCAAACTTAGACTAAAGCTGTATAAGAAACTACCACCTCAACCATGTGTTACCATTTTCCCAGCTCCATCACCATCACAGCTCATAGGACGTTCCCAGTCAGCTCCACAGCAAACTTTCTTGAATCCTAAGAGGTTTCTACAAAACCAGTCAAATAAGTTAATATTCCCTCCTGTCCTTATCTGTCCTTATGTCACAATTCACCTCCCCCTCAAACACATCACCCCAGATTTGGTGTAAAACTTTGTAAGAGGAATGACCTTGCTAAAAGCCTTTCTTGTCACAAAGAATAAAACAAACTAATTTTCAGTTCAGTCCCACTGTGTCCCTATCACTTAATAACTGAATTTGTTTCATTCCCTACTTGCAGACCTCAAGAAGAAATTTGAAAATTATTTAAACCAAGAAAACTATGTGCTGTGTTCATTTCTAAAAATTTGTTCTGCAGAGTAGCCTTGGAAAACAGGTATCTAAACTGACAGTACTATGAAGTTGTTAATGACATGAGCTAGAAAAAGTTTAAAACATCTCCTGGCCCTTGATCCCAAAGACAATTACAGCCATACACATTATAGGTTTTCCTAAACCTATGACATTTCTCTTTCTGACAAGTCCCCTTCAAGAGATGGTTTGATAAATTATTGTTAAAGTCCAGTAGCACTGAAAAGCCTATTAGAATTCTGAGCCATTTTCTCAACATTCATGTTCCTATGACCTTAACTGGCTTCTAAATGCAGATCTGAAGTTGGTTCCATACATACAACCTGGTTAACAACACAACAATTTTAAAACAGCATGCCACTTTTGATGACCTACCAAAATGCATTCTTTTAATTGCATTTGAATGAAATCAGTGCTTTAACTGAAGAGCAATCTCCATTAGCTCTGCCTGGTTCTCATTTGGTTACTTTTTGAGATATTTATTTCAATATCCAAAATTGCGAACAGAATAAGAATGATCTGGTTCGTAGAAAACTGCAAAGGTAACAGCTAATAATACTGATTGCATTTTCCACATCCTTCTATAAACACTAGTTTCTCTTTGTTTTAAGGTGTTTTAAAACTATGTACTGTTATCTAATGCATCCTCTCATTAACAAAGAAATGAGCATTTACTTAAATAGTGGCTTCCTGGCAGAATACTCCATACCACTTCTTGCATATTCACTTGCTAATTATTCTTAAATACATAAATGAAGTTGGCCGATATTTTTAATAAATATGCTCCAAGGTTAAGTGATTCTGAGTATGTCTAATTATGTTTTAGCAAATAATATTTCACTCACATTTAAAATCAAGTAAAGGGTATTTCCATTTCTTCAGGCTTTAAAGCTTAATCAGTTAAGATCTATGGGTTTTTGCTCTTTATGGGGAAAGGAAGGTGGATTTGAGTAGTACCTTGGGATAGTGGTCATGGGTTATTATAACAACATCCTTAAATATAAATCTACAAAGCCTGAATTGATACACAACCAAATTGTTATATACTCATATGATTCAATTTCATGCTGCTTCAGGTTAAAACAAGCCACGCTTTCATGTGTTTGAATACAAATCCCATGGCTGTAGTTTTTACAGTACATTTCTGCATAGCCTAAATCATTCCTGTGCATAACGATTTACAGAAAATAAGGGTATTAGAGATAAATAATAAAACACCTTTTTTCCTTTCTATTTTCCTTTTTCTTTTTTAATACAACAAGAAAAAAAAAATCCATATTGCTATTTTTTCCACAGAAATTACCTTTTAAATACAGTTAAAAGAAAGAAAAACCACTACTGAAAATGGGTTCTGATGAGAGGTTATAAAGAAGTTATTTTCTAGACAACCATGCTAATGTACAGGAAAATGTGTGTACATAGAAGGAAAGGGAAAATCATCTTTCCAATGACTTGTATAGAAGCCATTGATTTCTTCTTCTTCATTTTCATCTGCCATTAAGTTTCCAAAAAAAAAAGTGTACCACTTATTTGTGGAGTGGGAAGGCACAATGACACATGTATTTCTAGCATTTCTGCATTTGTTTTGCTAGTTTTTAACGCTGTGCTATAAGCACAAGTTCAAACTTGGCAAGCAGCCTAAATCTAATCAGTACAGGCACGTAATCCAAGCCAGACTTTGGCTGGCCCTGCACAAATTCCTGAAATCATGGTAAAAGGACACTTATTTTCCCTGCTAATATATTCAAACACCATCACCCATAACATAAATTTACACTACCAAATGGACATCTCAAGTGCCACGATCAGTAAAAGAAAATATGTGGCTGTGCTCTTCTGTCACCAGTTCAGAATAAAAATAGGCAAGGCAAAGAAAAAGATATACCATAAGACATGGGATAAGAACTCTATCAGTGATCCAGAAAGTGCTGTCATTATCTCAACACAGCAGCAAGGAACAACACTGGAACTTAGAGCTGATATGGAACTAATCTGTATCTTATTATCCTGAATGAAGCAGTAGATTTCAAAAAGCCTTAGATCGCTGACTAAATAATGGATGCTAAAGCACAGAACCAGTCACACTGCAAACATTCTAACTGCCTTCATATACCCGGTGCAAAGATGTCTATATGGATGAGGTAGGATTTTCTGCTCACACCTGCAAAACCAAATAAGATATCACACTACCACTACTATTACACTACCATAGATCCTTTTTTATATATATTTTTAAAAGATATACTACAACAGTATCACACACATACCACTGATTTGTTTATAAAGTGCATTCAAGCGAAAAGTAACTCATCTACAAATAGAAGTTCTTCAAATACATCTCCAGACATTGCCAATTTTGGATTCATGTGATTTGTGAATTTAGCTGTTAAGGTTCATACAACTCACGGCACATGCATAACAACACAGAACCCTGCCTGAACAATCAGGTGGTTCATATCTTCTGCTGCTGTCCAACTGCTAATCAACAACAGAAATACACAAAGAGTCAATAAACTAAACCATTTCTTCCTATTGGTGAGTAACCTACAGCTTTTGCTGCATGTGCCAAGTCCCTTTCATTGTAAGATTTGATATGTGGAACGACAATAAATTGATGCTACATGTTAACACTACTGCACACTATTTGATCACCCCTCTTTATATCCTGATACTATTCACTGAGGGTACCAATTTACAATTACAATAATTATTATTTTGTAAACAGATATGACTGGAAAACAGATTAAGCACTCAAAGGTTTCTGGGCCTAAAATATATAGAAATAAAAAGATGAACATCAATTTTAAATGGGTTTTCGTTGTAAATTTGTATAATTATAGACTAGTCTTTACTTAACAGATTTACTTCTTGTGCATACATCAACCTTGATCAAAACCAAAAGATCCTTACTATATAATTTCATTAGCTCCCTAATTTAATGAATTTAGTATATTGCCATGAGGTTCTCAGTCTGTAGCAATATGTGGATTCCCAGGCCTCGTGTTAAAAATTTTCTGTTAAATTTTCTGTTAATTTGATGATCCTTCTGATGATGCAGTTGTATAATCCATGCAATTTTCATCTCCTAACCAAGCATCTAATGTACTACACACATATTTCAAGGTAAAGTACAATGTTTCATAAGTGGATAGCAGTACAGATTTCACATTTATACCCCATATTACGCTAATTCTGTTGTCTACAGAGTTCAGGATCATATTTTGGTCTAGAGAGACCCAAGTGATTTCTGGACCTTGTAACCTTAAAGACTGACTATGTCTTCCCACATCGGTGGTGACACACAACTCAGAGACAATTTGTTTTAAAAGGAAAGAAACTGAATTTAAGTCACATTTTGTAAAGTCTCAAAGTTCTCCTCTGAGACTTCAATTCTGTTATTTTTCTGTTCATCATATTAGCTTTATTTATTTTGGAAGGGGATTGGAGAACTACAGAACAAAAGAAAAGTAGTAAGTATACAGCATCACATGACAACCAGAAAAAGGGGGGCCTAGCAGTTATAAAACCATTTTCAGATAGCAAAAACTTCCTTTGTTACCAAATTGCTACAAAATTCCTCTGTGGTAGCCAACAAGTCATTCTCACAACCACAACTCTGGGTCTGGAAGAAAAAGACAGCAGCACTTCCCACCCTTTTTGTGCTGGCAAACATCACACTGAAATCAATAATGGGTACTTAGCTGAATGTTGGAATGAGAAGTTACTATGGGTCATGACTGTAGTTAAATAATATGAAAAATATAAAAGCAAACTAATATATTTTCCTTCTCCAAAAAATCTATTTTGGAGTGTGCATTATACTGATGCTCTGTTTGAAAGAATAGTTTTAGATACTAAATTATTGGAATTTTATTTGCATTAGAAGCATTTATATTGCAGTTATCTCATATTTTCATATTTCTTTTCCCTTTACCTTTCCAGACTAAATAGGCTTCTGCTTAAAATCTTTCTTACGGTGAAAAGTTGAACAAAGTGTTTCACTGCTTGCTAAAGAATGACTGCAAAATGTCCTAATTTCATTTTTCTATTGGGTAAACAACTTATACCTGAAATGCTAAACTCAGATTTCTTTCTCAGTCTTTTTTCCCAATAAGTAACTAGCAGCCTTATAAGAAAATGATTACATTATTACAGTTGGGCCCATTTCCTTGATAAAACAGAAATGAACTTTAAAAAAAAAAAAAATAAAAGGATAAGACATTACTGTTTCCAATCATTACCCCTTTTGTTTTTTACTTTCATTTCAGAAGAGGTATTTTCAACAGTTACCATCTGCATACAACATTTTTATTATTTTTTTTAGACATTAAGGACATCTACACACCCAGTCATCTACACACCTTTTTTTTTTTTTTTTTTAACCATTATGATTCAGTAAATCGTGTAATTCTCAAAGCATCACTTGTATGTGTCAAGAGCAGTTGCAGATTGTTTATACTGCTTTGAAACTTACAATATAAATGAACAGATCTGGAGAAAAGGAAGTACAAGTTACCTGGTAGTTCAGAACATGCTCTCAAGTGCATTCCCATTGCCTAATTTTACACTGCTGCTTGCAAACATTCTATCCTATTGACTTACGTGGGAACTGTAAATGAGCCTAAAAATAGGCCATAAAGTTGAACAATATTTTTTCTAGTTGACTACGTAAGTATGTATTTTGACTCAAGCTTGTAAACTCATTTCTTTGTTGAGTATGTACAGTATTTCCATTCTGAAAAAACATATATAGCTAACACATTCTTTGTCAAAAGGGTGGAACAGAACTGCAAAAGGACTCATTTCTGGTCAGTTCATGCAGTAACTTTAAAAGTGAAGTTTTTTATTCCTTAAGAACTTCTCAGAATGGATTCTTATTATTTGTTAATACAACATGTATTAATACAACGCTTTAGTTTCCTAACACTCCATCACAGAAGCACACACATTTTATGATGCATTAAAATAATATTGCAGCAATGAGACAAAAATCAATATAAAAATTAGGTCAAATTAGAACACTTCAGGAAAAAAAATACCAACAACAAAATGGTACCTTGAAACTATATAAGAAATTAAACAGTTTCCATTCATTGTCTATAAAGTCTGGTCCAACAAAACAGAAATGTTATTAAACACATCCTAATGATGGCCCTCAAAGTTACTCCCTCAACACTTTAACTTGAAACAGAAAGATAAAGGATGAGCGCCACAAAGAAGAATTAAAAGGCAGAAGACAAACTTACTTGGTTTCTGATTCTTTGCAGCTTAAGAATCTCATGGACTTTTCCTTGAACTACCATCAAAACATGACTCAGTTTTCAACTGCAATAACCCTTCAACCTTTCATTCACCAACGTTTTACTAGTATTGAAAGAACCATTTACTTTCTGTTTTGTCCACCTTGCAGGATTTTCTTCACAGCTTTGATGGGTAGAGGACCATAACCTTACCACTCTTCAAGCACTTATAAAGATTTTCTGCAACACTTTGATTTGTCATTGTCACGTGTGTTTGTCATTGTCAATGAAGACATATACAACTTGTCTTAGGAAAGTTAGCCTTTTTCCACTGCAGTTTTGCAATCGTTTGTATTCTATATGAAAATACTTTTGTTATTGCTGTTTTGCTATATTTTTAGACACACAAAACTTGTACAACAATTCTTTCTGTTTTACAAAAGCTCCCTCTTTTCTGCAGCTAAGATTTCAATACAATGGATAGAATGTTCTTTAAGAAAAAAGAAATAAACCTTTATTCAGTTTAATAGAAATGGTATTTGCAATTAGATGCTACAGGAGACAGACCATTGTCCCCATCACTGCAGATCCTCTGCAGAACTTACTCCCTGATGCTCCCTGATGTTTGTGTTTAAGAAACAAAAGCAAGAAACTGAGATGGTGCAGATGTGCTGGGGCTAAAAAGCTGACCTGTATGTCACCCCACCCCTTCTTACCCAGATCCATGCTTTTTGAGGCTTTCAGATTAATTGATTCAGACTGCTTGGCTGGTGTCAAAGATCTGAAGTTGATGTGCTGATCTGTTAAATACATTGCTGAATTTATGATAGGGCTGCAGAAAAACAACAACAACAAAAAAACACGTAAAATATTTAGGCACCAGCTCAAATCACAAGCGATCTAATTAAAACATGCAATATGTATATGTTTTTCTTCCTCCAATTGCTTGCAGCCATGCATTTTAAAATCAGTCATTGATCCTCACGTTTCATTTGTGAGACTTAGCACCTCTAGTCACTTGTTCTTCATAGCAGATGCAAATACAAATGTAAATGCTTGGTGATAATTGCTGCTTTTAAACAATTCATATTTTATTTAGCAGAAGAAAGGAGGAACATACGAGTACTTGCTAGGGATTTGTGTGTACGTGTTTTGCTAGTTAAATTTAACCATTACATTTTCAAATAACGTTACAAAAAGCTGGAGAAGATGTCACCAATGTACCTCTTTCAATTCTACTTCATCCACTATCTAAAGCTGTTTTAGAAGCATATAGCTATCCACCTCTTCTGCAGATGCTGGAGGTTTTCTGGAGGCTGCCATAATATTCTGTAGAATCCTAAGGTATCATGTGTGGTTTTTGTTTTTAATTATTTGATTTTATGTCAAGTTAGGCAAATATCTAAACATTTAAAAATTCTACCTGATTGAAAATCAACATAGCTTTAATCTTTGAGGAGTCAAAACACCTCACTTAAAGGCATCAGAAAAAATCCACATAATTTTTCAATAAGAAACAGTTTTTATTTTTTTCTCTGAAAACAAAGAGTTCCAAAATTAAAAAGATTTATTTCTGAACTATACAATAACAACAGATTTTTCAGTGTCAAAACATTTCCTCCATTTATTTCCTATTAAAATGAATTTTCTGTGAAATCTGCACGACTTTCCACAGGAATTCAATTTTGGAACTTACGTTCCGAATGGAACACCAATACAACACTGGGAAAAAAAAAAGTCAAGGTGGGAGGAAAGGCCTGTAAATACATTATCATTTTAGTACATAGTTATCATTTAAGGGAATGTTTTCACTCCCAGCTTGTTGAAAAATTAACAACTGATTCTAGCAAACAACTGTAGTTGTCAATTCAGTACAAATTTCCATTAGTCTATATAGAGTTTTGTTTGTTTACCATGACATATCTACATGCCTGAAAGAGCAGAAATTATGTAATTACTATAGTAAAATTACAGTCTGTTAGTATAAAAAAGAATAATTCAAGGCATCCATAATAAAATATACGTACTCTTTGATACTACTTGCAGTTGGTCATTTAAAGGCTAGTTTTTAATCACATCCATACACACAAGCACAGAAGTATAGCTATGTTTTTACTTGGAAAGTATACTCTCCTCATTTCATTCAAATAACGTAGTCACACGACTATCACAACTGTGAACACACACAAAATGAGTGAAGAGTGTTCAACACTGAATTTTCCATACTAGGTATTAAAAGTATGATAGGCTGAAATAAATGAGGTATGTTTTGATTTGTAGCCAGTGCTACCTGAGAGAATTCCATACTATTAGACAAAGTAGCATTTATCAGAAAAATCTACCTAACTCATTTATAACTTGTAAAGTGTCCATTGGTAACTTTTTCACATACACTTTTCAATGTTCACACTTACTGAAACTTCATTTTCTAAGCTCAAGAACTTCTTTGGCTGACATGCTATATAAGAAGATTTGGTTTTCTACAAAGTGAATTTGTCTAGGACTTTTAAAACTTTAAGAGACTTCAAGCACTGCATCTATGTATAGCATCCATTGGTATAATTTTTAATTCACTTTTTTTTCTTAAATTTGGATTATGTTTTGGGATTCTTTTTGTCTTACTGAACACATGCAAGGTATTGTGACCCCACGTATCTTCAAGAGGAGGCATAACGCAGTTAATGAACAACCAATATGAACAAAGCACTGAATACCAGAATAACATCAATTTATATTAAAGGATCAGGTGACTGTGAAAATGGTGGTAAAAATTTTACAAAATAACGAGTGATTTTAAAAATCAATTAGAACTATTATCACAATCAATTAGGGCTGAAAATATTAAGAATAGACAAAGTCCAACCTATGATTATAATCCTCATTCAGCAAATCCTCTGTGGGATGTGGTGGTAGAGGTGGAGGGGTTTCATTTTCACCACTGCCATGATCAGACACTGGTAACTCTGAAATTAAAAAGAAAGGATGTCTGTGTTAAAAAAAAAATAAAATAAAAAGCCACAGAAACAAGTACTTAACACCAGTTCATTGATCAATGACTGGACCGGAAGGCCTTAAGCAATTCTGAAATGACTCACAAATTATTCAAATCACTAAACTAACTAAACTAGAATTAAAATCATACCAAGCAGAAAATACATCCCTTGAGATTTCCTGAAGAGCTGATTTTCAGATTTGCATATGCATAATTAAAGACAAATACAGGGAAACTTTGTGCTTATAGTGAAGTTGAGTGCAAGGCATGAATTGCTTTACTCCATTTGAGTGAATTTTCACTTCTACTGTATAACTGTATCCTCACTAATTCTAGGTTCTTGATTTCATTTCCTTTGATGGGGAGTATTTATCATCCCTCATGGACAGAAGAGAGAAGAAAAATTTCTGTTGTCTCCTGACAAGACAAGACAGAGGGTCTTTCTGAATTACAATCCTCATTTTCCTGGTATTAAGGCAATTCCTTCCTTACCTCTAGAAAAGACATTCAGTTCACACCAGAAAATTACTTCCAACCAAGAAAAACATAAACTACTCAATTAAACCACTCAGTGGTTTGCTAAGCAACAACACTTACATACCTGAGGTATTTAATATGAGTGCTGTGCTTGCTGTAACCAGTTCATTATTGTCTTGTAAATTCACACCTTGCAGTATAACAGGTCAGATCTTATAAGGAGTCCCTACGTTTTTTTTAACATAGAACATATCTTCAACCCTCCAAAATTTCACTGAAAAGAAGGATACTTCATTCTTAGCCTTCAGTGGCAGATAAGTGATTTAACAATACCTACACATTGTATTTTCATGACCTGTTTTGTTCATTGTATATGTTGCTAGATTTTTTTGCACAATCCTATCTGAAAGTACTAATCTAATTTGAGAGAAAAATGGTTTACAGGGAGGGGATCAAGTTAGACAACAACAGATTATATTTATTATGTAAGCGCACTGAAGTAGTTCCCTAGAATCAAACCAGCCAAATAAAACAAATAAAACTATGCTATTAGCTCAAGGATCCTACAAACCAACAGACTTCTATTGGCTGGATAACCTGTTAAGAATCAGAATGATATGGAATAGTTCAAAACCTTTGTCAGGAAAAGTGAGAACATCATCATCAGAATAAAGGGAGTGTGAGCGGATGAGATGAAAAGTTCCAATGGGATATTAAAAAAAAAATGGATTGCCAGCCTGACACAGAAAACGGATATGCTACCCAACATACATGCACACTGAATAGTCGCATTTAAATATTTTTTTCTGGTTGCAATTTAAGGACAGGAAACATGAGGAATAAATGGCAAGTTCTCACAGTAAAAAGAATATTTAACAAAGGGAAACTCAAACTGTATGAGGTAATTAAATGATTTGAAAGATGAAGCAAATCAGAAGATGAAAAAATGTACCCATGTAAAATTATTCAGAATTGCCCAAAATAAGCAGACTATGAAGCTCTGCAAAAGCACTGCAGTATATTAAGGAAGTAGGAAATAAAATGCAGGTGAAATTCCATGTCAGTGACTGCAAAGTGATACACATGGGAGGAGTAGAAAACTCTTGATACATACACATAGGCTATTACATTAGCGATTGCCACTCAGGAACAATACCTCAGAAGTGGGCTGGATCATTCTTTGAATATATGCTTAGAGAAGTAAAAGGCAAAGAAACATTCACAGCCTTAAGAATAAGTCCAAACACTCCATCTCATTCTGCAAGTAAATGGCATGCCTAGTTTTTAAATAACATCTGAAGTTTCATTCTTTCATTCTTGCCTTCTGAAAGAGGATGTAGTATAATTCAGAAACTTACTGAAAAGGTAGCAAGGATAGTTGGAACATGTAAAAACATTCCTACAAGGAACATGAAGTGGAAGTATTTAATTTAGAATAACAAGCAATAAAAAGGGATATAAAGGAGTCTATGAAATCATAAAAACTATGCACAAGGTGAAAAGGAATCTCATTGACCATGTCACACACAGCAACTACAAGACACCCAGTCTAACTATCAAGTAGCACAGCCAGGACAAACACAAAGCAGTAGTTTTTCCTTTGCAATGAAATCATGGATCTCATTGCCATGACAATGTTTTGGAAACCAAATTAAAAGAAAATATTAAATAAATGAACTAAAAGTCAGGGAGGTATCAAAATCACAGTGGTTTAGACAGAACTTCTGATTTAGGAAGTTCCTAAGGCACTGACAACCCAAAGCAGAAAACATACGCATGATGACACCACACCCTGCCCTGTCGTCTTACTATCTTTTCTCTGAGCAGCCTGCAATGGCCATGGTTGGAGACAGTATTGAGTATATTGTTTTATTAACTTTGATTCACAGCAACTAATACGTCTCTTCACAAACACTGTTTGGTGACTGGTTACCACTGGCATTTTTCTTGCAGTAGATAAGAACATACAGAAAAACATCAGACTTCCTGAGGGAATCAGGAGTGATGACAGCAGACTCTAACTCCCAGCAAAATTAGTACACAACCAAAAAAAAAAAAAAAGAGAGAGAACTTAAACTAAAAGGTAGTCAACGCCTCCATGTTCAAGACCTCAGGAAAAGATCTTACCAGATCCAAAGTGGTCTGAGGAACAGCCAAACTATTAACAAAATGCACTGAATTTTCAGATATTAAGCATTTCAGGAAAGTATTTGTAAGATACATGTAATGTTCTAAAAATTACTTTAAAATGTAAATTTTTAATTTTCTAACTTGACATTATTACATGTATGAAAACACAGATGCTTGTACAACCACAAGGACTTGATAGCCAGTGGTAGTACAGATATTTTACGATTATTCTACTACTTAACCATAGAGATGACAGCATTTCCTCTATAATCGTATATAATAAAGGGTTATAAGAAATATATAAGAACCTCTAATGAAACACATTCCAGTAATCTTTCAGCACCAGAAATGTAATGCTTCTGGCACTGAAGTATCGTTTCTCAAAGAGGCTTTCTCAGGAGAAAAAAAAAAATCCACACACCCAACCACTGAAACTGCAACAGCTTTGCAGCAAATGAAGTGAGGACCTGAAGGCAGCAAGTATTATTCATGCAAAAATAGAACAAACACTGACATTTCAATATTAGATCAGTACCCCCTCCCCCTTTATTTAAATATCCACAGGCAAGACAAAATGTAATGTTTCAGCTACAACCACTTTTCCCTAGACATTAGTTTTTCTTGCTCATGTATAATAAAAAAGGCTCTTAAAACAGACAACAGTATTAGCAAGCCAAGCTTCGGTGTGTTTTTGTTGAGCTTTTATATGAGTTTTATTGGTAGGAGCAGTGAATGATACTAGAAATAATTTATTGGAAAACATTAATTAAGAAAGTGACATTTTATTAAACCTACTACAACTCGTGTCATTAAATTGTTGCATTAGATCCAGTGTTACATTAAAAAGCTCTTCTACCCTTCATTATTATTTGTAATGTTGTACCAACCGGACCTCCGCCTCCAAAGTCTGGTCAGTACGCCTTAAGTACACCAACAGGGGCTTGCTCTTGCCTTGCATAAGAAATTTACCATGTCTGAGATTCATTTCCTTAACGGACATACAATCTGAAGTTCACAACTGAGTTAAATGATGGTTGGGCGTAAGTGTAGTGCTTTGCCTTTACAGATGCCTTCAAGGATAAAGGTGTTTTATAAAAAATAATGCAAAAAAAAAAAAAAAGGAACCGATGACTGGAAATAAGTGACAGGCCAATATGGAAAGCAGGAAGATTAGCTCTACAATAATTAATACTATGACTTCAAAATTTGAGAAATACGTCTACGACAGGAAGGACTACTATAAGGCCAAAGTGTCTTTCGCCAAAAGCATTTCAGATCAGAATATCCTACTGCAGACAACCTTTGACAACCTTTCAGCTCAAAGTTCTGTACAGTTCTCCATCAAGGCCACTACAAATTTACTCATCATATACCAAATCTTTAATAGAGATCTCAATAAAATGATACTTCCAGTAGGTTCCCAGTAGCACTAGAAAAGTCTTTGTTGTTTTATAGTCCCTTGACTCCAATTACAAACTGCTCCCAGGCCATGGCTCAGAAGCCCTGGCCATGCCGAACCTCTCCTGATGATAGCCCTCAACAGCACTCCAGAGCATCCTTACTCCACCCCACACTCACTCCTCTGAGGCCATCACATTTTTCTCTCCTTTTTCCTCATCTTTTCAAAGTAACTTTTAAATTGCTAAGAAGTGTTTCTCTACCTGTTAAATTCACTTAACTTCTACTGAGGAAAATATAACCATAAATCAAGTCTACAGACCATCTTGTTCACAGTTTCCTGTTTTAAAAATTATCATTATTGACTGAAAAATTAAAAATGAGGTTGAACTCCGAATGCTCAGTATTCTGTCCATATCCATTTCTTTTTAGCTTCCACAAAAAAATATGCACATATGTGCATTTATGTTTTGCATTGCTTGACAGGTTAAGTAAGGTCTTATGCCGTAAATATCACAGGCTGAAAGAAAAACTTAAGAGTATACATATGGAAATGCACTGATTGTTCCTAAAATTCTGCAGAATAGCAGTTCTCAAAGTCTTTGGGCAAACCAATCACCATCAACTATTAAAATAAATCTCCTGTTTGCTATAATGCT
This sequence comes from Cygnus atratus, assembly GCF_013377495.2. NCBI lineage: Eukaryota > Metazoa > Chordata > Aves > Anseriformes > Anatidae > Cygnus > Cygnus atratus. Next base: position 13,780,343 of record NC_066367.1, read on the forward strand.
TTCTTACCATTATTATTTAACTAAAAAGTTGTTTATTGAAAACACTGATTTATGAATGTGCTATAAAGTAGTCATCCTGATTTTCAGATCACAGTAGGAGAATCCTCATTTGAAAGTACAACTCTTGCACAATTTTTTTTTAAACTTCATTTAAGTGACAGGTTACCCATTGCCATTCACTTGCATCAATCACTCCAAAGCAATTGCTTATATGTTTTTAACAAATGGCTTTAAAGGTGTTTACTATCTTGTGATCCTCTGGTAATCATTAACTCTACAGGGCAGGCTAGCTGTAAGGATAATGCTATTCTCCTTTAACTACAGAATCAGTATAAACTCCAACAAGAGAAACATAATGTAGATCTAAAGAAGATCTGTTCTTACAATGTTGGAGTCTAAATCTTCAGTATCTAAACCTTGCTGAGTCAGACACAAATTGGACAGATAGTACAGTCTGCCATCAGAAATGAAAAAAGACAGGACAATAAACAATCTTTAATGCTCTTATATGCTTACATTTGCTCATACTTGTAGGTTTTCTTTGCACAATGTACAATTCTGCCTTTTTAAAAAATGAATTCATTAGTGTAATTACAATTTGTAAATTAAGGGAGTATTTCTAACCTTTGAACAAATTTCACCTTTTAGTCTAAAAGGAGCATGTGTACTTTATGAATTTTACAATTTGTATAAATTAATTTAGCTTATAAAAACATGGGACATAAATCTAAGCATTCAATAAAAAAAGCTTTTTACTCATTAAAGATATATATAAAATAAACATTTTGACAACATATATTTTGCACTCATCATTTGTTTTTTATCCAACCTTACGTGTTGGGGCAGCGAGCTAGAAACTGTTACTTAAACTGGAATTTGTGCCAGGAATCTAATTCACAACTTCTGAGTCAGCTCTCCCACCCTCTCTGGATCTTCATGACTCAAAGTGTGCACTTAGTCTAATTAAACTTCTTTTCGAGCAGCTTTGGATTTCAAGGAAAAACAAAACAAAACAAAACTTTCTTTTAGCATACAGAAAAATATAAGAGACCACCTTGTATTCTTTCCTGAGGACTGTATGTGACAAATTGCTGAAGAATAGTATCATTGCGTCGGGAAACAGCTGCAAAGTTGTGACTCCCATCAAATGCTGATTTTTTAAAAGCCCCCTGGTCCAGGCGGTCCTAAGGAAAAAACAGAACCACATGTTGTATTAAAAAAATTAAATGTTCAACAATGCAGAAGACCAGACTATGGACAGTGCAAAAACAGCATAACGTGTTCACTGTACATTGCTTACTTGCAAATGTGAAATGTAAAAGACATCTTCAAAATGACTATCTGTTGTTGCTGGTCATGAAGTCAGACAATATCTAGGCACCAACAATCACTGAGTGATGCACAAAAATGAAGAGTGTTTTCTTTATGACCCACAACTGGCTTCATTCAAATTCTCCATCTGGGAGGGCAGCTTGTGACATTGTCAACACAAGAACACGGGCAATGCCAATGGTATTTTTCTGCCAGCCAGCTGGTTCCCTTCTCTCAGAGATCGAGTACATATGTTCCGATGATCACACACTAGAGCAGTTTTGCAAGGAAGGAGTTACACCGAACTCCCAAATGCAGGTCTTCTGGCTAACAGCTAAACAAACTCCTGTCACACCTCTAGTCAGCTTTTCTTTTGAGACATCCCCCCCACCCCCACCCCCCAATACATGCCATATCGCCTAATTTATTCTCCTGAGCAGTTGTTCAAAAGAAAAAAAAATCACAGTTTCTAAAACTGGGACAGACCCAAAAAGACATTTCTGTACTTGGTATTCAGTGAAAACTGAAAACTCACACAGAAGAACGTTATGGCTAGTTTTCAGAATAACCTTTCAAGTTTCTGTATTTTATGTCTCTTTTGTTGTTGGTTTTCGTTCATCATGCCAGCAAATGTTACACTAAGTATGTAATTCCTTAAATTACATAGTCACATCTACAGAAGAAATGCATGTATCTAACCCATACCATTTAGTTGTACAATGATATAAGATGACCAATGCTTTGGCAAGTGATTGCCTGCAAACCACTGCATAAGAAAGGTGTGCACTAAATCACTTGCAACCTGCCTTACAAGCTCCTGAATTAAAAACAAACACAAAAATCAAGTCGGCAAAATATGCACCTCAGCTCAAAACACAAACCAATGTTGGGATGCTCATGGTGACAATATGGCTACAAATCTGGTCTTGGTGGACAGGCAGCACACACAACATTCTCCCCTCCCTCTTAGTGCAGCATGAGCCCTTTGAAAAGACTTTGTACAGAAACACACACGCTGCACACTGACAATTATGTTCCTTCTCCCTACTGGAAATTCTTCAGTTTACATAAGATTTCTTATGTTGCAAGGTCCACGTTTACTACTTTCTCATGTATACTGCTAGCTAAATTAAGCCTTGCAGCAGCCCAAGTACTACTACATTGAAGACTTGTACTCAGTGGGATAGGGAGCATTAAATTAACAACAACAAATCCGCTTTCCCAGCTCTTTGATAAATGACACAATCAGTATCCCAACAACTGATCAGTAACCAGCCTAATTAGAGTATTCAGCTTATAAAACATATCTGTCACGGAAGACCTCCATTAGTGTCCTGACCAATAAAAACAATAATGCATTTCTAAACGTTTCTGCTTCTACCAAGCTGAGAAGCAGTACTCAGGAAGCTGTTTTGGGGAACGAATGGGCAACAACCCGTTTCTGCTACAGTGTCCAGACTCAAATGGAATTACAATTGAACCTAAAGACTGGCCTATAAAAATTAATTTCTGTCTAAAATGAATTTGATTCAATCAAGTCCTCATCATCTGTCCTTCACAGGGTGAGTCGAGATTATTTACCTTTGTCATACATCTGGACAACATACGAAACAATACACTTAACAATAAAAAGTAGCCTTATTAGGTCAGTCTGATTTTTGCTTGGAATTGTGTTGCAGTTTTTATTTTTATTTTTTCAAAAAAATTGGTTTTTACTAAATGAAGAAAACTTGCAAGATCATGCTTTATTTGAAGGTGAGCTATCTTCTTACATCGCAAGAATGCATAATAAATGCAACATGTACTTTTAAACTCATCCTTATAATGTAACGCTGCCACATAGAAAAGGAAAGCAAATAAAAATTTTCCTATAAAATATTCTAGAATTACTAATGAATGTTTTTCATTTTTTTCCTGATAAAATTGACAGAGGCCCCCCCCCATGCAAAACATCCTCCCAGCAAAGACCATAATGTTCAGCCAGTAATAGTCTTCTAAATATAATTCTCAATCAATAATAGTAGTAAATCAGATAGATCTATTATCAGGAAAATGTTAAAAGTTAATTATACTACAAGCCTCTTGGCCCTCCCCCTCTATATTTTATCTGAATAAACTTAAAAATGGATTGTTCTCAACATTTAAAAATGTTTTGGCAATGCTTATTAAATAAAAAGCTTAAAATCATCTCTTAGAATTCTGTAATGAGATTTTTTTTTACAACTTTTTATACCACAATTCAATTTGTATGTATTTTTATTCTAAGGAACGCACAGATGTTGAAAACCTATTAAAATATTTACTCAAGTGTCAAAATTAAAACTGGGATGAGTAGTTAGGGCAGCCAGTATACATATATACACATCTGTGTATACAAAAAGATGGAGAAAGAACACGTATGTGCACATGCACACTTGAGGGAGAAAAAAAGTACAATCACAAACACAAAGATGGGGAGTGAATAAAAATGCTAATGAAAATGAAAAAGAGTGAAGCAAAATCCAAGTCACATTAAGAGCAGAGATTATGATAACAAGTGGAATCAGAAAAATTCCAATCATCTGTATCTGAACTGTTGCCCTGAGGAGGTAACATAGTCAAAACTACACCAACTCATTAATCCTAACTAATCCTTCTTTGGATCACATTTGCTTTTGTTCTAAAACTTGTCAAAACAGCAAATTAAGATAAGAGGCGACTTTTAGCCAGGCCTCAACAGGAAGAGCAACTCGGGAGATGTCAACCAGAAGCAGTGTGTGAATCCTGACTCCAGGAAAACAGGAATTCATTCTGCCAGGATGTGCTCTCTGCTACCAAGAATTTAGTGATCATCTCCTCTATGCAAAAACACCAAGACAACAAAGGCATTTATCTAACGAATACATTTATTGCTTCACCTCTGTTTGTGCCTCTAGTCTCCGAAGAACTACTAGCTGGATCCTCCCACGAATGTTCCCCTCCATGGACATGGAGCGCCTCAGTGTCTCCATGGCCTCGTGATTTGACTTGCCCAGAAGTGACTCCCCATTTACTGCAACGAGCTGATCATTTACTCGCAAACGACCATCCTACAATCAAAAACAAAGAAACAAAATTTAAAAACCAAGAATTATTAAGCAGAGGTGCTGTATACAGGAAATAAGATGCAGATTATCAGACATTGCTTTCTGAAATGTAAGAAACAAGACACTGCATAGTACCAGGTCTTTAAAGAGAAAAATCTTTGTGCCCATTAACTGACCAATTTCTTGTTCCATTTAGTACATTTTGGAAAGACTTCATAATGCAATTACAAATGCAGAAGTACAGGCACATGCTGCTGCTTTTCTTGCATATGCAATTTAATTTGTATCAGTTCCAAAAAAATTAAAAATAAAAAGTGGGAAAAGGAGCTTTTGGTTAGTTAAAAGGACCCACACCACAGCTGTTCGTATTTGCAGTCCAATTGTGAAGGAATACTGCAGTGTATTTTACATGCATTGTTATCTGTTACTAGGGCCTGATAAGAAAATACAGCTCCAGAAATTTTTGTCTTACACTCTCACAAGAATTTATCTTGTCACAATTACCGTGCCACCGTACAGATGGTGTTGTCAGTTCAGAATGGTCACTAAGAATTAAGTATCCGTATTTCAGTTAACGCTGTTCCATGTATTTTAATATCTAAACCTGCTGCCAATAACAAAATTTGGGTTGAGCCGAATCAAATAGCCTATGCTTTGAAGAAAGTCGTTCAGTTTCATTGCCAAGGCTAACTGACATTTGTGGATGCAATAAAATTGTGGACGTTGCCATTTTGTGATTTAGGAGCCCTATTCGTATTGTCACTATAATTTGTGTTTATTTCTTTTCATAAAAGCATGTGCTGCAGACTTCTCTCTTTAACAAGAAAATAAGGTCTATTTAATTAAGAGACAAGAGTTTCTTTTAAAGCTTGTCAAATTCACAATTATCAGGTTGGCATCAGACCTCAAAGAAAAAAAAGAGAAAGAGTCTGAAGAAATCCAATATAGAAGGGCAGTGGAGAAAGAACAGCAAAAGAAGAACTGGCATAGAAAAACATTACTGTGGTTAAAATGAATCTGATTCAATCATAGGTACATTATGCACTCTGCATAAGGCACTCATCTGAGTTGTTTACATTTTTCATGCATTTGAGTAATCCAAAATATATATACTTTTCAATTTCTACTTTTTCTATCACTAAGATGTTCAATTAACTATTCTGCTATCACTGCCAAGTCTAAGGCATTTGTGCTAAAGTGATTTACAGTAGCTGTGACAAACCCAGCTTGCTGAAGGAATATTTTTATTGGAACTCAGTATCATTAACATTACCACAGCAGAGCCTGAATAGAAAGAGGTCCTACAGAGCTGCAGAACAGGAGCACAGATCAGTATTAAAAATAAACCACAAAGAGCAAAAAGATGGAAAGACAGAAATGGAAGATGAAGTGAAGGAGGACGAATAGAAATAAAGCTTTTCTGGGAAGAGCATGGGAATGGAGAATAGGAAACAGCAATACCATTTGGAAAGGATACTGAAACCTCTCCCACTTCTCTGTTGAACATTTCATGCCAATATAAATCTACATACAACCAAAGTCAATAGGTTAACCCCACCCTTTCTCTACATATAAAATGATGCCATCACATATGCTAAAGTTTAGGGAGAGAAGAGTTAACATGGTTGAGCAGAAAGCTTTATTACTTGCACATGTTGTAATTCCTTTGTGCTCTATCAAAATTTGCTGAAATGAATGGAGTCATTCATGGCAACAGGAGTTTGAGGAAAGAGGATTTTAATTTTTGCAAGTTTGTGTAAGACCGAAAGTTTACAGGTCCTCATGTCTTCCTGCAATGGTCCCAGAGGCTCCTGAATTACTATCCCCTTTCTGTGGATAAACACTCGTGTAAATATCTCATAAAGCTTCTTACTAAAGTATATACAAATACATGGTCAAGTGCACCTTGTCATGACTACATTTGTTGACTATGTGACCATACATGAATCATTGCAGTCTCAGAAACCTCTGAATTGGTCTGGTTCTTAATTTCCCTTATAACACTTTTGTATGAAACTTTGTATTTATTTCTTTGCATTTTAATAGAGTCAGTTCTTTGAACTTTTGATGCATCTCCGTTCTTTCCACTCTGTAACATGCTCCACTTAAATTCAAAACTAAACTTTTAGGATCTGTGATAAAAGGCATACATGATTAATAAATGCTGATACACTACACTTACAAAGCCACCTGTACAAGGCAGACCTGGAAGACAGTTCAACACTGTTTTCAAACATGCTCAGGTAGAAGGTATTTCACAGAAAACTTTTTGCTGCTTTAAAAACAAAAAAAAACAAACACAAAACAAAACAAAAAAACAACAAACCAACAAAAAACCCAATGTCTAAACAGTTTTCAAACAGATTTTCACATCACTAGTGCTATGGCCTGGTTTAGAAGACTGAACTGCAAGACAATCTGCTTGGCTCAAAACAAGTTAAATGTTGTTTTAACACATTTCTTCTTTCATCTTTGAAAGGTAGGTTTCTTTGTGGCTTCTGAGTAGAAAAACAACATTTGGCATTTCAGCAAAACAGTTTTCAAATGCCATCTCTGAAACTGCAAGTGAGCTACTCTAATAAAGCGTTACTGTTCCCTAGCTTATTCAATGAGTGTGGTTTGTGTAAAGACTCACAGCAAGGGGTAAAACCTACCACCACATGGCTACCATATTCAGAGACAAGACTTTCATGCTTTTACAGTAGAGCAGGGAGATATAAAGCTATGTTCCTCATAGAGTTATATTTTTAATCAAAGCATACCTAGCTACTTCCCTTAGCACATCAATGGCATTTCTCTCAGAAGGAATTCCTTGATAGCCTTTATTAGAATTATCCAAGTCACCATCCACTGCACACAACAAGCAATGTTTACAGCAATAGCACTCAGAAGCCTGAAGGAAGTTCAAGATACACCATGTTTGATTTGAACAGATGCATATGCTGAAAACATTCTTTCTAAAAATGACTGCTGCATTACAGCTGCAGTAGACAGCAGGTACCCAATAATCAGGAATTCATCTCAAGTGAAAAGACAAGGTGTCTCAAGATGAACAAGGCTGAAACCCCTGAAGTTGTGGGGAAAGATGATGTATTTAAGGTCAATTAAACATTCAGTTTTCCTCACATGAAAGGCTCTGCATAATTACATATATAAAGTACCCTGGTAACCCCTTTCTTACAGACGATGAAAACCAGACACTTCAAAAATTACAAAAGGAGGTTAAGACAGGACACAATGAGTCAATCAGCAAAAGTAACCATATTTGAATCCTTTAGGATACAGTATTAAAATACCAACTAAGAATACTAAGGCATTTTTAACTTCGTTGGGTTCTGTAGCCAGAGTAGTGAATAGCCACTGGGGCTTACTGTAGCAAGCATGACAAGAAATGGTTGGTATTTTCTAAAATCTTTAACTAGCACACAATAAATAAATCCTAAAGTACAAAACTAAATACTTCAATTTTTCCCTTACATTTTTCACAAATCCCTTACTGAGCTTTGCAATACCAGTAATACATCAGAGCTAGATCAATATGTTAACGTTTCAAAACAAAGCAAAAAATGAAAACCAAAAAATACTAAAAATGATGGCTTCTCTTCAGAAATTCTGTTGTCCAGTAACTGTAGCCATTCAAAATGGCCTGTATCTTATAAATAAATCTTCATTATAAAAAGCACAACTCAGCAAAAGAAGTTTAATGTATCAAAACCCTTTATACATTTACTTACCATCTACTTCAGCAATGAAAAAAACGTGCTCATCTTCTGTGCATTATGTTTTCTTTTGAAAACAAGTGCTGGCTGTGTGGACAAAGAGACAAAGCTGCTCCCTCCCCACCATCCCCGATATCATTATATTAGCACCTAACAGTATCACAAAGTCAGAAATTGGAGCAGATTTTAAACTCTAAATGTAGAATTGAGAAATAATGCTTACTGAGATGAGTTTCCTCTCACTTTGATTTCCCCATATTATACTTTCCCAAGAATACTTCATACACTGAAAAGCAAATGCACACGCCTACATCCATAATACTTAATTTCTGAGACAATTACTATGAAATAACATTGGAAAATGCTCTGGACAAGTACCAGCTGCAAAGAAAGGCTCTGTACTTAAAAACTTGTTACAAGAAGGCTTTTAAAAATAAGGACAAATTTAAATATTTATGCACAATTGTATGCACACTTTTTAAATTGATATAAGAAATTTTACTAATTCTTAATACCCACTGATTATGTTTTCCTCTATATAAAGGTCTTTAGACAGGAGAAAGACAACTGTTTTTTGTGCATGTGTAACAATAAACCATGATTATCCACACATTGCCAAAATGACTGCATGGTTAAAGCTAGAGCCTCAGCTACTCTCTCATTTGCTCTGGAGCCCCCACTCAGACCTATCACTAGGCAGTTCCAACTGGTGAAAAGGTTATGAGGGAGTATAGGGAATAGGTCAAAGGACTGCAGTTTATCATGAGACAAAATAATCTTCCAGACACGGTGACCACCTTTGCCAGCTGCCCACTTACCTAGATATGGACAAGGAAGCCCTGCTTTATTAGTTTGCAGACCCCCCCCTCAAGCCAAAATTAACTGGAGTAACAGTAGGAGAACAGAGGGTGGTAAACAGAGCACATTTGAAAGAGTTGGTTTATGCATCTCTGACATGGCAATGATAGTCAGGTAGTGAACCCACTAATGCTGCTGAGACATGGCTCCACAAGCCTTGCTAGTCAAAACAATGAGTTTGCTCAGGGTGACACAATGGCATTGCAAATGCTGTGGACAATTACTCAGGGAACACAGAGCTGGGAAAGTAAGAAGAGCAGCCTCATTTTCATGGTAAAGTGAGTTGTACTCTGCAGCAGACACACATGTAAACTGAGTTTATGTAGCTCTAATTTGGCCAATTGCACTGTAACTCAGTTCTGATATACACCAAGAACATTAGTTTACTCACTTGTCACTTAGCCCTAAAGTTAACCACCATGTTCTGCACTGCATGTACCAGGCTCTGTTACACTTGAGAAGACCCAAGCTTTGAAGTAACTGTGAGACTAGGACAGGTAAATAATAGGAACGGGAAAGTATTAAACATTCACATCAAAGCTAAAGCCTTGATTATTGCTATTTACCAGCTGCTGTAAATAGATGATCATGAAAGTTTTAATGCTGTGAATTGTCTTACTCAGCAGGCTAATGTCAGCAAAGGAATTTACATAAACTGAATTAAAAGGTATTTTTACAGAAAAGAGAACTGCAAGGAATTGCTAAGATAACACAAGAGAAAAAAATTACATTATGGATCAACAACAGCTACCTATACTAGCCCCAGAAACTAAGACTTCTTTGTTTTAAATAACTTCAAGAAAGTTACTTTTTCCAACTGTTATTTGAAAAACAAAAAACAACGCTGTCAACAGATCTCCTAAAACTTAGAAAGTACCTCAAATACTTTTAAATCAGAAATGTACAGCAGTCTTTGTACAGTCCACAGAGGGAGCAGAACACTTCATAATACTGTCCCTTACCAATTCAATCCACCTCAGGAACAATTGGCAACTTCTGTGCAATCGATGTCAGGCTCAGCTAAGTCACAATGGTTAAAATATTTTGTATAAAAAATAAAGCAAATGGTGAACTAGGTTTTTATTTCAGTACAAATTAAATACATAACTCTTAACATCACAGAACTGCCAATTACTATTTTTTGTAAATTAATTTTTCTTTTCATTCTTTTACGGGTCTGCCTGTATCACTTGGTGAAAACCGAAAGCAGTGCAGACTGAACAATAAATGTGGATATCTAACTGTCACTGAGTCTAGCAGCACGGTTTAGCAGCAGAATAGTTTCCTATTCCCTTCTGTGAGCTATGGGGTAGCTGGGAGGCAGCCTCTCCCTCCTAACTACACAGCCTCAGTCTCCCCACCCTTCCTGCAGTATTTAAATGCCCCACAACATCTGCTTCCATTTACTTTCCTTGGGAAAAGCCTTGCCATGCACATGACACCAGAATCTTGGTATAAAACATTAGATTTGCCGTTCACCTAAAGGAGTGAGTGACAAAAAGTTACTCATTTTTAGAATACTTATCAAGCCAGATTCAGGACTGAACATACAACTGCCAGAATTCTAATGAAACCATAGTCTGATCTGTTTATTCCATACCTTAAAAGCAGCGCCTCCGTGAATAACGGACTTGATGAAAATCCCAAGATCAGCTCCGGTCTCCCGAGATTTGTTGCCTTTTAAGCTCACACCAAGTCCAGCAGAGCCAGAATCATTCAGAGGAATCTCAAAGGTCAGCTGCTCTGTGGTTTCTGGAGAAAGAACACTGCAGTTTGGCTCTCCTTTCTAATGGAAAAAGTAAGGGTGAAAATAAGGATGAAGATACGGGTGAAAAGGAGACACAGAAACAATGCATAAACTAGTTGCATACATAGGTTCATGTAACAAGAAATAGTCCTATTTTCCAGAAAGTCACTCAAAGAAACTGTGTTACAACCAATAATGCATTTAGAAGGCATTTGGTCACATGATGCGGCTTAAAATATGTTATTTATAACAATAGCTAGCAATATGTTTAAATATAAAGAAGAATGGCTTAGTTTCACGATATAAAACTGATGTTGCAGCAGAATAATAAAGACTTGTATTTTAAACACAGCTGCATTAAAAATTTAAGCCATAAAACTCTCACCATCTTTACATGCAGCTCACAAACTGTAATGACAGTTGTACTGTTAAATTCAATTCCCCTCTGAAAATTGAGTTACATCCTTAAAAAATTATCCCCCCATTAAAACTGTCTACAGAGGGAAGTTGGTGTAACAAAAGTGATGGTGAGAATTGAAAATGCAGTAACTTATTCTGCACTAACTCCCTTTGTGCATACTTTTATTCCACCCAAAAGTTTTTCACCCCTCTGGTAAAGATTGATCTAAAGATTTTTCCTAGATTAGATTACTGCTTACAAGACTGCAAAGTGAAGTGTCCACAGCTAGGGAAGATCAGAAAGAACTTTCTTTTACTGTACACTGTACCTGCAATTTTGTAGGGTTGTTTGTTGTTGGTTGTTTTTGTTGTTGTTTTTAGAGTTAGAATCGTAAGATTAAAGAAAAAAAATCTAGCCTGAAGGATTCATACTGGCACTACATAGAATAAAAATAAAAAAAGGAAACCTACTATAAAGTGTTCATAGAAGGTATTAGCGTAAAAAGACCTTATGAATCACATCAAATTGTATTCCACACTTCCTTATCCATATAACTCTAAGACAACTGAATAGTTTATGTTGCTTGTCGTTTGGACATTTTCTATTCCTCATAACAGTAGCATAAAAAAAATTAATAATAAAAAAGGGAATACACAGACAAGCACAAGTTGAAAAAGATTACTGCAGTCTGTTTTCAAAGGCATCAGTCTTCTGTTCAACTATCATGTAGAGGTCACATGCAAGTATTAGCTGGGTCAATCCTGCTTTTACCTAATGAGGAAGAATCATTTCCAGGGGCTAAGCTGCAACAATTATCAACAAAGTTGCCAGAAATACTGATGCTTTCTCAGCAGCCAAATTAATCCCATATATTCTTAATTTATTATGAGCAGAAATTAAAATCTTAAAGCAACAGCAACAAAGAAAAACAATAACCACTAAGTACACTTGCATTTATTTCAGATGCCCTTTCACTGATGAGAAGCAGCTACTGTTTAGACTACATGACCCAGAGAGCTAGGACTGTAAACCTCAATCCCAACATGCATCATGCTCGTGTTCTTCCTGCAATGTAACTACATGGTATTAAGTCAACACAATTTGTCTAACTGCCAAATATAAAAATGACAGCGCTGACACTGATAGCTGTCTTGATGCCAGCACTCCTCTCCAATACCTGTGCTACTCATCTGTGTTTTTGTCTGTGCCCACCATAAGTAGACAATTCTGTTACAGATCCATCACTTGTTTCTTAGCTGTGGATACAGACACGTTTTGAACACAGTCCCTGGAAAACTACAAATTCATACTTACGTGTGTGAACAATACAGAATGGTTTGTAGATATTCTTGCTCTGACTTTCTTCAGAACAATCAGGGCAAGGAAAAAGACAAAATTATTGGCCCTCTAACAAGCATTTAACTTTCTCATGGTTTTGGAGGGAAGATTTTAGTGCTCTACCTTTTGTTTTCCACAATACACATATGCTTGTCAGTTGATTTAGAACTCCTAGATCAGAACTCTACAGAAATTGTACATCCTGCCTGGACGTGGACAGAGGAAATTCTTCTCAGGTCTCCTTAAGGTCCCTGACATTATATCTCTGGCAGTCCTTCAGGACAGTCTTTTATGTATTACTTCAGTGGTCCCCTAAGTAAGCAGTTCCTGTGTGCTGCTATCCCCAGCCTGAAGGCCATGTGCAGAGCCAGAAACAGAACAGGGCTACTGTTTCCTGCAGCACAGGTATGTACACTGCCTGAGATTTATAAGAAAAACTTCTGCCCTCTGAACAGGACTGGTCATCCCTTACATCAAGGTCCACTACTAGAAGAGGAATTAGAAATTCTGCACATTAGGAATTCTGCAGCAGACCTGGTGAATGAAGGACCTTTGATAATTTGTCATTCACTTTCTAAACAGCTGTACAAGGTGTCCCTGGCAAAGTGTTCATAGTGTGGGGGGCTGCAGGGCAGCCTCTGTGAGAGGAGGCCAGGAGTTGCCCTGTGCCAGACACAGCCTCCACGACGGACCCACCACAGGGCACAGCTGAGCCCCTCACCCAAGATGGTGGCAGAGGGTGGAGGAGGGAACAAAAAGAGCGAGAAGCATCAAGGTCAGAGAAAGGAGGAAGAGGAGGAGAAGGAGCTGCTCCATGGCAGAGCAGAGTTTCCCTTACAGCTCACAGAAGCCCTGTGTTGGAGCACGTCCTGACAGGGAATTGTCAGGATATTCCTGACAGGGACTGCGGCCCATGGAGAGCCCAGGAAAACCCGTTCCTGTATGAAGAACTGCAGCCTGCAGAGAGGATTCAGGCTGGAGCAGGGTACAAGTGAGGAAGAAGGAGCTGTATTGGGCATAATCAGAAAGAGGGGGGTCACTGAATAGTAGTTTTCCCTTTTAGCAGCTCCTTGTTTCTTACTCTTTTCAACTACTTTGGCATGGAAGCCTCCACAGCTCCCCCCCACCCCAACAGACCTCCTCCTGCACCTGCTCTGCACAGCCTCACGCCTCACCTTCTGCATCTCCCTTTGTGCCTCCTCCTCTCCTGCCTCTCTGCCTGCACGTCCTCCTCTGCCTCCTGCCCCCATGTTTCCTCAGAGCTGCAGTATGTCCCACCGGTTGTTGCACTCAGGTGTTGGGGAGCCTTCTATGGAACTGGCTGGGACCGATACAAGGCACCCCGGCCACTCCCCTGACACTAAAATCCTGCTGATTATGCCCAAGGCACCTCCAGGCCTATTCCTCTGCTTTAATCCATGACACCTACACCAGACTCTTGGCCTTCTTGTGTATGTAACACAGTGTTTCGGTTGCTCCCAGTACCTCTATGGGAGCAGTGTTGGGGGTTTGTTGCCACAGGACATAAAGGCTCTCCATCCCCATGCCTACCTTCACCACAGCTGTCAAATTACTTTATAATGTTACCTCAGTATAAACTTGTATTTTATCTAAAACTGAACTTGGTCACGTTCAGATCAGATTTTAATGAGGATGGCTGAAGTTAAGCCCTGGCACAAAAAGCTATTGCTACGCAAAAACATTTTTGAGGAAGAGGTGACACAAGTCAACATGTTTTACTTTGTCAAGTAAAACATACGTATTTTTTGTTAGCTTCTTTCTCAGAATCATCTTATATGTTTTACTTCAAGCTCAAAGATGTACACTAATTTTAGGCTAAGCACTTCAAGCATTTGTTAATACAAAATTATTAAAAAATAAAGATGACAAGATCTGTACACATCTGTCAAGACAACATATGAAATAAACCAGGCAGATGAGTCTGGTGTTGATTAGGATGATCAACTCAAATTCGAGCATTCCCATTTGCACAACTGCTTGTCATACACCAACTTGTGCATCCCTGGCTGCATCCCAGGCCCTGGCAGCAGCGGTGGCCGCAGGGGGCCACACACTGTCCCCTTCCAGCAGCATGGGCAGGCTGCGTGGCAGCACTCAGCTAGGCTCAGGGCATCAGGAAACAAACCGGATGGAGTCCAGAGGACAGCAATGAAAATCTTGTTTAACCCTGAGAGAAAAAGCCTTAAAAAATGACAGTCATCTTCTAAACACTTAAGCATTTTTCTCATTTTTCTTTGGAGCCAACTTTGAATGAAGAAATACCTCACTTAAGTAGCAGGCAAGGACACATTGGGTGAGTCTCAAAGAAAACTTTTGCCATTGATATCTGTGGAAAAAAGACTGACGAGGTGGTCAGTTGAAGCCTCCCACTATAAACATAGTGAGAGAATATTACATGTAGTTTTTCAGCATAACTGAGTTCAGTTTTAAATTTTTATAAAATAAATTGTTAAAAGCAGAGTAACTGAAAAATAGTAACAAGCTGTTCAATGTTCTATAACAGTTCCCAACTTCATGTAACGTTAACTATGCTATGCATTAGCTCTTGTTAATAGCCTACAAGATCATTGCCTGCATGCCTGGCCATGTCATCTATCAAAGTGGAGACATCAAGACGTATTCAGTAAGACGCCAGGCAAGTATAGTAAATCTTTGTCAGTACTTAGATTCTAAGAAAAACAGAGGAAACTAATTTGGAATACATAACATTTCACTACCATTTCCCTTGCTACAGTTCTCTGAGAAAAGTTTATCATACAAAAATTTCAGCAGATTTAAACAACTACTAGTTTTACCCATTACTGGAAAATTTGCTCATCTACCATAAATTCCTTCACTACGTGTTTCTTGTTCAACATAGAGAAATTATCCTAAAACCTCCCCTTTTAATACTTATATTTGGCCTTACCCTAAAATCCAGCTAACATTGATTTAAAGTAATGCTGAACATTGTGTAATAGTACTATAAAAGTTTGTTACCCATGAGCAAGGGTGAATAACATTTCAATGATTTCACAGGGATGGGTAACAGGAAAGGAGATACACATGTAAAAACAGTGAGTAAATTGTCTTGATTCACTTAAAATTTTCATGCCCTACTCACTGTATGATATCTGACAGCAAATGCCTGGGTATTCAGTCTATGATATCTGAAGACTCTTTGGTACAAATACAGGACTGAAACACCTTTCTTCTTTGTGGGAGAATGTGGATGGAAACAAAAAGGAGGAAGAACAGAGGAGAAAAAAGGGAGTAACAGAATCAAAAGGTTTTTTTTTCATCCTATACTCACTAAATAGTTTCCAATTATAATCCTGATATTAGCAGTCTTCATTTGCTCTTGAAAAGAGTGCCTTTTCAATGATAACCAAAAAGAGCTCCAGCCTTCCTTAAGTTAACAGCTCATCACTTAACTGCTTCATTTGGGCAACTGACTTCATGAGTGATGGCCCCTGTTCCTAGATATGCAGATATGAATATTAAATGTTGCTAGTGACTCACAGAGCTGAATTCCCACTGCCTCCATTTTCCTGACGTTGCTAAAACATTATCCCAAGACATCAATACTTTACAATAGAGCAAACTCCATCAGCTGAGTTATGGTCTGGTAAAGAAAATCTCCTCCAATGCACTAAGCCTCAAATTCTATTAGAAATATTTCTTACCTCAAGATTATCCTAGAATTTGAATTCACTCAAACACAGAATGAATGAAATGAGCTACATCACAAATATGTTTCTGGATGAGGAAAAGGTTTTTACAGTTTAATGTTATAATTTACTCACTCAACAATGATGTTGTGTATTTTCCACCCCAAATTTATCATACCTGAGCAGTTCAGAAATTTCGTGATAGTATATCAATGAAGTTATACCCTGCTTTTGTGTTTCGTTTAATCCCAGTACCCAGCTAAGCAGCACACAGCTGCTTGCTCACTGCCCCCAGGCAAGATGGGGGAAGAGAGTCAGAAGGGCAAATGTTGAAAAACACACGGGTAAAGATAAAGACATTTTAACAGGGTGAAAAACAAACAAGGAAACACCACAGCAAAGAAAAACAAAGCCAAGGGGAAAAAAACAAAACAAACATAAAAAACACAATGCAAAACACAATTGTTCACCACCAGCCAAACAAGGCCCAGCCAAGCCCCAAGCAACAGCAGCAAACACCCTGCTCCGTTTTCCTCTAATTTTTATGGATGAGCACTGTGTCATGTGGCATGGAAAATCCCTTTGATCAGTTGAGGTCAGCTGTCCTGGCTGTGTCCCCTCTCAGCTTCTTGTGCATCCCCAGCCTGCTCACTGCTGGGGCAACATGAGAAGCAGAAAAGGACTTGACTGTGTGTAAGTATTGCTCAGCATAGTGTTACCAACACTGTTTTTATCACAAACCCAGAACACAGCACCATATGAACTCCTATGAAGAAAATTAACTCTGTCCCAGCCAAAAAAACCTGCTGCAGACATAGGCAAGTAACTCAATGATACTATTATAAATGAGAATTTTTCACATAAATCAAATTCCAGATAGCCAAGTGATGAGTCCTCAAGATGGCTAGAGAGCTTTGAGATAGACTGGCCTGTACTTTTCCTTTAAGATGGGTACATTGTAGACAGCAAGAAAGATTTTCAACTCCTAAGTATTAATAAAACATACTTAAGAGTGAAACAGATTAAAGTAAAAAAGACTTGAAAAATCAATCTCCACTGCTCACTTTATCCTTGCTCTGGGGATCCTTCCTTCAGCTCTGCTAAATTATAGCCTGTCAGCTTTCAATGGCTTCCTCAGTTGCAACAAGCTCTGATATGCACCTGCCTTTTCCTCTGCAGCTTGGCCATGTGTGTTCCCTGCTGTGTGACAGTTCCAGTTCCTGCACCATCCAGCACTCTACATAGTTCCTGAGTGCTCCTGACTGCTTAGGGAGCAGTTTCATCTCTTTCTTCAGTGGTTTGTTTTGTTTTGTTTTTTTTCCCAGCCCAGAGTACAGTCAAAAGAAGTCCAAGAAGTAATCTTTCCACTTGTTGCCCAGACTCAGCCATTAAACAGAACAGAGCTAACCAACTAAACAGGTACCATTCCTCACCAAGAAAATCAGGACAGGAATGTTTTCATTTACCTAGATATCTGCATGAAACTTCAGTAAAATCAATTCTGACAATTGCTGAATCTCCACAAGACAGACAGAAAAGTTCAGAAGAGTTTACATGAAGGTAAGAGAATAGTGAGAGAACAGAGTTTACTAGCTTTAAGAGCAGAAAACCTAATAATACATACTAAACAATCAGCAACAGAGATAGAAAACCTTCATTCAAGAGTCTCAGGATACGTTTGATTAACTGATGTTCTGCCAATAATTGTATTTAATTCTTAGAAGCACATCTCTACCTCAGGTCTCTGATTTCTTAATTAAAAGGCTATAATAATGGATTCCTAAAGCATCCTAAAATTTTACTTGGATGTAATTGTCTCCAACCAATTCCCAATCTTCTAAAGCACAGACAAAATATACTTTTAGCCTTCTCTTATTCCCACAACACACAAAAACTGCTCTGTCACGAGTACAAACAGAATTGTAACTTCTGAAAAAAGTATTATGCACGCTATTTTTCCCCCTTCTGTTTAGTCTCTGGTTTTATCTATTCAATACTGTGTCAATCCTCTGTCTGCCATGGGACACCGCTTTCAATTAGCCCTTTTATTTAATCTTAACCACGCCTGTTCTCATTGACCACTGCACTTTTTATCTGTGGATTTATGATAATCTAATGCATATCTTTCACTGGAAAGGTTGCCTTATTTATCCCTATTGTTCTTTTGCCAAAAGAGAAGCTTACAAAAAAAATTAGCTCCTACTTAAGCCAGGAAGGAAATAGCATTTGTTTAACACAACAAGAGACCTTTCAGTACCTGTCTGATGCCCTTGACCAACATGCTATTATAGTCTCTCAATATGCTGGCTGCCCCTTGCCTGGCTGCTCATTTCTGATAAGAGATGCCAACTCCCTGGAGTGCCATTCAGAGCAGAGAGCAAAAGGCAAGAGACCCAGGAGGGTTATTTTCAAAGGCTTATGAAGGAAGTAAGACATTTACATGCTTTTGCAATTATTTTCTGCAAAACCTGTAAAAGCTAAAGAGCAGTACTTAAATTGTGGCACCGCATAACTGTTAGTAGCAGAAAAGCTTGAAAAGAAGATACTTGCACTATTCTCTCTATTCTTTTCAAGAGCTTGGGCACAATTAAGAAATACTTTGCTGACAGTTCATTCATTGACTCAATATAAAATCTACACTGTATTTTGCCATAGATATACAGTAATGCTTTGGATAACAATACTCTAAGTTAATGCACTGCTGTAATCTTGTCACGATCTAGTAAATAACTGAAGTCATTGTTGCATGTATTTGTCTTCAGACAGATGCTTTCATATCAGCATCTTTAAAATCATCTGCATTCCACACTGCAATAAAAACTAAATGGTCACTAATGGCACACCCTAAGACAAAAAAATAACAGCAAAACCAGCAAATCTGTGAAGATATATTATGCTGTACTTGGATACTTTTTAAATTAATGCCATACACTACACATTTATGTCATATTAGATAGAATGGTCCTGTTTTGAATTATGTAGACCCTCTAGAATTAGAGCTTTGAAAACTCACAAAATTAGATTCAATTCTTCACCCAAGGCACATACACTGCGTTTCATTTTAGTTATTTGATGTCTCAGGATGCTCCAAAAAATGGAGATCCTCCAATTCACTTGATATGCCTATTCAAGATCACGTGGCAAGTTTTACTCAAGGAAAGGCTTTGTCCTTGCAAAACAGTTTTGTAATTCTATGTGGCGCTGCTCTTCAACCTTAAAAATGCAGTTTCATATAACATTGTAAGTTCCATAACTGTAGGAAATGAGAGAAAAATTAACTAGTTTGGTCCTCAGTCAAGGTACACCACATTGTGAAAATTCCAATTTCCATCCTAGATGTGAAGTTAATCATATGCTCAAGCACCCTACTGAGCTGGATCCTTATGCAGTTAAGTTACCTTGCTGGTTAGACTGGAAAATCTTATCACTTGCAAAGATGGAAAGCTGCACTGTATTTTCAGGGTGAATTTATCGTTGCTGTTACTGTATACCTTTGGAATATACTGCAGGCAAACAGTTCACAACACTGTGATGTACAAATCTTATTTATTTATTTATTTTGATTTATTAGTTATTGTTTAAAGGGATGGTAAACAAAGCAGTAAGTAGTGTGATACTTTTATGTCTACTTCAAACTCCATATGCACAGATTTTACATTAAGTCAGTCCTAGAAAAACTTTTTTCATGGATTCTAAGGCAGAGACACTTAAAAATTTTCATACGGTATATGGAACAAGTCCAGTGACCCTTGTAAAAGGCAATGTACTGCAGTTGCTAGTAAGATTTAAGAATTGCCCAAATACTTTGTTTTTATGAAATGCAAATACCGTAAGTCTGGTTGAATGATTCTAAGATGTATAATGACTCAGTTTCTGTTAAGAGACAGATTTTCTATGTCTCTATTCTGATGTATACATAATTCTGATTTCACAGGTTTAAGTGGACTGCCAAGCCATTTTGGACAATGCCACAGCTGAGACTGATGCTATCCAGTCAACAGTTTTCATTTCCCAGTGCTCTGAGGCAGCATTCCTCAACACTTACATATCTTGGGCAATAATCCTGTAAGCAAATACATTATCCTTTGGCATGAGTAGTAAGATGTTTTTCTCTCCTTATTTGTCCCCACTCTAGTTTTTACTTTACCCACAAGCATCAGAGGTTGTTGCAGGCAATGAGTGCTATGACCATAGTTTTCAGACCACCCTTTTAAGGTTCCTTGAATTTGTTGGAAATAGTAAGACTGGGATCTGACAACCAAAATACTGCTAGGTCATAATAATTTGATGGGCTTGACAAAGAAGGCAATAGTTAACTCAGATGCAGTAACATCACTAGATGAAAAGCACAGTAAATTGTGTTGGTAGCTATATTGGCACCTAAAAGCATGTGAGAGCTCATTCTGACAGTGAAAAATTGTTGAATTTACTTGAGAAAACATTCCTTAAAAATACTTCAATTACTCAAGCAATTTATTCCCCTTTGGTAATTTATGGAGTCCCACCAGAAGCCAGAAACAATGAAAATGAAGGGATACTTCTTGTCACACCTTCTTGTTCACTGTGACAGGAAAGAAGGTCAAGTTCCTTTTGCTGTGGTTCCTTCTAAATAGTCATCTCTTATTGACTTGTACTACAAAGCAAGGTAAATAATCAGCTATGCCTCAGTCCATAGTTTTCAATACTGTAAACTACAATAAACTAGATTATGTATCTGTTCTCAGATACATAATCAATGAAAGCTGAAAACCTTTGAGGGCTGTGCTACACAATCTTTGCATTCTAAAGATATATTTTCACAGACACAGTCTGCGCTGATTTCTCAACTAATCTACATAAATAAAATCTAAAACCCCCAAATTAAAAACTTTCTCTGAAAAATTTCTTGGAAAAAAAACCCACAGAACTTTATCTATATTTATAAAGTAATTCAAGATGGAAAATGCCATATGCATTCATTATTTCTTTCTCTTCATTATGCAGAACAATTCAGAGACTGAATCTTCTGTGTTATTAAAATCCAAAATACGTATATTGACCTATTTTTTGAAAGACTTTTTCCCTTTGAATAGAGAGAACACAACAGAGAATTGGTACTTGCTGGAATCATTTTGTGACTGAAATTATTTGACCATTTCTGTTTTATCAGGCATTAGAATCACTGGTTTGACCTACAAAAACAGGTGCAAAAATGCTTAAGTCTATGCTGAAATCTCATCTATTATTTCCTGCACATAAAAAGGCAAGAAACAATTAGAAGGAAGTAATAGAAAATAAGCTCTGAATATTAAAAACAAAAAAAAAAAGGACAACACTTGAGGCAAACAAGTTCTTCAGGCACAGAAGTTCAAGGTAGTGGAAGGAATTAATTAGTGGGACACTGAAACATAAAAGTTAATCAAACAGTGAGCAGGAAAAAATGCTTAACTGAACTTGCCTTTCATCATGATTCTTTCAATCCTATACAATATATGTATAAAAGAGACAGAGTTAAAGATCAACAGCTACATTACATACATTGTTCTTCTTTTGGCTTTTGTTGTATAAATACTGGTTTGTCCCCTTTCCTCCATCATTCTTCAAGGACCAGGGAATATGCTAAGAAACTACAGAAACTATGATTACAACTGAAATTGGTAAGTTGAAGCTATCTATAAAGCAAGTAAGCTATATGCAAAACTTACACTATGGATGTGCTTCAAAAACAAATGCTCCTGAATATTTTCAGTGCTATATTATTTCTGGCAAGTGCAACACCTGGATATTTCTCTGCCTATGTGTACAATATCCAAAGGCCTGAGGGCTCAGGGAAAAAGAATTAAAAAAAAAAGTATCTCTAAAATGAGACTCCAAGAATTGCATAGGGCCATGGCACAGAATGGGTTACACCAGAGCTGCTCTCATTCAAGCAGCTTTGCTTGTTTTACCAATATAGAGATAAAGGAATAGAAAGGGAAGAAGTGATCTTTACATCATTATTAAAAGAAATGGCACCTTCAGATCATACATTTTTCCCAGAGAAAGAACAAGATGCACATGATCAAAACACTGTACTTTCAAAACACAGTAGAATGGTAGTCACAGTTTGATGTGTATTCCATTTACTTTGATAAGAGCTGGAAAATCCAAACCCATTAAGACAGTTTCTCTCTGTAATATTAGCCATCCTTCAGAAAACAATCACTGTTGAACAGTTTAAAATCCAAATGCACCTCACAGAATGCACTAATCACTGGCCACTCTGTAGACTGCTGTAATTAAGTGAATCAAGATCTTCCCCTGAGTTTTGGAATCAGCTCCCTACTCAGCTGCTACATTGTCAACAGCTGGCATGAATTAGAAGGAACATTTGGCTAACTGGATAATAAGGAGGACAGCCTGTGGTTGGTCCAAATTCTACTTCACTGATCTGCTTCAAAAAAAAAAAACCTCATTAGATCCTCTTATTCTTTTTTTTTTAAGCAGTAACAACACTACAAAGATTGGGTTTTCTATTTTATTCCCTCATTATGTGCAAACAATGTAACTGTACAACTCTCAGATGTTGCATGAGCTAGTGTAACTGAAGCCATAATTCTCTACAATTTAATAATGTTGTTTGCAACACTCATTCATCCTCACCCCTATCATACCTCTCTCCTCTGGTGTGGTAGAGGTTTGTTACTCTGTTTTTCTACTTCCTAGCAATTTATCAACATAGATCACAGTAACAAAACCCCCAAACTCTTCTCTCATCTAACTTAAGGAAGAGGAGGTATTCGCCAGACCAAGCTCTCACCAAACAGCAGCTTTGTGATGTGGTGAAGTCATATTACATCACTACAGATTCACACAACCAAATGCCATTCTCCCTTACTTTGTTACATTATTTGCTTTGTGCCCATATAGCTGTCAAATTCTTTACAGAAATCAATGTAGGAACCAAGTTCTAGTGTAGTAATATGCTCAATATAGTTTTGTGCGTATTCTCCAGTGGGTCCAAGCACCAGAGGCATCTTTGCCAGAGGAAGCTGTGGGAAATGGGCAGATTTACTAGGCGGTCTTCTCCTGCTCCTTACAGCAGGTAACAAGGAATCTAAAGAAGATAGTTCCTCAGATTACACTCAAGTCCCTGGAGAACTGCTCAAGTCAAGAACAAGTCTGATATAAAGCAATTACCCTATTATTGCCAAGCATTAACAAATCTTCCATGTATTTAGATAAACTCTGCATGCATATTACATAGCCTGTGCATGCTGTTGCAGCTGTCCTTGAAAAACACTGGATTATCCACTGCCTCTCCCTCCAAAAACAAACATTTGAAATGCTGGCTTTTTTCTCCTCTTTGATCAAAACAGCACTAACTTTTGAGCTAGTAGAGGATTAGCCTAATGTAATATCATGGCTAAAGCTGAAAACAAACAAAAAAGCTAAACTTTATTATTATTATTATTATTATTAATTTTTGCTAAGACTACTCTCAGATGTCTCATGAATCTTAACGAGTATCATGTTAGTATCAACACCTGCTAGTTTAGTGCTATGTTAACCCATACTTTTGCCATGAGCTACCAAACAGATGTTGCTAAAAGGCTTTTTAATTTAGAAGGGCTGGTTCCATGAAATCATCCACTGTATTTTAGTAACTCACATTTGTATTAGACTGTATTTGGTTTGGATAACAAGAAACACAGAATAGTATTAGAATTCATGTACCATCACTACTTCTGCTAGGGCCGTCACTCTGTGCATCATTCTTTTGCAAAGAAAGCAATTTAAGCGAAGGTCAAGCCAACATGATAAATGTGGCTAGATTTCTAGATTTCAATCATGCCAGTCAAAAGTAAGTCACCTTTTGAAAAGGAGTTAATCCTTGCTGTGGAGGCCCAAATTTAATAGCAGGCAATTGTGGAAGGTAAAAATTACAAACTGCTTTTAGATTCTCCCAGCCTGCTATATCCATGTACTTTACAGTGATTCCCAGGAGAATTCGGACTACAACAGAAAAGAATAATGTATAATGCTAGGGGAAGAGGAGAGAGAAAAGAAGAAAACACGCTTTAGAAAAAGTACACTTTCCAAGTAATGTGTTTTATAACTTAAAAACACACACAAAAAAATCCTGTTGAAGAGTCACCTTTACAAAAAAAAAAACCAAGCTTGCATTTAGAGGAGATGGTAGATGAAAAGAAATCCTAAATCTAACAGCTAATTCAGTACTTGGTTCTCAGAAATTTCTCTCAGATCTACACAGACACTGACTCCACAGCTCAGGCGTTCCTAAACAGAGCCTTACAGTGACAAACTTATCTGTTTTGGGAACTACTGACAAGGAATGCCCAATTAACCCATGACAGGGCTGAAAAATATTCTATTATTCTCCTTAAAAATTCTTCAATCAGAAAGGAAAAGGAAAACAAAAATAGTTTTGTTAAGATTGCTCTACTACAGGAAAAAGCAGGCATCAGATGAACAAGAGAAGGGCTCACAGGACAGAACCTGAACTCCTCTCCAGCTTCTCATCCTACCAGAGGCAATGGACACCCTTACCTTAGCAAGGTCCAACTGATAACAAGGTAACATGAAGAAAATTATTAGCAATGTTTGGTGAGAAAACATACTGGAGAATTTCTGTAGAAGATTGTAACAGTCTTAAAGCAAGATGACTCCTTCCCCCTTTTTGCTTTTCCTTTTAAGAAAAAACTGAAGGCGGTTTGTGTTCTTTAGAGAAGATAAAAAGAGACAAAAGCAGGAAATGCTGTCCTTCCTTTATCCCAAGAACTTCTTAATGAAAGGTCAAGTAAAGCCATCAATCAAGATAAGGAAGAGGCAACCAAAGAGATGACCAGCTTTGAGGGGAAACACGTATGTAACAGATAGCACTTTTACATTGATGTAGTCCTCCTATGATCATGTGAGACACAAAAGAACAGTTTCATGTTCACATTAAAAAAAACGGGACGGGGGGGAAATTAAGCACTAGAGATAAAATAAGCTCTGGCATGTCTGATTCTCTGCTATTAAGTCAGACTCACAGCCAACAAAAAGTTCGCTTCCAAAACTTGTCAGGAACACAATGGAACATTACCCCTCACCACTCCGTAGTTTGGCAACCTGGATTAGAAGATGCATATCCTGGAGGCAGCCACCACCACTAACTTGTTACTGATAAGCTGCAGGACTCACTATATGACCTTTAAACTGTTTTAAAAGTTTGTTGCTTTTCTCAAAGAGAATGATCCACTTTCAGTCATGCTTGACCTCACAGTTACAAAATTCATGTACTATATTCCCTTGTGAATTATACTTATGATGTCATTTCTGGGCTGAAAATCAAATTTCATGGAATTCTATCTAAAGTGGATAAAATTAAATATAAATACTTCTGAAATACAAGTCTTACAGAGTTACCCTTTGCTAGCTTTCTCAGCCAACATCAGTTCATTTCTATTTCCTGAGCCAGTTTTAAAACATGGAATTGTTTCAATATCACTCTTCAGGAAAAAATAACAAGGTTTACCAGCTCTCGAGGTAGAAATGCCTCCTCCTGACGAGCCACAATCAGACAGACTGTTTCCCCTTGCTTTGTGCTCCTCAGCATAGCTACGAGCTCTTCTTGGGTCCTGCCAGTGATGTCCCGTCCATTCACCTACAAGGCACAAAAGAAAAGAGGATGCCATATCCGTGAATATGTCCTTTTGTCATTTTCCCCTCACCTAAGTCAGGTGTCATTCAGTGGCTGAGAGCAAAGATAATTAACAACAGCTTCCACACCGTCTTCCTCTGACCCTGCACAAGTCACTTAACCTTTTTTCCTCATTTTCACCATCTGCTAAAGGAGGTCTGTAGTACTTACCCACCTTGCAGGGGGTTTGTGAGGCTTAATTAGTTTGTAAAGCACTTTGAAGATGAAAAGTACAAAAACAAGACCTAAGTATTATTAAAACTGTTTACCTTAAGAGCTTTTTGAGGTTAGTAAGTAGAAATAACCCATTAGATAATGAGATTTTAAGTCACAATCTATCTGAAAATTTTAAATAGACCAATTTGAGCACAATTGCCTTAAAACGAGCACTTAACCACCTTGATATTAAACAGACTTTTGAACATGGCTGTAGAGGCAATACATGCTCTGTTTCTCAACTGATGTGTTTATCTGCTTTAAGAACCAGTATGTTATCAGATCTCCCTTGTTCTACTGTCCCATGAACCTCTGTAAAAATAAACTTTTTCTAAATTGTGGTGTAAAAAACTTGCTGGCAAAAAGAACAAAAGCCATGACACTTTTTACCAAGGTCGTGAATTTTAATTCCATACTTCAGTAGTATTTATAGGAAGTACCATATGTATGTTAAAACCAGCGATTGATACCTAGCAGCGGAAATAAAATAAATATTTATCCTAACCTCCAGGATTCTGTCACCTGACTGCAAACGACCATCTTTTACTGCTGCACCTTTTGGTAAAATATTCTTCACAAAAATAGGACCAGGACCGTGTACTGAAGACTCTCTGGTAACAACAGTGAAACCAAGTCCTTCCGGACCTAGAAAATCAGACAAAAAATTCCCAATGTAAGTTTTAACAAGCCAATGATGATCATTAAAATAAGTAATCAGTCAGGAACATATATCACAGACACTCATTCAGGCTAGCTCTTAAAGAAGGAAAGCAAACAAAAAGCTGGAAACATGAGCATAATTTCTGCATGGTCTAGAGAAGAATTATATCACTGTCAGAACACACATGCTCAAATCTTTCAACTACAGACAGAAATACTTTTGGATAACCCACAATAATACAAGACAAACCAGAACTCTGATTTTAAAGAGAATACCTTTTCTGTAAATGGTTTTATCACCAGCCTTTACATTAACATCAACAGTCGATGCAATAAATCAGAGCAATTAGAATTGCTTATTTATGAGCGTAAATATAATTTAGCAGTAGTTTTAATGTAACAGTGAAAAGTGGAATATATCACATGATTTGAAGGCAAAAATTGCTGACTATATGCTGTTAAGAAGGGACAAGCGTTCTGAAGCTGCAGTAAGTGAAGGCATTTTACATTTGGAAATAAACAACCTGAAGTGTTAATAGAAAAATGTTTTAATAAATAATTAGGTAGTAAAATCAATATTAACAGTAAGTCACCATAATCATCCGTGACTGGTAAGGTCCATAAAATATTTTTTCACTGAGCATGATTGCTACCAAGCTGTATCACATTCCTATCATATCTAAAAATATAAATTACAATTTAAAAATCAAAAACATTACATCTAAATTGACAAAAATTCTGAAGTAGGTTTTGTTAAGAAAAAGCTGAAGAGTCCAGAAGTAAAAATAAGTGATTTAAGTTAAGAAGTAACAAAAATTAAGAAATGACAGCTTGATTACATTCAATATATGTTATAAGAATAAAGTTACAGACAGTTTTTAAAAAGGCCACTTCTAGCATCAGACTTAAATCTCAGTCAAATCAGAGACAGAAATTAAACAGAAAATGCAACTACTAATTGGGATACACTTAAAACACATTTTGCTGGATGTGCACAAACCTGCTATTCTATGCAAAGACAGATCCACATGGAGCAGCAATTAAGGATATACACACAAAAAGCAGGATACTGACAGCTAAATAAATACAGATGGAAAGATAAGGTTTGTAGAAAATAAAAAGGGGAAAGGGTAAATGTGGTCAGTATGAAACAGTGCAGAGTATATTTTTAAACATCTTTTTAAAATGTCATAACAGCGTTAGTCAATTAGCAAATATAAATAAAAACTAATGAAGATCAGCAGCAGGAATTTCGAACTTTTATTCTGTACTTGGGAAAAGGCTGAAGTATCTCTTCATATCACATGTTGCCAATCAAATACCTTCCACGTAAGCAGTATCTGAGATATTTTAAAATCAGTAAGTCAAGATAACATGCTTCCAAAATTTACAGGAAAGCTGTCTGTTGAGAACATTACTGCTAACATTCCCCTACCTTCTGTAAGTTCTGGAGCTCTTTAACCAAAAATAACTTGCTTATACTTTTCATGTCACTAGTTTAAAGTTCAAGTAACAAAAATACAGAAAAAAAATCATATAATCACTAAAGACTCACCTTTTTTCAAGTCTATCTTTATTTTCTTCGCATTTTTTTTATTGCCAAAGCCCATAAGGGGAGACAGTGAGGGTGAAGATGATTTTCTACTCAGACGTGGGAGGTTGGGGCTCTTAGCTTGTTGTAGCGTTGACTGTACACCTGCCTCCAAGCTGCCTGCTCCAGAAAGATTAACTGGTTTCAGAGTAGGTTTTGGATGAACAGGAGGTGGAATCTTTGTTTTTGGAACTTCTTCTTCATTATGCACAAAACAAAGGGGAGCAATAGCAGACTTCTCATACTGTTCTCGATTATATGGAGGAAGGACTTCCAAGATGACACTCTGAAATTTCATTGCCTGACGGAAGATGTCCTGAGCCCTTTAAACGAAAGGTATGAAAATTCACATAACAAACCAGAAAATATGGGCAAAGGTTTGAAGTTTTTCACAGAGAATAAGATAAAAATGTATATTAAATATGGACAAATATCACCTTCATATCTAAAGTTTCTTCTCTAAAACGTAAGCATGGAATAAGATTTCTATACTGCAGCATTTCCTCAAGTTAAAGGAACAGCACATCCGTAAGGATTCCTAAAGTGCTACGAAAACGTATCAGCCAGAATTAAATAACTAACACGATTCTTCATGCAGAGCATCAGGTAGTGAAGTTCTGAGGGCAAAAGCTCTCTAAAAGACTAAAGTTACAATTTGCTAGTTTTTCCAAGCTTTTGCCTGCTACGTTTTATTGTTGGAACAGAGGCACCCTGATTACCTAACAATTGCTCTTGTGGATACGTCTATCCTGAGCAAGCTCAAGACTCCAGTTTTTCCACTAGAGCCTAACCGTGCCTCAAATTCCTTCATTATTCCTAATACAACCGATAGCTGACTTCACAGCAATAGAGAATGGAGGGATGGAAAATATGGGCATGCTCAGAAGAAACATGGTGGCTGCAAATGGTGCAATACAATAGAACGAGGGTATGGGATATACAGACATCAGAAGAAATCTGATAACTACAAAAGAGGCAACTGTTTGTGTGTTTCTACATAAATTAATAAATAACTAAGTAGATAGTACTCGCATCTTTCAAGCAGCAGCTTCTTCCTAAGGTAGATACTTGGACTTAAACAATGTATTTAAAGATATGTTCAAGTACAGCACCTGAAACTGTGTTAGAGCATTTCATGAAACTGCTCCCCTTGACTTGATATTCAATAACAATACAATGTTTGGACTCATGATTCTTTGAAAGGCAATTAAGACAACTTAGCAACAGTTCCCACAGCCTTCCCCCGATTTTGAACAACCTATAGACTCAGTCATATCTGTTAAGATATGTTATAAACCTTGAGTTCTGAAGGAACAAAGTAGAACACTTTCTGTGCTTTCCTTTCTCATCTTCTGAGGGTTTAACTGAAGTGGACTGAAAGCCTTCCACATTGCAGAAGGCAACTTAAATAAAAACAGAAATAGTACCTGAAGAACTTTTGGGGAATGAAAAAAAATAAAGTGCTTCTGTTTAGCAAAAGGCAAGTCGAAGGGAAAAGTAATGGCCACATTTATTTTTAAATAGAAACATAGAATCTTTTAGGTTGGAAAAGACCTCTAAGATCACTAAGTCCAACCGTTAACCTAGCACTGCCAAGTCTACCACTAAACCATATCCCTAAATCATGATGTCCTTTGAGAACAACTTACATATCTCCTACCTTTCTTTAGCATATCTGTCAGCAAAGTCAGTATTTCACTGAAATCTTGGCTTTGGATTTATACTCAGTTACGAAACAGAAGTCAGCGCTGAACATACTTCTGAAGTAAACAAAGTTTTCTACACTGCTACAGTGAACAAGCCACTGCAGATGGTAACATCCTGAATGTACACCTAGTGCTTTCCCAGACCAACAATACTTCATAGTACATCCACCTTGCAGCTATAGCTCCTGGGAGGGAGGGGCTGTTTTGAGTGTACTTTTTTTGGCAACACGAACATGCTGAAGTCATAGCAAAGTCTCAACAGATGCAAGGGATACTTCTGCAAGACAAAAATGTCTTGACTACACTGAGCATATATATGCACCAGTAGTCAGAGCAATTGCGTTCACTGATAGGAGACATGACCAGAAGGGAAACCTCAAACTTAGAGAAGAAAGGTGGCAGGAAGAGTGTTGTGAGGGTATTCTTCCAGCATCACCCTTGAGAGTTAGGTTTCAGTGAAACTTTAACTGCACTATCCCAATGTGTCTGCAGGGGTTATAGGTTTTCAAGGACAGACTTCATCCTGATCTTAAAAATCATTGCATGCTCACAGCATAAGGATGTAAAGTCTTAACCAGGTTTCTCTCATTCCTCACCTTCATCCTTGCAAGTGGCCACACATGGCTACATGTTACAAGATAATTTAAAAACTCAGTTTCAGGAGATGAATATTTTAAATATATGAAAGAGAAAATATAAGATCTCCTACAAACAAAACACAGTGGAAATAACACAAGTCATCCTTTGGGAAAGTCTAAATGCAGTCTTCAGGGGCAAAATAACTGGATGCACTTCAAAGAGAAAAAATAATGGATGGAGAAATTTACATTTCTGGATACCCCAAACGCGTACTTTAAAGAAATAAGGGAGTCAATTAAAAGAAGTGCTAGAAGCTCTGCAACACAACAGAATGTAATTGAATAGATTAACAGCAAATGAAAAAGCAGACCAGTAGTCCCAATATATACAAATATTATACACATGGGAATACAGAAAGTAGGTTGTTCCTATTACAGCTGCAGAAGAAGCAATCACCAGGAGCAATACTAGAAAGCCACTGCTGAAAATGGAAGGAGACAGTATGTAACAATCTCTGCTAAGTGTTAAAACAGATTTTATGAAGATTATGAAGAAATGTCAATTTGAAACTAGCAAACAGATTTTGCCATCAAAGGAGTATTTCTGGGTCAGTAGTCATCAGGACAGTACTTCTTCACATCTATTAGAATTGCTGCATTTTTGTAACTTGGACTTCTATCAGGTTAGTACAATTGTATCTTGCCAGATGAAAACTAAAAGGCATATTCACAAGATTAACTTCACTCTGGAAAGGTGCTTTCTCTAGCTGTTCTCAACAGTCAGTGCTGATGACGCAGAAGGTATTCTAGAAGGTAATTCAGGAGAATTCATGGGGACCTATAGGCTAGAGCTTGTCCAAAAATATTCCCCTAGCCCCCAAATGCATGTACTGTGGATGCTGAGTCTGCACTGCCCATAGTTTTTTCCTCAGGTCCAAGGCCACTGCAGCTACACTGTACAATGGTAGATGAGAGAACATATTTACCACCAAATATTCAGAAAGCACTAACTGGAAAATTCATCAGGAGGAAAAAAAAACAGCCACAGAAACAGGGGAATATCTACTACAGAACCATGTTGTTTTTTAGCAAAGCCTGTTTTGCAAATATTTATCCCTAAAATTGAAATTATGTACTTTTGTCTAGAAATCTTGAACATTTCGCTTACTGTTCAGAAAGTTAAGCCAAGCCTCAACTCCCTTAACATCTCAATAGGTTTTTGTTTTATTATAAACAATCATTCAGCTGTCTAAATATATGGATTAGAAGTTAAAAACAAATTACTATTTAATTACTACAGCAAATATCTGAAATTTGAGAGGCTATTTTCCTGCAACAATGTCAAATTAATTCATAGCCAATCAAAGCAACCTGTTACTTAAAGTAATTTGAGATGGATAATAAATGTCAACAGATTTTTCATAAAAGTCATAAAAGGTGAGACTTACCATTTAGCTCCACTAATCATAGTTTGACAGTACTAGTATTTCTAAAAACCTAAGTCCTAAAAAAGCTTTAGGCCCAGAAAAATCTAATTTCCTTTGAAAAAGGACATCAAAAATATGCTGCAAAGTTGATTCACTCTGAAGTTCTTACAAGGAAAAAATTTTGAAGACAATATGGAGAAATAACAGAAGAATTAGAATGTGAAGATAAGTTTAAAAAAATGAAGTCATTTAAATTGAGTAAGCAGAAAAGGTTTACTAAGATTACAAAAAGATTCTTATCCCCAGTTTACACCTTTTTTAGAGGTTTCAGAAAGAAAATCACAAACTTTCTTCCAGTTATCATTTTTTCCATCATTTTAACCGAAATAAATATTTATCGACTTAAACAAACCATTTCTATAAACTCAACATCGTATAAAATCTTATCTAGTTAAAAATACCAGTAAAAACAGCACTCACTGTGCAAAGGTTTTATCTATGAGGTCCACGTGGTTGATCTTCACAATGCATTCATTTTCATGGAAAAGCCCATCACGCCTAGATCTACTATTTTCTTCAATACCACGGATAAAGAGTCCCAGCATCCTAAAAGGGAAAAGATTTTATTTTATTTTTTAATATGAAAACTTTCCTTATTCTGCTGGTATTAATTTATACCAACTAAATATATACATTTATCTCTGCTTTATATGAGATGAGATAGACTGTTATGAAGTGCTTAACCTAAAGG
The DNA here is from genome assembly GCF_013377495.2 of Cygnus atratus. Lineage (NCBI taxonomy): Eukaryota > Metazoa > Chordata > Aves > Anseriformes > Anatidae > Cygnus > Cygnus atratus. Next base: position 13,813,045 of record NC_066367.1, read on the forward strand.
AAGAATTTCCAGTTCTTGCTTCAATTAACAAGAAGTGGACTACAAGAAACATCAAGAAAAACTGCTGGATATTAGCGCTAATCCACATGCTAGAACTTCTGGAAGCATTAAATCTTGTAGGTCATACTTAGAGAAATGAAGGAAAACACCTAGATCTCCACATTCAGATAAAAAGTTGAACATAGTTTATGCAATACATGTCTGACACTAAGATTAAATTGCTCTGAAGAAAATCACAAATGGTTATCACAAACGCTTTAAAAGTTAATGTTCTAACTAGACTGTAATAAACTAAACCAGCAATAGAATTAGACAGAAATAACCAAAGTTTCTATGTTTGAGAAGTCTCTGAAACTTTTCAGTTCTCAAGACCCTATTGTGATACATGACAGCAATACCATTTATTCACATTGTAGGACAGCAGCAGAACATCAAAAGCTAAGGTTTTGTCTGTTTTTGTTTGTTTGTTTTTTAAACCAAGTTATGTGCAAATTGAAAACTGAGGTGCAGCACAGAAACTTCTCGTGCTGCATTAAGTGAAGCAAAACTCCAGCGTGGCTAACTGCTACGAACACTGGGCTATTCCTGACCTACCTGGAGTATCTGTACTGCAAATCACAGCTTAGCGTAGATATATCAAATGATATAAGGTCCCAAAAACCTGACAACTGCATGTTTGTGAAGACCTTTTATCATCCAGTTTTATCCACTAAATTTCCATACCACATCAGCACAGACAGATGACCTTTAGAGACCATTTTCTATTGATTATACTCCATAAAATATTAATGTGCAATTTCCAAGTTTGCCAGCACTCCAATCGCAAAACAGAAGTCTTGCACTTTTTTCTCAGATTCACGACTGCCTCTCATATTTAATTCCATTCAACATATTCACAGCAAGCCATTTCAAATGACATGATATTCATTGTTCATGTGTAACATTCTGATGTTAGATTTATTTTATAGTAAGATTTAAAATTGATATTTATGTCTAAAGCAACGTACTTTAAATGAAAACTTGGTTCCAACTGAATATTATGTCTTCAAAACATCTCGCCAAAAAAAAAAAAAATCACATCAGGATTTTCTTGCAGCCTGTGCTACCCTTCACTAAAGGATTGAAAGGGCAAGCAGTGGTGAGGGCCCACGGCCCTACTGATGACAACCATCCAACCAGCTGCAATCAAAAAGCTACACACTTAGAACTAGTTCAATGTAATTACAAAAAGATAGAAACCAACAGAAGCAGGGAAATTAAAGAAATTAAAAATTAAGTCCGTTGCTATAATCTTCCCTAATCCTACTGTGCCTAGGTGCTGCATTCATGTAACGCTATAGGCTTGCCCACTTGTCTAAAACCTATTGTGAGCACTGTGGTAACTGAGTGGGTTGAGTTACACATGCTATGGCAGCTGAAATTCATGACTCCATTAATTATTTCATACAATCTCAGTTTTAGCATTGTTTTAATGCACTATTAAATTTTAATTTCCTTTTTTAACGATACCTAAGTGCTGAAGAAAGGGAAAAAATATTTCCATTAGTTTTGTAATTCCTATATAAGAGTTCATAAATTAATAAGATGTTTTAACTACCTCTAGAAAAATTTTGCTCTGCAGCAGCACTAGGTCTAAAGCCAGCATTACCTTATTAGTAGATAACTGTTTACAATTGAAATACCAGACCAAGTTGGTCATGGCCAACGTGCCCCCATAAATTGCACCCTGTCATTAACAGAAATAAAAGACGTCCTTCTGTACTTTCTCATCTTTGATGAGTTAAAATTTGTTTAATTAAGCCTGGGCCTAGTGCTTAAGAGGTAAGAGTGATTTAAGTCACCCTCGTGCTCTTACAAAGATGTATGGTTCTGCTGAGGGTCATTACAATTTCAAAACAACTGTTTAAACAAGTAGGACATTTATAAAAAAATAATAAAAAAACAACACCCACAACCCACTACTGTGCTCTGAGTGATCCCCAAGAGCATTTGTAGATAAAGACATAATAAAATGTACACTATGCAGACCAAGGAACTCCTTTCTTTCATTATGGAGGTCTTTAAAAGCTACACCCAAAACAGTGAGATTTCAATACAGAACGGCATTACAGTTACAAATTATTGATTTTAACAGCTTGTGATTTCATCACATTTTGAAATACAGTGTACACACTCCAACATTCATGGCATACCCAAACCAAACAACCACTGTCTGTATTTTGTGCTGGACAATGAACACAAGCACCTTGCTCGAAAGAGGCAGCCTGCAAAGCCTCACACAACTCAGACCTCCTTCAGTTCCCATGCAAGACCAACTTTCTTCTTGAGACAGTGACATTTTTCCAGCAAGTGGTTATCTACTTTCCCCTTTGGCAAATAAAATATTCTGAAGGAATGTGGGTTAACTAACAATCACAGATGGCACTGAGAAAACATTTACATATACAGACCTTTACAAGGCAGTTTAATCCTTCATGTTCTCTGTCCTACGTGAAAGTTGACAAGTAAAGAAACATTTAAGGATTAGACAATTTTTACTTTTGCAATAATTGGCTTTGTATTACAGGCAGCCACTTTACTATATAATAGTGTCATTTATGGCACTGGCAATTTCCCATCTCTTATACAGGGCTTCCAGTGTCAAATTAACTCTCTGGCTAAGCCTTCGCATGTCAAATTTCAGTCCAGATGTTTTATTTATTTATTTTTATTTTTACCATTCCAGTTACATAGCTTGGAAAATAGTTATAATGAAAATGCTGACACAGTCTTAACTACAGTACATCAATATGAGCATGCTGCTATAATAGGCTTTTGTGATCTCAAGAGACTATGTTAAATCATTTATAATTAAAGTAATTGTATTGTGACAAAGAAAAGTTCACGGTATAGTACACATTTTATAAATGCTATGCAACCAAATCTGAAAGGTAGCTTGAAAAAAATGAGGCATGACCAGGCAAGCAGATTTTTTTTTTTTTTTGACTTTTCTTTTCTGACAAGTCATTAAGAAAGGGCCTATGCAGAGAAATCCAACTGAAAACAAAAAACAAACAAACAAAAACACAACAAAATATAACCAACCCTGACATCTTAGAAATACATTGTTCTGCTCAGAGTCTAGTTTACCATTCAGAGAAGAAAAACAGAGACAATTAAAAGAACAAATATGAACAAATTGGTTGGTATTGTCTCATGTAACTAAGACTAGTAAACATTTTGGTAATGGAAGACAGGGTCATAGACTCAAGTAACAATTTTTACATATTTTTAAGCATTTGCTCTTCCTTATAGTTATACAACCGGTACTTTAATAGAACTGAAACTGAAATCCTTTCCTTAAAATACTTCTTGAGCAATGCCAAAAATATCTTACCTTCCACTCAAAGATGAAAAAAAGGGCACTACGTGTATTCCCAAGGGTCCACCTTCCCCAGAAATCTCCACCGTTTTTGTCATTTCACTAAAAAAAGAGCACAAAAAAACATCTCATATGCTTCTTCACATAATTTTCTACCTTAGAAACAAATTCTAACCGAAAAAAAAATGATTTGATGAAATAGCATAAAGTATAGAAGCAATATTACGCTCAGAACTCACTAATATATAGAAAATCTGATGAAATTCAAAATGCCTAAAAATTTCTTTAATCTTTCTTTAGATTAGGATTTGTGTACTTGGAAAAAGAAAGACACCAAACACTAGACAATTTCCTAAGTGCATCCTTTAGTAGATTAACCAGAATATTTAAAATACGCTTTGAAGTCAGGGGATACTTCATTCCATTAAAGAAATTTTATTCTACATGTTCTAGAAAAAAAGCAACTTTTTAACTTAAGTTTCACATTAGCTGCTTCAGTCAATTATCCCCATGTGGACCCATTATGAACACGCAGATCACACACTAAAGACATCAAACAAATAAGCAAGTTAATTGAATTATGTTTAAGTATCTTGCTTTCTGCCCTGTGTTGCATACAACCTCAGACATACACACACACACAAAAAAAAAAAATGATCAAAATTGCAACTCAGCCCATTTCTTCAAGAAGTTTCCTTCCTCAAAAAGCATTACCAATAACCTCTGTATTATCTCTGACAATACAACAAAAATTTTTTTGCTGTTTCATGGCTAGGTGCCGTTTCTTTTCCTATTGAGTATTTTACACTGCTAGCCTTGCAGTGACCTTAGTTCTATTCTGGGTGATCACAGTTTGAAAAGGAAGGTACTTGAATTGGCTAGAACTTCAAAAAAGATCAGAAGGGGGCGAGTTCCACATTTCAGTACGGAATTCCTACCTTCTGTGCTAGTCTACATTTACCATTACACTTCCCTCCCCCCGAATCACACCGAACAGCAACACTTGGGATTAGTGGCCAGAGGAAAGCTACTGGGTATTTCCCTTCACATTAGGAATACTCTAATCCAGTTGAACTCTAAAAAGCTCTGTCTATGCCTGCACATCAATCCTACAGTTTTACCAGTTCTGTAAGTGCTGAACTGAGTGACCACTTTACATAGTGCCCTGAGTTACAGACCCAGTCAGTCTGATCTAAGTGCAGGCTGCTGTTGAGCAGAAGACTGACATTTCTGCAAACACCTTACAACAGATCTAGAGAGCGCACCTCTACAAGATGAGAAACACCTCTGACTCCTTCCTTCCCCCAACAGTGTTTTCCTAAGCAATAATTTCTGCAGGGATCTGCTGACTGATCGCCCTGGCCTGTGGCCTTTTGATTCGATGCAAGAATGGGCAGAAGGGCACGGCTGTAAGGGCAGAATCTGTGACCACCCTTGAAGGGAGGCCCTCGTTACGCCAGACTGGGCATTACAGAAAAACACACGGTACACCTAAAACAAGGGAAACAACAATTACTGCAACTGATCTTAGACAAATTCTGCCATTGCTTTCTAATAATGTAATACTTTTATTTTAAAAAAGCTTTTATCCAGCTGTATAATGATTAATCAGAAGCAACTTGCCCTTGGTACAATGATTCTTATCTTGCTCAGTTAAATATGGAATGAGAAAATACACTTATACAGTTTTGAGAGGGTTTCTGTAATTTTTTTCTCCACAAAAGACTGACTGGAATGAATTTGTATTCCACATAAATGAAATGGACAAATCCTGAACAACAAACCACTATTGATCCCGACATAAAAGATTTCCATTTTACTATATCTATTACACAGGCATTATCAGCATGTATTGCTATTTTTCTTTCCTGTATTCCCCCCTCTTCATGAACCAGGCTTGGAAATCCTGACAAAAATCTTCCTATGAGGTTTGGTGGTTTGTTTTTTTTTTTTTTTTTTTTTTTTTAGTTTGGTCCTAGTAAACTTTTTTTTTTCTAGTGAAACTAAAAACAAAGAAAGAAAAGCTAGATTCCACTCAGGATTGTTCCCAAAATCTCAAAAACACACATGTAGGAAGTTAACTATTCTTTCAGGTCCACCTTCAATTTCCATCAATTCTCTTAATAGACAAAAATATCATTAAAATGGCACTTGTATTATCTTTTGAACTTGTACAGAACCAAAACATATAAGGGAGTTAAGTCCTAAAGGTCCAGAAAATATTCAACAGTAGCAAATGGGTTTTCATTTGTAAAGAGAGAAATTTAAATAAATCCTGGTTGTCCCCAGATAACCCTGTGTTGCTTAAGGACTCCCGTGAAGAGTTGTCTTCCTAAGCAACGGTAAAATAGAGCAGTAATTTTCTGAGGGTGACCATGACAGACAGGTTACCTGTCATCTTAAATCAATGCACTTACAGTTATAAGTCAGCTCAAGACCAAAGATAACATACAAGTTTATTTTTAAAATCTATTCACTAGGAAAAATTGGTTTCTTCCTGAAAACAAGTAGCATGCAGATCGTTTGTTACTTTTAAAAACAGTGATACATCCTAGAAGTAATGTACTAAAGCACTAAATATCCAGAACAAGAGAACACCACGTATACGTATCTAAAAGGTACTTTATATTTCAAAATGAAAAAACTACAATTCTGAATTACTTTTCATTCCCAAATGTGGTTATTATTTAAACCTAAAAAGAAAACTGCCCTTCACAACAACATTAATAGACCTTAGAGGACATACTGTTTTTACATCATACCTATGAAGGCCTGAGAGTTTAAAATAAATAACTAAAGCAGGATATCTGGGATTGAGCTTTGTTGATTTAGAAACCTCAAAGATTAAAGACTTGGAAAAAATTGACATCATCCACTCCTACTGTCCATCCTCCAGCTGGTTTCATCTGCCCAAAAGAACAGCTTAACTCCAGCAGCATACTGGTCCACACTGACTTGCAATTTAAACTACAGTGGCAAGAGAATTGGGGAATAGGTATGGGTGAATGAAATGCTGAACAGGATGAGCTTTAAGTTTATTAAACTCTACAGGCACAAGGAACCCCAAGGTGCTGGGACTCTGAGTTTGACAGTCACATTGAAAAACTGATAGCGAGTGGTGGGGGAGAATGCAGAGCAGCTTTCCATATTTTGGTTGACAGCTTTGATATTGACATTGGATGGATTTTCTGCAATATTCAACACATTTAAAAAAAACAACCTAATCCCCCTAGAAGAAAAGCTAACTTCCAAAACTTAGTAACCTACTTGTAACCTATTCCTATTCTGAATCTCTCCTCTACATCTCAAATGCATTTTGCACTAAGTGAAAAGCCAATTCTGACCTATCAAGTCAGTATGCAAAGACCTGGAGTCCAACTGCAGGCTAGGGATGAGAGGCCAGGAGCATCAGTTCACAGGTGAGCGATGCACAGAGCATCAGTGTGTTCCCCAGGAGCAGACAGAGATAGTGCCTCAGAAAATCCTGTCCCTGCTGGGTGCGCAATGCAGTAAGTACAGGTATGTTCTTACAGCAATCAACATAAGTGAACTTTTTAAGTGTTTATTTCAGTGAAACTAATCAGAATTGCAAGGTTTACCCCAACTAGAAACACTGCACTGCAGCTTCTTCGAATGCGTGCTGGTGTCTCCCTTCCCCCCCGCTGCTGCACTAACCATGTCTGTGGTCTCAGCAGGGACGGCACCTGCCCTGCGTTACCTGCCTGCTGCATCCAAGGCCACAGTCAACACCATACTATTGATTTTTAACCTGAAGAAGCTGTCGTCATTTACTATGTAAATTCTTCAGTGCTGGATGTTTATTGATTTCTGCCAGATTCTTTACAGTCTATCACATTTGGCAGGAAGGCTTGCCATGCATATTATTAAAAATGCTGATGAGTACAGTTTAGATAAGAGAAAGAAGGTCTGTGTACGTGTGTGTGTAGTGAGCATGCACAACAGTCCATTGTTAACACAGAAAGCAAAATTTAAATGGAGCGCTGCATATTCAGTGGCCATCAGTCTGTTCTTCACGCTGACAGTGCCCTTGCTGTCAAATATTATAGCTCCCTCTCCTGAAAACTGCATCAGGTATTACCAATTTGTCAAATACACAATAGGGAAAGCTTTGACAGCTGAAGGCTCCTCTACCAACTATCCAATAATAGTGAAGAACTGATCTCAGCCGCTGAAACGCAGATGCTTAAAAGGGACCTCTCTCCACAGGTAAATGTTTTGCAGTTTCGCAGTAGGATTTTGTTCGCTATGGGGATTTGACCTTCCCAAATTACCAATGCTAGGAGGATTTTGGTAGGATTTCTCTTTGAGAATGCAGTAAGATGCAACCTACAGCTGATTATTTTTTTTAAACACATAGAAGACAGCACCTCAGAAAAAAAAGTTCTTTCTACATGGAGCAAAACTTGTCATCATGGGCATGTCACAAGGATCTACTGCCTGAGTATTAAGTATTTATCATCCCAATAGCATATTCTTCTCCATTTTATCCCTATTCAACACCTGCACATAACTAAGCAGCAAGCTTTCAATAGATCACTGAATTCCTTGTATATTTTTAAGGGTACAGTTAGCAAGCTTCTGTATTTGAAAAAAAAAAATCTCAGCACAGGATGTCATATCCCCCGTTGCAAACAGATAAGCATAGCTGACAGAAATGTCACTCAGATGCAGAGAGAGCTCACTCACAGGTGAAGTTACTGAGCTACTCTTCCCTGCTTGTCCCTCACACATGCCTCCAGCCCCACTGGCCAATGCTGCCATTCCGGGGAGGAGAGAATCCACGAACAAGGGCTGCTCGCATTTGTTAGAGTGCACAGGCTATGGGTGATACCACGTTATAAAGGGAATTTTTAAGAGGAAGCACACGCAGATCTATCCAAATAAAGAAGGTGATGACTGCCCATGCACTTCTTTCACACATTACCAGTCAGTTGCTAATGGTAATGAAGTATCTGTACCCATCTTTTTGGAGAAGGCAGCCTAACTACAGCTGCCAGAAAACACATTTTCCTCCCACCTCCTACCCCTGTTTCCATTTTTTCCTTCCCCTTTTAAACCAGATGCTCAAAAGTTCTGATGAAAATGACTTGGAAACTCTAAAGAAGAAACTGTAGCTGGAGATACTAAATAGTGTGAATACACTCAAAGATAGATGTAAGTCTGAGCAATATCCAGTGATGGAGAGTATTCTGCAAGGAGAGGAGAAAATAATAATGTGAAGGGTCACAAAGGAGCTTTCCAGGCACAGCCAAAACTGCTCACTTGCTTCTAAGAGAGTCAGGCATGTTTCAGCTGTTCCATTCCACACGGGGGAAAAAAATGAAGAAACAAACAAACAAACAAACAACAACAACAAAAACACTCACAAAAAATTTAAATATTTACTATGAAATAATGTCATAATCTTCCAGCTTCAGGTTTGAGGAGGCAACCAATCATCTCCTCATATCTAAAATGTGTTAATCTAGTAAAGATGTCACTGCAATACAGATTTTTCCCCACTAAAATTTGTTAGCTCTCACAAGATCAGCTGTCTATAAGTTTAAAGACAAATCAGACAGCCTGCAGGCACAGGTTTTTGTCTTTTTTGTTTTTTAATCAAGTTGTTCCACTTCTGTGTTTTTAGACTACTGCAAGACACAGAAGGTGGTTAAAAAAAAAAAAAGTAGTAAAATATAGAGAAGAAAAAACCCTGCCGTTACACTTTAATTATGTATCTACAGTGCCTAAACCAAGGAACTAACCCTGACCTCTGCTAAAAAGAAGTGGGAAGACAGCAAAACAGAACATAATGAAAACATGTAATGAATTATCTATGCATAAATTACTCTTTCAGTTCCAACTAATCCACTGCTATTAAGCTAAACATCCACTTCCAAGCAGATACAAGTTTCCTGTCTCTTAAAACTGTCATTTTTACTAAGAAACAGAAGAAAGGTTTCAGTATTTCCATGTACACTGTGCTACGGGACTAAAGGTTTTGGGCTGTAACACATTTCACTCTGATTTCTGTAGAGTAGTGAGACCCCACTGTTCATTTAAAAATCTTTCAGTCCTCATCTAGAATAGGCAGCAAGGAAAAATACCAAATTTTCTACAATGATGGTATTAGCTTGGCTTCTCTTGTTCTGAACATTATCTTTACCAGCAAACACAAAATAAAAAATCCACCTTCACAAATTACAAGAGGATTATAATTAGTCCTGCTTTTATTTATTCCTTTAAGAACTGTCAGTAACAGGCTGTCTCATGTCTTCCTCCAGCAAAGTTCATCTCTCAGAAGGTCATGTTAAATTTTTCAGACTCCTGAGGTGAGGGATACAGTCCCGAAAAGTTTCCCAGTACTTCTACAGTGAAATGTTTTCTAGAGAATCCAGGCAAGGAAATTTCCTTCCTATTAGCTTCTTCATAGAGGAGCTAGAAGTCCTCCATACTGCCCATCATTTCATTTACCCAACGTGCACCTTTCTAATTTTAACTACTTAATTTAATGAACTGATTTACTTCAAATGGAACAGTTTTCCTACTTGAATGAGAATTATAAAGTAAGCCAGGTCTGAAGCCTTTCCCTTCAACTGACCAGGTTTCACAATCATAAAATATTAATCACGATGTTCTTTATTTTGCTTCCCTCTGAAATACCCATTACTGGCTACAGTTGGAGAAGGAACATTGACCTCAGATAGGCTGCTGCTCTGATGAGAAGCCTCAGATAATTTTCTTAGGTGACTAGGTGCTATTTTATTTAAGTGCTATAGGTCATAATGATCAAATTCAATGGCAGAAAGGAGTATTTTCTGGTAAAAGCAGCAGTCACAATAGTGGTTTTCTTTTCTTCCATAGCATGGAGCAGCTCTCAGGCTGAAATATTAGTTTCATTAACATCATTAAACTTAACATGACTTATTTAAATGAAGATTTATAGTATCATGACTCGGTGGTCCTTCATGGCCCTAAAACCTTTGAAATATAACAAGACAGACACCTGCACAAATTATAATTTACTTATTTTCCAGAAAGAACAGCGTGAAAGGAACCAAATTATATATCAAGATGTTACTTAACGTTTTTTTGTGGAAATAACTGTTTTCATCGTTTTATTAATAAGAGCTTCTAATACAAATAATTAGTTAGATTCAATCAAATTAAGATACTAGTAAGAAAGATAGATAGTCTCTAGTGATTGATTCATTATTTTTTCTTTATAAAACAATTCCTCCTAAAGAAAATACCTCTATAAAACAGTTTTTAAAATAACTCTGCACTTCTCTAAGGAGAAAGCCATACAACAGCAAAATCACTGCCTTAAAATGTATATTCTTTAACTTTTAAAATTCTGGTAAATTTCACAGAAATGCCAACAAGTTTTACAGAGCAGTGTTTTCTGAATTCCCCCTAACTACACTGTTTTAAGAAATGTGAATGTATTGCAAATACTTGAACATATTTCATAATTTTTAGGGAGTGGAAAAACAAAAAAAAACAACAGCTCATTTTATCAATACTTTCAGGCAAAACAGTGTTTTAAAAAAAATCTCAGTGTACTCCTCTCCTCAGGCCCCTAGGATGCACAGCAAGTTATATTTTGGTAGAACTATTTCACTGGAGTTCTGCATTTAAGGAAACACTGCTCCTCTCTATATTGCTGTTGATGTTTTTTCTGGTCAGTGTTTTTCTTTAATTAATTAATCTCAATCCAGATTATGATGAATCACATACCTACAAAAAATTACAACCAACACAGAAAGGTTCTTGGGAATACATTGTTCTGACTAGTTTTTCCTCTACTCCCTGTCTGGTTCAGCACTTTGATGCTCAGTCATTGAGTGGGACCCAATCTATATCCTTTGTCATTTTTCCTTCCATACTCCTCCCTCCAAGGGGGTTTGCATATTTCAACAAAAAATTTCAGAGAATTAGGTTCATTATTGAGTGTTTTGCGATATAATAGAGAAGACCTGTCCATTTCAGGATTTGAAATATAACACAGACGTCTTGTCATCTTTCTCACTGCCAAAGTTTCTGATGACACCACCAAAATACAAGTGAATACAACCACCATCTTCTGAAGAATCTCAAATATAAGCAATAACTTGGTTAACCTGATAAACACTAACACGTTCTCAGATAACTCCTAAGAGAACTTAGATGATCTAAAACATGCTAGTAAAGGCATAAAGACAACAATAAATCTGAGCATAGCATGAGCAGAGCTTGATTAATCCACGTAACAAATTAACAGATCAAGAGACAAATGAGTGCATATATTTGGTGATGCATAATAACTACCTCAGGTGAAACAAACTGTAGATGACTTGAGCAAAATTATATAAAGAGAAAAAAACATTAGCAACTAAGCTAAGTTCAATACCTGCATGATGAACACTAATCAGCTAGCATGTAACTTAGAGGCCTGGCAGGTGCAAAGAAGGCTGGAAGAGCACTCCAATTCCTTTCCATGATGAGACCATTCTAAAAATACACATCAGTGCCAGCCAGAAAGAGAAGTACAAAATGGCATAAAAAAGCAGGTGACAAGGAGGGCTCAGAGGGGAAAAAATGCAGACAGACGAGTCGAGAAGCGCAACCATACCAAGGTGAAAGAATCTCCCATGAAAGAAATGAAATGATGACACACAGAACAAGACTAAGAAATTAACTCTCTTGTATGGAAAAGACTGATTTTTATGTGCTCTTAAAAGGGAAGGTGATCTCTCCAGCAAAACCCTGGCATGGGCCAGAAAACCAGAGTCCCCGCTTCTGACAGACCAAAGCACATGCTTTGGGTATAGAACTTCATGCCTCTTTCCTGGAACCCCATCTATATAAAATGGGAATATTAGCACTTGTTTTTTCTCAGGTATTTGTGAGGATAAATGCTCTAAGATTACAGCATGCAGATATTATTCATTACACTGTTTTTATTTTATACTGTTTTGACAAACAACTATGAGTTGCAGAATTACAGTAAATGATTATTTGCTTTCCTCAAAATTGAAATGGAAATTTATTTTTGATGTCTTACCTGTCACACACACATCTCCCATATGACACTTTTATTATATAACATGTTATTATATCACTACAGTTTTTCAGCAAACACAATACACTGGACAAAGTGTGTTGAATACCTTAACTCCCTTCCCTACTCAAAAAGGTTATTTTAGCACAACCTTAATCTCCACTCCAAACTGAAATTTAGGCTTAGGATGGGACAGGACAGTAACAATATGAAAACACTTTGCTGTAAATTTGCCAGGTCAAATCCTTATTATCAACACTGAGGATTTGAATGACCTACTTTGTGACACTATACACCAAAATTAACAAGTCAGGCTGCAGTAACAAATGTAAACTGCTTTTTTAAGCAGTTATTTAAAGGTTTGTGGTGTGTTTTTTGTTTTGTTTTATTTTGAACTTCAGTTCAGCCATTCGGGATTTTCCTTGTGATTTCAGGAACAATAAACCCCAAAACTAAATATTACACTTGTTGAGAACACCTAGTTTCTTCTTATTTCAGCTATACCGCTATCAAATTCTACTGTATTGGCTTCCAAGCCAGATTATATATTTACTTAAGTTCCATTCAAAATTTAGACTGGTCAAAATAGAAGGTATTTCCCAAATTAACAATATGAACCCTACTACCTTCAGTTCTAACAGCACTAGCCATCTCTGGTCTGTTGTAAATGAAGAGAGGAAATAGATGCATTCAATCTGACTACCCTAGTGAGGTAATGCACAGGGAAATACTGCAAATATTAGCTATAGTTTTCACAATGTATAAACATAGAAATAAAATCTACTACAGTATATAGTGAAATAATAACCTTACAGAGGTGACATTTTAACTGAAAAAGATTGTTTTAGGATTATATGGTTCAGCCAAATGGTTATTTCAGATATAACATACTACGTAAGAACATCCTCTATCTGGAGACATTAAATACTTGCAAAATTGCAAACCACTGAATATACAACAGTATCATACCTCCATCTTACCCTTATACTGCAAACACAAGTAAAACCTTCCATAATTGCCAACCAGGGTAAAAGATTGCCATGTGCAAATAAATTCTTCGGTATATGCACTGAGTGAATTTTTAGAATAGGAAAAGGGATGAGGAAGAAGAGATCATGATGAAAATGAGCACAACACAGGCGCAGGTGGAAGAAGTCAGTCTTGACTTGCATATTGACAAAACATGCTCAAGTCAGCGCCGCACCGAAGATGTCCCTACCTGACAGGGAGCCGGGCCCTCTGAGATGACAACAGTTCTGTAGGTCCACTGAGGTTCATCTCCCCATCCTCAAAGGATCCCTGGGAAGCACCCTGTTGAGAGATTTCAAAGCACATTTTGAAACTAAGCACGTATTTATGCCTATAGAACACTGACTGCGGATATTATTGAGCCAGTGCTTGAAAGAGAAAATGAGTAGTAACATCACCCCCCCCTGACAGGGAGGTCCGAAAGGCCCATTTTGTATGGTGCGTACGCAACAACTTTCACAGAAATGGGAGGGCATCTACAGTCCTGTTTGCTCAGTCCAGAGTCCCACCATGCTTCCACTGACATTCTGGTTCAATATGCCAGAAGGCCATTCCCACCACCTCTGGGAAGAGAGAGATTTTGCATCAAGGCCCTGTATAGTCAGTAGATTTCCTCCCTTAACTTCACACAACCTAACAGGACATTCAGAATCTCTCAACCCATTGCAAAAAGACAGAGTGATTGATGAAACTAGTCACCAGCCACCCTGGACTTGTATAGGGCAGGCTATGGTATGCTTGGGCACCTGTCTTTAAAAAGCTGCTCCATGCTGACAGGGAACAGTTCAAGCTGAAGGCCTCCACAGAGGTGGAAAAGCTACCAATACTGCTTCCTCCCCTGCCACCTCCTTGCTTATGATAGATTCCCTAAATCTCAAACAAACTGCTTTTTCTGTCCCTTGGCAGCTTTACTCTGGTAAAGACATTTTCACATTAACTTCACAGAAAACGAAATTATGGAATGACTTGGCCAGGCACAAAAATACAGTGCACACAGGGACCTAACATTAATGCTAACATTCTTTAAAACTATTAACTTTCCTTTCCTGACCCTTAGATTCTTCATGTTTGCATTTTTTTCCATACTGGAAAAGGGAAAGAGGTACCAATGAGATAAGACCACTGTCAGCAGGTGATATATTAGCTTTAATGTACTGTACTTCATTGCAACCCTCACGGCAATAATGTAAACACAGCAAAATCCGTAACAAAGACCTTCTTCGGAGAGGTCACTTCTGCCAACTCTGCAACAGGAATATAGCTGGAAGACATAAATCTTCAGCTGTCAACATACTAAGAGAATTCAGTTCAAAGCTTGATCTTAACTAGATAAAGCCAAAAGTTAATCACCATTTTTTGTTGCTACAGTAGTACAATTTTCCAATGTATATACTTGCCATATCAAGTTGTGTCAAAGCAAATGGTAGCAATTTGGAATAAATTCCAAACAACTAAGTTAACTAGTTAGACAATCTTATTTTCTACAAAAGCTTTATGGTGTATATTAAAACTTCCAATTTCTCTCAAAAGATGGATCTACTCAGAAAGGCGGCTCTACCCAGAAAGGCCACTTTACAGGTTTGGTGTTTTCAGTCTCTCAAAGATTTGAGAAACTTATTTTCAGTGTATAAGCAGAAAGAAGGTTGTAGGAAGAGGGGGCTGCTTTTGTTTTAGAAAAGAATCATGACCAGCCTCGCAAGCAAACTTTTGGATTATAAATCAAGCTGGATTTCTGTCCCTCCTTTTCCCTCCCCTTTTGTTCACTCACCACCCCACGTCTTTGAACCTATTATCTTGGCAGCAATTCTCTTTGCATGTTAATCAGAGCACAAGGCAACAGAGTTGGCTTCCACTGCAAAGCCAGTATAGCTCACTGAAAGTAACTTCTGTCACTAATGGAAGAACTATTTGAAAAAATGTGTATTGAGTGTATGCCATCTCTTCCAATCCCTCTTCACAGTGGAACCACACGTCAAGGAGCAATTCTTGTTGTATGAAGCATATTCCATACTAACCTCATAAATCACAAACTCAACCTCAAGCAGCAAGTTAGCAACAGAAATCTGACACACAGCCTTCATGTGTTGACTTCATCTTGAAAAAAAGACAGAGCCTTGGTAGCAGCAGATGCCAGAAGGAGACAGACCTCATTAACTCTAAGCACCCAAACCTAACCTTTTTTAGCTAACCAGAGAAAACATTGGTACTACAAAGGGTATTCATTTTGGAAAGTTGAAAATAGCCAAACCATGAGCAGATTTTGGGGTTGTAAATTAACCTGACTCTTTTTTCTTCCAGACATTGGCTGCAATACAGTGCTGCTCAACGCATGAGTGAGAACTTGCTACTCATGCCTCAGAACAGTTTTTCTATTTAAAACTTCCCTTGCAGTCTACTCAAGTCTGCACATGCTACATTACTTCTCTATTTCTGGGCTTTTGGGTACTGTTGTTTTTGCTACAGCGAGGTTACATCCATAGTTGTCCTCCTTCCCCCTTTCCTTGGGTAACTGAGATTTCACAGCAATGACAAATATAGATACCAGAACATGATCTCATCTCATGTTTCTGCTGACTGATTCACAGGTTTAAAACCCCATTTTTGATCAACAAGTCTAATGTCATACTTGGAATTAGATTTATTTAGTCACACAGCACAATGTTGGCAAGTGCACAGCTACACTGCAAGATAAGTAAAAGGTTGTTACACAAAGATGGCAACCAACTGTTCTCTTTTCTGCTAAAGGTAAGATCTGCAAAAGATGTCAGCAAACTGGAAAATAAGGTTGTTATAGCTATTAGGGGTATCAGATCTCCAACAGAGGTCTTCAAGGACAGATTTTAAAATGTGTCAGGAATGTTTCAGGGCATGTTTATTCCTGTGTTAGAAAAAGTGGTCCAACCTTGTGAAGTGCCTGACAGTCGCTCATCTCCACTGTTCCATAAGGGAGAGCTTCAGAAAGGAATTAGAGGATGAAGTCTGGAGTCCGTAACTTCAACTACAGCTTTTTTTTTTTTTTTTCTTTAACATTCAATGGTAAAGGCTGCTAAAAGAGTAGTTATCCACACCTGAGCTGGACCGCTGAGTTTTTACAGACTGCAGAAATGCCACAGGGAGGGTTCAGTGTCATACTCCCCTCCTGAACATCATCCCCAATTTTTATTTGAAGGCATACAGTGCTCACACACCACAGATTATGGCACGCTAAAATCAGTAAATACAGTTAAATATATTTAAAGTCTTAACTTATCACAGAAACATGAATCATAATAGAGATTCATAATCATAATCAGACTCTCTGAGAATGACATTAGAGTTCCAGTCACGTAATAATCACTACAAACGGGCAAATTCCTTTTATACTTCAGCATTTCATTAGAGCCACAGTAAATTTAAACAGATATCTCCTGCCCAACAGGCTGAATGATAGCAAGCCAATGATGCATAACTATTAGAAGACAATGATCCAAAACACACAAATTCTTAATACCTTGTTAATAAAGATCAATTGTCAGTTTTTCAATAGCAGAATTAATGACACTGACTCCCAAAACTTTACTCAAATTCAGCTGCCAGAATAATACAACAGAATTGCAGTTTTCAGTTAGGAAATAGGCATAAATGCAAAAAAGTATGGTAAATAGAAAAATCAAGAAGGCACATGCATCTAAGAAAAGTGGCATTATTATTATTTTTTAATTTATTTACATAAGGATAATTTTAATTAAGCATTTTTTCTTAGGGCTGCAAAAAGCAAATTTTTCAAATTAGGACTGAAACAGAAGAGAGGGATCCTATTAAATAATAGCTCTCTGCAAACAATTACAACCCAAATGCTTGAAAGTATCTCGTATTCATTACATGACAGTTCTTGAACTAGGTAAATGTGTATGTGTAACAGTTGGAGTAAAAGAGTATATGCCAGTAACATTTTCTACCCTGCAAATGTGCACCGTATTCCCAATTTAACAGTCAGCATGGATGGTACTAGCTCCCAAAACAAATATGCTGAAATCAGTAGAGCATCGTACTGAGATTAGAATACGAGAAATGCAGAAACATGCCCCCTCCCTCCCACCCCCCCTTCTTTTTCTCTCTTTAAAATGCTCCTTTTACAAAACAAAAACAAAAACACAGAACTCTTTGGAACCCATCAGCTTAAATAAAAAATAAGAGTGGCACTTTTGAACGTAGAGATTAAAGTATAGGTTTCTGGCTAGAGAAGGAGAAAGGGATAGATAAAATTAGGATAGATAAAATTAGCTCAAAACAGTCAAAGCTCCTGTTTTGACTTCAAACAGAGGGAGCAGCCCTGAGCAGCCAACACAGCAGAGGGCTGCCTGACAGCAAGGCCACTGACCAGCCCTGCACTGTGTTAGGCTATTGCTCTGCTTTTCTGCTATTGTCACAACTAAGAAAAGGTATATTTTCAAGTCTTAGAAAAAAAAAAAATCTGCACCTGATCAGCTTTCCAGCTAAACTCTGGTTACGGTGTAGTTTTCCATTATCTTTTAATTCAAAAGAAATTTTTCACTGAGGGTCTCCTATAGCAATATTTTGTAAATTCACTCAAGAGTACACTATACCACGTTGTCAACATGACAGATCTTTAGAAATAGTCAAGAGCCACCAGCAGGCATAGAAGGGCTGTTATTCACCTCTCTGACAGACTCCCAATACTATTCTTAGGACAAAATGTAAGTTTGCAGGTCATTCCAAACTGCAGATCTATCACTTTTGGAAAAGCTATGCAGCTGGAAAAAAAAAAAAAAGGTCCTTTTCTATCTGGAAAAGGAATTCTTATTAAACAATAAGCAGCAGTAGACAAATCTCAGAACTAGATGGGAAGTTTAGAGAAACAGTAACTCTGTGTAAACAACTGCAGAACATCCTGAGTGCAGGGTATACTTGGAGTATAAAGCAGTCATCAGATGCTAACCATAAAATTGAAGGAAATAAATAAGATCTATTAATAAGAATTACAAATAGTATCCACTCAAAGTCTGGCATATCCCAAGGGAAAATATCTTTATTTCAAACTTTATTTTAATGGCCAA
Source organism: Cygnus atratus (assembly GCF_013377495.2). NCBI lineage: Eukaryota > Metazoa > Chordata > Aves > Anseriformes > Anatidae > Cygnus > Cygnus atratus. Next base: position 13,831,535 of record NC_066367.1, read on the forward strand.
GTTAAAAGTGAAAATATATGCCTTAAGTTCCAGTTTATAGTATTGTATTCCCTGAGGAGGTCAGGCTTTTAAAACAAAGGAAAGACCTCCAGACCCCGCAGCAGAAGGTCACGGAGCAGAGCGGCAGGTCGCAGAGCTCGCTCTCCCTGCTTGGCCAGCGTGGATCCTCCTCCAAGAAGGTTCAGTGGCAGTTCAGGCCCTACCAACACAACAAACAATCGGATGCAAAGAAAGCTGTGGGTGAAAGGGACACTAGTTTACAAATGCAGGAAATGTCTCATCTACTGCTCTCACAACAGACAACCCTTATTACCATATTTAAAAACTGAGCATTTTTAGCAGCACTTTCAGGATCATGTGAGCATTTCTGACAGCCAGAAAGAGTTTAAAAAGCCACAGCACTATTTTTAGCTTGAAAATCCGCACTTTCATAAATATTCCCAAACCGATTAGTAGCCGCTACAAAGGTGTTTACCTTTACTTACAGCAACAAACACAACAGCTGACATTGCATACCAAATACCCCAAACCATCTGGCTCAAGGAACGCGTGTACATGCTGGGTTTTGTTCCATAAGAATATAAACAGGCACAGGTTTAAGTATGCTAACCTCATTTGAACCCACGTTACACAACTCTTGATTTAACATTCAGCAGTTAGACACGGGGCTGGTTCCAAGCCCTGGCAGAGCGCAGGTGACCGCGTGGCAGCCAGGCCTCGCCGGGCCTCACCGGGCCTGCCGGAAGGCCGCAGAGGTTGTGAGCGTGTGGGGCTCCTGCACAGCTTGAAAGCCCGCTTCCCCCACAGGAACCCGGGCCTTTTGTTACCATGCTCCTGTCACCGTAATATTGTAAAACGAAGAATGCAGCAAACCACAACTTTCAGTAGGTTACACAAAACCAAAGTCACTCATATGCTAGACAGGAAAATAAAGTTTTTGTCAATATCTATCTGCATTTCATCTGCTTACCTAGTTACCTGCCCACCCACACAACTTTCCATAATAACCAAAAACACTTCCTGAAATGTATTTGTAAGTGGAATGGTTTGGTACCGCAAAAGCTAGTATAATAATATACCTTTCAAAAAAATCAGATGAAATTTAAAATATCACTTTCCTTTTTTGCTTCAAAGTGTAATGAAATAACCAGCAAACCCTTTTAAAACTAACCGATAATAGAAACTGAGTAAGCTGTTCAGTATGCTCTTAAATGACATTACAGAGCTTGTCCGAAAGAGAAATTTTGATCAGACATGCAAGCTGTCATACTTAAACAAGTGTATTTATAATCACAACTGATTTATCTAAATTTAAAAATTCATAACCATCTAAATCCCCACACTATAACTATCATTGCTATATCACGCACAGAAACCAAGGCAAAACAGGCTGATAAAAAGCTGCTAAGCTAAACGAAAAAATATTAGCATTTGATACTGTGTATTCCTTACTTTTCCAGCGGTCTGCTTGATTTAAATCACTCTGCCTCCACAAAACATGATGAGTATTTCTAAACAGCTTACAATACTTCCTTTTCACTTACTGATTAATCTACATCATGCTCTTGACTATTCAGAATGAAATTCATTTTAAATGGATAATTGATGCAATTGTGCAGTATCTGCAAATGCAATTACTCACTTGCTAAAGATGATTTTTAGGCAGGCAACAAATATAAAAATAAGAATCATGCAACTTCTTTCTGTGTTGTCAACTGAAATGTATTCTGCTGGACTGGTAAAGGTATTTTTCAAAATCAGAATAGCTGTACATCTTCGGATATTTTTAACACAATATGCAAGTGGATTCATGTTTAATTAGCACAATGCAAAAACAAGCTGTAATACAGTTTGGCTTTCAGCAATTACATGACAGTTTGAGGAACCATAACAGCAACACCTTCCCCTCTCAACTACCAGTGGGTGCCTTGAATGTTGTAGTGAGCTGGTCTTGGCACTTAAAAAGATATTTTAAGCCAAGGGCATAAATAGACGTGCTCCTGGGAATCAGTCTGGAGTAGATTAAGAAATTATTCCACTAAAGTGTTTGCTACCAACTCTCTGCTGAGGGTTATCCTCACGGCTGAACCATACTTGTGGACAGCATACTTAGTGTTTGTTCTTCAGTGCTAACTCCTTCCCTGGCAGGTCTACCTACTCAGTGCAACTTTGCACTGGGGCAGATTAGGTGTAACTGAACCACATGCACAGTTCAAGTGATGTACTCCATATCATTGTGAGAAGTGGGACAGGAACATCTTAAGGATACATGGCCATTTCCAAAATGATTGTTTACACCTCAGAGCAGTGGTCAACAACTGCTGCCAAAACAGTGGGAGGGCACACTGGGAACAGTAAGCAGGTCTCTCTCACACCTAGAAAACGGGGAAGAGTACCTCATGGGGTTAACCATGGGAAGCAATATCCTCTATCTTCCTAATCACCGCTGGTCCAAATTCAACAGATACCTTGAAGCCACTGCCTTGTACCTGGGCAAAATATTGTCGATATCAAACACAGCTCCCAGGGAGTACAGGAGTCAGCATGAACCAAACCAGGAGAGCCCCTGTTCTCTGCGGACAGAAGTGACACCAACCAGTCTCATACCTCTTAACGTCCAATAAGCTCTTCTGGAAATGCTCAGCTTTGCAGCATAAAATACACTTTGCCAAAATCAACCTCCAAAGTGTCCTCCCTAACCCAATTTGTTTCCAGTCTTAACCATTAAAAATGTAGCTCATGAACCTCCTGAAACTGCATGGAAACAGCAACACTCCATTCCTAAAGTCATGAACAAACAGTAAAGTCCTCTTTTTAAGAGCAGCAAGGATTGGTTTAAGCCTGGAGATCAAAACCGTTGCATTTAATTTTGGTCATGAAACTTTCCAAGGGTCCTTGGATGAGAAATTTCTCTCTAACACCGAGTTAGAAAAAAAGAAATTTCCACTAACTGCAACAGTAGTGGAGTTCACACCTTTATTAGCATTTGGTTTACATGGCTGAAGGGAAGGAAGAGGTGCAGCGAGAGTGCCTGTGTAAGTACTTCCTTTTGTGAAAGGCTCAGAGGAAAAGAAAAATGAGAACTACCACAGTGAAGTCTCCAGAAGTAGCTTTCCTGCACATAAAACTCTGGACTTAAGCCCAACATTTTAAGAATTTCCAGGGTGAGGTGTGAGCAATGTATTTTCCAAAATACTATAAAGCAGCTTTTAAAAGCATTGATAGTATATTGATAAATATTTGGATTTAGCACCTCTACTGGCCAAGAACCAATTCTTGAAGTAGAAGGAAATTTTTCAGGAGAGTAAAAAAAGTTACTACCAGAAACATAAGTAATATAGTAAGTGTTCGCAACTTTTAGAAGCTGCCAGTATTGGAATAATTACTGCAATGATGGAGGTATGTGGCCAGTCATATGACCACTGGAAACTTTATAACAGACAATTACTTATTAGCCCTCCTTCCCATTTATCACGTTGATTTTAATTGCTCTTGCTTGGGTGGGCATTCAAACATATACGTATGTTACTGAATGTTTCAATAGGGCTTTTCATGACTAAAAACACATTAGAATTCTATAAGGTCTACAGTGGTTTAGAAAATGAACCTCTGTTTTCTTCAGTGAAAAAGTGTCAGGGTCTGCCCAACATCAGAGAGAAATCAGTTGACCAGTACCTATAGAAAGAGCTACACTCAATGTTGAGGTTTTGCCTGACTGAAACTATATTAATAGGACAAAGTAGCAAAACCAGGCAGAGAGTTTTGCTGATTTAAATACCCTATGTTTGTTTCTGAGTGTGTCTACATGGTCTTTTGAAGACCAGAGGAAGATCTCTGCCTGCACCGCAAGGCAACTAGAAACTATAGGGCAGCATTAGCAAGTCACTGTGTGAGTTAGGTTATTATTTGTGTCTCAGAAAGATTATTAAATTGAGCTCATGCATGCTAAGAACATTTAAAAAGATTTTGGCTGACCTAAAGCATGAGTACTCTTGTGCCTAGTTGTTAGAAATCAAGTAGATAAACCCTGAGATTCTACTAGCGTAATGTTAAAATATTAATATTTTATTTACCTCTTAGTGTTTTAATTAAATGCTGTATTTACTGTCCAGAAATCTATGGCTCTCTTATTTACAGGGACCATTTAGCAGTGCTATCGGCAATGCAAGGAAGTGAAGAAGTAGGTGTTTCCAAGAAAAAACTTATAATTTCTTCTGTATTACCCACTTGGAGGCAGAATCTGTATTCAAGAAAGTATACAACCTTTGGACATTTGAGCTACTATACAAATTATTTGGGGGCATTCCCATGGCAACGAGCATCATTTTAGAAGTGCTCATAATTAGCACCACAAATGCACATTAATCTCTTCTCTTGGTTAGAAACTGCCATGGTGCAATTAATGATATTGCAAAAATGGGAAAAAATCACATTTCTGCAAGAGAATCCAGCAAATTTTCTCAGACCAAGAGACTATCATATTATCTTCCCTAGTCTGACTCACTATTTCAAGCTTCCCAAGATCTTGAATTGACAGAACCATTTACAAAAGATTTGCAAACTATAAAATCCTCTCATTTACGCAAAGAGGAACTACTTGTATTCCTTTAAAAAAAGGAAATCTTTGAAAATGCTATACAATACATTGAAACGATTTCTTCAAAGCATTACTTAGTCAACATTTAAAGTCTTATCTAAGCATTCTTGCACATAATTCCACATCACCATTTCGCCCCAAAACAGAATTCTACCTACACCACATAAAACTACTAATTCTGAACACCTGAAAAAATACATATATATATATTTACAATACAGAAAAGAGAAAAAAATACAAATGCAGTTGCTGTATCAAATCAGAACTTTCTTCAGCCACACCAATGTGCAATCAGTATTATCTTAAAGGCTGCTAAAGAACATGTTCCATCTAAAAGCTTGATGAATAAATGACATTCTAGCCTCACATCTCTATTCCTTGCAGTAAATCCTGTATTGAATTTAGCTGTCTTTCTCAATCCAAAGGAAAGTTATGGATATGTGGGAAATCTCAATGATGCTATCATTGTCTACTTTGATATTTAGAGGAAAAAACAGGGAGAAGAGGGAAAAGGAAGGTAGGTCAAACAACCAAATGAAAATCTGCACTCACCACCACCACCAGTGACAGTGGGAGTGGATAAGGAGGGTTCAAAATTCAAAAAACAAACCGGTTTTCAAAATCAGTAGAGGGACTGAACTGAGGAACACATGTATTACTTCACTGCTATCTTGAGCATGTAACGTATAGCCTGAAACAAGTTAGGTTGGTGACAGAAGTCCATAGTTCTGTTGATTCTGCATCAGCAAGGAAAACCAAATCATTACCGTACAACCACCTGCCACAGCACTGCTCACAACCTGAGATCACCAAAGTTAACTTCTGTCCAAGATCAGAAAACTGCACTCACTGCTTTAGAAACCAAAGTTACCTCAGTAAAATGCTGTAGTGGTGTAAGACTATCCTTTACCTTGCCTTAGAAATCACTCTCATCATTAAGTCAGGACGATGGTCACTTCAATAACCCATCCAGCTGACACTTTGGAAGAGACCCAGCTGCCCACAGTGCCCCCACCTCCTCAGACACACCTTTTTCCAGCAGCACAGCACTACCAGGCAGCACAGCCCTGCGCTGTGCCCAAGGCTGCCCCAAGTGCCCGCGGCCTGCAGACGGAGCATGGGGCCCAGCCCGGGCACTGCTCACCTCCTCTGGTGGCACTGGCCGTGTGCTACAGTCTGCTTCCTCCGTGTACACCGTATGCTAATAATTGCTAGTGATGTTACTACTGCTCCTCATATGGGATTATCATAGTGAAGCAACAGCACTGATTAATCAATTAGTATGGATTCATTAGAGAAGAGATGAAAGATAGAGCAATGTAATTGTGTTTACTGAACAATGGATGACAGTGTGCTTAAAAGCACAGGCTTTCTAATAATACACAGCCACCTAGCATGATATATACATAACATTATGAATATTTAGAACATTTTCAAAGCAGAGCTAGAGAAAGAACAATCAGAATGCGAATGTGTGTGTGCAAGTAATGCTGGAGCCTGAGGAACACAGAGGGGAGAAAGCACAAGACATGATGCAGAGGGAGGTGAATATTTTAGCTTTGACTCCTTTGTAGAACAGCTAAATCATGACCTGCAGTCCAGTATGCACAGGTGTGTCTGCACAACACAGTAGCCAACAATATAAACAAAGATGTTTCAAACATTATTAACCACGCTGTGTTAAGCCGAAGAAAATCAAAAACCAGCATGCTTTTCTAACTAAACACCAACACAGCTCTATAAGAACAGAAGCATCTAGAGTAACATAGAATTTTTTTTCTCCAGATGTCTTAGGTGCGCATCCTTTACTGCTTGCCCTTGACAGAGGCTGAACATTGAACTGACATTAGCAATGAAAAACCATGAATACCAAGCTCCCAGACACGTCTCATGTTTTGACCATATGATCCTCTTTAAGCACTAATTTTATAGTTGAAGATCCCTTCTTCTGCCTAATGGTACTATACAGACTGGCCAGTAATGGGTATCAAGAGACGAGAAGAATTAATTTCTTGAAAATATGGTGCAGTATAGAGGTATTGAAATATAGCTCATGCTACAATCTGAAATGATAAAGACCAAACAAAAATGTAACAGCTCACAGAAGAAATGTTTTGTAAAAAAGCAGTGGTAAAAAACATACCCGCCATACTCCACGAAATCCAAAATCTTCACAGAACTCAGACCAAGATCCCATGAGAGACCCAATCTATAGCGTGACAAGGATTTGAATGCTCTCAGAGACCCACTCAGCCAGTGTTTTCCCAAGACACTGCCACAGCGTGCCAGGGAACCACAGTTTGCGATTAGCACAGAACTTCCTCAGCTTGGAATGCAGCCCTTGAACACAAGGTACTAAAAATTACATTGCTTGTTTAGATTAAAGGCACTTTCATTCCTGCTGGGAGTTAAGTATTCCCCCCTTAACTTTGTGGGCTGCAAATTTATTTACTCTCCAGTACATTGAGGCATTGAGTTAATGAAAGACTTATCAGCTTGCTTCAGTCTAAGTGGCTTACTGGTAACAGTCTGAGCATCATCCTGCAGCCATCTAATATTTAACCATTTTCTCCCTACTATAAGTGATGTTAAACTCTCAAAAGATAGTTTTATTTATGTATATATAATTTTAAGTTGCAGGTGAGGTTCATCAAAAATTGTCTCTGGTCACAGGGACACTATGAAGTCTCACAACTTATCTCCATACAGGAAGGAATTATGTCCCTTGGAAATCCTCACCTCCCTTTGGCTTTGGGCATTTTCTGAACCAAATTCTCAAAAAACCTGCCCTGACACTGAGGACAAAGAGTCATCATGACAACCTAAGAACAAACCAACACAAATCAGCCTTGCCAGCTCTCTATTTGACAGGCAAACCCTAGCATTTTGCATTCTTTAAACCTAATTCTAAGAAAAACGTTTTCAGAGGAAAACCAGGTCATCGGTCTTTAAGAAATTGCGAAGGGACCATGGGAACATCTCAACCTAGACAGCACCAAACAAGTGAATAAGGGTTAAATGTTGTCTGAATCTCTTCAAGGAATTGAGAGTTGAATGTAAGAAAACACACCACCCTACACAAAGCCCTTGATCTTGATCCTAATTCTCAATGGAAATTAAGACAACTGCGTAGCATTTTAATTCTGTACAACAGTATACAAAACCTTATTTTAGGATCTAAAATTACGGGCACGGTGGTGTTACCCTGAATTTATGAGTGGATATTATTAATAAATCTGAGTTGACTCCTATGAGTCAAGACATTACTATCAGTGGCTTATCTTAAACCTAGCAGGTAATTTAAACCAGAGACGGATCACCTTAGAGTATATTGTTATTTCCAACAAATCCTTATGAATCATAATGGTATTTTCAACCTCTCCTAGGATTTTGAAAAGTCATCCGAAAATAACCTTTCATAGTATGATCTGGTTTCATGTTAATTATTAACTACATATTGAAATAACAGCACTGGTTAGTAAATAATTTGACAGCACTAAAAATTGCAGTGGAAGAAAACAGGATTTATCACATGGCTGAAAGAAAGCAGGGTGAACAAAATACGTTCAAAGATGTATTAGCATATTCACTGGGAATAAAACAGCACAGTAATAATAAAAACATATAGATTAAGATCAAGATATAACACTTTCTTTGCACTACTGATCAGATTATGAGAGAACAATATTGTACAGCAAGAGCCCTCAACGGTGACTTTTAAAATTATTTAGAGAAAATAAGCAAAAGGGAATCACGAAGTTAACTTCATTTTCACACTACAAAGTTGTATTTATTGACAAAACTGCTTTTTTTTTTTTACAGTTATAGATGGGCTTAACTGCACTACAGTTTTTGATTGATAGCAACATGCTTAATTGCAAGGACAAATGTCAGAAAACATTGCTGCTCCTGAGGCGAGCACAACAGGTGACATGAACAAGTGAATAATTCTCAGTAAGACAAAAAAAAATAGCATAAGCTATTAACTCTCCTAATTCTTGTATGTGTTCCTGGACAAACGTGCCTGTTTCTCCAATTTTTCTCACAAGAAAAGTGAATTATGAATTAATGTGTGTATATATATACACACATACATATAAAGGCTTACACAACGACTTCCTGATTTTTATTTATTCCTATTGTAAAACAAACATTATCCCTTACACATCAGTGGTTTCCTATAAACAAAATATCCCCGAGGCATGTTCAGTATATAAGTGGTTACCGCAAAGTGGAAAGTAGTAACAAGCATCTCCTTGCATGCTTTTTATATAGCTCCATCACTTCCTAACCTCTCCACAGAAGATGTTCAGGCTGGTTTCAGACAAGCAGAGAAACTACACACTAAGACAAAATGGCTCTCTCATTTCCAGTTCCTTCATATGAAGGACCCTGGATAATCTACTGCCAAGACTCCAGATCCAAAACTGTGGTGCACACAGCAAAGTGCAAAGTAAAGTCCCAAACTACTTTCCATACTCTACAGCATAATGAACACAGTGAGGCACAGGGATGCCGTGCAAGTGTGCAGACATAAAGCTTTCACTTCAGTATTCTACTTAATTGAGACTTTTAGAAATATTTTGAATAGTTATTAAAAAAAAAGTTTACTTTCTCCTTTTAGGATTAAGAAACCCAGAATTTATGCAGTCATTTAACATTTAAAAGACATTGGATCACATTCAGCAAGATAAAATGTGAAAGCTTTGCTTTATGAACCCCTCGTTTCAGCTGCATTGCCTTCTCCAAGACTGCCATTTATTACAGCTCACGAAATAACAGAATCCTATTAGCACTGTGCTTGGTAACTGCCTTGGATTAAACTGTTTCCTTCCCTTTGTTGATGTTTGAGTCAGTTTGTCTCACACAATGAGTGAAAAACAGAAGAAGGTGAAGCAAATAAAAGTAAAAGCTGTTTCATGAGCCAACATAGTGAAGGTGCTCTTGAAAATAACGTGACTAACAGACCTGTTTTACGTATAAGCAAAAGTAGCCTATAAATAAATCTTCAGGCAAGCTACAGGTCTATGCAACCTCTAATGACTTCTAGGATACATCTTTCCTGTAGTTTGTCCCAAACTGCAAACCCCATTCCTCAGATTTCCTCATTTTACTCTGCTGGCTTTTTTGTTTTGTTTTTAATGCTACATAGGAGAGTGGAGGTCAGAATTAATAATGTGATTTGTGCTTGTGACATGCTGAAGAACATGACAGGTGCACAAAGGAATGACAAGAAGTCTTGGTACATTTTGGTACTTTATGATGTTTCTGAGCTAAGGCATACAGCATCAGATTGATTTAATGATTAGCGTATCCTTAACTTACAGTTTCCTTGACTTTTTAAGAAAAGTTAGGCTTTAAAACTTCAGTACAATAAGCTTAGATACGTAGCACAGACCAGTTTTGTTTACTAGTTAAATATTTCAAGTATTATTACTTATGAATAAAACCAACATGAATTATCCAGGTCTGATTATAATCAGAAATGCTCTTCAACCAGAAATGCTGGAGGAGTAGCAACATTTCTACATTAGTTGAGATGGAGAATTGGTTTTATTTTTGCTTGCTTGCTTTTAAAGAAAATAAGATGACTTATGCTAAGTTCACTGAAATTTATTATTTAGAAAAGCAAATTTATAAAACATTTTGTACAGTGAAGTTATCACACAGAAAATAAGCTTTTTCTGAAGACTTTATAATTGTATTATAAAAATCCAGTGCAAGCTGTTAGACTTTGCTTGCAGCTTTCGTGTATCGAGCACTACTAATCTGCATATTTAATGGCTCCAAATCACTGTAATGTATTCTATGTACTCAAATGTAAAGACATGATCTTCTCTTCTAGAAAGAAAAGGTAGGAATAGCTCCAGTAAGTTACTTTGTGAGGGAAAGAACAAGGTAGACTTTCTGAAGAAAGGCATCTCATTTAGATAAGAACTTTGCCAAATTCAAAAGCAACTGAAGAAAGCATTCACTGCTTGCTTCTGAAAAAAAAAAAACTTAATAGTCTAGGACCCCTGAAACATGGTACACCCTGCAGCCACAAGCAATACATCCTTGACAAAAGTAGCTCCCAGAGGAAAAGAGGATCATGGCAGGAATGGCATGTTTTCAAGTATCTGTGCATAATTCACACAGGGCTTTAAATTTCAGTATAAAAGGACAATGAATTGGGCTCAACACTTCAATCAGAAGTACTGTATACATGAAACAAGACAGTGGAATAACAGAGTAATACTGATCTGTGTTGCTAAAGTGACGTGCTGCTGCATTTTAAGTTACTCCAAACTTCTGTGCAATACACGCTTGCACTTGTACAATGGCAACAGAGCAGTTGAGCCTGGAGATGACAGAGGGGCCTGGGTTGCTGAATGCCAGCTCAAAAACAGATTGAACACTGATTTTCCCTCAAGTGTGAGCTGTCCACAGCACAGCGTTGTGAGCGCAAAGTGAGTCCAGCTTCTAACAGAAAGAGAAATGAGCTTTCCATTTGCCACATCCTCTCTCAGCAAATAACCCTTTTTCTGTTTAAATGGTTATAATTTTCAAGAGCAATACTGGAACTTAAAGAAAAACCCAACCAGAACAACTTCAGGGGCAGCTAGACTTGACCTGGACTGAAATGCGTGTCCCCTCTGTGCATGAATCCCTGCTGCTGTATCCAGCTCCAACAGCCACAAGCGCCATCGAGTCTAGAAATCACAAGTGCAAGGACCTGGGGAGCTAAACACAACCTGAAAAAAAGTTTGAACAGTTCTTTCTGCTGCAGCCTGAACCATCTTATGTCTTTGTAGCAATCAAACAGGAACTGTTTACCATATGAAAGCAAATATTAGTTCTGTTGTTACGGCTGTTTGGACATCTGATAGCCTCAGGCAACCCAAAGGGACCCCAACAACAACAGCTCAACTTAAAAGCCAAAGGGCAGATACCTTTGAAGTAAGAGATGACACAGAAACAGGAGCAGACCTTGAAGTTCGGACTGATGGAAAGAACCTGAGCACTTCAGAGGATTTTTAATTCATCCTCACAACACTCTGGAAGGCAGAATAGGCATGGCTGATCACCAGTGGTGCTAAATGCCAGAGAACCTAATGGCAAAACCTTCTTCCCACAAACTCCTCCTCTAGGGAAGAGGCAGCTCAGCTCAGAGGGGCTCAGGGCTGTGGCAAGTGATACGGGAATGACTTTTGTTGGGTTCTTGATTAGCTTGCAGAGAGCATAAGTTGTTAACCTTTTGTAAGCTGATTAAGTTCTATGTATTTAAAAAAAAAATGCTCCACTAAAGCTACGTGATTGAGCATCTCTGTAAAAGAAAGCATTAGCTGTTTACTGAGAGGATCCTACTGCACAGGTAAGGCTGAGATGCACAGGAAAGGATTGCACCCTGCCACTTCAGAGAAAGCATGCTTTTCTGAGCAACTGGTGCTTTTCAGTGCTGAAAAGATTTAAGCATGTATAAACAGCTTTATGTGAGTGTAAAAGCTGTTATATGTTACACGTTTTCACGGCTGTTCTAGGGACATAGAGTTGTCATTCCCCTTTAAATCAAAAATTAGTAAGAACTGTGCGCCCAAGATCTGTAACAGTGAGACCATTATTTGTCATCAGTATTTTGTAGTTTATTGCTGCAGACAGCACCTTCAATCTTTGGTCAACAAACTCCTGTAAATTCCTTGACTACTTTTAGAAGATCCAAAAAAAAAAAAATTACTGAAGAGCTAGCTTACTGTCTGCATTGGAAAAGTTTTGAGAGTCCACAAAGCAAGAAAAGGAAACTATAGGCCATAATTTGGATTATAAACTGGTTGGCATTTCTGACACTGGCAGAGATGTTGACTTTTGTGTTATTGAATGGACAGAAAATTCTTGTGTTTTTCTGTTGCTATTTTTCATAGATATAAAACTGAAACGCACCAAGGACTGCTGCTGGTTTTCCTCCTGGATTCACTTCAGATTTATTTATAGCAGGGCTTTCCACCTTTATCTGCAAATATCACAATTGAGCCAGTGACTTTATATAGTTGCTTGGTTTAATAACTACGGCAGATATGGCACACGTTCTGCTTCTGCCCCTCTCTGAAAATAAACAAAACTAATCAGGTCTAAAAACTAGTTTATATCTCACTGTTCATAGCAAATAGAAAGAGTTGGGCACAGATAACCTAATTTTCACCTGTTTCTGCTTACTGCATATACACTAACTCAATTTAGATTGATCAGCTAATGTTTGCAGACTTACTACAGAGGCACAAGGGTACCACATCCATTCAGCTTATTTTTTTTAAAAAGGCACACCGAGATGAAATGTTGTTCACGCTCCTTTTTTAATTTTATTTTAGCTCTTTGTTTATCTCTTCACTTCAAAGCACTTCCAATATGAGGAACAGTTTCAGTGTGACAACTTTGTAAAATTAAAATAGAAAAAATGTGCCAGCATCAATCTGCTTTACATTGGAAAGCACAACAGCCTTGAGACAGAAATGACGACTTATGAGAGTGAGCTATAATGAACCCAGAAGTGCTATGTGCAGTAGGAAAAATGTATTAGACTAGAGGCTGAATGCTCCTGACACAATTTGTCTTCCTCAATAGGAGCCTCCTGTTCCCCAGTCGCAGTGTACGGTGAAGTTCAACTCCAAAAGCAAGGGAAAGTCATCAATACGAAGCCACACAATTCTGTTCGCTGGCATTTCTTATTTGAATTGAGGCTGCCTGAGGTCCGAACAGAAGCGCAGCACGGAATGAAGCTGAGTCCGCAGGAGGCCTCCCCCACGGGCAGCACAGCCCTGCCAGCCCCCCGCAGCTGGTCCTGGAGGCTGGACAGGAGGCTGGCAGCAAGGCCAAGAAGCATTGCTGGCACGAGGGGCCAGGTGGCAGCCCCCTCCCAGCCCCACAGGAGGTGGGCAGCAGAGCAACAGCCCAGGGGGGCTCCGAGCCTGCGAACTCCCCGCTCCCACATCAAGGCAAGACAAGCACAGAACTAAATGTAGTATTTCAGAGGGAGGTTAGAGATACCAATAGTATCTGTAAAAAAAAACAACAAAAAACAGTGGTAGGTGCCTGGGAAGCTGAGCCCTAAAATTTCAGTGATGTTGGAAAATAAGTTTCACTCTCTAACGAGTTATATTCTGACTCCTTTGAACAGACACTTTTCCATTATCTGAATATATTCAACTGATTTCTGTTCTTTTTACAACAATGTATCTGGGGTGCAACCTTAATTCTCTTACAAGACACTGTCAGCAAAGGGCACCGCATGAACGCATATATCCTATATATGCTGCTAAGCAGGCAGCATCACCTCGTATTGCTTTCCAAAGACATGCTTCCCCACTAAAAAGAGCTGGTGGTACACTCAGCACAGAGACATCCCTCTGCCTTCTGCTTGAATAAAACTATTTTTGTTCCCCTAGGAACTGGTGAGTGCTATGAACTTGCTTTCTAACTCTTATTTGTACCATTATGTTACTTACCAGAAGTCTAAATTTATTATTTCAACTATTTAAAAAGCAAAGGAAACAGATTATAAATTGCATGTGTCAAATCTTCTCATTTGATTTTTGCACTGCAAACTAAATAGATGTATTTGCAACCCACAGTTGCCAATCAGCCCTAAATATTCATGAAATACTGGCAGCAGTGGAATGGAAAGCTGGACCTGAAGCAATCTCACAAATTATAAAGAAAAACACTGAAGTATTTTTGTGGTCACCCTGATAATTATATCACTAATAAACTATTAATATCAAATAATTTAACAAAAATTAAATTACAGTAAACCTGAAACCTTCATGTTAGACCTGTGCTTAGAAGGTAACTGGCACTAGACTGTACAGAAATAATTTTAATGTAACTAATATCTATAATTTGGTGTTTTATATACTTCTTATAGTATTATGAATGTATAATTGGCAGCAGATTCAGTTCCCAAAAGTGTTATAATCTGTTGGCATAGTGCCATACTTTAAAAAAAATTACATTTATTTACAGGAGCACGCATCTGGTTCTAATGAACTTGCTTTACCTGCTAATATCAGTGTTTGCATGACTGGTGACATTAACAGAATAGCATCATCAATGTGCCTCTCAAAACAGCCATTTGAAAACGACAACTACACACAAGCTAGACATTGAAAGGTAAAAAGGCAGAAAATTGTAGCCAGGCATTAAGTGATCATTTGGTTCAGTGTTTTGTAAACCCAAGGATAGCTTTGTTATTATTAACATGGTAATCCTTAACTTGAAAGTATTTCTACTGATGATGGGTTCTTGTTATGTTCTCATGTACTTTAAAGAAAAAAAAAAAGTTGCTTGCTGTGCGTTAACTAGACTATCAATCTGACCATAACGAATTATCCACCACAAAGCACTCTTGCTGGCTGTTTGGATACATATATAAGGGGTAATCCAAGCAATTTCCCTTCTCTTCTGCATGACAGGATGGAGTGCTTCCCATTTTCACACGGAATCAAAGACAGACAGGACGGCCCAAAGATTGTGGTGGAGCCACCTTCTTTTATCCCAACAATTAGCTCCGCTATTTACTAGTTTACAGGGTAATTTCTAAATAATATTAAAAAGTATTTCTACTGTAGAAACTTTTCTAATCCTTGGTGACTCACTCTGTTCCTCTGAGCCTCCCTGGTAGGAACTTGGGGAGGTAATATATGCCCATTATGCTCTTTTACATTTTTTTCCACTAGAAGCAAAGTAGTTCCTGGTTTGAGCTGTTCTTCCCACTGCGCAGCACACTGCCTCCATCATCAATATTTTCCGGATATCTTTTGTAGAATATTCTTCCCTCAGAGATAGAGTTACTGTATTCACTCTGTCAAATGGAAATCTGAGAGCATCAGGAAGGCACACACTTCGCATGAAGGAAACGCATATACATTTATCCACATAATGTACATCAGCCCCATCAGTTTCATAGCTGCTAAGAAAATCTTCACCACCACCAATAATTAAGAAACAGCACATCTTTGCAAAAGCACGCAGAAACACCTGATGCCTCTGCAGCTACTGCCGATGCCTCACAGATCTAAGGATTCCTGTGCTTTTAAACCCAAAACAGTGTTAAGAAATTCTTTGGCTATAGGGAATATCCATACAAGAACTTGGCGACAAATCTGTTTGCAATCTCAGGACTGCAGCATTTCACAGACGTGATTTATTTAGATTATTTATTTTTAGATGAAACACCCATACTTTGGCTACATCTTTTGAAACCAAATAGGAGATACGTTTCTTCCAGCTGATAGAGTTTCTTGTTCTTTGTGACTTGAAATCCATTTAATCTGTGGGTTTCTGTTCCCTGGCCTCTCCTCCTTTTAACATCCATGCAACCTCTCATAGAAGTGTTTTATACGATTCCCCTCAGAATACGCCTCTCCTGCATTAGAAGCAGAGACTTCATCAGGGCTCTTAGGAAAGGCATCCTGAGATGAGGATGCAATGAAGAGCAACTGGCCGGTGCTCAGCAGCACTGCCAGCAGAACCCACTTTACCCCCCAAACAATGGGGTAAAGTCCCAATCTTCTGTCTGATTCCCAGCCTGCTGCCGGACAGCCAAAGATTCCTGCAGATTACTGCAGAATGGCATGGTGGGGGGTGGAAGCAGAAGGGGAGTGGAACTGAGCTCCAGATTTAGAAGCCTTTGCCATGTTTCTTAGACTGAGGTGAGGCCAACTGAAAGGGAAGGCTTCCCTTTTGTTTCTTGTGAAGCTAGGTACACTGTGAAATTGATTGCACTTGGTAATTCCAAAAAAGCAGAAGAAAGGAAAAGGAGGTGGCCATTTTATCTCCATAGGTATTAAATGCATAATCTTTGCAGATGTACCACTACTTAGCTCAATGGAGCAAGCAAGCCACCAAAAACTCGGTAACTCTTATTTGAAGTCCAAGTTCACGATGCCTTACTTAAGCCAGTTGTTAAATAGACAATATAGTCTCTCCAAACAGGAGAGTGTCTATAAGACACCACAGTGTGCTCTCAGCCCAGTTGCACTACATGCTGCGGCTCAAACACAGCACATACCATGTTATGAGCATTCCTTGGGACTAGTGCAAGCAAGAAGGCTGTTTTACTTGCATTATTGAGACAGAAGCTTGGGGATCCATATGTTCTACCCGAAACCCAGATTAAACCAAGGCAATATTTATTAGTAGTATGTTAAAAATAAAGAACTGAATAAATCACAAACCAATACCCATCTTGGTTCCCAAGCAGTAAAAAAAAAAAAAAAAAAAAAAAATTCCAATCTTTGGGAGCAACTGTTCTTATGTACTCTATAGTCCAAAATTTTTTGGTTTCTTGTTTTTAATAATATTGTTTGGGATATGTAAAACCTTGAACTTGCAAATACACTTTAGAATCTGGAATACAATATAAGAACAACAGTGCCAGATCAGACCACAAGCATGCCCCTCTTTGGGTGTTCAGCACCAGCACACCAGGGTGCCTCACAAACAGACGGTTGTTGTTCCTGATCATACAGAGGAACAGGGACAAAAATTTGCTTTTGCAGCAACTCATCAGCATTTATTCTAGTTCTAATCACTTCCTTTTTATCAGACAAAAAAGGAAGTTGAGATGCTCATTCTAGATCTTGAATCTCGCTGAATCACCCTTACCATTTTAATCTATATTCGCAGTGGCCTCAGCTTTCTATTCCCAACTCCAACATACCAAACACACGCAACACCCGAAGTGCACAGCACACGGAAGCATTAGAATATTCCTCCCTTCATTCCAGTTGTCACCATAAGAAAGTGCTTCGAAGAGTATGGAGTAAATCAGGACCTACTGCCATTAAAAAAAAAAAAAACAGAATTGTGAATTTGCATGTTTCAAAAATGATGATCTGCAAAACCTGTATATTCAGATTAGTTGAGACACCATCTACACAGGAAAACAAATCCTTGGATAACGTCTTTCCAACAGGTAATTTAAGTACCTACTGGGCCCCTTCTACCAAAAAAAAGTGTGTAAGTTACTATCAACACTAAGAGAAACACAGCCACTGGCCTCATTTTCAGAAACACAAAAATATTAACTAGAACAAGAGCACAACCTCACAAATCTGTGCACTGCAAGATGATGTATTAAAAAAAAAAAAATCAAAAATGAGTTTTTTCTTAATGTCACAGCAACATTTGGGCCTAACTAGGTATCAAAGATATCTGCCATTATTCCCAGTTGTCCCCTGGGTTACTGTGCTCTCAGAAGATGGTATTTATATATTTAATGGTCTGTATTTCAATAGGACGCTGACTGAGAACCAATTTTATTTTAGCTAAATGTTTCTAGAGCTTAACAGTAAATGATATATATGCATGAGCCATGTTGACTGCCATCTTCCACTTTTAATTTGACTGTCAGACATACAAGTAACTTGCTAATGTTTCCTTCCAATTTCAGTGCAAGGAGCCTGTTGCATAAGCTGCCTGCTAAAAGCTGTTCCAGATGGAATGACAGTATTTTGTAGGACCCCAAAGATGTAGCTATAAGAGATGAATATGTGTCAGCAGCATTGAAAGCATGACCTTTTTTCCTTTTTTGTCAGCAGTTCTTATTTCCACCCTATAATTTCTCCACATTCTTTGTAAGATAGGCCACGTGGGAAAAAGAAAGAGTTTAAGTCTCACAGCCATCTTCCATCATCTGCAGTCACATCTACCTGACTACACAAGGCAGAGGACAAAGGAGGAAGGTTTATAAACAATCAGGCATCTTTGAAATGACAGTCAAGGCCCAAAATTTATTTTAAAAAGAAATCAAAACTCAGCCCCCTACTAACATAAGCTCCAGAATGATGGAGAACTTTGATGGCTTTCATAATAGATACTTTCTCTCATGAATATTCACTGAAAAGCCTGCATTCCTCTCACTGGAAACAAGCTTTAGAAAGCAACACATTAACAATGAATAACATTTTACTGATTGTACCGTTATTACTGATAATTTATATAGTATATTAACGTCACAGAACAGTCATCATTAAGTCTTATTAAAAGAAATCACAAAGTCTACTTATCCTTCTCAAATAAAAATATGTAAATTACACCCACCGCTCACCTTGCACAATACAGGTAAAACAATACACTTGTTCTGAAGGGTAAGCTGTGCAAGGAAGCACAAAGAAGTCTTTTTCCCCCGCACATACCTCTTTGCGCACGCAAAAAAGGAAATTACCACAGGGCACTTCTGTCCTGTTTCAGATGATCAATTCAGTGCTCTGAAGCATTACAAATATTTCGTTTAGATTTCTTAGTTTTTCCTCTACAATATACAGTAATTTCCTTTTGATGCCGAATGCCACAGTACACGCTACAAAGGCAGTGGGGGGAAAGCAGCGCAGGGTGGAAAAACAACAGAGAGACTCAAGGAGGAATGGCTTTTGTTAATTTGACAGCCCTCAGCTAGCTGCATAGCGGGATTTATAAAAGGTTCAAGGAGGCGCGGTTTGCTGCGGCGTAAGGCTGCCACGCAGCTCCAGTTTGTGCAGCGCCTCGCCCCAACAACTTCAGAGCTCCCTCGCTGCAGATGTTCCTCTGATCAGCTAATCAGACATCAAGAGCGATGCACTGGCAGGCTCTTGCACTGATGAGAAGTCGCACAGCATAAACAGGCACATGGTAGTTGCTTTAAAAACTGGATTCACCCAGATCAGGATTGCCTTTCAAAACCCGGCACTGTTCAGAACTTCCCAGGTGAATGACAAAGTTCTTTTCAGTCTCCCCAAATCTGCGGTTCGGTTCTACACAGCAGTATTTCAAAAGCAGGAGTTAAATTATTAATGGCAAAACTTCACAAGAAAATAAATAAATGCCTTCCAGAACTTAAAAACCTCCCTGCTCTGAAAGACAGGCTGAGACCACGTCACTTCGGTGAAATGGTCTTGTCTCTACCCCGCAACAAGCACTGTAACACCTAAGACACGTTTCCACTCCTACTTTATTTGTTGCCAAATTATAACACATCAAAAGCGTTGGATTTCAGGCATTACAGGTGCACCGTCTTTCCAGCACTGCTTTCTGACACATTACTGAATTTCCCACCACGGCTGGTTTCCTTCACAGCCCACCTCCCTGTACCACCTCACCACAGGACACTTTCCTACTGAGGTTCTGACACGTGCAAAGGGGACAGAAATTAAACCTGCCTGACCCCGTCAGGGTGGGTAAACACAGCGGACAGAAGTTCTCTCTCCAACAGACTGATGATACGACCCCATTGCAATGCAGCCTCCCAGCTCAGGAAGCATTATGAACAGCCCGAGGTACAAACCCACAACCACTGCTCCAGCGCTGAGCCCTCCAGCACTGAGCAAAGAGAGACCTTTCGTGCCCTGCCTTGCTTTTAAACAACCTGATTAGATGAAACAACATTTTTCGCTTTTACTTACCATGAAACACCCAAACATTTTGAAAGTACTATTGATAACCTTTACCTTGAAACCAAGCTCTGATTGTAGTATGACTTCATGTTTATATACGTACATAAAACAGCATGCAAAAAGAACAAGCTGTGGAGCTCCATCCTTACACATGCTCACATTATGTTAATCTGCAGACTCTTAATCAGAAAGGGTAATACATTACAAACACAATTAATGGCCAGAAGAACCAGGGGAGGTTTCGACCCTTTTTAACAAGGGCTTGAAACATAAAAATGTTCTGATTATATATGAACCTTATACAAAATTGCAAATTATATGTCCACAATGCATAAAATACAGTCAATTTCAAGTCACGTTTAGGTAAAAATGGAAACTGGACAGAGCTGCTGGAGCAGCTCTTCAATTGATCCTACATCTCATTGTATCCTTAAGTATGGATAAATGCAATTTAATCAGCCATTCCTATTGATTAACTCCAAGTTAACCCAAGTATTTATTGAAGAAACATGCAACTATAGAAGAAAAGGAGGTCATACAGAATGTAGCAGCCCCATGATAATCAGCAGGTTAGCAAGAGGAGGTGAAATACTCATCCCTCCAAAATTAATGCAAAACTCCCATCAACTTAAAAGGGACCACACTCCTCAGTCTAAGACTTCATCCATCCTGAGTTTTAAGAGAGTGGAGAAGTCTGTCCCTGAGCAGAGAGAGACAGAGAGAGAGAAGCAAAGGTAACAGCTCCAGAAAGGGAAGTTCAGATGTTTTAATTACACCATGGTAATTACTACGGTTCAGTAGACTGAGGAAAAGCAGCAAAACGTGATCTCCTCCCTAGAAAGTTCAATAGCGAACCTAACCGCACGCCCCAAGCCAGGCGTGCCGCGGCCCATTGGCACCTGACTGGTGCCTGGGCAGCGGCCTCCAGCCTTGGCCTGGGCAGCCGGCACCAAAGCCCAGCTCCACTCCCCGCGGCACGCTGGGCTAGCGCTGAGGGAACGGCCGGAGGCAAAAGAAGGCTTCCTCCCTCCCAACGGCTTCAACCACCTCAGTCCTGCAGCGTGGCCTCACTCTGTGGGAGATCCCCAGGAGAAGGCTTCACGTCCGTTGCCAACCTGACAGCCTGAAGCCAGGACACTCGCAGCCAAAAAGCTGCTGGGCTGACACTTGGCTACTGCCAGAGCAAAGCTCAGAGTTTTGCAGAGGAGTGCATTACGCTAACTACTCTTCCCTGAAGTCCTCTCTGGGGAGGCAGGGAAGAAGTCTGCATTTCTGAAAGCCTGGCCAGGACACTACGATCGTAACTAGTCAGAAGAGGTTAACAGTCACCTTCATAAATTAACAAATTCACTAAGAAATACCTTTTCTTTGATAGCATATTTGGATTTTTGCTATCCCCCTTTTTCCCTGATTACGGTCTCTAGATTTTTCTGTGGCAGCTATCATGATAAGGAAGGAAAGGTCTGGATGAAATGAGAGACTCAAATTCTGTACCATCTGTTAAATGGCTTCCAGTCTGAGAGAACAGATGCTGGACTTCATGATCAGATTTTGACTGATCTAGAAACATTTTGCTAATTGGGGCTAAAACTATAGCTGAGACAAAACAAGTGTCAGAAGAAAACGTGAAAGAATAGCTTAAACTCATCTCAAGCTCCCTGGTCACTCAAAAGACATGTCCTTTTGGTAATCATAATATGGCATGAGACTGCCTTCCCCTGAAAGAATGTACACCAGGACGATATCTGAGAAACGAGTATTATGAACTCGGATCAGATTCTACAAATACTGTGTACTGCTCAAATGGTTCGTCGGGTTCATCCAGTTCTCCTGAACCAGGCAGCAGTTTTCTTACCCCATTGCACATTTGTTGTTTTACTTGATGCATTACCCTACTGCATATCTGCCCTGCACTCACCTGGAGACAAACCAGTGTTGC
Source organism: Cygnus atratus (assembly GCF_013377495.2). Classification (NCBI taxonomy): domain Eukaryota; kingdom Metazoa; phylum Chordata; class Aves; order Anseriformes; family Anatidae; genus Cygnus; species Cygnus atratus. The sequence goes on from NC_066367.1 coordinate 13,853,472, forward strand.
CCTGATGTTCATATGACAATCACCTCTTAAAAACCTGACCCATCTACTGGGGTATCCATACACATCGTGTAAGACAGCATAACCAAGAGCATTTCTACGTAACACCAAACTAACAGTTCTGTAGTATCAAACACCAAAATGCCCAAAGTGCCAAGAACAATTAAGTGAATTATAGAACACAGATATAATTTTATATTTGAAACTAAGATAGCTATGGCATAAATAATACAAATACTTAGTTTTTACTGTGTATACTGAAGGTAGTTCTGATTCTTCCAACTTGCATATGAATGTTCACAAGCAGCTTAATTAGAAAAAAACATGTGGCAAAGAAAATGTAATAATAGCTTTAATTTTTCAGCTGCAATATACAGAACAAAAGAAAATTCTCTGAATACTCTTTTAAAGCTTGTGTGAAAGAGCACAGCTATGTTCAAAATGCAGCGTTGTTTGTGCCATGTTTTTTCATTTGTCAAATATCAATTCTTCCTTGTGTTTTAAAACAATCTGTACTTAATTTAAGTTATTTAAGCTTTTTATGCTTCCCAATACATTATGCCAAAGCATATTTCAGTATGATTGACGATGAGAGTTTTAGAAATAGTACTGTTGCAAAAATAAGAGCTGGTGTAATGTGTTTTGCTGTAACAGATTTTCATTTTAACAATAAAAACTTTCAACCTTCTGGGACTTTTTTTCCCCACTTACACAACATTTCAAAATCTGAGAACCTTCCTCACTCTTGTTAGCTGTCCAGCTTTTGCTGTTAACCCTACAGCTGACAGAGAGATGCTCTGTATTTTAGGCACAGAGGTTTCCTTTAGGCCTAGAGAAGTCTTGTGTACTGATACAACTCAGTAAAGCAGTGTGAGCCTTCAGCCTCCAGATACAACTGGAGTCCCCATATAATTGCATTAAAAGGACTTATGGCTGATAATATTAAAAACCAACCAAAACAAAACACAAAAAAAACTGTCTTTCTCTCCGTGATAGTCAACAACATAACAAAATACTTTCTGGAATGAAACAAACAATTTCACCATTTTGTTTTTTGTTCTAGTTATGAAATACCAGAATCAACACTAATCTGCTCACTTGACAGATTTCTCAACTTTGCAAACTTTTTTGCAACATTACAGAATTGTTCTTTGTACTTCAATTTATCAGACTAAGCCAGTATTTCTTGAATATGTAAGCACTGGCAGCATACACCTCAAGAAAAACCTCTTAGCTCTCTGACACATGACACAGCACATTGTTTAAGTGAAGCCCCTAAAACACCATAATGTACTTGGAGAGTCAAGAGCATTTTTAAATTGCACCACTCTGCAAATAACAGAAGACACTGTAAAACAGGATGCACACTAGGCATTTGGATGTACCCAAAGCTGACCAAAGAGAAAAAATGAACAGTTGACTAAAACCCTGTGTTGGTCTTCTGAATTCCAGTCAACACTGAGGCCCATGAAACATCATTTAGATGCAAGTCACCTGACTTTTTTTTTTTTTTTTTTAAACTTACCTCATTCTTGTGAAACTAACGGAAGATATGGTCTTAAATGCAAGATCTTCAGCTGAACTGGTTCCCACCTCCAGCATTAGTTTTCTACTTCACTCCTCCTGCTCCCCAATGTGCCAATACAGCTGTTTGTGGATTTTCACAGCATTAACAAACTATTATCAAGGCTGAAACATCTCCCCATACCAAATGAGGAAGCTGAGGTTTTGCTTTTTCCTTTTTGTTTGGGCGTGTGGAAGTAGGAATGATACAGATCAGTTCCAACAAGTGGGGACAGGGACCGAATCAGGGAAGGTAAAGGGGAAAAGTAAAGGGGAAAAGCCAGATGTTTCACAAGGAAAGAATATGCAGGTGCATCTGCAACAATTAAACCACTGTTCATTTGGCATAAAGCAGTGCAGAAGCAGACCCAGCAGAGCTTTCTAGGCAAATATCAAATCTACCAAAAAGCTCTGTTCTGCTTGATACACATATGTATCCCCGCTGACACATTAACAGATCCAACAGAATTTCACGTTTCTGCATGTAGTAAAGGAACGCCTTTCCCATATGCAAACACAAAGCTTCAGGCCTTAAAAATGCAAAGTAAAGAATGTGGCCTAAGTGTCACCAACACAGTATCACTTTCAGAAGATCAGAAACAGCCTGCAATAACGTCCAATTAAGAGTTACTGCATCCCCACCAATTATGGGTTTGCTTCCATACTTACCAGTGACAATTTTGCACCTGAGTTTGTCCTCAGAAGGGAAGAGCAAGGTTGTAAAACAGACGTAGGAGAAAGAAGAGACCATGCAGGATAGTAGCAGCACATCAAAGGAAGGCAAAAATGTCATGGAAAAGGCAAGGGAAGCATAAAAAGGTTCAAGACTGGTGATGCATATTAAAAGTACATTTTTTCCCCACTAAGCAATGATAAACTGGACAATAAAATGCCAAACAAAGAAACAATTACTAAAAGCACAATGGTGTCTTATGTCGCCATTAAGCTTTATGTAAATACTGTACTGAGAAAAGTGAACCACTGTTAATTGACTGTATCATCTAAATGACTATATCACCCATTTTATGCAGAGGAAATTCTCTCCTTCACAGAAAATGAGTATGATGCTTTAGATCCAAACACATTTAGCTTATAAGACAGCTGCGTACCAACAGGTAAGAACAGTTTTTGCCCTAATAAAAAGATGAGTTAAGTGGACACTTACTGCTGCAACATGTTTGAGACTGTGCTCACTGGGATGAGAAGCACTTGGGTGAAAGTCAGCAGGGGGGCCCAAAGCTGGATCACTGCTCCTTCGTACCAGAAGCGGCATGCCTGAGAAACAAAATGAACAGCAACAGGTCAACAGTACTGCAGGAAAACAAGGAAGAGCTCCATGTAGTTTAATAGAGAGGTGTACAGTGGTCAAATACAAGCTTCCCTGTGCCAATACCCATCTGGTGAATTACTGGATTTGATGGAATTGTGCTATTTAGGATGTGCTGAACTACAGACATTAGATGATTTCAAGCTCTGTTATACAGATTTTTATCCGTGACCTGATAAATTACATAAAAGCTGCTGTCAAACAGGAGAAAAACACACGTTCTTGGAAAAAACAAAGATTTGCAGTTATGGGTAGCCACATGTATTATCAAGTTCTGAGACAGAAACCATACACTCGATATCAAGAATGACTGCAAACACCAAGAACTGGAATAGTATTGCTAGTTTCTACAACTGGCAGTGGCTATTTCACCAGATCAGAACAGACTCTAAAGCTTTTCACTCCACGCTAAGGACAGCTCTCATTGTGCAGTTTTGCATTAGGCCCTGCAAACTGGGGGCTCACAGTCTCAGTTCAACCGGTCCTTACTTTCTTCCTGGATATCTCCAGAAGCCACACTGAGCAACTGCTGCTCTCTCCCATACCAATTATACAAGCCCATATTCAGCCTGTATGGAAAGTCACTTTGAAAACAATGCTATGACAATACATACGGTCATAAATTTTATTTCCATGAGGTCACAAGATGCACTTGTCTCTTGCACTACTACAAAGTAGCAGTATTACTACTTTGCCTTCCCAAACTAACGCATGTAAATGACAGACCAGGCACTGGTTTTTGGGTTGAAGGGCAGCTGAAGGACGAGTGGATAACTCCCTATGCCAATTTCACTTTGCATCTACGCCTTGGGCTGGCTCTGCAGAGGGTATCAAGGGTATCAAGAGGAGAGTGGGAAGAAGTTTTATTCAGAGCAGATCTGCCTCCCACTGCTGACTGCCAGGATTCCCTGGGAACAGCAGCAGGCAGTTGTTCTGGAGAAGCCACACACTAAACAGCTTCCCCTTGCAGGCATTTCCAATTAGACTCACCAGCTACTTGTGCCTATTTGTGTGCTGCCTGGGAGCAACCCCAAAGATCAGTCAGCAGCTCCTGGTGACACAGCTGTCCCATTACCAGAACACACTGGTGCCATAAAACACTCCCTGAAAAAACTCCAGGTGGGGAGAGAGGGAAAACACCTTTAGTAATATGACAAAGGAAACTCGCATGTTATCCAAAATTAAACAAAAAATGCCTTTTTTCCAAGTCCCTCCAAAATAATTTGTCCCTAGGCGAATAAAAAGTGCATAGAACATTGTTCTCAGACAATTTTCCAAATTTTGCGAGTGAAAACAAGATTATAACTGACAGTTATAATATTAATTATAGTGGCTGGGACTGATGGCAGCCATAATCACTGGATCTATAATAGAAGTTCGAACATGCAATACAGTTTCCTCATTAGAGAGGCACTTAACCATGCTGGAGCAACTGTACTACATTCAACCTCAGCAAAATTTTTGTCTTCACTGTAGTTACAACTGTAAGAAATCCAGGCACCTGATGCTGAGGAATGACCAGAAAAACTAATGTTCTTGCCCTTCCTCACGGTAAGCAACAGTTTTTATACCCAGGCAATCTCTCTGATCTCCACTTATGCAGGAAATCAATAAGAAAAGCAAAACAGCCTTAAATTTGTATCCTCGTATTGCAGGAATGCTCAAAAATCAGAAGGTGAAAATGTTTTTCTGGTCTGGGTGATCTTCATCTTGGTATCACAAGTTATGCACATTTTCTTCAGAATCTTCTGGTGAAACAGACCGATCACAAGAAATGGCCATTTTGTGCGATTGTCCAAAGTTGCCAGTAGTCAAAAGGAAACCAAATCCCTCAACTCAAATGTTGCTCCTCTTCACATGGTTTGCTTTCCCTCTAAGCCCATGTGATAAGAGTGTAGAAGGCCCAGCTTGAATTGGTCCTTAAAACAACTAAAACCCAGAAGCCTCTTTAATCCTTTACATTAGCAAATGGCCTCTTTACAGATGAGGATTTTTTTTCTCCTCCTTCCTTATCAAAGCCCGAGCTCTGTCTAGTTGCTAGCACTTTATCCTTCTGGGCCCAACACTGCAAACGCATACAAATGTCTATTTCTATTCTAAAATGGCTCCATCCTTCCAAATTTAGGTGGTCAAATTTTAAGAACTCTCTTCTACAATACACCCCAGAGATGAATAACATCTTTAACCAATATTTTAATTACACATGCAATTTAATGCCATTATTCATTTTCTGACTTCAATACTTAGAATAACATTTTCTGCATGATGTTCAGCTAAACAAATGGCTTCCCTGGACACAAACCCCATGCACAACTCCGGACCCCTCTAACTCCACTCCTGGTGCACTGCTTGCAATCCTGCTATCCCCTCAGATGGGGTTCAGTGAAGCTCCCCTCTATTCCTCCCCTCCTTCCTTTCAAGCCAGGGCTGCTTCACCAGTGGCAGAGGTTCCACAAAACAAGGCAATTGATCAGTTCCTTGCCCACGAAAATACAGACATGGGCCAACAGCACTCATCTGCAAACTCCAGTTTGTTCCTCATGATTTCCATGTTCCAGTTCACCATTAAAAAAAAAAAAAAACTCTTCACCAATTCAATATTATTTTATACAGCCTTGCCTCTCCTCATATGCAAAATGTTGCCCAGCATGACTTTGCTTTTTCTTACAGTGCTGTTAGACAGCTTTAGGTTTTTGGGCCGTGTGTCTTCCTAAGTATGCCAGTTTTGCCCTGTTAACATGTGACTCATTCCAAATCTCAGCAGAAGCAGTATCTTGTTCTTTTGTCTGTAATTCATCACATCTTTGCCTTTCAGGATGGATTATTTAGTGGTACAACAGTGACTTTAATATCAGTATAGCAAAGTATGATTACCATATATCAGCAGTGTCACTGAGCATTATAGATACTTCCCCCTTCTGTGGTGAGTAGTGCTCATACAGAGAAAGAGCAGACCTGTATTTAATAAAACATTTTAAAAACTATAAGCATCAATGTAATTATGTACTCAGTTTTTTATTAGGGTAAGTCAAACACCCATACAGCAAGTGATTCCATCACACTGTACTAACAAAAAAAAAGACAACCTCAAACCAATACCTCAGCTTTAGGTTAATCAAATAATGTCCAGCTGTACATTAGCAGTCCCATTTAGCAGTTCCAGTTTAGTTAGATATACAAACATTTTACTATTTGCATATAAAAGCTAAAGCCAAAAAGTGTTGGATTTTAAGATACTTCTTCAGTACAATAAATACTTACTCTTTAAAATCATTCTTTCCCTGTATGAACAAAGGGTGTCTGGTGACCTGCATCCAATTTTTAGTCATTCTTCAATACAGCTGTTTGAAAACAGATCTTGAGACACTTGTATCATTCAGCATAATATAATCTCCAAATCCTTTTCATATAAACATGAACTCTGCAGAGAAATGCTCTTGCTGAACTACCAGAAAGCCAGTTGCATTGGCATTTTATTTTTAGCTTTCACAACTGAATAAGCCATATACCAAATTCAAATACAGTGCTGCTTATACTCTCAAAGCCATCATCCCGACCACTCTTCTCATTTCTTCCTTTTCCCATGGGGAGAAATGAAGAGTAACTCAGTTTAAAAAAAATAAATCCCTGCAGTCAACTAGAAGACAGGAAATAAATACACCGTGTAAAATAATAAGCCTTTAAAAATACCCTCACATGCTTCCAAAACCAGTTCAGCGCCATACCCATTCTGCAACATCAGTCACCAGCAGTGACCATGAGAAACTTCTTTCCAATTCAGTAAAAGACTACAGAACCATAACCAACATACCGTGAGAAATATTTAATCACGGCCCAATTTATAAAAAAAAAAGTTGATTCTTGCAATTAAATTAAGCTAGGACAAAAGCAGACACTGATTTGGTTATTCTTTCAGGAGTCCCATAAAAACACAGTAACTGGCTATTAACCTGAAAGCCCAAAGCATAGCATGGGAGCAAAAGTTGCATTTACCTTCTATGTGTTACCCTGAAGAAGTCTTTTCAGGAATGTCACTGGAGGGGACCTTAATCAAAAATGTACAATTCAACTCCTATGCAATTCCAGCTCACACCATTGGCTGGGCGTGCAATGCTGCACTGTGACAGAAGCAGTACTAACATTTGCCACAAGATTTGCGTAGTGAATAACAAACTGCACACATAGATAAGCACCCTGACAACACGCACCACACACATGGCCCATGCCCACCATACACATACCTTTAATTTGTTCGTCACTGTCCTCCTTAGACATGAGCTAAAGGTAATGGAAAACCATCACTCATACCATTTATTATAGACACTACAGAGAAGTTTACTTAGGAGATACTCCCATCTGCTTTCTTTTGTCAAGAAACAATGTTTTCTTTTCCTTATTGCTTTCCTTTTGTTGTATTGCGTTTCTGCAGTATTCCACCCATGCTCTGGCGTTTGGGCTGAACATTTATAATAACCATTGTAGGCTAAGACAGAAAAAGTATTTCTTTTCCCTGAACGACGAAACACAGAAAACACGCTCCTTTCTGCATACCAAGTTGATCATACAGACACGCTATTTATAAGCACTGCTGTTTTATTGCAGAGCAGCACTTTGTACTTTAAACTTCGGAACTTGGTTTAAAAAACTAGTTATCCTCCTCTTGCTGCATTGCAGCAGTAAGTTGCAGACAGCGGAGATTCAAACACATGAGCCAAACTAAAATTTTATTCTCATGACAACAGCTTTTAACCTCAATTACTTCAGGGGACATTTCCCACCTTTTCAAAATTTGCAGGGTACCTTCTATCACAGTACCACAGCACATTCTGCGTGTGCATGGGCAGCCTTACTCACAATGAATCCTCTCTGACAGAGCTGAGGAGAAAGTCCTACGGTTTCCCTTCCTTAAGCAAATCTCTGCACCACTGAGCTTTAAGCCATGCAGAGCAATCCTTTTTCCTTTTGCTAGCATCACCTTCAAAGATTAGTATCTACACAGATTCATGGTTAACAGTGTATTTTCCCTGAACTCTTATGTTTTGGAAATATTTTTTTTTTTAACTGCAAATATGGTTGAAACAAGCATATGGTAGAAACCACACTTAAACTTAAATTGGTTACATTAGAAAAAACAGAAGAGAAGTTCTGCCATTTGTGCACAATTAAAAACTGAAAGCTTGCATCAACACAATGGCAAAAGAAGCATCTCTATGCCAGATGTAATCCTATTTTCTTATTTTATTTTGTTTTTAATTTTACTAAGAAGCTGTACAGAGATGTTAACACCTACCCTGAACAGGAGTGCCTTCTGCCTTACTTCACAGCATTTGCACCCTTCAGTGGATCAAAAAAAAAAATCAGCATTTCAGGTTAGAAGATGGCTGCCTAATTCTGGGTTTAGGAACACCGGGCAACCTCAGACAAATAGCACAAAGTTTGGATTTCAGGACCCCGACGTGGTTGGGGGTGTCCGGAGCTGCAGCCGTCCCTCCCAGGGTCCCCCTAAACTCTTCAGGGTCTCTAGGCTCTGAGTTCTGGCAGCAAATTGATGCCTACATTTAGATAGCTAAGTATCACCCGGAGTGACCGGAAATGCAAACAGGACAATTCCAATCCTTCCTTAGTTTTCTTTTGCTTTCAAGTCTCCTTGCCCAGGAAAGCACAATTTACATCTAGCTGAAACCCTTTTATTCTCTGGGATTCAGGCTGCAGGCTGCTGTCACAAGGCCAAATTCAGAAAACCGATGAAGACAACCAGAGTTTTTCACCCACTAGCATTTTCTGTAGGCTGTGCTATCTATAATGCAGTCTAAATTACATATTAAAAATTGATTTTGTCATGGTTTTGGGTGCAAACACACTGAGGTGGCTTTTGGGTAGGCTGCCAGATTGAGGAACGTAGGCAATACATGCACATGTGTATAACTGCATCCATTGCAACTCCCAAAAATATTGCGAGGTCTGTTTGCTTTAGCCACCCAGCAGGGAAGAGCTATGTTTGAGAAGAACTAAGGATACACTTGGATGGAATACCGTAAGTGGGTAGAAAGAGACTTACAATCAATCACCCACACAGTTAAAGTCATAATTTTAAATTCTGCTCCTGCATATAAAAATACTGATTAGGGTGGGAAAAATGCTGTCCATCACATGTGGATCAAACTGTCAGGTGCTAAAGGCCATACCAATGACAATTACTCTTCTGCCTGCTTCCGCATTACACTCGCCAGGACAGACAGACAAATTACTTTCCCACACCTGTATGTGTGTCAAAATATTTTTAGAGCTCCTTTTGAGCAAGTCTCAACAAAATTTCAAGCCAGCTTTGAAGCAAAACACCGTAAGTGGTACATCCATACACACGTGTGAAATTGCCCTTCAACACAGACAGCTATGGGCTGGAGGATCCCCAACGTGCTGACCACTGCCACACAACAGCTTAAGCGGAGAGTCAGAACGACTTTTAAACTGGTCCTGCCAAACAATTCAGGAACTCACAACACAACATTATGAGCAGGATAGTAATTTATACTTAAATACAGGAAAGGTCATTAATATATGACCATTTTTCTTCTCTTTGTCAGAGACATTTCACATTAGCAGGCGTGCAGACAGCTCTGCCGGTCAGGGCTTTTTGAGAGCTCTAAGTCATCAGCCTGAGGAAATTCGGTCACCCCCAGATTTATTGCTTACCACCACCTGAGGCACCACGTAACGGTTCTGCCATGTACTTAAAGTGTACCTGACATTACCTTATGCATTCTACTTTGTGACAGGACAGCACCACTTTTTATAATTATTATTATTAATCAGATAATGCTCTGACAGTGTGACTTCTATGTTTAAAACTAACTCAAATTGCTCGTAACAGCAACAAAATTGAAGATCTACAGCTATCAGTTCTGCCTGAAGTGCATACTGCATTTTTTAAATTCCCATGGATAAAAGATTAGATTAACAAACTAGGGTGATGTAACAGCGAGACGACTGACTTAAATCTACAAATGCAGAACAAGGTATTTCCCCATCACTCTAAAGAAAGACTACTTTTTCTTACAAAGGAAAACAAAAACAACCAACTGCAAGTAAAACCCAGTAAAGGCTATAAAAACAGATGTTCTGGGGTGGACTTGGGTGCCATGAATTTCAACGGAATGCTTTTCCCTGTTTGCACACGATGGAAAACATTAAGTCAGATTTTATTTACAAAACACAAGAACTGTTCCTATAGTTGATGACCAGAAGGACATTTCTTTGGTGCTGCCATTATGAGAAATGGTGCCTCATGAAACAACTGGCACAAGACAGGGAAGAGCAGAGGGAGCCACAGCAGCATCGCCCAGCACAGGGATCAATCACATTGCCCACAACAGGTGGGTTTTGCCAGCCTGGATTCTAGCAAAACTCACAACTCTAATCCTCACTGGGCCGACTGATGAGCTTTGTGAGAGCAGAGTGGCACTGCTGACAAGAGCCAGCGCTTGCCGCTACTGACCCGGCTCCTCTTGCTCTTCTCTGGTGAAGCCCCGTCTGACCCACAGCAGCATCGGGCACCCTCTGGCTGATCCACACCCTCCTGCTCCCTGCTTTGGGCACAGGGATTAAAAATCAGAGCAGCTGCAATCATTTTGTGCCTTTTATCATTTGAAACAACAACAAAAAATCTATTTTCTGTTATATTAGAACTTCCCTAAGCACACCTGACTTGGTTTCCTTTCTTCTTCTTTTTTTTTTTTTTATTTTTAAAGTAATCCCTTCCAAATAGCATTCACATGTAAATGGAAACTAAACTTTACATATTCTTAAAAACACCAATAAAAATGGTTTCTTGTTAGTCTTCCAACTTGCTGGACACAGCAAAAAGCATTCATCTTACTAAACAGACTGGCTTTTTTAAACAGCATATTATCTGAATTTAAATCAATCATTATAGGCTAATATATCCTACAAGATTTTAAAGCTAATAGATCTCAGGCTCTCACACCTCATTTTTATTCACAGATTGAAAGGTGAAAATAAGCATTTCTTCTATTTCAATTCCCAACCCATTTCTCAACTTCAAATGAAATACTTAATGAACTGTACTAGTTGAATAAACTGACACAAAGAAAATATTCTCTGCACCTGCAAAAGAGGCCATGCTGCCAAAAGCTGGTTTAGCACTTCAGCTAGCATCAGTTACAGGTGCTTAGGCAGTGACTTTTCCACAGTTCAATGGCTTGACTTTCTTTAAAAACTTTGCCAGCTAAATTGTACAGCCTGAATATCACTTCGGTAGCATTTTATTGCTGGCAGTGGAACACTGAAATATATTTTTGAACATCTTAATGGTATTTGAAAGGAGTATAACAATTTAAGGCATTAATATACTTTTCTGTAATAAGTAAATATGGCTTGTGCTCTACATATATGATATAAATATATATGTGATCTAAATTAAGATTTTTTTTTTTTTTAATCTTTCCTTGAAAGTAATTCCTATTATGATTATGTTGTATTCTGGTGATGGTAAACCAATTTTAGCCTCAAATGTCAAACTTATTCCTGCCAGTTTAAAAGAAGACATTAAGATAAAATAGCGAAACTTTTGCAACTCAAGGTGTCTGGTGAGGTTTCAAGGAGCGACAAGAACACACGTAGATGAGCTACACCCAGTGTGGCCTAGCACCCGGCCAGCCTGTTATCCCACACCTCACTGTGGTCAGTAGCAAATACTCAGCGAGGGGGCATAACAGCCAGGACAAAGTGGTGTATGCTAACAGCTTGCATAAATAAATGGTTGAAAGACTTCCAAATCAGAGCAGCATCCAGTCTACCGTATGTTAAGTCTCCAATGAGCCACTTCCTGTGAATTTGTCTAATTCCACTTCACCTCATTGATTTTTGGCCCATAACACTGAATTACAGAATTTAGCTGAACGCTTCACAAAAGAGGTACCTTGGGGATGTTTTTCTTTTTAATCTGTTGAATGATCATTTTGTTTGGTACTCCTAGTTTTTAGGTGGTGAGGAAACTGAATCATCATTCCCTCTTAATCCAACCTAGTATTTAAAACAGTAAGATGGCTGTTTCTATAGGAGAGTTAAGAACGGACACAATCATCGAAAGGTCATTTTTCCATTTTAGCTGGAAGGCTAAAAACAGTTGACCAGAAATACTGTACAAGATTCATCCTCATTTCAAATCTAGTGAGCACAACATTTTACTTAATGCCTATAGTAAACTGACTTCGCTGTAATGAAGTAGTGAGTTACGAAGAAAAAACACAAATCAGCAGCTCCTGTGTCTATGGGAAAACTGTGCAACATATTGGGAGGAAGGTGCAGCTTTTGCCAGATACATTCAGGAGAAGTAAATACACAACTCTCCTTTTCACTTGGCTGAGATTCTAGATTTCTGCTTTGAGAAACAATCAGAATCTCAAGTGGCACTTCAAAGTAAGGAGCCAAAAAAATTAACTATCAACTGAGGCTCTTAGAAGGGTAAAAAAAAAAAACAGAAAGCAATGAGAAAGAGCCACGTGGCAATGGGCAAACTTGCTGAATCATTTAACTGTTACTTGTAATTTTTCTATTGACAACTTCTGTAAAGATGTGTTCATCTGTATACTGGAACATATTCATATGAAAGCAAACAGCTAACAAAACTGTTGGTGAATGAACAATGCAAGACTGTGTAAAACTATATAAATTTGGTTTCTTAAAAAAAGGATGATTGTCTACCCCAAAACATTTATTCAAAGTCTTATTTTTACCTTGAATAATTTCCAACTATCATTCGGCCAAGCTTAGTAGGCTCATTTTCAACCTGAAATAGATTTCACTATATTGCCTCTTACCTGGTAATGCAGCACCACAGAGATTTATGAATACACACGCACACCCCCACACTCCTTTGTACTGCCTAGTTCCAGAGCGTACTGATGGAGATTGTACTATAGTCATTCAGTATGATATTACACTATATCCTTTCCAAACCTCCAGTTGCAAATATTTAGCTTACTTAGGTGGGTTGTTCTGTTTGTTTTTAACCAATATTACCTTTGAAGCTAGCTATGCATCACAATAATACACAAATAATCACACAAACGGCAACATCGCAAAAGCAGTAAAATAAGGAAAATCTTAGGAAAACCACTGAATAAACAAGTATCAAAAAGCAGTACAGAGTTTTGTGATATAATTCATTCCATCATTCTGAGCCCCATTCATCACCATCCCCCAAAACCATCCCTGAGGCAATAAAAGGCTAGAAATGAATATTTCGGCTGGAGAGCTACTTCAGGAAAATGTGGAACTTGTGATGGAAAATATTTTTCTCCTTACTTACCATATTTTCAAGGGAATAATTCCTTACCCCAAAGTAACATATATTAAAGCAAGTGCAAAGGGAGTAGAAGCAAGGGGAATAATGGATGAGAAAATCACTGAGGAAATCAGAGGCAGAGGGGCTATTAGAAAGAAGGGGGAGCCTCTTTGGTAACCTACTATGCACATAAATTTAGTGCCTACACTGCTACTAAATTTTTGAGTACAGGGAAAGGAAGGGCAGGCTGGTTTGTTTTCTAAACAGATAAAAAAATACATGGTATTTTTATATATATATATATATATATATATATATATATATAAATGCATTATAGAAAATATTACTGTATTGTTTTTGCTGCAATATAAAGATAAACTTCAGCTATGCTGGTGCAAAGCTCATTTCCATGAATCAAGGACAACTAAGTAATACCAAGCTTAAGTCATGAGGTCAAAATATACCAAGCCTGCACTCTGACTGAAATGAAAAGTTATCTTCAAACCTTTAGCTTGCCTGAGAACAGAAGCCATTTGTTTTAAGAACACAAGTAGACTTTAATTGATCATCACAATTCTTTAAAACCAGATTAAACCAAATGCCACAGAGGAGAAAAATCCATCAAGTCCAGTGGCATCCTCACAACACCTGTGACAAACTGCACAAAGCAATGCATGATGTCACTGCTGTACGAGCAACTGTTGGGCACAGAGAAAGAATAAAATTATATTTGCTTAAGGAAATAAACAGTATTGCCTCAAACCACAGAAGACAGCATGTGCTTCTACAATGCTTTTTAAAAAAAAAATTAAATACAAAATGTTAATTTTCCCTGAATTGTGCAGAGAATTACACTCAGTGTACTGACAAACATCAGTACACTCTGCCAATAAACTGACATTGCAAGATTAAGTTGAACAAAATAGCTCTTATATAAGAAAAAATCTTTCCTACTTTGAAACAGCACGTATGCTGTATACAAGCAATAGCAACATTTTGTCAAATGAATAGTTTCAGTTCATATCTGTTTTCATAACATTAAAAAAGCATAATCATACATATTTCTCTATTTAAAAATGCACTGTCTGCATATCCACCACACAGCATTTCAACACCAACTTGAAAGAGGACTAACCAAATATATGCTGTTCACAGTGCCTGCAAGCCTACTTCAATACCTCCACTTCAGACCAGCTGAGACAGAGAGTAAGGATATCTTCCCGAGTTCTGAAGTCACCCAGGAAGCGTTAACAGCCCTTATCCCAGTGTAGGGATCAGCTCTGCCAGACCCACTAAGGGAAAGACATCCAAACCATGACTTCAGACTGAGTCAGAGTGGTCAGTACACAAAGGATATCCGCCACAAAAAAAATGTGGAAGAAGTAACCATCTAATAAAAATATATTTCCCCCACCATTGCTATCTCTATCTAGCCAGTAAGGGCTTTAGGATCAGGTATAACATACAATTAACTTACCTGTATCAAATACACAATTCATCAAAAAAAAAAAAAGACAATTTGAAGGCAGTATCTTAAGTGCCTTTTCTAAAATCTGTGCTGATTCTCTCATGCTTGAGAATGACAGCACTTAAGTTGTTTCACATGCTTCATGTTTCATCAGGCTCCAAGTACTCTCTGAGCAGATCACTAAATGTTCACTGTTTCTACACAGAAGTATGTATCTGGTTTCACAGCACACAAAACATCCAACAGAAACTAACAGACAGAATGGTTCCACAATCTGTCAATTGATTTAACAATGGATTTCCTACATATCATTCCTAAAGGCCTTCTGCAAAAATACACTCTAAAAGGCCAAACACGTGACAGCTCTTGAAAGAGCTTCACCATGTGAAGTACCAGTGCTTGCTCACTATGTATATATTTAATCACACTCTTGCTCCTGAAATAAAGGTAGCTCTTAAAAATTATTAGTATTTATATCTGCTAGCAAGGTTGAATCAATTCAATAATTAGGCAGCCAGACTACTGTGGTTCATGCATCAATGATATTGATGCAACCACATTCTCCTATCTCTTCACATACATTTCAATTTGCCTCTAATGGATATAGGAACTTAATTTAAGGTACAGGGACTTACACAGAAAAGATAAAGGCAAAATTTAAGTCTAAAGAACTGTTATCAGTGATGAAAAGTCCAGAAGAGAAAACAACTACATTTCAGACTCCGGACCAAGATTACGAGACTGACAGGTAGAAAATCTGTTTTTATTTTACACTAGGTAAATGAAAATCTGGAAGAGAACCATCAAGACAAACAGATTATATTTATGCTCTCCATTTTAAGAAACAAGCACCCATTTTAATTTCAAATGTATATCAGTATAGCACTGAAAATGAAGTAGAAGCCGAATTGGCTGCTCTTAGCATGCTGTATTTCACCTCTAGACTCCATAGTGCAGAGATTCCATAAATGCTACAAAAACTGAATGATCTGGTAGCTTAATGGTTAGCTCAAGAGTACTAGCATTTAACTGTTTCACATAAAATTGCGTTAAGCTGAAATTCCTCTTCTCTCCAGCCTTCAGCTTGTGTTCAACAGCATAGTAGAAAAACTGCTTTTAAGCTGTTTTTTTTTTTTAATTTTAATATAGTTCAGAGGTACATGGATAACAGTGTACTACTACTAGTACATCTACTTTCCAAAACATGCTAAAAACATGGATTACACCACGTTGTTCCAAAATAACCAATAAATGATGTGGCAAACCATTCAAAAATCAGACCTTTAGCCACAAACTTTTCCATACATCATGGCTATCAAAATCAGTGAAGATACATAGAAGATAAAAACTTAATTCTTATGACAAGAATAAGCCTCTCCAAAGATATCTTCATATGAGAAACTCCTGTATCATTAAAGAGATTTTGCTGTATTCACCAGAATATAGAAAGAACCAAAATGACCCATTAAAACAGAAATTTGAATCTAAAAAGTTTCATGCAGCTTGGATTAAAATACTTTCTACAACAGACAAAAATGAGCACAGACTTCCATCAGAAGTTATGTTATGCAGCTTCAACCA
Source organism: Cygnus atratus (assembly GCF_013377495.2). NCBI lineage: Eukaryota > Metazoa > Chordata > Aves > Anseriformes > Anatidae > Cygnus > Cygnus atratus. The sequence continues at coordinate 13,869,714 of NC_066367.1, forward strand.
ATGAACTTCATTAGAAGTTTTATTTTAGCTCATTCTTTTATCAGCCTTTTCCTTTAGATTGCAATTAAAATAAACAGGCAACTGAACATTCAGTTTCTGATATCAAAACCAGACAACATGAGTAAAACCAGACAACCAACAACATGAGTAGCACAACTAGAGGTAGTTTTTCTATCTTTATGCCACCCACTTACATTCAGAAGTTTTATTGCACATCATTAAAAGACTGCCAAGAATATTCAAGAAATACAGGGTGAATTGGGCAACGAGCTCTAGTGAAGTGCACACAAGTCTCTCTTGAACAGTATTCATTTGCCAAAGGCTGTCAGTATACCACTGCTTTACAGACAGAGAGGAAGAGGATTCACCCTAAGTAAGTTTTTGAAAGTTTCCATATCTAGTATCCAGGTGACAGCTTACCCCACTCTCAATCCAAGAAAGTAATTAAAACTGCTTTGTGTCCAACTTACAAGGTTCTCTCTCTTTTTAATTTGAAACCAGCATTTGAACTCTTGGCCTTCCAGGCATGTTGAAGCAATGCAGGGGACCAGAGCCGCAGTACCTCATGTAGTGCGCTCTGATCTAAGAGGGAATTAAACAGAAACCTCTCCCAGTCACAATTTGTGCACCTCGAAGTCAGATAGGCAAACAGGACTCTGTCGTTGAAGAAGTTGCACAACAAAGAGATGAAATGTTTGCAACCAGAATCTCCAAAACATGGGACACGCTCAGGTAAAAAAAGTATGTATGTATATTTGCACACAGGTGTTTACACTCATTAAACCGATATTCTTAAACAAAAATGGTATTTTTTTCCCCACTGATTTTCTTGTTAGAAAAACCGTGAATAGGTTTCATCTCTTGAGCTCTCAGAAGATTATAATGAAGGATTGTCAGTAACTTACCTGCTCAGAGAAAGAAGAAGAAAGATCCCAGCTATATGGATGGGCTTAACACAGAGTAAGATAAAGCTCAGGTGCAAATTCACTATGCACAGAGTTCAGCACCAATTGTTCAAAAGCACAACTTTTGTCATTACAATTATCTTCACTGAATCATAAGGCAAATAATCGGGTGCTAAAAAAAATCTATAAATACTTCAAATCACGAACAGAAAAGAAGAAAAAAGTGATACATATTGGTTAAAACTGGAAAATAAACATGCATGATATACATACCCAGTTTTAGGGCAGAAGGAGTCACTTCAATCTCACCCCCAATCGGTTGAAAGGCAGCCAACTGAGCCGCTACCTCTGCCTCAAAAGGGTCTGGGCTACTTCTGTCTGCCAGACTGCCATTGGTGCCATCACTCTTACGGTGAGGTTCTTCCTCATCATAAACAGCAATCAGCTATCAAAACAAAAGAAAACACCATTTGTATATTTAAAGTATTCCCCGAATTTTCTCTTATATTTTTAATCCAAAAATTATCAGTTATGGGAGTACAAAACCAACAATCTTGTTTGAGAACAGCTAACCATAAGCATACAGATTTAGGAAAGCACATACATCTATGTTTAAATACATAGACTCCAGTATGACTTGAGTACATGCTTCAGCACTGCCCTGTGCTGGCGTGCTTTTCTCAGAATTAGCATGCTATGATTAGGGAGCATCTTATGTTGTTCCAAAATATTTACAGTTGAACATACTTAAACACACAAACCAGTGTTTAAGTCTTGTGGGTGGGAGCGCGTTCTATTTTTTAAAATTGTAATGCTACTGACTGACACAGTGGGCAGAGGTAGCACACCCATGGATGCTGTATGGAGTACACAGATAAAGCTTTTATTTATAATTACATAATAATTATGTTCCATTCTATCCAGCACAGTGACAGAGGGTGGAGCTCTGTTAATCCCCAATCCTACGCCCCTGTAAGAGTGCAAGGTACACACACACACGCACGCTTGTAGGCGCCCACCATAAATCTATCAATAGCCTCTTCCCGTTCCCTCCTGCAAGCTTATACCAGATACTTTACTTCTGAAAGCTGGCCTCACTCACCAGTTCTTTCACAACTTCAGGCCAGCAGGAAAGCCACAAATAAATACGGACAAGCTGCAAAGTCTGCTATCCAAACTCACATTAATGATGGTGTGAAAATGATGAAAACCACCAAAATCATTTTTCCTCAGCTAGCCTGGCCTACAAGGAATTTTGTCTTGATCCCTACTCATATGTCATCAGATAACGTATATTAGGTACAGCTTCATCAACAAGTGACTCAGACATGTGTGCTGCTTGCTGTTAGAGTTCCAGGAGCTAGATAAAAGACAAAAGAATGACTTCCCAATGAACCTACACAAATTACAAGACTGGCTGCTCCCAACCAATGAGACACTTGACATCCCAGAGCCCTCTCCAGGAGGGCAGGAGATGACTGCAGCAGCACTTTTCCTGCCCAATGCCTTATGTGGCACAGCTCTCCCGCCATACAACAACAAGCACTTTGCCTAGTAAGGACGTACAAGTTATCTTTACCTTTAGGTATCCATTTGTTTTGCTTTTTCTGAACTCCTTAGGACTTACAAAGTTTTACTTAGCTAATACACCTGGTTAGGCAATGTCAAGACACATGTAGAAACAAAGTCTAAAGGATTGATTTACTATGCTGCCTCTCTGTTATTTTAAGGGACGCATACATACTCTCTCTATAAAAATATTAGTAGATCAAATCTCCTTTGACACTTCCAAGACACGTGTCAAAAATTATATCCTGTGATAAGCAGCATACTGAAACAAAGAGACAAACATTTAAAGGACCTCATTTGCCTAAGGGAAGAAATGAATGTATGAGAGGGAAAGGAAAGGAAAAAATGCAAACAAAAATCCTGAAGGAAGGATGCTTCTAAGGAAGAAACTGACATTTTCAGGTCTTTCTCTCATTTATAATTTGGTTGCTAGAAATGTGTCAGCTCATATTTACCAATGCATATTTCAGAGGCGCACAGAACCCCTTAAATTATTAGGTAGAAAACTGGTTCTCCTTTTTCATATGGAAGCTGTTTCCTTTCCACAGCCAAATAAATAGCTCTTAGAGCACACAATTTAGTTTTTATTTGTCCAAAGCTTATGGGAAACATTAATTTCAGTACCAAAGACTACACTCCTTGTATTTTATTACTGCATCGCAAGAAAACTACCCAGGTATTCACACCACAGTCGCTGCCACGCCATCTCTACGCCTCACAACTACATACAGCCAAAAAAGCACATTTGGAGCCAGACACCAAGAGACCATGGCAAGAAACCCACGGTACCTCTTGTTTGTTATTAAAATGACTATCCATGTTGCTGCTGTTATGGAAATCCATCAGCGCTTCTTACTGCTGTCATTCCTCAAGTGACTGTACTGCACAGCCAGGCACTGTTTTGACAGATTAAAAAAAAATGAAAACATTTCTTAATGGTATGGAACACACCTCTAATTAATTAACGCAACCTAGACCTAAACAGAGTGAGGAAAGGAGATACTGTAAGTACTGAATGTAGCGGTAACAAAGATCTGATATCTTTCCTCACCAAGGAAATAAAATTGCCATTTGTTTTCCAAAATGTTTATTCAGGAGAGAACTACTCAAGACCACAGCTGCAGGAGAACCTTACCAGTAGCAATCCTAACAGTATGAATATACCACAAATCAATCAAACCATTACAAATATCAGCCTCAGCCTTTCAAAGGAAAGGAATACAATTAAGGTTATGTAAATCAGCTATTCAAAAATAATTGTTGTAATTGACTTCTTGTTTCCAGTATGGAAAATTTGTTAATTGGAATAGACTGTAAACCTAAACCTTTCCTGAAGAAAAGAACTTTGGGACACTTTAAGAAGTCTCCCACAAATCTGTCATAACATTATTTGCAATATAAGTTCAATATTTACAAATATCGAGAGTTCAGTAGGCCAGCTGATTTTTTTTGACACAAATCGAGATAGTACTCTAGACATTTGTGAACTGCAGAAGTTATGCACGTACTCTGTTGTGGTTTTATATGCTTGCTGTACTTAAGCATCTCAGTTATTTTTTTTTAAATAGTTTATTTAAAGAACATACCAATTTTTACTGTCAAATATATCTATGTATTTCTGTACAGCTGAAATAGTTTTATTGCATATTGTTATAACATCTATTAAAAGGAGTTAGACTTCTACAACTTGCCATCTACATAGATAATAAATTATCGAAAGTTAGCACTTGTGTCATTTTTGGTTATTGAACTCCTCCCTACTTATATTGACATAGCCACAACATAAGGTAGCAATAACAAACGGTGCTATTTTGTTAGCATTTTCGTTAAACCTAAGCATGGCAAACTTAGCACAATGCAATTTAGTAAAGCCAAATTCTAATTTTGAATTGTGTCCTATGGCACTACTCTTTCAATATTTTATTGATATTCCAATTAGGAAACTTGCAGAAAAGCATAAGAAAATTATGTAAAAAACATACGACTTTATTCCCAAACACATAGAGCAACACTCACATTCAATTAAGATCAACTCTCCTATAAAAAAAAAAAAGGTGGGTAAATAAGAGAAGAGGAAAATTATGTTCCCGAGCGAAGGGGTCCGAATACAAAGCAGCAGCCTGTTTTACACGGGGGTATCGCTGCCCACTGGGAGGCAGAGAACTGACGCAACATTGCATTTAAAACTCCCCGCGAGATGAAATGTTGGCATTGGTCACACGCCACGCGCACGGGCAGCGATACAGAGAACCGCGCACTACTTGACAAACCTTGCCTTACAGCGCTTGCCTGTTAGTCCTGAAACAACTGGCTTTCCCTTGTCCTATGCACCATTTTAAATAAAAGGTTTTGCAATTAATCCGCTTTTCAAACTACACTTTTGACAACTAGATTACTGTTAATAAGGTTAAAGAGTGTGTATTTTACCAGCTTTTCTGTGCTGAATTACAAAACAGACAATTTCCTTTCCTATCCCAAACACCACGCATGTACACAAAGTTCTAGGAAAAAAGGGATAAAATAAAAACTTGCTTGCAATTAATTTAATCAGCTTTCAATTACTGTCAGGATAAAATCCCTAAGACAAGTTCCCCGTCATAAGCTAGCACCAGTACATGATTGATGAGATACGACTTTCAACAGCTAGAATGATACATTCAAAAGCACCAGGAAGAGTTAAATGCTCAACACGTACAGAATTTTTCATGTAAGTTGGATAGAAATTTTTCCTCAATTTTTCTGCACTCATAGCTTCTATTTCTTCTCTCACTATGGACAAGGAAAGCTAGTAAAATTGTCCACTTGTTCAAGACATGTTCGTTTACCGTCCTGATACTGCTACTTCATAACCTCAATTCTCATTTAAGACAAAAACTTGTATTTTTTAATATATTTTTAAAACTGTATCTATACTTCTGACAGCCAGTACTCCTATGGGAGTGATAATTAGATACTTATAAAATGATGTTGAAAAATCTATTTTTTTTTTGTCAATTAATAAAGACTTTTCATACAGAGCACTCACATCTCCACAAAAGAACTGTTCAGAGGGGGGTGAATTAACAGCTCAGCAACTGTTTCACTAAGCTTCATGACATACACAGAAATGATGGCTCAAGCTACAGCAGAAAATTAAGTTCACCACAGTATCATGGTTACCTTGCTGTCTGACCCCTGAATTTGGGATCTCTAGGATTTAATTATGTATTTATCCCTGCACATATATGACAACGATAGAAAGACACAGGGTGTTTCTATATGTAACATGTTGATGCCAGCAAACAGCTAAGTTCAAAATGAAAATAAAAAGATCAGAGGTGTTTGCACCTGCAAGCCACCAGACACACACAGATGGAGGCAGGCTTCAGCCAACAGCAGCTGAAAACAGCCTCCATATGGCCAATGCAAAAAGGAGAAGGGATACCCCCCCCCCTTTTTTTTTTTTTTAAAATATTTTTTTCTTTTCTTCTTTCTTCATTTCTTTCAACAAGGTTGTGTGTTTGGCCAGGTCAGCCAACTTCCTGCCCTCAAAGACATTCAAGCACCAGCAACAACACATGATGAAGGCAAAGTTACCTCTTCTGAGAGGCCATCTTAAGTTCAAGATCCGACCTCTATGCGGGGGCTGTGCTGGCCTGTCTTGCCTCCTTTGCCACCTGCTGCCTCCTGCCACCCCTTCGCACAAATGGGGCCACTTTCTGGACCTGCTGGGAGCCAGCTCAGGGAACCAAACCAGGAAGAAAAGCAGCTCTCAGCCTGCACACTGCTTCAGCTTTGCCAGCCACGCAAAGCAAGCTCCTGTCAACACGTGGCTGGGTGGCCAGCTCCTCAGCCCATCGCAGGCCACAAGGCCGCAGTAACTGCACCTGGCTGCCTCATTTAACAGTGGTGGACGCCATGGAGAGCACACCCATGTAACATGTATGTGTGTGTCGTGATGTCTGAGCACAACAGCAGGACCGATGTTTCCATGGTTCTTTAAAGGAGCTGTTGTTCTCCCTCACAGATAGACTTCTACCTTCCACATAACTCCACAAGGGGACAAGAACATTTTAGATAAAGACAAGATCCATGTGAACAAAAAACTTCAGAAAGGCACCGTGGAAACTGCCTCCACAGTGTCTTTCTGACAGAGTTCCACAAATTCACTAACGTAAAATTAGATTTTACATATTACTTATGAAAGACTTCTGTTCAAATGGTTAAAAGATTGAACTCTCGTAATGGTACAACAGACAGAACTAAGGTAATTAGGGTACCTCAAAAATGGATAAAAGTGTTATTTAATTTTTTCAATGTAAAACTTTCCTGGAGCTCTACAGCCTTTCTTCAATGTTCTTTCAAGGTATTCTGGCATATGCTGATAAGTATTTGAACTGATATTCTTGCAAAATAACTTGTCTTGGAATTCCTTTAACTTAAAATAAAGGCTGTCAAAGAAAAATACCCATGTACACACCATATGGCAGCCTTCCTTCACACCTACGTATGAAAACAAATTATAGATATGTTACAGGAAAGCTATGGTGATTATCCCATCTTGTTTACCTACATGCCAGGACTATATACACCAAAGTCTCTTTCCAAAGACCACCTGACACTTTTCCTACTCCTTCTGTCCAGATTTCTTTGAGTATCATCTAAACGTCGCCAGAACAGAATCCTACTGCACACGGTGCAAACACCAGGAGGCTGTGCTCTCCAAAATTTGCAAGAGTTTCTTAACAGCCTGTTGTAATTTCTTGTTTACTATCATTGCTATTTATTGTTATTTTGGGAAGGTCCTCAACTAGTCTGCAAAGGTTAGAAAAACTTTATTAAGATATCGTGCCTGAGAAACCCTGTCCGTGCATGCTTTTCAGGAAGTCTAACTGGTGTTTTTTTTTTTTTTTTTGTGCAGCATGTGTGTGATCAAACTGAAAGATATCCTCATCTTCTGTTATTCCACTGTAGCTGAACAGGCAGTGTTCATTGTTGTGTTTTTTTTTTTTTTTTTTGAAAGGTCACAGAAAAACATCTACCTGATTGATGAGACCTTACCCACTTTCTTCTTCCTGTCCAACCTACCCCTCCGTGGGCCACGTGGCTGTACTTCAAACAATGCCACTGATTGGGTACTTAACATTGATATTTGTGGCAAAGTTTGATGAGCCCTTCAAGCATGACTGAGATGTAATTTTTTAAGCCACTTAGTAGCTACTTGAGAGCTGTTACGGAGATCTACAGTAACAATACAGACATTCCTTGAGGGTTGACTCTGGGTAGCTTCCCTGGCAGATATAAATGCTAGTGCTAAAATGTCAAGGATTTATAATTATGATGGCGGATGCATAAAACACATAAAACAAGCCTTATTAGGGTTGATTGAAGTAAATACACCAAAGGACATTTTTCCTTTCTTCTGTAAAAGATTCATGTTCAGTGCTATTTGTAGCCTGTCATACTCATTATGTTTTCATGTGAAATAGCTTCTGAGTTTTGCTAGATAACAAATGCCCTTTGTTTTCATTCCTCCTCTATCCAAGCAAAAAGCAAATGGAATGAGGACTTGAAAATTCACAAATGATTAGTTCCTTCCTGGTTACCTTGAAGCTGACTACTTCCACCTGTACAGACTTTACAGAGAACTAGCTAATTTTGGAGAGTCCATTTAAAATAGTGCTATAAAATGTAGTAACTACTGTTAAAGACTGCATTTGTGTAATTGTAAATAAGCACTTGAACTGTGATATTTTAACTAAATTCCACTCTAGTGAGTGGGACAAACAGAGCAGCTTAGGTTGGAAAGGACCTCTGGAAATCACCTGGTCCATTTTTTCCACTGGAAGTAGGGCCATGCTGTCATTTAGCTCAAACTTAAAAGTTGGCTTAGTTTGCTCAGGGTCTTGCCTAACTCTCTTCTGCACATCTCCAGGTACAGAGCTCTCAAGTCTTTGGCTAATTTGTTGTGGTGCTTGAACACTCTCATGAGACAGAAATGTTTCTCATACCTAATCAGTCTCCTTCATGGCAACTTAACACCCGTTACCTCGTCTCCTCACTGTGGACTTTCAAAAAAAGGTGAGGTGGAGTCTTCCCTACAGACGGTTAACTAGCTGTAGACAGCAAGAAGATGCTCCCTATTTGTTCATTCGCCCTCTCCCCACACACCACACGTTCCAGCCCCAGACTGTACTGGTGGCCTGGTGCTGAGCTTGCTCCAGCAAGCCGATGTTTCTCTTGCCCAAAGGAGAAACAAACAGACACAACAACCTAGCTGTGGTCTCACAAGTACTGAATAGAGTAGAAGAACTGCTTTCCTCAACTTGATGGCTACACCTCTGCTAGCCTGCTAAATGTGTATGTAGCCTTCGTAGCTGCAAAAATATGCTGCTGACTCCTGCTCAGCTTATTTTTCACCTGGGCCACTAGGTACAGGCCCTTCTGCAAACCTGCTTCCTGTCTACAGATATGACCCTTGCCATTAAACCCGAGTAACTTCTATGAAATCAATTAGGTTAAAAATTAAGAAGTCAGACCAACTACCAAACCACTCTTTTCCCCTTGCGCTCTCGCTGATTTGACAGTATGAAATGGGCAAAAATAAGTTTCTGCTTCAGCCACAATTACTTAATGACAGCATACAAATTAACTATTTGTTTTTAAACGGCTTTGATCTTTTTAGAGGACACTATGGGATGGGAGAATGGAACTTAGGGAGTAAAAAAAAGCACAAAATACTTGAATTGTGAAACCCATCAGGAAGTGTAAAACCATCTGTACAGCACAACACACACGATGACTTTCGTTAGTAGACAGGCTTGATAAATGTTGGGATGTTGCCACACGTCATACAGTTCTCACACTGTGTTTCTGTCTGTGCAGAAAAACATTTTGGTATTTACAACTGTCAAGAGTCCTATTCTTACTGATGCCTAGTTTAGTGAGACTGCATTATTTGCCCTGCCTCTGACAGTTTATGTGTCAGGCTCCAGAAAGGCAAAAGTAAGCTTACAAAACTGGTTGTCACCTTGATGAGGAAAGGTCTGCCTGTAATGATAAACTAATGCTATCAGTCTCTACTGGTTTGTTGTTATTAATTCTGTCAATAAACAGTAGTCCCAGTGGGTTTCAAGTGCACTGTAATAATGCATACACGCTCTTCCGAAAAAAAGAGAAAATTTTGCCTTTCGTGCAGTAACCTCATTTTCCTAAGAGTCATGACCCCACATGCTTGAGCAGCAGCAGTGTGTTGCAGCTGACCTTGACCTAGAGCAACCACGTCCCTACAATGAGCTCGTAAACATCATGGCACTTTTATGCCTAACATCTGAGAGGAAAAGGGAAAACAAACAGAAGAGGGAAGAAAAGAGTAGTTTAATGTAAGTGCAACAGGAACATCATAGAAATCCTTGGAATTTATGTAACAACTGGCTAGTTCGCATGCTTTGTGTTACCATACTCATTAAAAAATATTGCGAGGTCAACCACTGTCACTCAAAATAACTTTTTCTATTTTATTTATTTATTAATTTTTACATGCAAACCAATTTAAGAAGTCTACCACAACCGAAGAATAAGCCTTCTATAAAGTTATGCTCTCTCAGAAGACCAATAAAACACAAAATTGTGAAACATTCTGAAACTTTAAAAGAAGTGTGGTGGTTCCAAACACTGCAGTTCCAAAAATATATGTTCTCAAATGAACCATCCGAACAGAAGGACTAGAAAAAAATATTTTGACTTGACATCTTAATGCACCATTACTGTGAAAACAATGAAAGTAAAAGTAAAATTTCCAGAGACAGTCACAGCTCTGGCAATAACAAAAAACCCTTCAGTGACAATTACTCATTTCAGCAATCAGTTCATAACAGACATCCTACTGCTGCCTTGCTCATTATACTCCTTAAAAGAATGATCTACATATTATACATTTCAGTCATTTTTTACCCAAGCATTAGCTGCCCACAGCATAATTTCATAGTTAGGTTTCTTAATTTCTTCGTAAACAAATTCAATGCTGACATCATGTTCAAGATTCACAGCAAAATTTAACATACTATTTCAACATTTTCCAACTCAAAATTCAGAGCACAGCTTTTGAGAAAACCTTATTTGCAAAGTCAGTAACAGCTACGTACATATACCTATATGTTATGCACCCCTTGGACCTAAACGTGCTTGCAAACAAACATCATCTCACAGATATATACATATATATATATATATATATATATTATATATACACGCCTTTCTACTATCTACACATTGGTACTTGCTATTCAAATACTAACACAGGCTATTTAAACAAAACACATAAGATAACCACCATTCAAAAAAATTACAGCACTAGGAATGGTCTTGTCCTTCCACAGCAGTGCAGGATCCAAAATATAAAACCAAAACATACTTTCCGTGACATTTATAATTGTTCACCAAATGGATTTTGACATGTTCCTCACTTCCAAGGCTGAATTTCAATGCCCTGTTAAGTATACTGTTAAGCATGTATTTGATGAAGAGTTTTATGAATTTAACTATAAATAGGCTGACTAAAGTCTGACCTCCCAACAATGAATAAAATTATCTAAGCTTTTCTTATGGAGACTATCTCCTGTAAGACAAACCGTGAAAGAAAAGGAAACTCTTCTATCATATTGAATAGAGTGTACAATACTGAGCATGGTTTCATACCTATGCTAATTAAACAAACTCTTTATTAGATAATTTAGAAAAAAAAACACCAAATAAATTGTACCAGAAAGTTGAATTCAATTAACAGTTACATTACTAGGTGAAATAACCTAAATATTGTTTTAATGTGATCTGAAGTTTTCAGTTTTAACATCTTCATGCTTAGGGCATAGTTGAGTATTGATTGCAGCAGTTTGAATATTCTGCAAAACAGTGATATGTCTTGGGAATAAATGACTTCAGACTATTCAGACCATTACTCAGAAATTTCATGTGTGATTTTTCATAGAAGTTTGTTCCTTCATTTTCCACTCTTCATTACAAATGATAAAGGGACCTATTCATAAAGCAAAGCATTTTTATGAAGAAAATCTCAAACTGAATGATATACCAGGCTCCACTTTCAAAAATAAGCTAAGCTACTCAATAAACAGTGCAATGAGAGAGGAGTAAAATCTTTTCAGCTAACAGAAAATTCTCCCAAAGCGTTTCAGGTGTCATGAATTTTTGAGTATCTTGAATATCATGAAAAGCCATTAGAACTGGAGCCACAAGACTAGCCAAGTATTTTAGCCTTCCCCAGAAAAATAAACATGGCTATTCCTCTACCCATCTGCATGGAGGTTCTCACCAGACCCCACAAAAGGGAATTTGTGTTTTCCAAGCTTTGTTATTAGTTCTCTTATGGATTCATCAGAGAATCACATTTGCCTTTCTCACTGCCACATTGCCTAGTTACCTGCCGTTATTCTAACAGTCTGAAACACGTGAACCTTGAGGCTGGCAAGAAATGCTAACAGAACTGTTGATTCTGTTCTTTCTCGACTTTTATGGAGGATTTTTGAACACATTTATTCCCCTCCAGTAAAAACAACAATACCCTAAGAGAGGGACATTGTTGGTCCTCTGAATCAGCTCCTCTGCAGGTATGGTTTCTATTTCTTCTGCAGCTCCAGCATTCTGCAAGCAAGCCGTATCTCCGTAACAGCACACTTTTCTTCAAGGCTTCCTGGGCTTCCCAAAACCCGAGGGGGAAGAAAGTCCACAAAGTTCCAGACAAGATAACACACATTCATGCTGCCTTGAATCCTTATCCTCCAGTCAAATTATCTTCTAAGAGACCAAGAGTGTTTTTTCACACTTAACTGAAATCAAGTCTCCTGGGTTCCTACCCAGTGTAAGTCAAATAGATTTCTATTAGTAATTCAGCAGGCACACACACTGCAGAACTTGACACTGCCATTTAGGAAGGTCTCCAAAATAACTTCACTCCTAATTTAAAGATGCGGATGCCCAAGATGCTACAAAGCAAACAAACCACACAGACTGCAGTGATGAAGGGGAGCCACAGCTGGCAAACCCCAAGGTGCCCGCTCACCATTCTGACACGAATTGAAACGAGAAAGGTTTAAGAGGCAAAAAAAAAAAAAATGCCACTCCCTCCACCCTTCTCTCACTGTTTTATCTTCTGTTTACAAGCTGAACCAGGGACCCGTGGTGCGGGGCTGCAGGCAGGCACCCAAAGGCCAGGCCCAGCCCTGTGCCCAGCTGGGCCCTGCACAGTGACGATGAAGAGCTGATCCCAACAGAAATCTGCCTGTTCCCCAAAGACAGAGGCAATCTACCAAACATCTCTGAACAGGACATTACAACAGAGGTAATTTATCACCTGGGGTGAATGGAAAATGACTATTTTTTCCAATCACAACAGCATTTGAAGTTAGAATTAGTTTTAAGTTACTTTAGCCTAACACAAGTCAAACTCAAAGACATTACAGCACATCGTGATGGGCCCACAGCACAAACAGCAGCTTTGGCCAAGTCTGGTAAAAATCTTTTTGCACTCTCGTTTCCTACGTGTTGTTTACCTGGGGAAAATACAGCATTATTAATCAAAATGAAGATTGGAGAGCTGTGCTTTCCAGTCCTTGGCCTCTTGACCTTGAGCACAATGAAGGGGAAGGAGGGCAGCCCCATCCTCTTCCCTGGGCTCCGGGCCAAAGTCACTGCAGCCATGAGGGCAGCTCCTGCCGGCCTCCTAGCTTCTGCTCACCTGCCCTGCTTTCAGACTGGCAAGAAGCTCCGCAACTTCTGCTGACCCAGCAGAGCTCTTCATTTTTGGACGTGCTACCCTGCTCTCCCGGGATTATACTCATTTATACTAATTGTTTCTGATCTACTCTTCAACTGCAACGTACAGCACAGAGAGAGGTAGGCTACTGTGCGATCGGTAAGGTAATGCAGGATTCCACAGCCACTTCCTAACCTCCACAGGATTGCTCACAAATAGCACATCCCTGTTTTTTTTTTGTTTTTGTTTTTGTTTTAAAGGAAGCTCAAGCTATCAAAGAGGAGAAAGCCTAGAGCAAACCACATGGAGCTAGAGCTTCCTGAAGAGACAAAATGGTGAGCTCCTGACAGCCATCACTGCCACTTCTAGGCACAGAGCACATTCTCTTCATCTCCGTTTATCTAAGCTATTCAATTCAACAGTAAGTTTGTTCAAAATGAAAAATCTGATGAGAACTGAAGAGCAGGGAAGCTTGCTAGTCTTATTTCTTACAGCCCATGAAGAAAATTACATGCAAAAGCTGAGCACCAGTAGCTCCAAGACCTGAAAGACTCCTCCTGGTCTCATCTACTCTTATCAGCTGTACAGTCCATCATGCATCATCTACAAACTGCCTCTGTTCAATACAGCTTTAAATGCTAAACTCTTGCTAAAACTCTTTCCAATACATATACAGAATGTTTCCCATTTTTTTCTCAACTAAAACTCATTTCTCTGCAGCTTTAATTGAACTCCAATTTCTAAAACTAGCTTGACACAAGCCATGAAGAAATTAATATTCTACTAAATAAGAACTGTCACTCAGCATTTCCTAAGCTAAATGTAAAAATTAAGACTGAATAAATGTATGCTAAGTATCACCGCATAAATATGCATATAATGCATTTTTCTCTTCATAAAGTGTTAAATTTAATGTAAAGATATTTAATTGCACATCAACATTTTAGTCGTGATCAATCACTGAAAATCAATTTTTTTTTTTAAATAAATGGAGAAATATATTTAATTCAAATCCAATTACTTTAAATATATTTTTGTTTACTTCACAATCACTTAGACTTGAGTTGGTTCAGTCTCCAGTTAAGAAAAAGGATCTCAGGAATCAATCGGTGTACCAAATTTCTCATCCAAAGGTGCATCACTGAGGGTTTACTCACAATCTCTTTACAGAAGGGTAGTGTGGTTTTTTTTTGATGCCATTAAAATATTCCAATCCTATTAGGATGCAAATTTAAAGGGGGTAGAAGGAGCACACAATGCCATTAACATTCAAAAATTTCTTGGTCCCCATTATCAGATATTAATTCTCACATTAACTGATGTTTGGGGGGGGTGGGGGGGAATGAACAAATCCATTAGCAGCTGCATTACAAGTGAACAAAAGAGGCAACAACTGCTGATGTGATTAAACACCTGTCCCTTTTTGAAAGCTTCTGTATCCAAGAGCACCAAATGCGCCAATCCAAATGTCACTTTGCACCAGGTAGGTAGGCATCCCTTCCTGTAGGATACCCCTGACAGCTATCCCTAAACCTCAGTAGTTTTAGCAAGCCTCCAAAACCTGGCAGTCATTTTTAGCAAGCCTCTAGATGGTTTCCTTTAACACCTTTTAAAGACATGATACAATACTTTTGAGGGGAAGAAATAAAGAGGACCATGTTTGTGCATGCAAGGAGCTAGATCGGGCTCCAGCAAGGCCAAGACAGCAGGAACAGCCCCAGACACCTCAGCTGGCTCGAAGCATCCTTATCTCTCTGCCCACGTGTGCCTATACTACAAGAACAATCCTGTACATGCTTCTCGATGGCATATAAACCTATGTGATCGCGTTTGTGGGAACAGTCCAAGTAGACTGCCATTTCACAGGGGGAACAATACCAAGCAAACAGCTAGATTTAATTACTGACAGAGAAACAGCACTTTTCCTCCCTAGTGGTGACTTCACTCGCAGCTGAACATGGATGAATGAAAGGTAGATCCTATGTGATAAACACGTTTGTCAATATGACTTGCATTCTCTTTCTTACAAATCCACAAGTCAGATTCTTAAATGAGTATTACGTAAACAGAAATCCCATAAATTCACAACACATCACTGTTGTAGTCACATTCCCGGTCCCTGCAGGAGTCTAGTGTTACGTTACTTCACCTTAGATGTGTCAACAAACTCGATTTGTCTATAAATCTCCCTCAAACATCATTGGAATTGGTTCAAGATGCACTATACATCCAAGCAGGTTCACCAATATTCAGAAAGTGACTCAACTGATATTTCCTTGGAAATTTGTTTAAAAAAAAAAAACACAAGTACATCATCTTTATCGCTGACCAAGGGAGATTTCCCTGCATCACCAGAACCTTCTTCCACATCTTACGAACGTGGAGGCTGCTGACCAGCGTGAGCCCCTCTGAGAAGCCTGCCACTTCACACGATTCCCTCACAACTGCTCACATCCCCAGTTCATCATCACCGCCGGGGGGCTCAGCATAGAGGCTGAGGGCTGAACAGACTGCCTCCAACCTTATTTTGGAACCCTTTCAGTATCCTCCTATGCTAAACAACAACATAGTAAATTAAAGAATCTATATCCACACTCAATATATATTATGCAGTACAAAGAACTACCCTATATTTATGAGATAAAATGTTTTTAAAAGCAAAACTGCTACAAATCCCCCTTCTGGTTCCACTGTCGTCATAGAGGTTCAGATGTCTCTAACAATACGGCAAACTGATAATCTATGAAATTTAAAGCACACAAATACTACTTGAAGCATCCTAAAAAGAAACATGAACTAAAAATTATCTGCTAGTAAACAGGAATAAAAAGCACTTGATAATTTTATTATTCAGATTGTTTCTTACTGCAAACAATGCAAAAGAATATGGAGATTTTCTCCATATTATTAGTGGAAGACATTACATGTGTGTATATATATATATATATGCATATATATAATTTAATGCATATATAAATGCATTTTATATTTCCACAAATAAAAAAATACAGAACACCTACAAAGCAATTGCTTGAAACTAAGTAAAGCAGCTAAATCCTAGACCCCCAGCAGACAAACCACATAGAACAAGCACGCTTAATATGATCAATATGGCACACGTGATAACTCAAGACAGTGACAAAGAAAGGCCACAAAAATAACCAAGTAAAAAAAAAAAACAACACAGAATATACATTTTATGAACACTTTTGAAGAATTAAAGAATTACCATTCCTAACTTCAGAAATGAACATTTAAGGCACAGTGAAGTTTATTTATTCAAGATAGTGTGGGATATCCAGGACAAACGTGGCAATTAAATCTACTTTTCTCAAGTCCCAGGTTACTACTATAGCCATAAATTACCTTTCTTTCTTACCAACACTTTTCATGTATAGTTCAAGTGCTTTACAATATCCTTACCTTAATTTTACAAATAGGCAAAGCAATGCACTGTGTCAAATCCTTTACCTATGACTGCCCACAAAACCAGTGAAACATCTCTCTAGCGAAGGTCCAGCATGGAACTATCACATATACCACAGCATCCCTGCGGTCCACTGTCAGCACCCCTGCTACAAGGAGCAGTAAGAAACTTTATAGCCTGCTCTTTTGAAAAGGAAAAATTACTTCAACTTCATGATCCAGCCTGCTGCATGCACAAGTGAGCAGATTCTGCACAAGTAGAAAGGCATTTGTAATCAGAAGACTTCATTCAGGATTTCAGGTGAACCTTCAGTTTTCAAGAACACCGACCTACCTCCTAAGGAGTTCACAGAACTGCGCTATTCTAAGAAATAGCATTAGAAACCCCACCACACATACATAAATACTTGCACTTCAATTACTTGATGAAATGCTTTATTTGGAGAATAAATAGTCACGTCTAGAGAGACCTGTGAGCATCACTGACCAGAATCCACGTGCTCTCCAAAAAGCGTGATTCCAGCCTGGGGTTTTTCCTTTCTTTGGGAACAGAATTCTCACACCAAGAGATGGAAAATTCAGAACTGCCAATTCCAGCTGCGGAAGCTCTTCCTCTGACATCTATATACATCCTAAAATACAGACACTTAGCTGCAATACTCATATGTAGAAGGTGGTGTTAGAAAAAAAAATCTTCAATATCTATATGGCTGACAAGCATAAAATAGTCTGAATTTTTTCATAAAATATATATTTCTCAAAATTCATCAGTTTTATGACAGATCAACACTACATCCTTTCCCAAATCTCCCACTTAAGTGCACTTTTACAAAGAGGGAATAAATTTCGACAGCCTTTATAAAGCAGTTAGGTCTTTCGCAACCCATCATCACTGTTTCTATAAAGTACCAGAACAGTAGATACCAGTATTTCAGAGTAGGCAAAAAAAAATGCAGAAACCAAAGAAAATGCATAATTCAATAGGTAAATACTAATAAAAATGCATGACCAAATTCTTTACATGTGCTATGGGGACTTAAGTCTCAAGGTCTTCAAATCCTCTAGAAACAGTCACTTTTCTTTGCTGTATGAGAGGGATTTCAAAACACAAAAAAAGCATTAACAGGTCACTGGAGAAAACAAAATTAGAAAATACACTTTCAATTCAGTTTAGGCAAAAGTGCTGCGAAACAACCTCTGTGGGAAGTAACAGATGAACACCTATAGTATGCTCTAGCTTTCAGTAACTGGCAGAACTCACAGAAATATTCAAGAGTCACTTAACAACAGCTTTGAAAACTTCCAAGATGTACTGGAGAAAAGTTAAAAAAATTCAAATCCACAAGTAAATGAAAGATATGAGCAATCACATTAAAGGCAGGCATATACGAAATGTGTCCTGTAATTTAAATATATACATATAAACTTATAGGGTGCATTTAAAAATGAGGGAAGAGAACAAATAGAAATACCTTCTCAAATTTTGATCACAGAGAAGAATTCAATTATAAATGACAACATTTTAATGAACCAGTACTGATTAAAATCTTTTTTTATGAAAAGGTATGCAAAACCAACAAATAAAATGCATCAGAGCTGTGTAAAGATCAGTAGTTTAGCCTCAGTGTTATCTACTGCACATCTGCCACACTGCATTATCTTACTACTCAAGCATCATTTTTGCATTTCAATGTAGTAGCTCTATCAGATTAATGCCCAAGACATTTCAGCTGTGTTTCAAGTAAATAAGTGGACATACAGGAATATTATGCATGGCCTGTATCATTGACACTAAGCAAAGAAAACGTGATTAGCACCAAATTGCATCTGACAGGGGAATCAGAAAGCTGTCAAACACAATGACATGGATTCAGTATTTAGAAGGTAAAAGGGGGAATAAAGAAGCTGGCCAGTCTGGCATGGAGACAGCAATAAAACACAACAGCTATGATAAATTAATTCATTTACTTATGAAAAATTAGAGGCTTCCACACACAGCTCTCATTTATAATCTTGTCAATCTGGCAGAGTAAATAAAAAGCCTATACAATGCACACAGTGGGAGGGAAGAAAGAAACAAAAGAGGGGAAAAAGCAAAACCAGATTTTTGCATTTAATCTAACAATAATTTCTTACATTAAACCACACTGGACGGAGCCTTTGATAGGCAAGACTAATGCAAGGATACATTATAGCAGTGGTTACTGTATTTACCACAGACACACAGTATCAAAACAACAGTAAGGCTGAGAACACTCAGAAGCCATATAAAGCAAAATGAAATTTTCACATGTAATAGATGCTACAACAGGCAACGAGTGGAAGTAAATCCCAAGGACCATCCCTTGACAGAAGCATGAAGGGAAGGGACATCCCGCAGCTCAGGAGCAGAGCTGTCTCTGCAGTGCTTTAGAGAAGGTTCTCCCTGGACCGCCAGGCAGACCCAGCATCTGAAACCTCAGCAGTAATACAACAATGGGAGTCTTCTCAAATGAGACTGTTGTTGTAGTAAGGGGATCAGAGAAATAGCGGCCTTTCAGAGGTGTATTTCAGTGATCACCATGTCTGGGAGTCAGGCGGCAGGAAGAGCAGAGGCAGGCCAGCAGAGCCGAGCCTGTGCCCCTGCAGCAGCCCTCACTCACAAACTGTCCCCACACTACTGTTACCTCTAACCATTAGTTTCTTTTACCATGCATTGTTTTAACCAAATGACTTACATTTTGGTCTACAATTAAGTATTTAGTGTTCAATACATACAATTCAATATTCACACACAAAAATGTGTACTGTTTGACACCTCCTTTGCAAACCCACACATTCTAAGTGTTGCAAGGCCAGTTGGAGGTTCGTTCATGAGTTTCTGCAGGACTAATTCCCATCTAAACTTAACATGTGACCCTCCTGTGTTTGTAGAGCCAGCCCTCCAAATCCAGGCTTCTTGCTGGATAGGTAGGCAGAGAACCAAAACAAAGATAGGAATTGCTTAAAAACCTAAAAGGGGGAGAGGTGAGCAGCAGTAGTGGCATAACTGATTTCCCATGTGTTCATATTCAGAGACCTAGTGACTTTACTTCAAGAACTTTTGTTTTTTCTAGAAACCATATAAATGTATTTTTCCTATGTCCTGCAACTTCAGAACCAAACCTGCAGCATTTCCATAGTGGAATATTTCCTTCATTATAATTTGTAAGTAATGTGTTTTCCACTTAAAAACAGAAGTGGATAGTAAGGTTTCAGGATTAGCCAACAGTTGAGGTTCTCTGCCAATTTCAGGCCTGCTTTGCTCTTCCACCATCACGCTCAACCCAACGAGCTGCCAAGACATCCTGCCTGCACTCGCGATGCCGGCACCCAACACCCAGGAGGGCGCAAGTGACCTCGGGGCAGCCAAAGGCCAGGCTGCTGAAGAGCATTCAGCAACCAACCATTCAACCTTCAGTCGGTCACATTCATGGTCACAACCACAAATGAATTTTTAATTTTTTCATATCTGATTTTTACAATGCCTTGAGAGAGGCAATTTAAAAGGCAGCATAGTATGCATCAGTGGCAACGCAACCAGAATAAAAAAAACAAACAATTGTTACATGACCTCTACATCAAACATCTTAAAAATGAATTCCAAGTTTTCAGCCAATTTCAAGCCTCCAGTAATACAAAACTTGCATATGTAGGAGTTAATATGGCCTGCATGAACTCCTCAGAGTATAACTAGAGCACGGAGGAAAAAAACGATGGAACTGTGGCAGGAAAGTTACAGGAAATAGTGCGCCGTAAATCCCTATACAACATAATGCCAAGTAAGGAGAAGCTGCTTCCCACCTTTTAAATGCCTTGTTAAGCATGTCAGAAGTACGCTCCTTCAGCATGCACACCATTTTATTTTGTCACTACCTGCTATGCTGTGGAAATGCTGCAAATATGCCATGAAAACCAGGCTTACGATTAAACTTGTTGTAGTTTACCCTGGAGCAGAGCATTTACGTTTGTTGCTTTTAAGGTATGTAACTAAAGAAAACAGAGTAAAACATTTAACTGAACAGGTATGTTAAAAAAAAATACCTTCTCTTAAAATACCTATAGCTACAACTGCAAGAAGGTATGGAGCAGATTGTTGCAGTCCAGCTGCCACTGAAAATTTCACAACTGGTCAGGATACAAAGCATAACCAGCTTTAATCACTTATTTGAACAGCTGCTGCTCAATTAAAACAATTTTTGTAAAACATTTTCCTATTATCTTTTCATCTTCACTATTGCAAGAAAGTAACTTTAGCCTAGGACTGAGACAAGGAGCAGATCACAGACAATATGGTAATACTGGAACAAACGCTTATGAGCAGATCAGACTTGAATTAACCATTCTTTACTTCCTTCTCCTTCCATCCTTTAATCTTCTATTTCACTCTTTCAGTACATGCCTGGTACGTTTCACTTGTTAAGAAACTTATGAGCTCTTTATCCTCTTTTCAAATTTCAAGAGAGGCGCAGACATTAAGCTCAGCTGCAAAGCACTGAATTACAGTCTACGTAATTTATTTTCATTTCTAATCCTCATGCTCAAGTAACTGCAGCAAATACTTAAATATTTCAAAATGCCAAATCTGAAGACTTCATAAAACCAAAAATTTTTATGTAAGACTAAATAGGCACAGACTGGGGACCACGACCCACAGTACGTGACCAATTTGATTAAATGTGGGGAATTCTTATAACCTCTGTATTAAACACAGCAAAAAACGCCAGGAATTACAGCTCTGTGCAACTGCCTCCACTGCCCTAGCAAAAAGACGACTGCAATTCGAGGCAAGAGTGTAGCAGAGCTCAGACCATTCACATACAAAGCACATCTCACACCTGCCAGCATACACAAAAACAAGCAAGAGCACAAAAACAGAGAAGGAGAGGATGCGGAGGCACCCAGATGGCACCAAAGCTCATCCACGTGCATGCAGGCTCGAGTTACAGCACTTGAGGCCCACCAAGGCCCACTAGGCACCACTAGGACCCTAAATGGTTTCAACACTACCCCTAATGCCACCACAGCAACAAATTTCTCTGTATTCACCTCAAGAACCACAAATACTTTGCTCTTCTCCTCCAGGGAGCCACAGATGACTCAGAGCAGCAGCTGCCTGCAAAAAAAGAAACTGAGAAATGGTAGTGCTAGCCGCAGGGAAATCCAGCACGCAGCCCGCAGCAACGGCTCTCCTCTCTGCACTCGGCCTGTCTGAGCTCCACCCAAGGAGCTGTGATCAGAGCTCCAGTCACAGGCTACAGCCTGCTGCAGGACTGCCTTGCGACAGGCACCACGCATGGAGCAGCGCCTTACAGTTCTTTACATAGTCTCTCAATCCAAGGTCACAGCAAAACTGCAGGCAAAGATTTTATTCCCCAAGTACTAGCACTGTAGATTTAACCCAGCCCTGTTCTGGCTCGTGGATCAAGTCCGATCCAATATCCAGACCAGCACAGATCCTCAGCCATCACTGACAGCACCTGCCACCTTTCCTCAGGTTTCTTCAGTGCCTCGAGTCACAATGACATTAAATAGATGCCATTGATGAGGGAAGGGGGAAAAAAAGTGAGGAGACTGTGTGTGTATCTGAAGCCGTCACTCAGCACTATCACTGCTGATTATGCAGAAGATTAAAAGAGCCAAAGCATCCTAGCCCCAGGCAAGTTTGGAGGCTAATAGATGTCTGCTTCTCTAAAAGATGCCACATGGAATCCGTGGGATACGAACACTGTACCATAATGTCTTCTTTGCAAAACTGCACTTAAGGTGCAGAACAGCGATTTCCGGCTTTCGGTACGTGGTAACAGCTGAATTTTGAGGCAGCAAACAGATCATTCACTTAAGAAAAACATCTCAGAAGGAAAATTACCAAGTGCTAGCTTGCTCCTCGTGGAAGTCCCTGCGCAGGCTGACACCACGAGGACATGGCTGCAGCACAGGAGGTGAGCGCAGGTAACAGCAACAGGGGCCCGGGAAGGGCAGGCAAGGGCTGGGAGCCACCACGCAGCGTGCCAGCGGCCTGCTGCTGCACCTCCGCCAGAGCTGCTTCCAACTCCATGAGCCTACAGGGAGCTCATGTGTAACCGTGCATGCCGTTTGAAACCGAGAGGCACTGTAAAGTGGAAAAAAAAATTGATAAATAAAAAAAAGATCAGTGAGCTTCCCCCACACAGTGACTTGACACAGCTGGAGCTATTCCCCTTATTCCCTGCTCCTCACTCCCACGCCAGCAGCAGGAAAAATGACAAGCTCTCAGCAAAGAGGTGCTTATTTGAGATACAGCACTTCCATGACCATGAAAAATCTTATTTTCCCCATCTTCCCCAATTTTTTTTACTCCCTCAGCCTGGCATTAGGACATCAAGGGTGGCCTGCATAGATTAATCTTTCACTTTCAATGCAAATGCCTTTTTAAAAAAAATAAAGAGATGGAAAAGCCAACAAGAACAAATCCAATACAACACTTCCAGTAAAATAAGTTCTTAGAATTTATTTTCCTGAAGAAAGGAAACCTGACAGTCCTTTAAAGAAATGCACCAATGCAAAACTAATGATAAAATAAATTGTTCACCTTGTCTAGTTTGCAAGCATTTCTTTACATAAAATAAGGTATTAGCAAAATAATGACTGCTATAAAATATTTTTCATTGAAAGCACATGTATACAAATTGACAGACAAAATGGTAGCTAAAACAAATTTTTAGTGTTAAAGGTGAAATATTAGCTGAAAAAAAAGGTAAGAAAATTCTAACTTAAGCTTTTCTATCTACACTTCTCATGTTACATCTAAACTTCAAACAGAAAGCGACGTTGCATCATCCTCCATTAAAGTAAGCATGCAAAATAAGTCAGGCAAAACAGAACTGTGAGCAATGTGTCAGCAACACCTTTTGATTTCTCTGCTTCTGTCAGCCCACATCAGAACAACAGCCTAACTCCACAGTAGTAATTGACTAAGTTTGTGATTTCCAGTCTGCCTGTACCGTGGTACAGCAACTTCCCTGAGTTTCTTGATGAGGGAAGAAAAAAAGTCCTATCTCTCGAGAAGCAATTAAGACTGAAAATAACAGCATTCCACAGAAGGGTAAAAAGAGCAGCATCAGATAAATATAGAAAAAAACAAACAACTGTTTTAAAAATAGATCTGAGTACTGCAAAAACAAAAACTCACTACGCTTTTCAGAAAATGCCATCCTTCTTGGCACAAAAGCATAGTTTTGTCTGCCATGGGTTCCTGTAAAATAGTCCTTTAACAAGTCCTACATAATCATTCTCAGCTCCAAGAAGGGAACAAGGAAGAGACAAAGAATCATACAGGAATGAGACAAGGGACCCCCAACAAGGGAGTCCTCCCCCTACAAGGGGCACAAAGCCTATTTTTCCATTCTTTGAAACTCACAGGCTTTCCTCTGTGTTTCTGCAATACATCAGGTGTTGATACCTTAACAGTTTTTTGTTGTTGTTGTTCATTTGTTTGGATTTTTTTGTCCCCCCCCCCAAAGTAGTAGCTTTCCACTTCACTTGCTAGTGCTCAGGTCCATGACAAACTATATACTATCCTATTTCGGGAGTCAAAATGCCAACATGAACAATTAACAGACAGCTTGTGAACACAGCAGTCTATCAACCACTCTGGAGAAGACAGTGGGCATCTGCATACTGGGATAAGCTGGTTTTCAATGCTGTTGCTATGCACCCTGCTATGAGCTAAAAATTCTTACCAAATATGTCTTGATCTAAAGGATAATACTGGTTGTTTATAGAAAACAGAATCATTATTGTAGAAATCCCTGAAGTTACCTAAATATTCTTTGAAGGGCTCTATTATTTTTTATAAAGAAAAACACTGGCCAAAGCATCAGTTACTTCCCATTTAGACAACAGAGAATCAGAACACATCCGAGACGCACCTGAGAAATCACAAAAAACACATGAGATGTATTAAATGGTCAAATAAACCCCCTCACTATGGCACTCACATCTGCTCTCCCAGCCTTCTTTCAGTTAAATGCTGTTGGAAAACACACAGAATGCCCTGTAATGCCGATTCATCACTTCAGTACTGAGGAAGTTTTGCTTACATATTCTGAGCAAGCCTAATTCCACTTTGCAGTCAATTTACATTCTCCAAATCTGTACTACTTACATAAAGCTACACATTTCTCTTTGTCACAGGTTACCGATTTCAAGGGTTTCAGGAAATTGTATTTTTAGGACTCACTGGAGGTCTGAGGAATTAGGAAAAGTTTTTAAAAAAAATCTGTCAACATCTGTCTACAGAAACAAATACTGAGCCTGCAATAATGAGATGAGATTTTTTGCTTTATGGACTCGGTATCAATTTTGTAAATTAAAAAAAAAAGTTAGCTTCCTACAAAACATCACTTCTCAAAAACAAAACCCAAGATCCTAGTTATTTTATTTTGCCTAGCACTCAAACTTGAAAAATAAAATAGTTTCCCAAAACCAAAATCTAAAACCAGGTGAGAGCACAGAAAAGGATCTAAGTAGTAACACAATCCATCAGCTTGTTTTTTTGTCTGTTTTTAAACTTGCATCTTCTAACATTTTGATTTTAATCACCTAAACAGAAGCCTAAGACCATGCTAGCTCCCACCGCGAGCCTTGTCTCAGAGCCGCTAACCCCACCCAGAACAGAACATCTCAGCCTTATTTCACACCATAAACTCGCACACCAGTTCAAGTTGCAGTGAGAAGGGAGCTGGCTGCTTGAGAAGCTTGTTAATACAGCCAGCACTGAATCCGCACAAGTTCCCCCATGCTCAGTTTTTTATTTTAGCACACAAATAGGGTCAAGCAGAATTACTTAAAAGAGCAAACATGCAAAGAAAATGTTGGTTTAGAAGCAACCCAGCCAACAAAAAAAAAAAAAACAACTGAGACCTATGACAGGCCAGATGCACCCAGTATTTCAAGTCTGGAGTACTTCATTAGCTCTTTGAACAGGATAGAAACTACCCTGGAACAAAGACTGATCATATTAACCCCAAAAAAAAATCTATCAGAGAGAAACATAAAATATGGACATGCATTAGATCAATCACCAAAAATATCTTTTTATTAATGAAAATTATTATTGTTCAGCAAATAAAATATATTAAGTGTTTCAACTTTAATTTAGTCCTCAGAGCAAAACAACAAAATTTGTGATAGGGGATGCTATACAATCATCTAAAAAATTTACAATATCTGAGTGGGAAAACTGTGAGTTAATGGAGAAATTGAATTTTCACTATTTAAAAGGGGACACAAACATTCTGCTACGACATCTGTTCTTAGGTTCTACCGCAGCAGAAAACCAGAAAACCACCAGAATTTTAGCTGTCAAAACAAATCCTCAAATTAAAGAAAGGAGGAGGAAGTAAGCGCTGAACAATTACACACTTCCAGAAGCACAAGTCTAGCATTTAGTGAGGACAAAAAAAGTATGCAAAGAAGCATGGATGCAGCATTCAGCCAAATGCTGGAACAAGTACTAAATTGGAAAAGCACTCAGATGTACACACAGTTTTACAACAATTTACTGAGATCTGTTAAAAAACCTGAAGTCAGACTCACCAGTTACTTATTGCTGCTGGGGCATCTGAACACATGCTCAAAGGCAGGAACAAAACCCCCTCTGGTCCTGAGTCCACTCACTGTGCTGAGAGCTTCCCAGGTTGCGCCAGCCTCCTCTTCTCACTTCTAACTAATAAAACAACAGGAGGACTACGCAAACACCTTTCCACTTCCATGTGGGATCTGAAGTTATGCAGTAATTATTTCCCATTATCTGTTTGCAAACACCAACAGCAGAGTCAATGCACAAAACTACTTTGTGCACTGATCTGCAACAAGTAACTGAAATGCCACCTGGTGCTGGAACCCCACAATGAGCTGAAACTCAGCAGCGCTGAGCACAGCTTACCCAGCAAAAAGCAGCACGAATCCTGGGCACACGTGGAAGCACTCCTACTTGGGAAGCTACGAGGACTCGCATAACGTAGTGTGCGCCTTCAGTTGTTCATAAACTAGAAAAAGGTATTTGAGTGAGTGCCATGAGACTTCAGTAAATGGCTGTGGAACAGGCAGTGACCACATGGACCGCCCGAATGACAGCATGGACACACATGAGAGCAAAAGCAAGCGGAACTCAACCAAGCTATACAGAGGGACCTGACTCAAGAGTCATTATAGAACAACCAGGAGATGCTTCACTGCAATGTGGTACTCTTAAAAATAATAATTAAAAAAAAAATTCACTCCTTTAATAATATTCTGGATACTGTTAAATTTCAAGAACACGTGAAAGGCAATTACTTTTCATTCACAGATTTTAACTTTTAGTTTTCCAACAGTACTCAGTTTCATTTTTTTTACTTTCTTCATTGTAACCACCTCTTTATAATCAATACATGTGAAACTGCAAGTGTTACAGCACTTATTCTTGGAAGGAGATTTTTCAAAAAAAAATTGTAATAATGCGATGACCTTCCTGAACAATTTATCATTAAGTTTTAACCAGTTGATCTAAACGGAGAAAACTGGAAAAAGGCACTTAAGAAAAACACAACAGCACTGTAAGAAAACTGCAACTTAAGCTGCATATAAAGACCCACTTGCTGCCAAAAACGCAGAAAGTTTGCAGACTAGAGAACCCAACTGCAAAGCAGTAACAAGGCAGAGTCTGCATGCCAGTCTGAAACCAACACAGGAAAAAGAAACTGACCTATACAATCCCCTTTCAACCTTTCTTTTGACATGTTGCAAGCATTTCAAAATAGAAAATGCCACAAATGTAACCAAAGTGAACGCTGGATATAGGAAGTACGAAAGTTTTCTAGTGAAGACAGGATCCCAAAATAACCTCTTGAGAATTACAGTAGGTACCTGCTGAATGTGGCATTGAGTCACATCAATATTAGAACTTCCTGTGGGCACCTAGCCCATCATAAAATGTATTATTCCTCCCTGAGACTAAAGAAAGCCGTCATTGATGGAACAGACTCTTCTGCAAGGGTATACATTTTATAAACCATTTCCATTTCATATGAATGAATTAAACTCTTTGGCTTACATACACATTGTTTTATACTTCTGCTATGGAACTGAAAATCTAATAGTGACACATTGTTAATTCCCAGCAATACCTATAATCAGCAGTTACTACCACATGTGTTAACAGGTGCAAGTCAGTGCATATTTTTCCATATTTTACGAAATATATTTCATGATATTAAAGCAGGTGGGTAAATCAAAGTCTTCTCCTCCCTCACAAATCGAATTTGATACCAGACGGCTGGCACAAATTAGTTTGTGAGCTGATCCAAAATGTTTCCCATTAAAAATAGGAAAATTCTTAACAGTTATTCCCTCCCCCCCCCCTTTTTATTTTTTGCATAACTAAACTAGCTATACCAAGCAGATAAGGAATAATGCTTTTCTGTCCAATTGATTGAGTTAAAGCAGCAAATCAGTTTAAAAATCATACCTTTAAAAGTGTAACAGCTATTTCTTTCTGATCTACCACGCAACACATTTCTTTGCTTATGAAACAGGGAAATTTACAATTGAGAAGCTCTGCTTCTTGACCTTGGACACAGAAGTACCAGTCGTTAGAAAGCAAGCTTCTTTAATATGAAACAATTTTACATTCATAAAGGTCTTAAGTGTTGGTCGTAACTATCACTTTTTTCCCCATCTTCCACATTGTTGTCAATTTAGAAAACCTCTCAAAGCTTTCAGGACTGGTGCTGCAGCTTATGACCCGCTGCTTCTCTCCCATACCCTCTCTCCTTGCCGCAGCATCTTGAGAACAAAGTTTTAGTCTACATTACTCGTTTGGGTTATTGATTCACTGGTGATACTGGGAGCAGAACAAAACCAACTTCAAGCAGCAGACAGTGAGCTGCTTCCAGAAATTACAGTTGGCAATTCCTGTAAAGCACCTACTTTGTGAGAAGCAGAGCAAGGCTTCCAGCACACAAGGCAGAGATGGCAGGCAGCTCCTGCCAGCGCTGCCCATGGAAGCAGGGAGAGTGACCACGCTGCCTGATGAAGGCACTGCCTCAGATGTGTTCGCTGTGATGAGATTGGGACTTAGTTGAACTGAGAAAGCATGCGGTAGACACTGAGTTTTGCATTAAAGATGATGCAATTTGGCTTCAAAGACTATCTCTATTTCTAGGGCAGGTTAAGTCACAACCCCAAAAGGCCAAAGAGACAGGACCTGTGAGACCGCAAGGCCCAGCAGCCCCTCAGCAGCTCACCCAGCCCAGCTCCTGCAGCCCTCTGGGGGCAGCCGTGCAGCTCAGTGCTAACACCCAGCCTCTGGCAAGGCCCCAGCCTTGGAGGTCTCCTCAGGACATACCTGAGGCAGTCGCAGTGCCCGCACTGACACAGACGCAACACGATGATAGCTCTGAAGCAGGGGAAACTTGAACCAAGGAAAGAACTCAGAAGAAAGTTGTTTCCCTTCCCCCCCAGCTTATCATGCAACACTTCAAGTTGAATTCACTCTTGAAGACAGCAACTCACAATGCAGATTCCCTGACACAGGGTACATCAGCTGCATCTTCTCCCTTGGAAAAACTCCAGTAAAACACTCCACATAACTAAACATAAACTAATCTTCCTTTCCTCCTCAGTAAATAATTCTACCTTCTCCCTTATGTAATTGTGATATAGCATTCTGCTTTCCCTCATGGTAATCTTCTTCTGTTCACTCTAGTACCAGAAAGACAATAATCCATATTCTATTACTATTTACTTACATTCCTTCCCCAGTTAAGCTACCGAAAAGGAATAATTCTCCATCACACCCCCAAGGATCAAGACTTCAATATCAGATGTAGATTATCTTGTTATCAAAAACAAAAATTATGAAGTGTTTGTTTTGATGCCTAACAATACTGCAATATTTATTAGGTTGATTGAATTGCAACACTCTAAAGCAGCCTAAGAAACTAAGATTCATATCTGCCTTGGGGAAAAAATGTGTATTTCAAAAAACAATTAAAACTATTTGTGTCAGCCCCTCTGACTGTCACCTTCAACACAGCAAAGTCAAACTATCCATAACTTGCTGTGAAATTTGGCAGAAAAACAACTTAGCTCAAAAATCTGCTGTATTTGCTGTATTCGTTATAGAGACCTTTCACATAGCGTATGCGGACACCCATGCTTACAGAACCCTGGTGCTCATGCTATTAAACATCAATGCAATCTGTGTTTTTATCATCTCCATACTAATCAGATCGATTACTTCTGATATATTGTCCTGCCACACCACTGTAATACTAATCAAACAAATGTAGCCACAGGGAAATTATGCTGATATATAGCTATTTAATATTGCTGTATTATTATTATAATTTTAAATGCTCTTGGGCACCACTGCCACAGGACTTAACAGAGCTGTGAGCAAACCACAAGTACTACACAGGTAGTGCTGCATCTTTTTTTTTGTCATGGCTAACAAATCAGAATATAACCCAAGACAGTAGACCAAGACCAACCTTGAATGAGAAATGAGGTTAGTGATTCTGCTTCACTTCTAAGAGGCAATCAGAGCATACTATTTGAGAACACCCCAAGAGTGCCTTAGGATAACAGCAGGACACTGAGTAACAGCCATTTGTCTGGTCAACCCTTACAGAACTTTTGAGAAAGACATACATAGAGATAACCTTGCAATTAAAAATGTCTTTGTAAACATTACAGCTCTGCAAACTTTTATTACAGTAACTTTCATAGTTAATCACTATCTACTGTAGTATTCCCATAAAAAGAAATTTAACTTTAAGTAGTCGTTATCTTTTGAGTTCTTTCATCTGTAATACCGACTAACATTATTTCTAGAGCTCTATTAATCTCATTTACAGCTAGTAAACCAAGATATAAACTGCATCTATCACTGAGGCATACTTTATATATTACAGAGCTGTTAAAAGCATTCCAGTTCATTTATAGGTCTATTATTTAATGAAGCTATACTCTATCTTAATATATAGTGCCAAAAACTAGTCCAGGAATATTTCTTTATATTGTCCCAAAATGGACTACAAATAGAAGAAAATGTAAAATTGCTTTTGAACATACTCTAATATAGTGTTAATTTTTTTGTTAATCAATATTTCTGAGCATGAAATGTGTGGGTTTTTTTAACAAGATTATTCTTTTTAAAGTTGTTCCCCCCCCCTCCTTCCTCCCTTCCTTCAAATGAAAAGTGTTTCCCCTAATAAAAAAAATACAACATTTATACAGCAGTTTTTGGACCTGGACATCCAGGCTTGAGACACTGAAAATAAGAACGGGGTGAATTCTAGCCCCTGATACTCTCCTAACAGTCCAATGATACAAGTCACACAGCACTAACAGCCTACCAGCCCACACTGCCATGGAAATAGGTTATTCCACAAGCCACTTCGATAGAGGTAACAACTAGATATTTTTCTCATGACACTACTGTCAGAATTACTATGCACACAGATCATTTTCTTCACACAGAGCTTTTTCAACCAATGTGCCTGCAACAGCTTGCCCTGTACTGATGGCACACATTTTGGCCCCCCTTATCTGATGACCACATCTACAACTTGACCAGAACTGACAGGAAAGCTCATCACATAAGAAGGTAATTTAAGTACTCTATAATTGCACAAAGGAGAACAACAATATTGTCTCAATAAGACCAGTTAATTTGCACTCCAGTGGGAATAGGTACTACCTCTGTGTGATGGTCCACAGGTTGACACCACACATCTTTGGATTTACAACCATTTTGTGGCAGAAAGCATCTGAGTTTTGGCCATCACACACTTCACCTACAGTAAAGAAAGGGCCATGGTGGCCATACAGAAAAAAGCAAAAGAAAGTTGCCAGCCAGCAAAAATGATCTGGCCAGCAGCTCATGCAAATCCTGGGAAAATGTGGACCAAGACATATGGTGAGTGACCTCTTTTGGTGAACCAGATTCCACTTGGTTTATTTACTGTGAAGTGAGTACAGCAGTAGTTCTGTATACATTAAAAAAGCTGCTTCTTTAAACAGAAACATAGCAGGAGGAGAAAGGAAGAATATTCTAGAATATTGCTAAAAAATCCTACTTTCTATAGACAGAGCCATAAATATTTAACATGTTTACTACACTGAGTACTTGATGCCATTCAAGAAAATAAAATGGAAGAAAACTATTTTTTAGAAGTATAGATTAGTGCTGTTCCAAAAGTATTATTACTGATTTCAAAGCACTTGAACTACCACATCTGAATCATCATCTCCAAAAAAAACACCCTTTAAGCAAAAATAATATTTAGAAAAATGTTTGGTTTAACTACTGCTTAAGGTAAATACAGTATGATAATGAAAATCCAGAAAATTATTCAGAAACCACAGAAGCTAACCCTGGCTTCTTAGGACACAATCAACAGAAACTTTGAACTTAAACTAGATTGTGTTCTTAATTTTACACAACAATACTTCCAAACTGCTGTAGCAGTAAACAAACTATAGCCAGTTGTTATTCATTCAGATCAGGAGTGAATAACACTCTTAAATACTCCCAGACCTCAAAAGAGCAATACCGTAGAGAAACTGTTCAGATGAAGACAAGCTATGTGTCTGAATCCACAAATGCTTTCAGCCAAGAGCTGATGAAACCCAGTTGCACACCATCAAATATCTGTTTCATAAAATCAGAAGGTTCACAGGTCTGCTGCAAAGTCCAGACCCCACACCTCAATGCCCTGATTCCCAGGCAAACAACTGGACAGGCATAGTGCAAAGAACAGCTTGAATTGCCCAGAGAGCTGTGATGTTCACACAAAATTAAAAATAGATAAATGAAGAAAAATCCTGCTACTCTGGGTTGTATTTCAGCTCCACGTTTCTGTGTCTCCCCTCTCCTTGGTTTTTAATACCCATCACTTGAGTATAACGAGACATTTGCTGCTCAAGAGTTGATCGGCTCCTGCTGCTTATTCCTCACCTAGTATCTCTGCCTACCATGGCATCATAATTAGGGCTGTAGGGATGATTAGGTTCCCAGCCATTAGAGGCAGGACTACAAGTGGGCGCAGCCAGGCGTTTTCCCTTAGGCGGGGGGAGATAGGGGAGTGCTGGCTTATGTGGTTCGACTTGGCTTTATCCTGCACACGTACAAAGCCTTCCACTGTCCACCACACTTCGTTTTGAATCTTGCCTTGGCTACACTCCAGAGTATGGATTAAGTCAAATTTGTTTTTAAGACCGCTAAAGAGGGCCAGAAGTTTCAGGTTCACAGGGAAATCCAGCGAGTTTCAGCTCGTTCCATTGTGAAGGTTGAACACTGCTCTAATTACGCTGTCAAGCTGACGATTGTGAACTCCTAATAAACAGAGACCTGTTTTCATGCAAATTTTGCTAGTAATAAAAAGATAGGAAGAAAAATATGTCAGCAGAATTGTTCCTGTAAGCAAAATGTTTTTCAAATGCTTTCATGAGTTGTCAGCAGCACTAACTAGAAACAGTTACCGGGGTAAAGTACTGCAGCAGCAGCTGAAAGTTCTCAGTCAAACGTTCTACGTCAGCTGCTGCAGCGGGAAGCTCAAGGTAGCGGCTAGGAACAGCCACAAGGCCCACGTGCCAGCACTGACACAGGAGCAACACTCACGCATGACTGCCTTTAATCCCATTAAACCGTATAAATTCAGCGCGGGGTGGCGATGTAGCATTTACAAAACCGTACGGAGAGCACGCACGCCTTCCTCCATGCAGATGCCCTGCACCAGGACTGCCGGGTCTGCAGGACAGCGCGGAGCCCCGCACCTCCACGCCCATGACTTCGCAGCATGCCGCAGGGATGGAGCCCAGGGAAGCACGGCTGCTCTCAGAGGGCGATGGGGGCAAGGCTGCTGCAGGAGTCACATCAGAGTTCTTGCTGAATTATCTTCCCAGCCCCACAAGCAAAAAATAACATAAAATAAAATAAAGTCAGATGAGACTGGCATAGCATCTGAAAAAAAAGTAAAATAACTAGGGTCTTAGTTTTCACTTTCTAATGTAACCAGTGGGGTCTAAAACAAAACACAGTATTGCAGAGGCTGATGTAATGATAATGCAGTGACAACTTTTACCCACAATTAATAACAAACTATCCTAATTTAGCAAAGACCTTTTCAAAACATTATGCTTCGGATCAGTATGTCAAACCCAGGAGCCTGCAAGTCTCAGGGCTCCTGAATGCTCTATAAGATGGCAGTAAAGGCATTTACCTACTGCACAGGGGTGCTGTGACAATTAATTAATGTTTGTAAAGTGCGCTGAAGCTGAAAATTACTAGATACCATGCTAAATATTAATTACCACGACTACAACATAGTACTGAAATTGTCACGGTGCTCTCATTGTAAACTCCTCTCATTAAGCAAGCAGAAAAAAAGTTCTCAGCACCCAGCTGAGGTTATCACCTTCTCTACAGACAGACAGACACAAACACCTATGCATAGCTCCAGGCGCATGGCACTTCTAGCCATGCTGTTGTGTATTGTTCTGGGCACACTCACTCGCACAAGTGTGCATAGCACACTAGGTTCGTTTCAGACGGTAGCGACAAAGACAGCCTGTACATACAAACCATCTGGCCACAGAATCTCATCTGTGCGCTGCTGCAAGCCACCAGCCACTTCAGAAGAGCCCGAAAGCAGTTTTAAAGAGTGCCTGTGGCTACAGTCCCCTACACGTGGCACAGCAGCCACTCACTGACAGTTCTCGATCTGCTCATGCAGGTGCACTGAGAAAGCAGCTAACTTTTTAGAGGCACTACCAGGCAGTTCAAACCCAGCGCAAACTGCCTTATGTCAGTTTTACAGCTTCATCATCTTTTCCCTTTGTGACATACCTGTCTCTAAAAAAGACTAAAACAAATACAAGTTAAACGATTACAGAAATTTGTATTGTCAGAGCAGACAATGCATTAGAGAAAAGCAGCAAGAGATGCAACCCATGCAGAACTACAGATTCTATAAAAGCAGTGGTATTTTGCAGTCATCTTTTTGGAGCATTTTAAACAAAATGATTTCAAGGGGAAGAAGAGAAACAGCCCCATTCTGGGCTGGTAGCTGGCTCATGCACACATGGGGAATGCAGATGAGGATACTTGACAAATCTGAAAATTCTAATCAATCACATCCATCTAATTATGTCTCCCTCACTGAAGGAAACACCACAACCTGTTTGCTCTCGGCCAACCACAGGCATATGTATGATCAATAACTTGAATGATATGAGGTCAACTCATTCAGCAAAGATACTTCCAGTAAGGTTCAAAGAACCACTTAACCATTCTTGTTAAGTAAGTGAACAGCCTATTTTGCTTCCAGCTCAGTCACTGTTTTTTGTATTTTATTTTTTTTTTTTAAATAGGAAGATAATAAAACATTAATTGAATGTGTCAGAAGAAGGATGTCACAAGAAGCATATCAATATAGAGAGACATTGCAGCACATGTGCTTTAAAATAATTGCAGGATGCTGGCTCTGCTCCCAAGTAATTATTACATCAGTTATCCTATTCCCTACAGAGTTATGCAGATTTATTTATTTATTTTAAAGATAACCTGCCCTTGGGAAAGTAATTGGTGTGCAGCTAAACATCAGCCGTAAGTTTCTGAAAATAACAATGAGTTTCACTTGATTGCTTTTAAAACATGCGTTTTGCTGTCTTCCATAAACGCGCGGAACACTTGAGCAACTACTCAAAGGAGACAGAAGCACAGAAGATCCAACTTTACTGATATCCTACAGCTACATTAAACGCTTAAAATCTCCTTTAAGTTGCTGCCCCACAGTAACACAACACCAACCTTCGTTTTTACACCATTCTGAATGCCCTGCACTAACGCAGCAGAACATTCAGAAGAAAAAAAATCTCAGCTGGAAGCTATACAGCAAGACAAGGCAGCTAGTAGTCTGGTGAAGGGAGGTAATAGCCCACACCCTTCCTTTTTACACAGAGAAGAATTTATCTCCAGCTGGGACTTTCTACTGCACATAAGAAGTGTTACACAATCACTACATCTTTTCCTATTAAGGCAAAGAAAACGCTGCGCAGTTTAACTGATTATTGTGAGCATACAGGCTTGTCACTCCCTCTGCAAACCAAAATCCCTGCTCAACATCAGTACGTGTCCAATTAAACATGCACTGTGCCTGCCTTTGCATATGGCTGGCGAGGATCCTTCTCAAAGTCGTCTGCTACTGGCAACCAAGAAGCCCAGCTAGAGCCACGCCGAAGGGCCCAAGCTCCCAGCCTTACGACATGCAGCAGCCTCTAGGCAGATTGCTAGCACTGCATCTTTCAAAAATTAGTAAGAAAAGCTCTTCAGCACACAAAGACCCAGATTATCTGAAGAGCATTACAGTCCCATCAGGATTTCGTTAATGAGAACCTATGTGCACACGTGGGTACCGACTGGATAGTTCTTCCAGCCTTCTGACAAGCCCGTGATCCTTTTGCTGGAGTCTGAGACACAGCACTGCAGGGTAAAACCCATTTACCTACCTATGACAACTCTGTTGATCCATCCCAAGAGATCTCCATTCACTTGCCTTTCCGGAATACCCTTATAAAAGATGCATTTAACCAAACTGAAACCAGAACAAAAAATTTTATGCTTCTAAATAATAGCATTACTAAAAAGGGGATCTAGCAATGCAAACATCCAAATACCAGAAACTTGAGCCTAGTAGTCATAAGCATGACATAAGATTTGATATTTAAAAAATCATATGCAATTTAACAGTTCTTATTTTTCAATTTTAGGGTGTTTCATCATCAAAGATAGGAAGTCGTCTAGATTCCCACCCAGTTCCTCCCTCCCACAGAAAAGTGTCACAAGAGACAGAAGGAAGTTTTTAACTCAAGGAGTTGCCAGCTCTCAAAACACATTAGTACATATCTCACGATAATTGATGTTATCTTCAAACTGCAGCTGTGGGACATATACTAGGAGATGACATTTCCAGCTTTGATTTGAAGGAAGTTTGTCACATTTTTGGATTCTGTAGAAATGCTTCCAATCCTGAGAGTGCAGCCCATCAACCAGCAAAATTACAAAGCAAATAAGGACAGTTATTTTTCCTTTTTAAAATATCATTTAAAACCAAGTAAGTCTCATGACCAAGGGAGAGATTCATCACTGAAACCAGAAAACTTTGGTAGGAGTAGATCACGGAGCATTTCATGAGGATGGGAGTTCAGACAGAAATGAACATGTACCGACACATGCACTAGAAAGACTTGCAGCTTTTTTCAGCTCCATAAGAAATACACAATACAAATAATCACAACTAAAATGAAGCTTGACAGTAGGAGTATACAAAATAAAAGCTAACTATTAATAAAGTATCATTAACTCTTCCTCTGAGTATCTTCCCTGTTCTAGAAAGCACATGATCACTACATTAATCCAGGAGTACTCATGCAGTACTAAATCACTTTGCTGATCATCTATTTTTATCTTTTCTCTATTATTTCTCTTTCATAATGGAAACAAATAGCCAATGAACAAATTCCAGTTTTCGTATTTTCTAGTCCTATTATTTAAAGGAAAAAAAGCTCAAACACCTCATTTAAATGATACATTGAATTTCCTTCATCAATACATATTAAAAGACCCACTACTCACTCATAGCAACATTCTGCACATGTACACCACCCTACCCCGAAGTCCCCACCAGCATTTCAATCTTCTTGCTTTTTCAGACAATGCAGCAGCCAGCTGTGCTCCTCTAAGATGTCTTGGAAAGCAATCTGACATTGTATCACAAATTTCACTCCAGTGTGCATGAAGCCAGCTTGCAAGAAACTGAAACTTCAGAACACATGGACGGAATAATCACGAGTGTATGAAAACCTACGCTTAATGTTTCTTCTCTCTCAGACAAGTGCCATTTAGGATATCACTGAAAAAGTGGGGATATATAGCTTTACAAAGTCTTCATCTCTATGTGGCCAAGCACACATCTGCCTCAATTATGCTGCTTGAAAACAGAGCAGCTGGGGCTTCCGTCTTGCATGCAGTTGCTGCCACCCCAGAGGCTGGTGCTATGCCAGTGCCCTGCTTCCCACATCTGCCCTCTGCAAGAACATTGCTGAGTGGCAGCTTAGCATCTCTAAGCTAGCTAAAGCGGACTTTGCAGCAATGAATCATTCAGCAACTGGAAAAAAAATACAAGCACAAGAACTCTGCTTTACTATTTGAAAACAGAAATGAAACCAGGAAACATCATTATGGTGTGGATGACAAGTAAATAAGTAGAGCCTCGTGGGCCTATTGAGGTAGCTTTTATACTTGAGACAATTTTAATGATAAGAGGTTAAGCAAAGGCAACATAAGAGAAATTCTGGAAAACATTTGCCTCAACTAGATTGAAGATTCCCTTCAACATTCAGTGTAACGAAAGTCGAGGTAATTTACAGTTTTTAACTTCTCTTTTAAGCACAGACAGAAGCCTGTTTGTCCTAACTGTGAGGCCCAACGGAAGAGCCTGAGGAAAAAATCCAAAGACACTGAAGACCACTACTACCTATTAAGCAATCACTTGTCAAAGCCTCCTCTGTAGAGCTGGACCTTTGCAACTTCTGATGACAAACTCCGCAGCTCCGAATGTCCGTACTGGTCTGTATGTATTCTCTTTCCTAACCAACATATGAAGAAATTCTATTCAAATTTGCCTTTTTTTTTCCTGCTGTTTTTAACTTGAGAGAACGTCATTTTGTAGTGTTATTAAATACCACTTCCTCTTCTTTCTTCTTTACAAACAACTGAATTGTAATTGCTGGTACAGTGAAAATTGCAGGAGTAGAGGTTTATAGCATGCACTCTTACACCGAGAGGTGAACACAGCATGAACACAAGACAGAGTCGGCACCCACCAATTACAGCTTTCTACTCAGATGAGAGCGCTCATTTATAAGGGAAAAAGTACTATAGTGCTTTATTCTTTTTTAAACACTCAGCCCATCTTGTATTTCTTTGATAAGAACTTATAATACCTCTCCTATGACAGGATGGCATCACAGAACCACCTTCAATAAGGAAGAACGAGAGGTCATAAGCTGAGTCTTAATGATTACGCCAAGCTTTTGAAAACTCACTGGCTGAAGTCAGTTACCTGTAACCACACCTGGAAAATTCTCAGAGCTCAGAAGACTGAAGTGCCCGAAGACTACATGGATTTCCACAAACCACTGTTCTCCCTCCCTTAAAAAAATAAATAAATCATGCTGTTCATGTTGAGATGCTTAAATATGGAAACTGGTGATTAACACTTCAGCTAGCAGTATTGTCAGGGTTTGGCTAATCTAAGGAAGACGCATAAAATTGCAGCATTGATCCAAATCAAGCAAGAAAAATTTAAACTCTGAAGGACTGTTGTACAGTGTTGTCATATTTGTAGACAATTAGTATACAGCAATACTGTATAATCTATAATACTCCAAAGTTTGAATACTGTGTTAGACAAGCTTACCGTATTTCTTTAAAAGTTTTTCGATCATTTTATACTCCATTCACTATTGTAAATACTTAATCAAAAGTCTAACAGATTCTAAAGCTAAAGTGGGATATGAAACCTATACAGATGAAAACATCTGATTGTTTAATGAAACATCTGTTCCATTAAAGAATGAAAATGTAGTAAAAACTATGTTTACCCTAACACCAACCAACCACTACCTACCTAATGCTACAAACACTTTAATCCAAAACAAGGGAAAGGGACTTACTTTGATTAGGATCAGGATATAAAACAGAATCCCAGAATCCCCTCTTACTCAGTGTCCTGTTACAACAAGTCTTATGCAATTTTTAAGCACCACCTGCACAGTATTTCATGCCTGTAAAATATGAACAGTGTTGCAGCATCATCAGGGCAAATATATTAAATACTGTACTCATGTGAACACAAAAAAATAAACAAGAAAGAAACAAGAACAGCTGATCCAGAAGAGTAATTCCTATCTTCCTGAGCAACTAACAATGCCAATTTAATCTTCCAGACAAGCACAGACAATAATTGATGTCAATGCCGATGGTCTACTGCCAGTAGTAAACTTACAGAAGACTGA
The DNA here is from genome assembly GCF_013377495.2 of Cygnus atratus. Taxonomy (NCBI): domain Eukaryota; kingdom Metazoa; phylum Chordata; class Aves; order Anseriformes; family Anatidae; genus Cygnus; species Cygnus atratus. The sequence continues at coordinate 13,909,488 of NC_066367.1, forward strand.
AGACTGAGCTACCTCATTCAGGATGGTCACTTCCAGGGCAGATGAGCATTGCATGGAGAAGAAAACTTTGCACTTCCATTCCCTGGGGTTCTGCCTGTTTTCTACAGATATAAATTCAGCCTCTGGACCTGTCAAGATAGCATCTTTTGCAATATTCAAACCACAGAAATTTGGAATGCAGAAGGTATTTTTCTCTTCTCTACTTGCAAAAGGCATACGGTCCACACCTGCCCCAAATGGAGTCAAAATGACAGCTAGAAGGAAAATTAAAAATCAAAAATAGAATGCTATTTTGAGAGTTTAAGCACTACGCAAAATATTTAATTGATTTCAGTAGTGTTTGACCACTTAGCAAATAGTGGTGCTCACCATCTTGATTATCTGCATACACGAACTGCTAAGGACCTGGAGCAATCCAGTTAAGAGTATCCAACACAGTAATTTACTGCAATTAACTACTTCAAAGGTGACCTTTATTAAACTTAATCTTAAAAATACACAGGATTCATATTTAAGCACTACAAAACATTTAGCATCTCATGTTATTTCCCTACATTTCATGCTTTGGCAGGACAAAGCAACAATATGGTTATGACAAGAATACAATGCAAGGAAATAATGGGAGAAAACATATTTGGTAAGCTCACACCCAGGCACTAGTAAAATTTGGCTACTGGTCATCACATCCCTATATTTATTATGGAGACAGTTAACCACGTAGGTTACCCCAACCCTTTTATGATGGCAAAATCTTTATCAGGTTTGCTAGGTCAGTTGCATTTACAATCCATCCCAGTACCTCTGAAACAGTCTTATGCACAGTGCTGCCACGGTAACTCTGCCATCTACTCTAATATCACCTTCGTTCCCCCCCAGAGGAGCAAATTTCAAATTCAGATTTGCACTCTTCAAGTAGGGTGCCCATGGGCACCTTCCAATTACTCACCAGGAACTGGTTAAACGCTGCCTCTCCAGTTAGCAAGCATTCATGACTTACAACGTATTTACTCTTTAACCAGCCAGCCCAAAGGGAAATTCAGAAGCAGGAGTTCTTAGAAGAAGAGTCCCTAGCACCGTACCTATTTCACAGAAGATCTTATAGCTCCATCTAGCTCTGCACGAAGGAAATCACTGAGACATCTAAGAAACTGCAACCCAAAGCCCAAGAAATCCCAGCCATCTCTCGCACACAATTATATGGGATAATACCATCTGTAGATATACTACTTCTTAACAGACACAGTAGTGATCATTTTAAAAGGTAAATAAGTTAATCACTTCTGTGCACGTACATCTACTCTCTGCTGTGACCACCCTTTTCTCAGCTCTGTAGCTGACAAGTGGCATGAGAGCTTTGTTAACAGATGAAACGAGGAGTTATGGAAGACTTTCTACTTTTTGATCTCAAATGCTTGTCTTTGCCACGCTTTCACAGGCATTATAGGTACGGGTTGTCACCGGAGGTAGGAGACCAAGATTTCCTTAGAGCTGTGCAGGAATGGAAGCCAAGAGATGGACCCAGCCGAGCACAGGCGCTGCCTCCAGCTCCTTAGGGACCTCTCAAAGCAGGTGCAGCAGCTACTCCAAGAAGTCCTACAAGGTGGTCACTTGCACAATTTTGAAGGATACCTGTCCAACACAGTTGAACAAAGGGGATATATACACACTTTGACCAGGACAAAAGGTTAATAACACAAAAAACAGGTCATTAACCCCCGCTCTGTGAAAGAAGATTAACTTCTGTGACTAAACTAATTTGCAACGTGTGCCACATCTGAAGTAGTACCACATTGACTCTTTGGAGTGAAACCATATGCAACACCTGAATACTTCAGAATATTTACAAAATACATTCTGTCAACATTTTTCCTCAATTCATGTTGATGCTTATTTAATTAACAGCATAATTTCAACTGTTTAAGTTTTCCTATTAAAGATTCTTCAACAAGTCATCGCAGTGTGTACTTGTACATACTTTTTCCTGATACAGGGAAAACCATACCCATTTTACAAACCCAGAGCTCCAATGTGACATCAGGATAAAATGCTAAGAAAGATTAGCTTTTTTTTTTTTTTTTTTTTTAAAAAAAAGTGGGAACAGAGCTCTGGTAACTTTTAGTAGGACATATTGCAGGTAACTGGACTTTGTCAACTACACAGCAAACAAAATACACAACAGGTTCAGGTGTTATTCATAAACATAATTAAATCTATTCATTTATTCTGATGTGTACTTTTTTTTTAAAGAGCAAACTACATTTCTGAGCAAATCTTCATAAGGCCTTATGTTACAATTTATATTAAAATTTTAAAAACAGAACTATTAAAGAAAACATCTTCAAGACAACCACTAATTTTTTTCCTTATTAGCAGAATGAGTTTCTGTAGCTCCTAATGACCACTTTTTCTTTAGGATCCTGCATCAGTAGTGGATTCCAGTATTCCTCCTGCTCCTCCCTGGGCAATAGCACACTGAATAATCATAGAGTAGCAGCAGACAGTAAAACATTCCCAATTTTACTTAGGAAGTTCAGTCCCTTTAAGAAAGGGGGATCTCCAGCAGTGTTTTGCATTTTACTTAGACTATCCCAAATCTACAGTGTATCTTCCCACAACTGGAGTAACACACATGATAATACCAAGCATCTCTGCCACCATTTGCTTTGCGAAAAGGTTTTAACTACTGGTTAAACTGTTAATATTGGACCACTGTGCTAGAATGATATATAAAATGTTAAGAGGAGTACACTGGAAATTAGTGCACTTCACATAAATAATAAGTCTATGCTAGCATGTATTACTCTCTTTTGGAAACTATTTATGATCTGGTTATTTTCCATGTTTCAGAGATGCTGTGACTGCACAAAAAAATACCTGTCACGCAAAAATATTCAAGCCCATGACAAAACTTGTCTTTTCAAACCACCACAGAGAGATGACAACCCAAGTTTCGAACAGTAGCTGAGCCTGCCATCAACATCCTTATTAACCAATGCCAGCCTCAACACACAAATTTTCACTTCCTAGAGATAGAAATATTTTCCTGACTTTCCACCTCAGTTTCCAGCATTTAGCTATCCTCTGAATCTTGCCCTGAATTGTTTTTATAGCAGTATGCAGAGCTCCCACCTTGCCAGGAGACAGTCACAGGCAAAGGAAGTTCACTCACCTGGTGAAGTGATGCTGAGCTGCACAAAGCTCGCTGCAAAGCAGCAGCACAACCTGCTGGAGTAGTTACATGGGTTTTTTTTGACACACTGATACCACCACCACAAAGCAGCAGAAGAGCAGACTACAGGAAAACTTCTAGGATGCTGGGGAAGAGAGATCCTCTTGGGTCATTAAAGCTTCGTGTCTTATTCTAGGGCATCAGGAAAGAAACTCTGCCTGAAAATTAGTGAGAAAAATAAACCTCCTTTTCGCATGTGCAATGGAGACATAACAAGTCTCTAAGGCATGCTCATGAATGCTTCTTGTGAAGAGGAAGCATGCTTCAAGATCTGAGTTTAGTTAAGCCCAACAGAAGAAGTAAATTCTTTACAAATACCTACAAGTTGACACCACGGGATTTGATAGCACCATAAAGCGCTCTCTCATCCAGGCATCTGTTGTGAATTCGTCAGTGTCCAAGGAGCTGGTGCTTTTACCAGCACAGCAAGTTCGCCATCACAAGGCCACTGCCCAAGAAGAACCTCTTCAGCAGTGCTACAGGAAGCACACATTTTAGGGTCCCAGAGAGATTCCCAAAGCACCTGGATGTTTACTTTGTCTCTGCCTCATTCTGCAGAAGTTCTCAACACAGATGCAAACAGCTTCTACATCCCTCCAAGTAAAGCTGAACTAAAAATTCACCAAAAACGTAGCCTGTTTCATACCCAAGCCTGTTGTTTGCTAATCTATACATAGTGATGATACACTGCTAGCAGTGCTGTTCCTCATTCCCAGAATAGGAAAGCAAGAAAACCTGACCTCACTTCATTCTCTGCACCCTTAGGAACAGAAGCAGAAAAGGGAGGAAACCAAAAGCAGCTGTTCAAAAAAAATTCTGATCTCTGACCATGTTCTCTAGGGCCAATTATAGAAGTCCCCCATAAAATCTTCATAGCCTGGTTCCACACATTTAGTTGTGACATTTTAACTCAAATTCTCCATTTCAATTTAATTTTCTGTAGTCTTCAATAGTGTAAACCAGAATATAATTTTCCTTTTAATCATCCATATTTAGCTCCTGAAAGATACAGGTAGCTTCCTCCAGATGATCATTTACTCTTACCTGGCAGAGAGATACAAGTCCTTCCATACTTTATCATCTCCTTTTTTGGGGACCCCAGAAAGACAGCAACAGACAAGGCTTGCAGCCTTTTTCCCTTCCAAGATCACGTGTCTTAGCTAAACTACTGCTTGTCACCGTACAATGCTGAAGGTAACAGAAAAATTTCCAAGTGCTTTAGGGAGTTTTGGAAGTATGTGTTTCTGCTTAGCCTGAGAAACATTTAACATCATACATTGATTAAAATGTCAGTATTTATTTCGCATCGTATCTGATATTTTAAGATAATTCTTATCTGTTAAGATAAAGAACATACATCACTAACAGAAGTAAAATGTCTGCTTAGATCTGCCGTACAGCAAAATCTAACGGGTAGAACATACTCAAGAGAAATAAGGGAAGACACGCAATCATTTGTTTCCTCAAGTTTTCTGAAGGCCAGAGTCACTACCAAGAGCAATCTTCATTTGCTAAAACCTTCTCACACTCTGGCTGGGTTTGCACTGCAAAGACAAACCAAACCAAAACAAAAGCTGTAGAAAACAAACCCTGAAATAATCATCTTATGCAGAAGGGATTTGCAATTCACTAGTTGTGTATCGCCCAAAAAGCACCACAAATTTAGTCTTGCCCTTCCTTACCACCAGAATAGGGGAAAATGAAAAAAAAAGATTCAGCGTCATTCAATAAACCATTATCCCTTCGTTTATAATCATCATTTTTATTTGAGATCATTTGTGGTCTGCCACAGTTCTCAATTTCTGTTCCTATTTGTATGTCTCCACAAGTCCTGTGCATTGCCTCTTGTGTGAGAACAGCAGTTTGCTTCAGTAAAAAAAAAAAAAAAAAAAAAAAAAAAAAAAAAAAAAAAAAAAAAACACACATCCACTTCAACATACCATTCAGCAATTTCTTGCCCAACAGTTTGTGGCATCTTGCAACTGTGTTCCCTTCTCTCACTGCTACGTGCTAGTCTTTGCATTTCTGTTCACCATGCTGACGACCCCTCTCCTGCACCTCTGCACACTCCAAGAACCCCTCAGAGACTACAATATTGTTCAAACACAAATTGACTATTTGATCTGCACTGTCATTTTTGAATTGTAAAAAACAGAATGTTCACTGAAAACCTTTAGGATTTTCATAATGCTAAAAATCAAGAGAAAGTTATATAGTCATCACCCCTCCCCAGAATGTAAGGACAAATATTTGACTGAAACTACTGTTGAAATTTAACGCCTATTTTACCAAAACAAGCAACTTTTACTTTAGAATTAACTGGACACTAACACCACCATAAATCTTGATTCGCGCTGGACTGTGCTACTATCCGTGTTAATCTGCTTTAAATTCCTGACTTTAAAGAATGAATAAAGACTGCATTACAGACTTATAAAAAGGTTAAGCCTGAGAGGTTCTATTAATACCTTCCCTAAGGCTACCAGGAAACTCCTTGAAGCAAGCAAATTTTTGGCTTTGCCATGGACTGTTCCCTAGGGTGGTTTGCTCCAGCTCCCTAAAGGCAAAGAGTTTATCTCATGTCTGCATCAGCAGCCGGCTCCTTCTCGGGGCTCATCATCTCAGATGCTCATCAGGAATCGCAGAATAAGTTAACAGCAGTAAAAATCTGGAGTTCTGCCACGTTCACTCTCCATATCCCCCACGTCAATTAAGTCTTAACTGATTGTCAAGCATCCGATTCATTTGTGAGAAATAACAGTTTTATCTGCCTAAATTCCAGATACTCAAGAGCATAACTGAAGCCCTTAGAAAAAAAAGTGGTAATCTGCCATAATGGACCCATGATGACTGTGACTACACACCATTAGTATAAAAACGTGTTTCCTGACTCCGAAAGAGCAGGAGCAAAATCAGGTTCATCTTCTTTAACCGTAATTTTTAGCTTTTCTTTACATCCTGTGCTTCTTCTATACGACAATTGTGAAATTTGGAATTTTATCAAACAAGTTGCTATGCATACGTAACTCTAAACAAGCCCGAAAACGAACATACAAATCTGTTAAATAAAACTAAATATAACTTCCTTTTTGATTGCTCAGGTCACTGCCTGAACTGCAGAGAGTTACTGAAACACAGCTCCAAGATAATTTATTTCAGTAGGGTTGCTGGCAAAGTTCAGAGGAACCAGAGAAGGCTCTCCAAAGGCTGTAAATAAAACAATTGAGCATGGCTTCACACAGCGGCCGTCTCAGCCAGACTGTGGAGACACGTTACCGGGCAATTCGATAGCTATTTTAAGAGGTTCCATTTAGTGAACCCGTGATTAGTAATTGGATGGCAGAACAAGGCAAGGCAGAGAGGACGCGTGTAACTATTTCCAACAACAGAATGGTTTGTTGAAGTGTTGTGAGGGAAACCGGCGTCCACGATTAAAAATACATTTACTTCTACCGAGTGACATTTGTTGAACAGCTCCCTGTACCTCCTGATGGAAAACAGCTTTTAGTTATACACCTAAACTGACATACAACTTACGCATAAGGGCAGTTGTGGGGGCAGGTTTTTGTTTTTTGGTTGCATGGGTTTGTTTTTGTTTTGGGGGGAGATATTTAACTGAATACTGGTATTTGTGGCTTCCCTTGCCTAGTCGGCTAGTTTTCATCTTACATTAAAGAGCTCCAGCTTATATCACTTTTTTTTTTTCAGGAATAAGATTTTGCTAGCACTGCACTGCACACTTGGCCAGGCTTCTTTGTTCTAATAAGAACTGTGATGTTAGAACTGTGTTCATAATACAAAGAACTTGCTGCTAGAGACCGCTGGCCCCAACTACTTCGGTTGTAGGGAACCTATAGAACTGTGCACTTAGTCCACTGAAGTCCATTTCAAAAATGCTTTTGCACCAGAAGTATTAAGATACATAATACATGTTAAATTCACTTTAGATACACTAAAATTATACAGAGTTTATCCATGGGATGAAACATTTTCCACTTGTTTTACTGTTTGGAAGTCTACCTGTTCCAACAGGAAATCAGTAAGCGCGATGAAAGGGAGATTTGTCATGCTGAAGCAGCAGCCCAAGCATGCTCATTAAGTTTTGCTCTTTTCTTCTTACCTTGTAACTGCAGTGCTAACCAACATGCGTTTTAAAAGCAATCAAGTCTCCCAAAAGAATTCATTATTTCTAGATGTGTTGATGATTTATAACATGACTGAAACAAAGAATCATCAGGAATTGTATGTAGTCCCTATTTAGTAATATTAAGAGTGTCAAAGAAAGTATCAACATCCCCAAATGCAAAGACTAAACTGAAAAATGCATTTTACTTTTTTTTTTTTTAATTCAACACACAGTTACAGTTTTCTTCCTTGAATAGTGACAGGGAGAACCCTCTTAAAGGGTGGCTGCTTCCTTAATGTTTCATTTGTAGAGATTTTGGAAATTCCTTCTCTTTTGGACACGCCCAAGTAGCCACCACTCATTCTTCGTTTAGGACTCTGTTTTTAAGTCACTTTCCACGGCGAAGCTGTTGATTAAACCTCCTTACAGCGCCTGCTCCCCTGGGAAGCAGTTACACAGAGCGCTCTGCAGGAAAGCATCTCCAACACCAAGGAAAACAGCTTAAGCAAATCCTGCGAAAGGCACACACTGGCTGCATTTGATCTCTCTCCTCAGCTGTTCTGGTATGGCACATTACCCAGCAAACACGCTTTGCATGGAGCAAGGGTTAAGGCAGAACCACGTGCCCCCACCTAGGCCAGCTTTCCTCAGGGGCCCGCAGCACTGCCGACAGTACAGGCTCGAAACCACAACATCGCCACTTGCCTCAGCTTCCATCTCACCGTCCAAACTTTTGCCCCTGGACTTGTGGGATCAGTCTCCATCCAGCCATCCATCCAGCTGTCAGCAGCACCGTAAGGTGTCTGAATGCCTTCCCAGGGCACCATTTTCGATAATGACGAGCATCACTTAGCTTAGCAGCTTAGCACTATCATCCCCTGACAGTTCTATCAGACTGAGGCCCTGTTAAGCAAGTCACTGCTGGTGCAGCCTGAGGAGGAAAAACATAGCACAACTGCAGGACTGGTGAATCGTGCAGTAACAGGATGCTTTCCACAAAAGTATTTCAGCACATGAAACTCTTCATCTCATGCTTTAAGATTTTCCTAATTCTGCTTTCTGAACCAATATTTGTGCGACTTAATTGCTTCATTTAGATTAATCTAGGATGTTCACACTGCAATTAAATTATATGCACAACTTATTTAAGTTAGCACTTACAAATGGAATAATTAGAACTTTTATAAAGTTAAGAATATAGGCCCTCCAGGGACCTGTCTGTCTGCAAAATTACTACTTGTCCCTGATACATTAAGGCACAAGCCAAAGGTAAATTGACTTTGCCTTCTGGGAAATGTAACGATCCCTAGAAATTCTCTACTTAAATTGAAGTCAACTGCCACGCGTTAATTTCTTATTCTTGAGAAGGGGCTCTGCTTCAGCTTCACCTTTCTCTGTTCAGCTCTGATCAACATTTGACAACAAGTTAATCCTCAAGATTTCAGTTGTAAAAACAATGTGCCTGGGTCATTAAGGCTACAAGAATTTACCAGGTTCAAACAATTTCATACTAAAAGTGACTTTTTAATGTCACTACTGCAGAAGGTACTACACTCCGTTTGCTAGAGCGAAACTGGAGCTCAAGAAAATAACTTTTTTACTTTAAGAATTGCAATTGCAAAACTTAACAACTGAATTTTAGTGAAACTTTGCACAACGGAAGATAAGGACCACGTAAACTATGGGGACAGTGCTGTCAGCTAACAGCAGCACCAAGTGAAAGGCCCTGCTGAAGTCTGAAAAAAGCAGTTCAACAATTCACAGGAGTTCACAGCTGCTAAGCATTTGCAATTTTGAATGCTGTGTTTTCAATCATTGTTGCCAGCTTATTATTTTCATAACCACTGTTTTATCAGTGGTTTAAAGAATGAAGAAATTTAGTTCAGGTTCACTGTCTGCTGAGCTGTGTTTCTGTCAGACTGTCAAAAGTATGTTGAGTGTAATGGAAGACAGAAAGCACACTGGGAACAGTTGCATAGGAGCAACTGAACTGAAATTTCCAATTCCTTTCACACACAAATCCTTTTATTCACAGTCTACCTAATCAAATTGTTTCAAAACTGATCTTACTGCTGTATTCTAAGATTACAGGTTCTATTCCAACTTTTCAAAGCAACATGGTTAAAAATGAACTCAATTATTCCACTGTATGGTACAAATAATGGGGGTCAGCTGGCAGCAGGACCTCTACAGAAACGTACGTTCTCTTCATGACCCAAGATCACGAAAGCCCTCTGCATCCTAATGGTAACTTGTGTTTCTGACTTGTGAGAGCAGTTTTGAGCTGGAAAAAGTTGGGATGTAGAAATCTATTTGAAAGTTGCCAGACGCATCTTTTCTTGTGTACAAGAAAGCATCACACTTTGAGTGAGCTGAAATAAGAGCGCACCTTTCCAGTTCCATCTAAAATTGAGCTAGCACTGAACTGCACTTCTAGTTATGCACTGAGTATATACGAGTTAGATACAGGACAGTTTAGGTGCTGCAGAGCAATTGCAAGAGGCTAGAGGTGCAAGTACAGGTAGCTTAGGGTGATGCTCAACACCTCACCTCCCCTTTGCAACCCAACTTGCCCCACGGCTGCTGAGTAGGCTCCAGCTGCTGGCACGCACTGCAGAGGGACAGCATGCTGAGCTGACTGCTCTGCAGCCCGGGGCCGGCAGCACCAAGCTCCAGGGACCCTGCCACACCAGCTGTCCCTGAGGCAGTGCCCTGACCTGCTCTGCACACAAGCAGTAACAGCAAACCCCCACATCCAAATGTGCAACCTTGTGCTGAGCCACTGCTCTGGAAAGCAAAATCCTCTGTGAGGTTATTGCTCCCCTATCACCAGCTGCACAATTAATATTGAACCAACAGTATCAGGAGAAATCCTTCTTGAGACCTAAATGCATAAGAGCTCTTCTTAAAGGGTTTTAGGAAACCTCATTAAATCTTTAATTAAAGTTAAAAAAAAATATATATCTGTAATTTAAGACATCCAACATTATTCCTTTTACATCTGCCCAAATCACTTTTTTTCAAAAGGCATTTACTCAACCTATCTAAAAAAAGAATTTCACTCTACTAGCCTAAGTCTCATGCTGATGAAGGCTTCAGTCACTGAAGTCCTTTTTCACAGCTTCAAGCTTCCTCGCCGTCTGAGGTCCCCAACAGCACACAGCACGCCCTCTGAAATGCAGTGAAGCAAGCTTTGCTCCCGCAGAAAACAGGAAATGTCGTCTACTCAAAAGTGGCACAAGCACTCCTATTCTCAAGCATCTTATCAACATTTTATTTCCTGGCATTCCTATTGCTCTAGCATGGCCTGTTCATCCCCACGGACCACCACCACAGGCTCTTCCTTTTTCTTCTTTTTTGTTTTTTTCTTTTTTTTTTTTTGGGGAGGGATAGTCTAGAACTAAAAGCAGCATCAAACCAAAAGCAGCCTGTATACAGTGACCCAGGTAAATCCCAGTATCACGTGGTTATACTACCCTCACAAACGCAACAACAAAAATTTGTTGACTACTTAGAGCAAGGATTTATTGGTTTGGTGAACAATTGCTCTCTCTCTCATTAATCAAGTAAGAAGCAAGAACAAAAGATCAGCCACTTGATCTTGAGTTTGGTGCCTGGATCACTTTTTTTTTTTTTTTTTAAGTGAACTTCCATCAATCCATCATACAATTTAAAATAATTATCTGCACAAGCTGTCAATAAACTGCACTCTTTCTCAAGTGTTATAATTCAATTATATCCATTTAGGAGAACACTGCTTTTTTTTTCTTAAAGCAAAAAAGGCAGAACAACCAGATCTACTTTTAATTTCACAGCCACGTAAATCAGAAACAAGCTTTTAGACTTTTTGTTTCTCAGTTACCATTGACAATGTATTTTAAAATTAGTACCCATCCAGAGGTTCTGACTCCTGTTTTGTAACTCTAGATACTGACTAAATTTAAAAGGCCATGAAAAAAAATGTTCCATTATTTACATTTCTGAATTATGCTGATCATGGCAAGGAATCTCTTGGCAACCCTGACAACATATCATAAAACTTTTTCAAGTAATAATTTCGAAGTCTTTTCAGTCTTCACAGTGAGTTATTCTGATATTAAATTTCTTATGAAATTCACATGACCTCTGGAAACGCAGCACCTTAAATTTTATTACTTGACTTATTTAAATTCCACGTACCCTACTATGCTTTATGCATTATTTCTAACAACTGCAGAATATTAGGAATTATTTTCTAAAATTACTCTATTTTATTATTAACGTTACTCCACTAAAACCAAAGGAACTTCAGTGCAAATGAGGTTCACTGTACAGCTTTAACTCTCTGAAAAGACTGCAACAGCTCGGGTCAGTCTCTGTCTGGTCCTTTCACCTCAAATAAAGCAGCAGCACTGGAGAAGCAGCGTTGGGCTCTGCAGGAGAGCTGCACTGCCCGAGTCGGGCAGGCAACGCGGAGCTGTGGCCACTGGGACACCCCCTGCCTATCTGCTAGGATGCTGAGAGCCCACCTCTGGGGGTCTGCCTTCCCATCACGTGTGAGGAAATACATTCACGTTAATTCCCTGTTAGTCTCCTGCAACTGAAAAAAAGCCTTAACGGAAAGAACCAGCACCTCTTCTTCTTCAAGTACCTACGGACACGCATCTAATGCGGGGAGATCCACGACAGCAGCTACATTACTGACACCAAGCACAAGGCCACCACTGAATGTCTGCCACATACAAATTGCGCGCACAGGTTGAGGCTACTGTTAACATGACTGGCATGCTGCAGCTACAGCACTACTGTTAAGCCTGTTTAAATTTCCCAAGTTAAAAACTACAGCACCACAGGGCCTTAACATTACTCATACCAAAATTATCCAATTCTGAGAACTACTCTTCCAAACAGAAGTGTCTGATTGAAATCTAACGAGCAAAAGCTACAACAAGGTGATGAATTCAGGAATTACAAGAGTTCCAGGCTCACTCACGTGTGCTCTCGCTGGAATAAACACAGCTGAACTCGTGCTCAACGCCACGCAGACGTGCCTGCTAGATAACAGCTACAGTTTAGAGTCTCACTACGTTTTAAGAATGAGTTTCAAAGCCGCTAACAAATGTGCAAAGTTTAATTACCCCGATTCAAAAAAGTCCTTCACAGTTTACCTTATTTTTTGAAGTCATCTGTTCTGCAGCATGCAGCACTGAGTTAACCTAAAAACTAGCATCATAGCTTCAGTAAGAATTCAGATGAGAAATGCTAAAACGTTCAAGGTACATACAGAAACGTGAGCAAGTTTAATAGAAATGACAATCTGATCTTTCGCTTCCCTTTAAGGCACTACTGATGTATTTTGAAACCAGGGTTTACTTTTTCCTTGCTGAGGTTGGCATATATTTCAAGGTTTAACCCAATTACTCAAAAATTGATTTATCTACTTAAACGAGTGAAAAACAGAAAAACCTCTGCAGCTACCAGACAGGACACAGGCCTAGAGGAGGGCTCTGACCAGAAAGTCCACTCTGAAATGCTATTTATTCTCTCATGTAGCGCTAAAGGACTTAACCACCAGCACTCCAATCCAATTGCCTCCTGCACAGCACTGCTGGTCTTCCTAAATCAATTTTTATTTCACTGAGTCTTAAGCTTATGCTCTTCAATGAAGCATTTAATTCAATGCAAGTGTTAACTCCAATCTAGAGGGAGTAGGGCAGCAGGGGAAGGGAAGAGCATCACCAGCAAAGCATCAGGTTACTTATCAGCAGAAGAGGAAATAGAAATGGCTTGCAATAGCGAAGTTTGCTGGTGTTCCAAAAAGCTATTTTCTCCATATTCTTCCAACACCCCAAAAACCACACAGAATGAAGGTACGCACAAGTGGATTTTGGCTGACTGCAAAGCTTTCCAAACCACCTACAAAAAGATAAATTACTCTTTTTCACCCTTGTCCTGGGTGCAACATGATTTGAGATGATGTAACAGAGCACAAACATGCACATTCTTAGCAATTAAAACTGAGGATGTTTCCACATCAGAGTGGAACATTGAATGTACTACTTCAAATCTTGGGAAAAAAACTGAAATGGGCTTTAAAAGACATCCTGCACTGTAACTGTAAATTTGCCAGTGGTGCAACAACCTAGCAATCCTGGATCTAGCAATTTAAAGACATTGTCCTCTGACCAAAAAAAAGGAAAAGCTCAAACTGTGAAGCCAAGACGTTGTGCTGCTGGTATAAGCAGATAACACATTACCTGGACTTCCACTTTGAGAACACTCTTAGTGACATTGCTTCCCCAAGCTCTGTTATGGATATGATGAGATACACATGAAATTGATGACCAGGAGGCTGAACTGGAGAAAGTGCAAACTGATGAGACTACCCAAGTACTTGTTAACATTACTTTAATGGCTTTCAGAGTTTGATAAGGAAAAGTATTATAATTAAATACTAATAAGCATATATATACATATATATGTATCTCAGCAATGAGGACTACAATTAGGTGTACTTGCAAGCCAACATTTTGACAGCTTCTGCCGCTGCAAAGTAAGCTGCACCCTTACTAATGCAGACATCCGCATCACATCACCTACCCAGGACCTTCAGCACAGCATTCCCAGGAAACCAGAGAGTGCAGCAGTCGCTGGAATGAACGCAAAAAGCAGCCTCAGGTATTTAAGCTTAGAAAAAAAAATTAAGACACCACCAAGTTTTCTTTGCCCCCAGTTGCAGGAACACAGTGTTGTTTTCATGTCTGCACTGGCAAGCTCACTCCACAGCCAAGCCAAAAGGCTCCAATCCAGCGCGGCACAAGTCAGGAGCAGGTGTCTGGGCTGCCATTAACCACCGCCCCTGCTCAGGGGGTGTTCAGCAGGAACGTGGCCGTGCTCTCAGCATCCTTGCAGGTAAATGCAGCCATAAATCGACTGTTGCTGAAGGTGCTGGTAAAAGGGAATCGAACTGCAATTGCAGCACAGGCTTGCATAAGTGATTGCAACCACAAAAATATTTGGGGGACAGGGAGATGTCTCCCAGCTGAATATGCTCTCTATAATGCTAGAAGCAAAAAAATGCAACATCTGGATCTGAAAGTGTGAGACATCAGACAAAAGTGCTTACATGCTTTAAGTGGCTAAATATCTCTTAAAATATATTTCCTGTTTTCAGGGACATTCCAAAAGTCACATTAAATTAACCAGTGTCTGCCATTTACCGTATCTTGAATTTCTACATCTCCTTCCCTTGCTAAGCTTTGATAGCTAAGCTTTGTCTGAATTCTGATTGTTCTCCTTTAATATTGTGATTACAGAGCAAGAAGTGCCACTGGGCAAGAGAATCATGTGTCTGGAAGCTGGGACCTCCATGAGGGATTTTTCATTGCAGAGCCTGTAGCCTGTTTACAATAAATACAGTCAGAATGTGCAAGGTGAGAGCACCTGGGGACTGATGACACACAGAAAACATTTCAAAATATGGACACTTAAAAAACAATTGATTTTACATACCAATTCCCCACAGAACAACAGGCTCCTCTCATCAACTGAAGCAAAGATATCTCTAAGATCCATCTTAACAGCTATTTGTGTTTCAATAACCAATCAATCATAGTGAGAAGCCAAACAATAGTCCAGATTTTGACAGACTTTCTTTAAAATCCTGTAAGGGCACACTAAAACCTAACTGAACAAAACAAAAACTTTCAAATATTACTTGCAGTGCTCTGTCAAGTTAGATTTTTCTCTTACGGTAAGCCATAAGAACATTGCAGGGAAGTTTACCTAAACTGAACAAAAATACTGGTGAATATTGCAAGATTTCAAGTTACATTAAAAGAGCATCTTAGACTACGGAAAAGAAAATATTCAAAGACAGCATGAAGCTACAAATATGCTTTAAAAAATAAAACGTACCATTTGTCAAATTGACAGTCTAAGGTATCTCACTTGCCAGAACTGATGTGTATTGCATAAGCAGCCAGAATATTAAAAACAGCAAAAAGCCAAACAAATTACAACGCATGCGTACAATGTGCTTTTTTCCCTTTTTATCAAAGCATGCTTATCAGTTAGGCTTTCTTCCCACCCGTTCTGTGTTTTAAAGAGAAAATCTGCACGTGTTAAGGATTAACCAAATCATTAACTATAATTAGGGAAGAAGAGTGAAAAATATGACAAGCAACTGGTATTTCTTTTCCCAACACACTATTTCGCTAGTCTGCAAAAGTATGGCTAGCCTTTGAGGAACATCAGTTAACTGAGGTTTTATATAACCAGCTACAGTATTGAAAACTAGGGTCCAGTAACAATTTATTAGTAAAAGTGGCATTTCTTGATCTAAGATTACACCTTAATTCATTTAAAGTCTATAAGCATTAGCAATTTTTTAAAAAACAGAAGACAGTTGCTTTGTATCAACTTAATTAAATGGAACATAAGGGAAAAAGAGTATGGATTTTACATCCAAAATACAAGAGCTATGCTTTGAACCAAGCTAGATAGTTCTAAGAAAAATGCTTAAAAACAAACAATTGCAAGGCAGATGAAAGCCCACAAAGTCCTACAAGAGCTCCAGATTATAAATATGAGAAAAGACAATCTTAACTTGGTTCCAAGTATTCCTTAGTTCCTGAACTCCTACATTTCTTCTGAGTTGAAACTACACATGCAATTGGCAACAAGGAGAAGTGTGTCGCTAATAAGGCTGATTCTAAGTAAGAGACTAACAGCTACTAGAATTAATCTGTTCTGCTGATTATAGGCTTATTTGGTCAACAGGACAAATCTCTTAACCTTTTAGTAGAAGTAATGATATCCTTATATTTCAAAATTAAATAAAGGAAAGAGGCAAATTCCTTTTGGAGAACAACTCTTCAAAGCTGGGTTACCTCCTCACCCCAGGATTCACACATTCTCAACCGTTGCAGGATGTCACTTCGTATACTTCTGTGCTGTGACAGGGGAAAGTCATGCCCCCTCTGTAGGCAGGAGCCCAGAAAGCCACTGGGATCGGGAAACTTGGGTGTTTTGGGAGGTGGTGGCAGCAGCGGTAGTGGTGTCATAAACAGCTCTCTTTCACTTGACCACTTCATTTTGGTACTCTATCAGTTTGTTTTGTTGTTTTGTTTGGTATTTTGTTGTTGTTGTTGCTTTAATACCATAAGACCACTATAAACCCTGTACCTGATTAGCATGAAAAGGTAGAAATTACTCTTACTAGTGTCAAGAAATAAAAATAGAACAAATCAGAGAGCATGAACTTAGCATTCTCTTACTACAACCAGAATCTGGGTTACCTCTAAGACCTGTCTTCATAAAACTATAAATTTGCATGAATTCATTTTAATGCCTGGATGTGCGAGGGGCTATAATAGAGGGATGGACAACACAGGAGACAGAATGAAGTTCGAAAGCCACTTGCTGAAGCTTTCACTCCAGAAAAAAAAAAAAAAATCAAGGAAGCTACAAAGATAGTAAAATAAACTTTTTTTTTTCTGTATCCAAAATATATTTAAAAACTACATCAACATTGCCAAGAGCTATTTGCCATCGTGACCCCTACTGTTCCCTCCTCCAACAAGAAGTCAGTTCACCATATGAAAATATACATACGTTATAGAAGTGGGAAAACACACAGAATTTCATTTGCACAGCAGAACAAATCTTTAGTGACCTCATTTCCTGTGCAACAGCGAACACTGTTTCCTATGCTCTATATGCTTATTCCAACTACATGTAGAAGCCTGAAAAAATATTCCAAGGTACCACCACCACATGACTGCTTGCATTAGTTCCAGATAGTGACATCTCAGTAACTGTGAGCATGGATCGCTGCTTCCTTCACATTTATTAAAGTCCTACAGAATTACTTCCTTTAAATTTGCATTTATTTCTCAGAAATAAACAACAACTTAATATAGTTACTAGCAAAACTAATGACCCCTAAAACTAATGATATGGAAAGTGACAAGTGTAAGAATTGAAAATTTCATCACCGTAACCAAATATGAAATCCATTTCCTTAAATTTCATTAAAGCACCTACACGTTTTCAAGACTGCATTTGTGAAGCGCTACATTTTCCATTACCCTAGAAGCTTTCTTTGTTCAAATGAAGGACGCCAGCTTTCTCAACACCCTATCAGGGCTTCTTCACCTCTGCAGTCTCAGTGCCTGGAACCAAGAGCCGTTATTCGGCAGATCTCAACATCTGTACCACACTCCAATCAAGTGAGCTAAGCTTCATCATCTCCAGCCTCATTCCAAAAAACACTTGTCTGCATCACACATCTACATTTAATACAACACAATTCAAGTACACAGCCTGGAGTGCTGTATTAGAAGAAATACCAGAACTGCAGAAGTGTTTATATTGGCTTCTTAATGGATCTTATCACAGTATCATTAAATTCTTACAGCTGTACAAACATCAATAAAATGCTTCTCTCACCCAAAAAAGGGCCAGCTACATAAGTTACATAATGGAGACGTTTAAAGAAAAATAGCACATGGAGAAAAATGTTAAGTTAAACATGAAGATAAAAATATGGAGTGAAAGAACTTGCTTGGGAGAAACAGGTTGTTTTCACAAGACATGAAAACCTCATAACAGTACTTTTCATCTATTCCCAACAAAGCATATCCAATTTCTAACAAAGTTCAACATTTGTTAAGTAGTAATGACTCTTTTCTCCTGTAACACTTAGTTTTTTCCATAAACAAATCTACATTGAAGTAAACATATTTATTTGTGACATTGTTTTTGACAGCTAACTACTCAGAGAGTTGAGTTTTCCCTAATGGAGCATGAGCTTATATTGTCAGAAGTCCAAGAATGAATTAGACTGCAGTAAGTAACCAACAAGACAGGAAAAAAAAAGATACCTGTAATCTCACAATAAAAAAAATATCTGGGCACTTTCTTAGCAAAAACTAAATATATGAATATATCCCAACGTAACAGTGAAATTCAAGAAAAACACTGCATAAACGCCAAGTACAACAGAAGCATACAACATAAGTGTAGTATCAACTTGA
This sequence comes from Cygnus atratus, assembly GCF_013377495.2. NCBI lineage: Eukaryota > Metazoa > Chordata > Aves > Anseriformes > Anatidae > Cygnus > Cygnus atratus. The sequence continues at coordinate 13,927,861 of NC_066367.1, forward strand.
GGCAGTGCTACAGCATTTCCAGAAGAGGCTAGAAAAAAGCCTGCTAGGGTTCTAAAATATGTGCTTTTTCCTTTTTTAAAGGAAGAGAAAAATGGGCCCTCACCTTTCAGAGATGAAATCCTGCCTACAGCAGCCTGTCACACTGCAGAAGGCTGCGGATGGGCCATGCTGAGCTCACAGTGCTGACCAAATCCCGTCAAGCGCTGTCAGGCAGCAGCCGTGAGTTCGGCTGCAAGACATGGGATGGGGCCTTACAATCCACTGAAGGCTAACCCTATCCAGCTTTTCCAGCCTACGTCAGCCCTTCAGCAGACCAGGGAACCCAGCTAAGAAAGCTGCACTAACTTGGCCAGTCACACCATGAGGTGCAAGCCAGCTGCCCAGAGCCGCAGGCCCAGCAAGGCAGAGCACATGGGCAGGGTGGGTGGGAGCGACGCAGGCCTCAGGGACGCCAGGCGGGAGCGACCCAGGCCTCAGGGATGGCAGGCGGGAACACACAAGTCAAAAAGCCCTCTATAGCACACATGCATGGTAGCACTGTTGTACAGATGCAGCATTCAGCCTTCCTCCACCAACACCCACCCCTGAACGGTTTTACTGCACGGAGCAGAAATACTACTGAAATAAAACTTGCCGGTAGCCAGCCACAAACTAACAGTATTATGAAGAAAAGCTGTTATTAAAGCAGCAATCATGGTGACTAAATCGCTCCTGAGCCAAGCCAGGTGTTAGGCACAATGGTCTGAGACACAATCTTCCTTCTTCACACAACATGGCTACTTCTCACTGTCTGATCTGGGAAAAGCAGAGGTGCTACACTGAAGCTGCAATATCCAACCTTCACTTGATATTTATCTCCAGGGCAGAAAATAATTGGATGTCACACCTACTAACTCAATTTCATTCTGCTAATTATTCTTTAGTGATATTCTTTTCTTTTCTTCCCCTCACCACTGCATTTTGAATAGAACTAATGAAGTCACTGGTGAAATTATTTTGAAGACTATTGATCCCATCTGTAAACTACCCCCTCAATACCAATTCAGAAAAATCAGCACTAAAAAAACAAAGATAGATTGATATTGCAGTTTTCAGAGAACAAGCACTACCACGGATCTGAATTTCAAAATCTTTTACTTCAGAAAAGCTGAAGACATGGTTGTTCTGTACTTACAATGGTGCAAATAACTAGCCAGCAACACAGAAGTCACAGCTCCCACTGAGGAGCCTGCTTCAATTACAGCCAGTTCTTGTTTCTGCGTCACGGCGTTTCCCTAGTGCTGCACAGAAGTCTGCAGAAGACAGGGTTTTGTTCTTGTTCCTTAGTCTGGTTCTCCATGACTCACACAGGGTGAGCAATGAAATCTTTCAGGTCTTTTCTGTTACTTCGAAAGTATATCTAAAGGAAAATATATTTTATCAATAATGTTCCCTACCAAGCACGTACTGGTTTCAAATAAGATCCAACTGTTTTGTCAGTTAGCCTTATGATCCAAAGGCACAGCATAAGCTATAACAAAGAGATGATAAAAGACTGTGTTTGTACAATTCTAATGAAAATCCAACACCTAAATGCTATAGAACATTTCCCATACATACACAGCTGTGATGTAACCTTCAACCCTAGGAGGACATTAAGGTGTAAGAACAAGCAAATAAAGCTGCAATACTGTATAAAAAGATTATTCAAACTGTATCAGAAAATCAAATCTGATCAGAGAGAACATTCTCCCACTTTTGTAAGTGATTTGTTTTGGCAACGTGATGAGAAGAATTTTTAAAATACAGAACTGCATACTGTATCTGGTCTTACAGCTTCACTCTAATCAAGAAGAGTGACCAACTACCTCTCCAGCTACAAGCACGTATAAAAGCAGCAGAAACAGAATAGGATGGAGCACAGTGGAAAAAAAATGCAAAGATTACATCCACTCAATACAGACAATTACAAACAATGAAAATCACTATAAAAGAAAACTTACTACACACTGTTGTATGATCACTACATGGCTTAGCTATGTCATCGAGTTTCTTTTGCACATGGCTCATGTTCCCTAGTGAAAGGACATTATTTTGAAAGGTTGCCCTTTTCTTTCTACAGATGTTTATTTAGAAGAAATGTCTAAGTCTGTACTCTCTAAACGATATGTCCACTTTGAAACATGCAAATTTATACAGGCAAGTAATAAAAATACAGCTTTCAAGATTCACAGTTTTTCCAACAGATAGATTCCTCGTTAAAAGCTAGCATGAGTCACACACACACACACAAAAAAAAAATCCCACTACCCGCAAGCTTTGGCCAACTCAACATCCCATCACAGGTTTATAAAGCTTCCAACTATTAGACCATCACCACATGATCACTATGAAATGAAAACTTAAGTTTATTCAGCTATATCTCAAGAATTTGGACCAGTGGATCCACTTTCCTAAATACAGTTTCTACCTCCAAACTCCTTCTAGCCTTGATACACATCAACTATCAAAAACAAGTTTCACTTGTACCCACTGGCTTACGCCCTGTATCCAGTCACTCACAAACACAGAGGACAGTCTGTCTCAACTCTTAATGATCTGGTCCAGCATATGATTCTACTTCTACTCTTCAAAAAACTTACAAAGCAATTTAAGTCAAAAGATGGAGTTTAAACTCCCTTCCAAAATGCAGGCTGGTGTCAACTCAATTGAAAATGGAAACTGAGTATTTTTGCAGCTAAGAACAGTTAACAGCGTTTTGCAGCAATGTTCACATTAGACATTGTCTTTTTCCCTTCTCTTTCACTGGATTCACTTGCACTTAACAGCGTTTGACAAATTGAGACAATTTTTTTCAGTACTTTACTAGTGTAAATAAAGTCTAATATTATAATCAGTGAAATTGCTTGAAGTTAGTGCAGCATTGAACTTACCTATGGTGCATAAGCTCTGTATCACAGGTTCTTCAAGTTATTAGCCAAGTCTTTAATAAGGGCATCCCCAATGTTATCAAGGATGAAAAGATGAGGTAGGGAACAGGTAAACAAGTCCTTTCCTAGATTTTCTCATATTGCAAGACGCACTGAATCCTGAAGTAATTATGTTTTCTACATTCATGAACACATTTTCAACTAAAAATAAAAACTTCATTTTTTCCACAGAAACTGCGTCAACACTTTTAACCCAGTGGCTAGAACTAGAAAATTCTGTATGCTCAGGAAAATTATGCTGAATTCAAGCATTTATGTGCTCCCTTTTATTTTCTTTATTAACATCACTGCAGAGTTATCATAGATTTTAAGTAGCAAAAAAATAATTGCCTCTGCCTTATGAGCAAACTGTTGAATCCTGACTCTGCACTATAACCAGAGATGCAACAAACACGAAAAGAACACCAGCAGCACTCTGATGTTGACAATAAAAAGTACTTATAAACTGAACAGATTTTATACATCAAAAATGTTGGTACAAAATAGGCGTTAGTTATGGATAATTTCATTATAGGTACAGACGTGAAGCCAGATATTGTTAATGTCTTCCTTATTACTACAGAAGTATTCTATCACGGTGTCAGCGTAACAACTACAAAAAAATGGGCAGCAAAAATAGCTGATGATAATTGTTGTCCTAACTAAAAAGAATGTTCTACATCATGTTTCATCCGAACGAGGACAACGTGACAAGTTTACATCAGTGGTGTAGTTCCTGGTCCATACAGGGGACACAGCAATCTTACCAGCTCTTCAAACATCAATGAGCACCGCTGATTTCTGTTCACTTGTAATCAGTAAGCAACACCTTCTTCACTCCTCTCTTACATTTATGCTTTACAAACAGAAGTACAATTTGTAGATCCCATTCTCCTCATCCCAACCCCTGCTACAGACTACGTCCTTCCTTGCATCCTTCGTTAAGCAAAAAAAAGAAACCCTGCAAATGGCAGAAGGTGTCTCCATAGTCTGCTCATAGCTACAAAGGGCATGGACATAAGATGTTTTGTATACAATAACTTCAGAAAAGATGCAGATTAACTTTCTTTTTAGTGTTGCGTAATAAGCTAAGGTATTTTATACTTTCTGAAAAATGTGGGAGACCTTGTGAAAAACTAAATCTGTTCATCACCTTGTTACTCCAAGTTAAGTAGCCAGAAGTCTAGTTTTATAGTCTTTCTTCATCTTTTTAGACACCAAAATTATTAGCCGCCAACTCAGACCAATATTCTTAAAAAATACCTAACTCCATAATTTAAGCTAATAACTACTGTTGCTGAGGTTTCTATAGTTACTCATAAAAGGGTCAAACTCTCTGAAATGCAGGCTGTCTCTAATAATAAGCTGCACCATAGTATGCTGACAACCTCTAATGATTAATTAGGCTAAGACCAAGTTCCTGGTATGGCACAGAATCCCAGAATACGCTCATTACGTACCCAAGCAGCAAGCAGAACAGCGTCACGTTTTCAGATAGATCTGTAGCTTCGGGTTGCATCCCTGGATTCTGGCAGCAGCCAAGCCCCAGCTCCACGAGCTCCCCAGCTAGCCACAGCCGGCAGCAGGCACGTTAAAACAAACGCGATGAATGCACTTGTACCTCTCCGAATTGATGCTCGAGTGTTAGCAGCTTGATTTTCTATCCGCCCCCCCCCAGCTTCTTTTTCCCTAAATTTGCTCTTAATTGCATGATGCTGGGAATAATACAGAAAAGTAATAATCATTAATCATTCCCAGATATTATATGCTGATATTTCTTGGGAAGAAAACAGAAAAGTATTGTAGTAAACATTTAAGAAAGCAAATGCTTAAAAAACACACACAGGCTAACAAAACAACGTTTTAGAGCCACATAGTGTAAGAAATAACACTCTTTTGAGCGTCAGTTATCAATTATTTCATGCCTTTATTTTCAGAACACCTCATGTAAATGAGAAACCATTTTTACCTCCAAAACTCCACCTTCCAAATGCATTTGGGACATAAGTGAACTTAATTTTGTGTTACTGGATACCATGACTGGAAAACAAAGCCCCTTGTTTCTCTACACGCTAAGAACTTAGATCTCACTTAAGGGACTTGACCCTTGCACATGCCAGACTTCTGCCTGCATGCGGATCAATCTCTTGCAGAGATATATAGGTACATATTACACCTGTAAAGCGAATTGCAGCAAGTCAACCATGTTCTGACTTTCGCTTTTTGGTCCTAGAAACAAAATTTCAGAGCTGTAACCAGTGTAAATACACATTTGCGCAGCAGCTCAAAGATGTGCCTAATATTCAAGGAGGCAAATTTTCAGGGTTAAAAAAGAATGCCAACTGTTGCGAAGCTACATTTACTTGTTGCTGGATATTATCACCTCTTTGTTTTCCCTCATCTCCTGCAATGCAATCAAGTCAAGGCCAAGTGAACTCTATAGGAGGTGGGGGTTTTGTTTTATTTTTAAAGAGAAAAAAATGCATCCTCCTCAATGAGCAGTAGTTTTTTTTCCTTTATTTCTTTTTTTTTTTTTTTTTTTTTTGTCTACTACTTAGGCTGAAAGAACATAGAGCTAGTTTAAAAAAATGAAAACATAACAAAACATTTTTTTTTAACCTGTCAATACTATACCAATTTTGAAGCCAACAATAATTAATTCATTTCTTCAGTCCTCTGGGATGAAGAGATAAGTTCACTTTGCCTATGAATTGCTCTAAATATTAATTTTTGCTTGCCTACTGGGACTAAATCAAACACAGTTAAAGTGGTTACTGTGGTTACAGTGATAGAACATGAAAAAATAGAAAAAGTTATTTAACCCTCAAAATACAAACTTAAAAGCCTGTAGAAAACACCTAACCACTATTTTCATTTACATGAAAAAAAATACAGACCCATGTTTCATGGAGTTTTAGAGAAACAAGGCTTGTGATCCCAAATCCCTGCCTGAGAGGTTGATTTTTTTTTTTTTGCTCCAATATTTAAAAAAAATACTAAATATTTATACATTTTTTCCTTATTAAACCATAGCCATAAATATATTATTACATCTCCTTTACAATAAAGCATTTTGTTTTGTCAACTAGTGAGGGAGGGGAAGAACAGTATCAAAGTAGTTAAATATTCCTCCTAAAGGTTTGGAGAGTCTGGGATGCAGATATATTTTTTTGGTTAACCTGCTAATAACAGAATATTAAAACAATTTCCACACATCCACAATAACTTTTTTTTGATGTTGTCACAGAAGAGGTCCATCTGAACAGTTATAAAGATCACTGAAAAATAACAGCAGAAGCACACAGTTGTGGAGAGATTTAAAAAAATACAACCTTGAAATAGCATCCTTTTAAATCAATCAGTAGTTTTTAATGATTCTGTAACAATCTGTAATTAAGCATTAAACCACACTATTATATAGAACCATTTTCTTATGAAAGGACGGTTTCCTTGCAGCGATGCTGGCAAAACTTTTCGTCCAACTTCCAGAAAGAGCACATACCGCATCCAGCTATAATGGATATTGGTAACTCAAAAGCTGCTGAAGTGATCCCAAACCCAAAAAAATCAAGGATGAGGGAAAAAACTGAGCTCATACTGAAATTAAAAAAAGAAATCCATGGAACACTTATTATTTTAGTAGCCATTGCAGCAAAGACACTAACAAAGGCTGGGCTTTCTCACGCACGCACTCACTACTCCAGTATTCCCTCTGAGCACTGTAGCTATTCTCATCTACAGATCCTACCCAGTTCTAGTAGTTTACTTAACAATACATCTATTTCACATTATTTTAATTTTTATTTATTGCAGGATTTTTCCCCATTCCTCAAAAATAGTACAATATCTTTACTACAAAGTTCAAACGATTACGCAAATATTTATGAAAAATTGTAAAGTGACTTTTTAAAAAAATAATTTGTTTTCTGGAATGACTTTCTGCCTTAGTGTGGTTCTAGAAGCTGGAAATCATTATCCAAAGTTTCTCTTGGTAGACTGCTTTAATGAAATTATCACTTACATTACTTTAAAAAAAAGATGTAGGACTAAGCATCTAACTGTCATACAATAAGTATTAAATAAAGCCAGATACAGATACCTTGTGCATACATGAGGAGATTTCCTGTTAAAAGCATCTTTTAGTGCACTCTGATTTTAAAGATATTAAAAGTAGCTGCCTTCCCGGTTTCCCCCTCGCCTGTAGGAAGTATGAGTTTCAGACAACTTATCTAATTTGGCCAGCTTCTTCTCAGACTCAGCTTGCAGTTTCCATGCACACATGGAATGATGCAGTCTGGGGAAGCATAAATATTTCAGTAAACTCTAGGCTAAATTATATGCATCACCAGTCATCCAAGACTAGAGCTGCAGACAGCTATCTGCAAACAACCTGTCCTCTGATTTGAACAGAGGTTTACCCAACTCCTACCAAAATTCAGTCTTTCCCCTAGATGGAATAATCCCACTATGTCATCCAATGTTTGTGTTTTACCATCGTAAGTCTTATGCATCATGAAGCTTGAGGAGCTGTGAATCTGGTATTGGAAGTTTACCTGCCTCATTAGTCTTTTTTGCTCTACAGACCACAGATGACAAAAAATAACAGTTATTAAATGCAATCTATAGAGGCTGTGAAATTAGACATCTAGCCCACATTTTTATTGCCTGATTATACTGAGAACACGCTGCTTAGACAGCTCTAGATAGCTTTGTTTCTAACATTAACGTGCTTGTTTTGAAAATAAGCCTGCCTTCTCTTCTACTATTGTCTGAAGATGTACATAAAGCAAATATTAGGTACTTCAATACAATCCAATAGATAATTTCTGGTTTGCTACTTAGAGAGAAAAAGATCCAGAAGACATTCATAAACCAATACAGAAAATTCTCAATTCCAACTACGTTCATCTCTTCACAATCTCTGTCCTGCTGCATTGCTGTATCTGAATTGTTCACCTTTACCATCTGCCAAAGCAGTATCTGAAGTTCTGAGAAATGACCTGGTGTATGCAAGGGTCCCGCACAGTTCTGGGTCATTCTGTGACAACACAGTCTACATATTTTATAGCAAGCAAAGGAAAATACGTAATTCACTTGAGATGCTTTGTCTTTCTCCTCTGAAGTTATTTATTGAATATATAAATTATTCCTAGAGACAGCATTATTAAATTGCTCACACTGCAGTACTATCTAGTATTCTTACACAGCAGATCTCAGCCACAATACTCATTGGCCTGTTGAAATGCAGATAATCAGTATAACTCCAAAAAGGACACAAATACATTCATTTTAGATTAGATATTATACAGACATCAAACTATTTGTTTCATTATTAGCTGTTCTGCTGCATCAGGACAACCATCAAGAATTCCTTCTACCCCTTGTCTCTTCTTCTAGAAGTTAATACAACCTTCCAGCATTTTTACTTTCAACAGAAACAGGAGACTAAGAAAAACGGAAAAATATGAAAGAACATCACTGCTGCAATTTTGAAGTTATCCTTTTTTTTTTTTTGCAGCCAAGCAGCTGATAAGGTAGAGAAGGTGAAAACACGTACACACCACTTGCTTTCCTGGTCCATCACTAGTGTAAGAGATTCACAGCAATGCAATCCACAGAACACATCTCCTCTTTCCCTACTCTTCATGCACTAACACTGTATTTCAAAGCCCTACATATACAGTATTATTTCTCAAGAAATAGTTAGCTACTTCACTCAATAGTAAATATTTCCATTTGGTACAGCAGACAAACCTCGCTTTCACTTTGTCTCCACAAGGAAGTATAGGACAACGTGCTTTCAGAGGAAGTCTGCAGTTTCAGAACATTTGAGTACATGTCCTTTCCACCACGTTATGTTTCTGTATATAGAAGAAACATGGAACATTTCCAGGCTTTTCAACAGTTTTTTCCGAAGTAGAGAGGTCCTATAGGACATGCAAAAAAGCAATCAACTATTTTGTCTCATAAAACAATTTAATTGTAAAAGGAGATACTGCAAGAGTATTTTTGAGCATCAGTTACAGAAGTGCTGACTTCATCAATCCACCGTTGCAAGAGTTTTGCTCTAAAACAGGCTCATACCAGGCTTTCCTTTATGATAAATTAAATGAACCATAAGCAATCCGAAGCAATCTCACATAGATTATGTAGATGCGCAGAGGCAAACTGAACAGAAAGAGGCACAATTCACAGTTCAGCTATTTTAGACAGGTAATAGAGAATGAAACATCATGGAAAAAACACTTCTCAGGGACAGCAAAAACCACCAAGCAACTTCACCCAGCATCCTGAGACACTGACTCAAGACAAGTGGGAGAGTTCACAAGAGAACAAGAAAGCAGAAGAGCTTTCAAAACGTGTTTCATCTTGCCATTTCAAATACGATCCTTGTATTAAGACTTTGCATTTTATATTCACTTGCATTCAAGTTTAATGAAACAGCAATTTCTTCCTAGTCTCATGAAATTTGACATCTCTATTTTTTCTTACAAAAGAGGCAGACAAGAAATTCTCAGGATCTTTGCCATTACTGTAAGGCCCTACAGGAACAAAGCGTTGATTTGTAGTACAGTAAAAACAACAGGCTTAAAGCTAAATGAATCCAACTGTCTTGTCATCCTTTCTTCAGAAGTGGTTTACATCACTTCATTTATAATCTAAATCAATGAAGGCTGTATAAACCAAAAAAGTAACTTTTTTTTAAGCATTCTTAGGACATTTATCTGCACACATACTGTGATAAGCTAGGTGGTATCTTTAAGTGGGAATTAGGAGAAAAAGGCAAAGCAAACAGCTCAGTAAAGTTTCCAGGAGATACAGATGCCAAGCAGGTAACAGCAGGCAAGAGCAAGAATGCAATAGCGCCTTTAAATGTTCTCTTCCACCATCTCTTCTACCAGTGGCAGCATGCTGCCTTTTATCGTAATTGTAGCTTTGGGAAATGTTGTTTAAGCCCAATGTCTACTAAAGAAGACCAAAGCTATGAACTACTTCATTGCTAATTTCTAAAGCTCACAGAAATTAATTTGAAGGATGAAATTAATTATGAACAACCCAAACATCAGTTAGCTTCAGTACAGAAGAGATCAAAGACCTTCATTAGCTCACTTTTTTTCTTTGAAAGATTTAAGAAATCTCTCTCACAAATAACCCAAGTTCAGCATAATATAAGTCAGCCTTTGTAACAAATTCCAATTAAGGGTCAAGAGTGTCTCCTGACAACTCTTTCAGAGAGGGCTATAAATGTTGAGTCAACAGCTTAAGACTATATCAGGCCAACGGCACATGATACCCCAAAGGAGCGGGGCAGAAAGCGATCAAGTAATAGCGAGACATCTTATAAAAAGAAAGAAGAAAAAGCTTATTTGTAATCCAAAGGAGTTTCGAGGTCCCTCCTTTCAGTGGCAACACTTGCTTCATCTGACCTGCAGATGAAAGGAGAGCGTATAGAGATAAGGTAGGGAAAAATTTGCATCGATATGAGCAATTTCCATTAAGCACCTTCAAGCATTAGAAGTGAATGGTCCTGCAAGGAACCACTCCATTCTCCAGGGCTGGCAATGTACTGTGCCCATGCTTTAAAAAGGAATTAAAAGAAAAAATAGCTGATGGAACAGGAAGAAAGAGACTTCTTAGCAAAACCTACAAAGGAAAAGTAGGGTAATTCCCTCCTCATTTTCTCTGAAATAGCCTCCCTTAAGTGACTTCCTCAGCACCAAATCTACTGCTCAAAGGCTGCAAAAGTCCAGCTAGAACAATACTGTGAGTACACTGTCCCAAATGGATTAAGCAGTTCAGTTTGGCTAAAGGCTGACTTGTTTCCCTAAACTACATTACGTAAGGCCCAGGTGCGCATGTATGAATGATCTGTAAATGTAAATTGCTGGTCAGTACCATCTCTCAAATTCTCTTTGAAAGGAATACAGAACTATTTTTATATATCATTTCAGTGAGCTCTGAAAAGCCAAATAGATTAACTAACACAAGAACTACATAACTAGATGATCATCTGGCATTTCCTCGTCCACATGGCCTTCTCAGACCCAAAGAAAATATTAGCCACGCATTCGTCACGGATGGTCTGGAGGATTTTTTGTGGTGGTTTGGGTTTCAACAAACAGAACTGCAGAGGGGAAAAAGACATCAGCCATCTAGAAGAAAGCCTCATGCAATCCACACCCATTAGTTTGCCTCAAAACCTGCTCAAGAAGTATGCAGTGACATTTACAGCACGGCCAACAACTCCAAGCAAGAAAGCAGAAGGAACACAGAAAGGCCTGGGCAGGCCGTGCAGGACCCGGTACCTCACAGTGCTCCGACAGCAGCACCAGAAACTCTTCCACCCTTAGTCCAAAGTGCTAAATAAGCAGCTGTAACACATACAGAACAAGAGTTAACCGTCTACTATACAAAAAATACCTGAAAGGCTTTCTGCTTCTCCTGCACTCTGTTCTCACAAAGATCCTGATGCAGGAATCCATATAAAATATATCGTAAACTGTCTTCTCTTTAGAGCAGCACTACATACCACACGCACTGGCTAGACATTCTTCTAAACACATTCTAGGAATGGGGTGATACACAGTTTCCCATTAAAACCATTATTAAGATTAAATAGAAGTTATGGTTTTGAAACATCACCTACATTGCCTTCGGATTCTTGCACATGTTGCTTAAAAAAGGAAAACAAAACAACAGTTATTTTCCCATTTTGGCATGAAATGCTGGTTCACAGGGGGGAAAGAAAGGAAAAAATTGCCATACAATTGCAGCTAAGATGACTGAAAGAATAAGGAACAGCACATAAAATATTTCATACAGGGAAACAGAAGTCATCTATAACTGATGGCATGACCTTGGTATGGCTTATCGTGAACTCAAAAAATAAGGGCAAAATAAGCATATTTAAGCATCATTTTAAAGGTGAAAACTCAATTGGTGAAGGTGACAGGTAGGACTTAGGCTAAGAACTGTAGCACATTACGAAAAACAGTAACTATTAAAACATGTGGCACAAAGCAGACCTTTTCCTTAAAAAGGCAGAGATACCAGTACAAAATCAATCGTATATTGGCTCCACCATCTTATCCCTCCAATAAGCCTTGCCTTTTCATTTCACAGGAAGACATGTACTCTTCCATACTTTTGTTGTCTGAAATACTCCTGATTTTTGTTATATGCGCTTAACACCACAGCCTGCTGTCAGCAGAAATCAAGACAGAACAGAGCAAGTTGTGCCTTCTGCAAGCCTGCTGCTTCTGAAAATAAGTTATTGTGACATGCCTCACGTGATTTTATTTTTTTGCCTTCTCTTAAACTGGCTTACGTGCAAAATTAGACTGATGTTTAAACAGTGTCAGATTGTCACGGGGAAAAAACGACAGTGCTACTGTGACATGAAACATGACAAGAAGAAAGATTAATCACTTACTCCAAAGTGAAAAGTTGAATACAAAACGCATAACCATGTGTCTCAAATTTGTTATTGTATGTGAAAGACTGAATGCTGATCCCAAGATATGCTTCATAAATTTCAAGTTAACTGAAAAAATAATTATAACAGCAAACATACTTGGAAAAAACAAGATGATGGAGTTAAAGGTTAAAAACAAAGTTCCCTAAGACAAAAATGTATGATCTAGGCATAAAGTTTTTATACCTACACCTGAAACAAGCTAGTTTCCTACTCAGCACTAGAAAAGAGTTTCCAAAAAGAAAACAAATCTACTAAGAAAGCAGGAAGTCAGAATTTGGCTATAAATAAAGCAAAAGTCACTGTTACAATAAAAATATTTCAACTGTTTATTCCACTAATTTACACCAACTCTACTACAGCAGGATATACACCTAAATATTTTTCACATCTATTTTAATCACTTTTCCATCTTCCCCTGAAATGTGCCCTAACTTCAAACGTTTCAGAACGATTTCTCTTTTTTGAGCAAATGTGTCAGGCATTAGTTTACTTATTAGACACATTTAAAGATTTTAAAGTTTAGTGAGCATTGCCATTTGTGAATAGCTTAGCAAATTCTGCTTGGAAAACAAACAAAAAAAAGTAAAAACAACGTAAAAGAAAAAATATCCATAATATGGATAAAGTGATAGTCCCAATTTCCTGATTAAAAATCATTAATTCACTAAGTGAAAGGATATTTTGTTCCTAACTGCAGCACACCCGAATTACTCTACTGGAGTGAAAGTGTAATCTTCTTTTTCCTTGCTGTTTCTTTAAAATGATGCAGCAGAAACCAACACAGAAATGTTTCCCCTTTAACAGAAGGGTCCTTGCCTCCCTGGCCCAAGCATATCTAGCAGCTCCTTTATATATGCACAGGAGTGGAACGACTCTTTGAAAAATAGTTCCCTATCAAACCTTTTTCCTTTTCACACATTTCAACCCAATTAAAGACAAGAAAGATTAGTGTGAAAGAGAGAGTTAATTTTAGAAAATTTATGCATAAACCCAAATGTGTTTAATTACTGCAGTATTTCCCACATGTAGGAAAATCATTTTTAAGTAGGCTGTAAAACAGTGTTTTAAAAAGTAAAATCAATGACAGAAGTAGTTCAGTACAGAACTATCAAGTAGATATCAAATTAAAATTTAGCTTCTTAAACACTTATTTCACTTTTCACCAGACTTTTAAAGCAAGCCACAAAACATACTTAAAATTGTTCACTTATGTACTTATCATGAGGACACTGCAAAATTGTGCAAGAGCTCATTTGTTTAAGACAATGAAATTCTTCTCTCCCTTTCCTTCTGTCCATCCCTCTCTCCCAGTAAAGAGTCATACAGAAATAAATATAACGACTGAGAAAAAGAAACACCTAGTTCAGTTTGCCTCTCACCTATACTGGTACAAGGCAGCCCCCGCCCACAAGGACAGCACAGAAAATGGAACCTAAGAAATGAAGTAAAGGAACAAGAGCTAATGGATGCACATCAAATCTTGTTGTTCCTTCATATTCCTACAAAATGGGCCAAAAACATACATTGACAGAAGAGGACTTTTTCTTTTTTTCCCCCGTTTTGTTTTCCTCCAAATAATGCTAACCATACCCAACACAGGACCATTCATTCAGGAAGCAAATGACAGAAGCCATAAAACAATTCAACAACTTGAGAACTGCTCAAAAAAGAGAGCACGATTCTTCAAAATTGGGAGTTTTTGCACATTCTTTGTTCTGGGCATGGAAAAAGGAAAAGGGGAAGGGGACAAAGATGACGACGAAGCTCCAAGGTTTGTTGAGCCAGAAAATTGACAGACTTCTTTGAAGGCTATGAATCCATGCTTTGGGTTTCCTATGGAGCCTGTGAATGTCAAAAACGTATGTTATTTGTACATAGCGAACTCCACGTGAACCTAAACCAGCTCAATTACCTATTTTTCCACAATCAAACTATATATGCCTTGCATTTTTGTAGGTATATGCCTATGCAATCTCCTGAAGCTGCCTCAGTCTTGAGAAGAGGAAGAGGGTACCCTAACAGCTATTTAACAATCTTAAACTACCAGGCTTAAGCTACTGGGAACAAGCTCCAACACTTGGGAATTCCACTTGTCAGTCACATATTAAGATGATAGAAGTTCATTTTTTCTTCAAATCTACCCTCATCTTTTCTTATTTCACCACCAGAAATCTCTCAAGTGCCTTATATTAGTTCTAAATTACTCAGTTACGACCCAGCCCTTAATAACCTTGAAAGTCAAGCTGGGCACCATTTGCCCCAGACCGTAAGAACCAATGGTGGTTTTAAAAGCTATGGGAAAATGATCACGTGCTAAGGTAAAATGCACAACACAAGCAGTTGTCCAAAAGTAAAGAATCCATGGGCTTTGCCTGAGGGCATGACAAACAAGGACCTGCTGATTGCGTGTACATGTTCTCACATCTGGGGATCAACGGATCCTAAGTTCACCTTTAAAATTTCCTCCCAAAAGATACATACACCGGCTTCTACTCTTTTCTCCAAATATTTGTATTTTTCAAATACAAGTATATTCTACTCCTGTCATTGTAAAAGCTCCCTTAGTTCTGTTTATTCAGATCTATTCTTTCCTGAAGCAACCGCTTTGAAATACACAGCGCTAACTCATAACGGAACACAATTACACAGGAGTTATACTGCAAGTCACTGGCCACTGAGTAGCTTTCTGCAAACGCTAATGTTCATCCAGATAGACAAATGAAGAGAGACTACTTTGTTACAAACATAGTTTAAAAAGAACACTAACTAAAAAAATAAGAAATATGTGATTATATTATTTAACCATTAAGGTTATTTACATTTTGTGCCACTGAAAGCTAATGAATATAGTTAAAAGCAGCTAAATTCAAATTTAAAAAAATCTTTTGCAATTAACTGAGAAGAACAGATCAATATCTAATTGTACAAAAATTGCTTTTTCTATTAAGTTAAAAGAGGCGTCTCTTAGACACGCTATAAGTAGCTTTGTTACAAATTCTTCAACACGAGCAAGCTAACAGAACACCAGCTATTAGAAATAATCCAAAATAAATAAGTGCTAGATGGCTTCAAAAACCCTAAGAGTTTTTCTAACTTCTCCTGAAAACATTTAATTGCTTAAAACGTCACTGCATTCAACATGCTGATTATTATTCTACCCCTTATCTGGGTTTTCAAGCCTTCTTTCACAAAAGTTCTCTCTCTGGACACACTCCATGTACAAAACTACTTTAATACAACGCACCGTGACTTCGCCAGAAGCAATACATTATCACTAACAGTGAGCTAATGACCGAAGCGGGCAAGAAGTGCGATTGCACTAGCACCCAAGTGCCAGACACCGGGTTACAAAGGAGAGGGCACAAGAAGGAAGAATGAACAACCAGCTGCAGAAGAGTAAGAGGAGACGAGCCACCCTGTAGAGACACGGGACAAGCCCTCCCAGCCCTCCACAGCCCCGCTTTTTGCAAGGGGGCTGACCTGACAGTGATGGACCAACACACTGCAGTGAAATCTGTGCCCTCATCTCGTATTAGATGCCAAAACCTTGTCCCAGTATTTAGCACTGCTGACCTCCCAGTACCACAACACGACCAGCAGCAGGTCCCAGCACATGCTGTCCAGAAGAGCAGTTGGAGACCCAATAATAACGCACTGTATCCCTCACACCCAGACCTCTTGGGGAAGAAGCAACTGAAGCAGAAAATCCCACTGCAGGAGGACCCTCTAGAGATGAGGGCAGCGTCCCAGTGGAACCCAACATTATCAACTCCTCAGCACCTTTAGGAAAGGCACAGAAGGCATGTGCAACCTGAGGGGAGACTGTGAACCCCCAGGCAGCTACATGAAATCACACCGACCCTTTGTGCAAACTATTTAACAACACGTGACTTAGTGGTATCAGCAGCAAAGATTCTAACAGCGTGGTTTACCACACCACTGTTTGATGTATTCTCTAGGCTACGGTCATGAAAGCTCCAGCTGGCTTGCTCCCAAGGCCAAGCTCCCTCAGGAGCAAGCTACAAGGCCACTGCCTGGCCCTGCCACTCCAAAGCCTACAAAAGCAGTGGCTCCTGCATCACCTTCTGCCCGTAAACTACTGCCACCTCCCCATGTCTCCTCAAGGCACATCTTGTGGCTTCCGCCCTGGGGACGTTCTGCTCAGATTTACAAGGTTAGCATCATGGCCACTTCAAAACAATTAACATCCAGTGTTTATATCTGCTATTGTTTCTTGAACGCATGCTTATTGCAGTGCCAAGTTTCCCAAAGTTAAAAAACAAATCTCTGAAAGATACTACCAGCAAGAAACAATCGCATGAAGAAGCATCCTTCCCAGCTGAAATTTGGCATATAATGCTTGTTTAACACTTATTTACAGAACACAAACCCAGAGCCCCAGTTTACTATCAAAAGTGCCCCCATGCATAATGAAAGAGGACACTGGCATGATGAAGTGATGTTGTAGGAGAGCACTCACAAAATACAGATCCACAGTGCTGCAGCTGTGTTTGTGGCTGACCATCTCCACACACAGTAAATTTTACTGCCACAAGCACTTCTGAACTGGCTGTGGCCGTTTTCAAATACGGTCTGCATCTTGCAATTCTTTCAGCTCTATACCTGCGTTCTTCCATAAAGCACAGGTAATAAGGTTTAATAAATCTGTCACTTGTGAAGTGCCAAAGAAAATTGCTTTATTTTGGCACTGTAATGTAGCACATACAGAACATCTTAAACAATCTCTTGTAAAACTTGGTAATCTCAGCATAATCTTTGATAAACAGTTGTTTGCCACTCCAACAGAGTCTCTCAGATTTTGTTTTAGACTTCAATAAAGAATTTGTCTTGCCTGCAATATGTTCATCCAACCAGTTATCCTCTTTTTCATGGCAAGACAACAGCTGGAAACAATGGAATTAACATGAAAAAGTGAATAGGAAGGAACGAGGAACATGGCTTGCTTATTCAGAAACAGGGGATGTTCTCTGGAAAGCACAACTCAATGGGATTTAGCAACAGTAACAGACCAGTCAAAGAAACAACAGCCTCTCCACACTAGTAGTTCAAAGCATGAGGACTATCTAATCCAGGAAGGAGAAGCAACTTGTGTGGGTCAGCTCTGTAACTATTTATATAACAATAAACCCTAAATGAGCCAAGAAATACAAGTTCTTGCAATTTCAGTCAACACTTGTTTCTGCAGTGCAAAGAACAGGGCCACTACCATATCCCTTTCCCAACCATAAAATGGAAATTGCAAGATACTTGCAATGCTTAAAAAAAAAAGTAAAGCAAGCTGTCAGGGTTATAAGATGAATGGAATACACTGAACCTAATCAAATTCTGCAAATCATTGTTCCCTAGGTCAACTAAGTAAGCACTACTACTAATTACATAATGCAACAGTGGGTTTGGTTTTCCGGTGTTTTGGTTTTGTTTTTTGTTGTGTTTTTTCTTTTTCCTCCCCTTTAAACAGCAAGGGCTCTAAAACCACAGCCATTCGAACAAACCAGGAGGAAGCAGCTTCAAAACAACCCAAGGGAGGTGACCAAGCCCAGTCAAGCTGCAGAAATCCCTGCCACCGAACACCAACCATGCAAGTTCCCAGGAGATCAAGGGAAGAGCAGGCCAGCTCCTGAAACCAAAACCCATTACCAGTTTCAGTGTACACAGAAGTCCATCCACCTTAGGGAAACCCTCAGCTGCAGACTAAAACCCAACACCTCACCTTACTTTAGCTCCAGAACTTCCTCAATTCAGAATACTGTACAATAACATACTAACTGTATACTATAATAGTATACTACATAAGCGGTCATGGCAACAAAATAACTTGCTTGAAATTGGCTTACTCCAGATAAGCCTACTCAAAAAAATTTATTCTTACATAAAAGCTAGATTGTTTAGCTACTTAAATTACATTATTAAAGCAAAAGCCACTGCAGTTATAAATTACAATTCCACGTAAATGTAGACCAATCTTGATAGAGCAAATAACATGGAAAAAACACTTAACTTTGCCATAACTCACATAACACACCACAGACAAAAAAAAAAAACAACTAAATCCTACAACCCCTTGCTTTCAGACTAAAAAAAAAAAAACACTAATTTGTCAATTGTCTAAACATGATGTTAGAAAGAAGTGGTGTATCAGAAGCCACTACTTGTTTCAAGAACCCCAGCCCAGACTACATTTTAAATAAAGCAGCAGCAGCGGCTTCATAAGTGGAAGGATTTTGCTATAGCTGGAACATTAACGCAATTTTAAGAAGGGATTTCCCCAAAAATTCTCACTCTGTAGTTCCAAGGTGAATGGAGAAGGTAGCCTAAAAATGAAGCTGCCAGGAACCCAAGCAATAGACCCAATTATTTGCACAGCTGCTTATTTCTGTCAGGTCTCAACTGCTTGGGACAAGGGGTTTTGGTTGTTTTGTTGCTAAGCAAATCACTTGCTGATTTTATTTATTTACTGATAGTGTCTCAAACAAGCCAGTTCAACCCATTCAAGAGCTCTTACCTAACCACTTCAGATAAAAAGAAAGTTACGTTAAAAGGAAAGAAGAGGGGCTGGCTCAGATGGGAAGGATGGCACGCAGTCCCTGACACCTACGGACAAGAAGCCAGAGAACATGAAGATCACTAAAAGATGCCTTTGTTCATCTCCCAAGGAAAACAAAGATAGTGTTTTTATTTTCAAATGCTTCTATTTTCATAACAAGACATCAGAATTTAACTGTTCACCACCTTTAACCTCTGTATTAGACCAGTCAATGATGTATCTTCCATTAACATGATACAATTGTTTTCCACTATTTTACACAGTTTCCTAATGACTGTATTCTGCAATACTATGTTAGCACTTATGTGTTCACAGTACAATTCTGGTGGCTTTTTTTTTTTTCCTCCTTAGAGTATGCAACATGCTGGGGAAAAAGCCAAGTACTGCAAGTCCCAATAACACCCACTGTTTACTCTTCAATCGAATGTTACCACAAAATAAGTATACCTCATCTGCTGTTTGTTATTCTTCCTTAGTTCTACCTTATATTTGAAGATATTTGAAGCATGTTTATGTTCTCAGCTATTCTCCACAGAGTGGCTAGTGTTCCTAATTGAACTGCGAACAGAAAAAGGAATAGCATGTATTCGCGTGCTTTATACATTTGGGACAATTTCAAAAGGGACTGAATTCCCCCTAATTTTTATTTTTTAAATAAATAAGCCAGACAAAACACACATCCCTTTAATTGCCAAAAGAATTTCACAGCCTATGTTTCTATACAGGGACAGCAGAGTGCATCTAGGACTGAGTTAGGTGCTGTGTGCCTGCCTACCAGCACGCTGGGCCCTGTCATCCCCTCCTCTCCCCTACATCTGCTGGGGGTTACAATCCAGGTAGGACTGCTACATTTGTGCACATTAACTTTCAAGCCCTGTTCTACTACCAAAATAATGTTAATTAAAGCAGACAAGCAAGCAACTCACAAACACCACCTTACAGCTAATGTTTATAATGACCGCGACCATGATGAACCCTTTGACATAGCACTCCCAGAGCATGCTGACATATACATACGGTTTTGGTGGTGTTTTTTTTCCTTTTTATGAAACAGCCATTGATCAATTAAATATCACAGCACAAGGATATTCTTTTCAGACTACTCTCTCTTTCCAGCTCTTATATTACTTTTTAACACCCCCCAAACTGTAGAATTATTCATATCCTCATTAGTTTTAATGAAGAAAAGCTGGTGTTCCAAATGCTGCAATTATCAGCTTTCCCTCTCCCGCATGTGGCCAATCATCAGGTTTTCTAAACTTTGAAGTGGCACAGCTAATCAGCATAGTTGCAAAACCCTTTATGCTGTACCATAATCTTTTCTGCAGTTTCACATCCAAGAAGGTGAAGATCAACTCTTCTACAACAGTTCTGCCTTCAGGAAAAAGGGCTTGTTGACTGCTGACCTCTGGTTAGATGAAACAGTAAATAATAACACAAAAATAAATAAGAAAGCCCCCACACCTATCCTACACTAAAACCTAAATTCTCATTCAATAGTGCTATTTGTTATGCAGGAACAGAGGCACTGCCCAACACACAGGGCTGGCTGAAACATACTACATATTTGATTAATTGCAAGTCTCCAAACAAATTTACTTCTCCTATTTGTGTTTGAAAAAGAAGTGTAATACAGAAGACTCAAACTACAAAGGTATTACTTGAATTGCCATCAAGTGAATGCTCATGCTTAGGTATATACTATAACACTACTACAGAAAGTAGGCATATCTTCTTCAAATTGTTCCAGCACTTGTGAAGAAATATATATTTTGTTTCAGTTTAAAAACAAAAATACAAGATTTTGCACTTTGTCAGACTGCTTCATAATACAGAATTAGTATACCTGATTTGGGTTGGGACAGTGTGGAGGCAGTGGAGAGAAAATACCCTGGCAACAGGTCATCTGAACAAAAATAATTAGAGTGGTCATAACAACTGCCCTAAAATGCAACTTCATAAATGCTAAAAATTAGGAGCTGAACTATGAAAACACAATCATATTATCCCCAAAGCCTTAACCCTGCTCTGAAGAGTCATAAGAAGGTTACAAGGGACAGGATAAGAAATAGTCTTACATTGTATCATAGAGCAAAAGGAAAAGCCATATACTATTTAAAAATATATATATATATATTTTTAGTGTGAAGCAAATATTATTAACACTCCTGTGCTTAATACAAGAATTGCCTTTTGGTCTCAGGCACTTGTTTCAAAGCGTATCCGAAGTTCAACACTACTGGTCACCTGCTTCATTTGAATTTGACCTATGCTCCATGTTGTTTGCTAAAATGACGCATCGAGCCCCTCGCTAACAAGCACTTCCAAGGCAGTAATCAAGTTGTGATTATGTCTGTGGAATGCTAGCATTATTTCCCACCTTTCCATTCCAGGTTGTTCAATCCACAATTACAAGCTGCTGCACTCTGCTCCTGGATAACCACAGGGCTCTGTTTTCCATCACTGCCAGTAATTCAATCAACCTGAATATTCAATATAATATTTTTTTGAAGTACAAGAAAAAAACACTTAAAAATCTATGGCCACATACAAGAAGCCTTTTGAGTTTGCTCTACTTCAAAGTACGGATTAGAACTTTAAGCTGCATTAGAATCACCTCAAAATTACCTAAAGCCTTTCAAAAGCTTTGACAGAAACCCAATGAGGAGTGCCAGGGTTATTTGCATTACATCCCAAAGCCACTCAATCACTGAAAATAGCAAGATTCCCAGCACCTTTAAAAGACAAACACACAAATCCATGGGGCAAGATGTTTCCTCAAAACTCACTGTACACTGAAGTACAACCCTTCTCCATGTTGTAATTACCAAGAGATTACGGCCACTGCGTACAATGGACTGTATCTGCACAAAGGAATAGCGCCCCTGCCAATTCCAGGAGGAGTCAGACACCTTGGGCATTTCATGCCATTTCTCTCCTGGGAGCTGATTGTTAGAGTCAACCAACCTGTCTTGAATTCGCTCTCTTTTCCTATAAATAACAACAGGAAAGAACAGACTTTCATCACCAAGTACATTGTTGAACAAATGCCTAGAAGTATATACTGAACAGCAGGCAAAATAATCTGATTCCTTGAAACTGAACACCTTCCTCAGCAAGGGTTAATGACCGGTTATTTGTTTAATTTAGCTGGCAAACTAGAGAAGCTAACCCTCCCTCTGGAGAACCAACAGTCCAGTTTTAAGAAATAACATGCAAAAGCAGTGTCACTTTATTGAACAAAATCTGTTCACATTATAGAAGTGGCATACCACAGCGCTGACTCAATATGATAAAGACTTGCTCTTTCCGCAGTCAGGAACACAGATCAAAGGTTTGAATAGCAGTAAGGACACAAAAAACACACCCTTCAGGTAAACTAAAGTCCTCTGTATATCCCTTTATACAGTTTACAATCTTTCTTAATAAGCATATGAAAATTTATATCCAGAAGATCCCCTTCTCCAGTCAGCAACTCTTGAGAGTGATAATCACAAAATCAGTCACCAGAACAGTGAAAATTAACATTGAAAATAACATAACATAACAGTGAAAATTAAATTAACTATAAGTTATTTGTTATGTAAACTATTAAATTAAATGGGTACGACGTCCTTAGTTTAAAGTAATTCACTAAATAACACAAGGCTTCACAGGAAAGATACAACACAGTGTTCAAGTCTACCCCATTGTACAGAAGGAAACCCAGCTAAACATTCCCAAGTTCTGCCCAAGAACCAAAGTACGTCCTTTCTCCTGTTCCTTGGACTTTGCTACAGCAGGTGACATGCCCATGTGGTCTGACACCCACGCAAGCACTGCTTTACCTCCGAATATACTAAGCATGCTTGACCCTGCCATGTAAAGGACGCAGTCAGCTTTCTGCCTACTTGACCAAACACTTGGCATCAAACCAAAAAGTACTTTGGACCAAATTGAGTTGATTACTGGGGTTTTGAATCTTGGAAACAAACCTATTTAATACTTTAACCCATAACATTAACACAATTGGTTTTAAAAACTGCATCTATAGAGTTAAAAATTATATCTTTGTATTAAAAAAAACTATCAGGTGATCTCAAGGCCTGCAGCGAGAGGAGATAGATGCATTTTTTTTTTTATATAAATGTCTTCACAACCATACATATGGGCCTAAAGAAGTTTTTGCTACAAATTGGAAGTTCAATAGCTGAGAAAGGTGAGCACAACATTTAATAAAGTTATTAATCAACCACTACAAATGCAAACCTGGTGTGGTTACGCTGAATGAGAAGGACAAAGCAGTATTAGCATACTACAGAAGACATGGAAGAGGCCATTGGTGGAATTAACACAGAGTTCTTGAAAATAAACAGAAATAATAATCCAAGCTGCAACATGTGCAACCATGTTTGGACCAGTCCCAGCCTAAATACCTGCATACTAGTCAAACTTCTGCAGAAAGGTAGCGCAGAAGTTCTCCGTCTGTGCTGGTGTTCTAAACCAGAGAACAGCAATTTCAGAACAAACATCTAAAAGTGGCAAGGGAAAGGAGCAAAAAACAAATGCTAACTACTTCTAATATGGAATATATCAAAACTTATGATGGATTTCAAGTTGAGTTTACACAAAAGAGAAGAGGTTTAGATTCCGTGCTCAGAGACACATCCCATACAATTCTTAATTTAAGCCATTTGGTGCTTCAGAGTTCAAGACAGGGAGCATAAGGGAAGACATGTCAAGTGTGATACTCCCCATCACGATGGATAGTGTCAACATTTTTCCATCAATATATACTGCTTTTGTGGAAGAAAGTCAGAAAAACACCTTCAGTTTTTCTTTAATTCACAAAAACATTAAAATATAGATTATAAAAACAACACCTGCAGTATACTGCAAAATTGGAACAGAGAAAAAGTGGTCTCCTATGCAATATGCTCCAAATAATCATCACTCTTGCCAATGTAAAAATAAAAGGATCACAGATTTTCTTTTCAGAGAATGTTAGGAATACTTTCTACTCTACTTCTGTCAAGCAACACAAAACTGATTTTGAAGAAAAAAATTACAGGATTTTAAATACAAGTTAAAAAAAAGTCATCTAACGAAAAAAAGCCTTCAACTCAACTATTCATAACAGTTACTATAAACCAGTTCTGAGGGTCAAAAGCAAGAACTTCAGTTCCATACAAAGATTATTAATAAAGCCAGTGGGTAGTTTTAACTTCATATGCATCTGCTATTTCAAAACTAAACTTGCGACCCACAGTTATCAAAGTTCTTCACAAAATACATTTTGTACCCACTCCAGCAGTTTAACTTCAATGCCACCAAGGTACAGCAGAGTACCACAAGACACCTAGTTCCTGTTGCTACATTGTTTGTTCACCTTATTAGCATTATTCTACACTAGGCTACAGGAATTTCCTGATCATACTGTTTTTACTTACAGCTTTGATTCTTATGGGGTAGATATTAAGATATATAAAAAAGTTTAGGAAACCTTCCTTAAAGACTGAACATAAAACGTTCTAAGAAACATGTCATCTAAGGAAAACTTTTCAGTAGTGTTAATATAAAATGCATTAGCACCATATGAAAGACTCCTCAGACTTTAAAGATGTAAAACATTGAGATCAGGAAAATCTCAGTACTCTGAAACCCGGTTCTTTGATTTCTTATCAGTCACTAATCTCTGTGTAGTCCCAGGAAGGCAAGCAATCATAACTTGAAAGTGCCACTAATATGACCTGGGTCAAGCTAAACCTAGCAGTTTAAGCTTAGAACCTCAATCAACAGCAAATGAAGACATTTCTTCAGCAAAAGAGCAAGTCTTCATCTTCTCTAATGGAGGTTCTTCCAAAAAGATGATTAGCAACTTGATTGCATTAACTTGATTGCAAGATCTACCATAGTGTATTTTATTATCCTCTTGAGAATTATACCTTAAAGTTAAAAACGCACTGGGAAAAGTGTACTTTTTAAAAAAAACACTAATTACTATAATTACTAAATCCTGCTAAATAATCACAAGAGTAGAACTTGAGTTCATCAAAAAGTTAGCTCTTATTTAAAAAAAAAAGCAAAAAAGACATGAAATGTATTTTGAAAAAGGAGGACAGTAACAAAATAGGCAGAGATTTAAAACTGGTTACTTTTAACTAGTAAGAAATGACACACATGAAAAAATACAAATTGGCAAAAACAGTGGTATAAAGCCATGTACTATTTTCATGCTGTTCAGGGAAGGCACAACACATCTTTTGACTTTGTTGACTAGCTCTGCATGTATTTTCATCTTAGGTTTTGACTATTGCTTGTTTTCAGTTCAATTTTCAAGAACACATAACAAACAATGCCTCTAACCAAGCTGAAGTGTATGCAGGTCAACTTCACTAATTCTTAAAAAAATCACCTCTAAGAATTCCTGTTTGCCAAGTATTGTCTTTTTTACATCTACAAATTTAACACCTTGCCATTTGTTCTATTACTGTGCATTTCCATAAGATACACAAACAGATGGATGGCATTCATCTGAAGCATCTTTAGAATACAAGCTCCAGGTAGGGACTACTTCAGTTTTATAACAATGAATACATCCAAACAATTTTTTTCTGAATATGAGTAACGACTCAACTGGTATGAAACATCACCGCAGATACCACATTTACATTGATAAAAATGTGCAACTTAAGCAAATTCAAATTTTAATTCTAATTATCAAAGACTAATACTGAAGTATTGATTTTCAACTTTTACACACCATTCATTAGCTACAAATTACGTGTACATGCTGACAGGATGAAAAGATACTGTGTATTCTCAAGGAAATATTCCTGAAATGGATTATGGGGGAGGAAGGAATGCAAACGTTTCTAAATTTCTAGTATGATGTTAATATATTCAATATAAAAATTAGTTTTAATATTTGAAATTATTTTATTATTTCAACTTTATTTAACACCTAATTTCTCTTTACAACACGTGTCTATACATACATATAAACATGTATATACATTTATATGTCTATACATACATATAAACTTCTACATATGTCAAATTTTCAACAGCTTCATTGCTATTCTCTAAATACTCCATTTGGCACACCACATAACTCATCACCATCATGTTTCATGGAAAGAATGTAACAAAATAAAAAACAGTGGTTAGAAATGGCAGCATTAACTAATACCTTGCCACAACAAGGCTACCTTATTTTCACTCATTTGCCAAACATCAAGTGTATATAAGCACGTGTGTTAAACGCCAACATGAATAGACAGAATTCCAAATGTTACATCAAGAAAAATCTAAGGAGGAAAAAACAACTTGAGCCAGGCTAGCCTTATGAAGAGAGACACAGAGCTTCTTTCTGCCAGGATACGTGAATGCCCATCTCATTTGTGACCAGATGTACTTAAAACGAACTCCCTCCCTCCATTCCTCTCATTGTTTGAGGAACAGAAGCTAATTGCTTCACTTGTCTTACCCCCAGTTGGTTACAATACTTAGTACCCAGATGACAAAACATCTTCAGACTGAGAGAAAGCATTGCAGTGGCACAGCTGAATTCTCTCCAAAACACAAGTGATCCAGGTCCCAAACCTGCTCCCTGCTGTATATCTATTGCTTTTTAATATCCATTTTTAAAAATACCAGAATACAAATAAGATAGAGGGATCAGTAGAAAATCAAATTAGAAAAGCACAAACCACAATTTTGCATGTATCTTAGACGGAAAGGACTAACTCAAGAATCCCCTTCCTAGCATTCAAACAGGGAGCTGTACTCCAAAGCTATCATGAATCCTATTAGTGCCACAGATCCACTGTAGCATTTAAATTTCTTTAATCTAGAAAAGTAATGTAATACTATGGCAAAATGAAAAGCTCTGGTGATTACAAACGTTCAGAGAAAGCATTCACAGTTGAGGACATCAAAATAAAAACATTGTAATGGAAAAAAAGTTTTGGAGTCCATCTGTTAAGGACCTTTAAAGCACATTTTTACTTGTAAAGTAGCTACAGCTGAAATAAGGAACCCTTGTAATATGTGCCAGGACAATATTCATTTTAAGAAAAAAGACTTTATACAGCACTAAATATGTAAAAGCTTATGATTTTCTAGGATAAACAGGAGGTTAATTTATGCATACAGGCACTGTGTTATGGCTGTATATCTGTAAAACTGAATTTTCTTTAATAAGCAAAGCAACATTTGACCAGGTGTCTGTTCTTAAAGCTACAAACTTACCTTGAACCATATCACTAGACCTGAAGTTTATTACAAGAATGTTTCCAGTAACCAGGAGCACATGATAGTGTAATTGCACACCCTGGAACGTAATACTACACTTAAAAAATAGTTATTTTAATGATTACACTAATGAGTTCTGAACTTCCAACCTACGTGGATTCAGTTTCATAATTACACAGCTTGAAATCCTCATCAGCAAATCCAAATGCTCCTGAAATCCAAATCATTTTATAATCTTGAATAATGCATGGCACCTCTGCAGCAAGAAATTAAAACAAATTTCATAAAAATGCAAAGCTTCATAATGTGTGTTCTAAAAGAAACTGCATTACTGAAATAATGTGTTGCTTAGTAAGTTCTAGTGATTTTCTACCCCTGGTACTCACAGTTCAGATCCCACTTCAAAAATAAACAGACTAATTCGTATCAAAATATCATTTTATTTATATATATATATATACACACACACATATATGGTGATTCATGGCATACTCTACTACACAGGACTGAAATCAAATATTTGTTTCCTAAACAAGCACTGGCTCAAAAAGGCATAAAACCTTTTCTTCCTAAGAAGTGTGGTTTTTTTTTTTCCTCTCTCTCTATATTTTTTACTATTATTTTTAAAAGGCTGTAGCTTGACAGGAGTGCATACAATTTCATCAATAGCAAACACAAAACTCTATCTTAATTCCAAGGGTCAGCAAATTAAGGTCTACATTTCCCCTCCCCCCCCAAAATGTGACTGTCCCCCTTCCCCAACATGCCTTCAAGAGAAAGAATTAACCATAGAAAATATACATAAGTATAAAACCATACATAAAGCCTATACAAACTCAAATATTTTTTGGCAAGCATTGACGTGGTCCTTTTTAACAAATCCAATAGGTTAAGAAAAGCCTGTGACTCAAGATTAGGGGAAAGGCCATCACTGCAGTCAATGCAAAAGGGTAGCTACTCTATTCTGCTCTAGGATTGACCTGCATCTCACTTTTTTCTCTATTTTAAGGTACTTAAAATCATAAAGGTTTTTACAATATGCCCTTTACTGATGCTTCCCCTCCTTGTAGATGTAAGATGCTCAGCTAACTATCAGACACCTGAAAAATAACTTACATGGACTCCCTTGATAGAACAGAAGCTGCACAGAGGTTTTATTCACAGCAGTGTTTCTGTGTTCGTATCTTCATTGGTCAGAACTAGCTAAGAATATTTTTGTAAACAGTACTGTGGAATTATTACTATCAATGGTAACAATTTCATATCCCAGTAACTTTGATTATGGGAAATTACAACTGGAACATCATATTACAAGTTATTTTACAGGAAAGAAACAGACTACTTGGAATGTAACAAAGCTAAGAACACTATCATGGCTTTGGAGATTGTAACTTTACTACTCAAAATAAAGAGTTTCATTTCTACCAATTTAGGGTTTGACAGAAGAATGAATTGTTAGTTACCCTTTTTGTTCATCAAATTTTAAGACTTACATACCTATAGGATCTCATTAGCGAAACCACGAGATGTGAAAGCAAAAATCAGAAGCAGTAATAGCCAAATACCTACATATATTCTGGCAGTTATTAACCATAGCCTGAAAACTACACTTCAAAAAAACACACAGTAAAAATCAAAATCAAAGAACTACAGCCCTTACATACCAGCTTGCCCAAGGTTCTGCTACTTCATTTTTCCCCACCTTAAAACGTACCAGGCTTTTGATGTACTAATCCTTATTTTACCCCATTAGGGCCAAGAACTGAAGATTAGAACTGGCTGCCTCGGGACAACAGGTCTCTCAACCAAGGCATTCAAACTTACAGTAGCACAGTCAAGACTCTGCCAGCAGCACTAAGTATCAAAACTCTGGAGGGTGTATTTGCTGCAACCAGTTTAACAGCCCATGAAATCAAATACATCAAAACAATAACTTGGCTATGGTACTAATCTATGCAATATCATAACAAAACACTGCATCTCAAAAACTGAGTCCAGGAGCAACAAAAATCATCTTCCAATTTTTCCCTTTATTTCATGCCTTCTTTGGCGCAGATTTATGGAAGACAAAGCATTTGAGTTACCATACACCTATGTGGACTAGCCCACATCAATTTCACACTTAAAACATTACCTCCGCATCATAAGAAACCAAAAGTTCCTTTCTGTGCTACCAGATACATATCATATATACTCATTCTTTATATCAAAGGGAAATATATTTTCAAAACCTTCTCCGGGGAAAAGTTGAATAATATACAACAACTTGTAGAGCAGCGTACACCACAGCATACACTTCAATAAGTCGAAGCTCTCAGCCGTAACAGTCTTACATGGCTTGCTTTTTTTCTATACAAGTGTAATATACTGCTGTACAACAAACTAAAGAATAAAAAACTCCATTCCGCATTGCGGTTATCAGAAAATTACAAAACCCTAGAGAAAATTGTAGACAGCTCAATTAGACAAAGGTCTAGAGTCTGAACAAAATTTCTCTCTGTTAAGTATGCACAATATGTATGGGTCATATGTTTCAGTATTAAACCACACGACAAAAAAAATGGGTAAAGCCCAGCATTTTCAGGCTCTACTGACCCACTGGAAACTAACTGAAATAGGGCCTCTTCCAATGATTCACAGTTACAGATTTTAAAGCAACAATGCTATAGCTCCCCATTAGGAGAAGTTCACTGAGAATTCCAGAGCCCTTTATGATTAAATTTATATATTTTTTAGATCAAGATACTCCTGTCTCCTTGCCTTGTGATTTTGACTTCATTTTACCGTTGATCAACCCACTTGTAGAAGTCACTTCCTTCAACATCTCAGATACTCTTCAGCCACAACTTTACTTACACAAAAGTTACTTCAGTTCCAACTTCCCTTTCCACTTCGAGGGCAAAATGATGGTATGCAGGAAAAGAAACTGTCCAGAGGTGGAACAGCTTCCATAAAACTTAACTGAAATAAACATCGCATCTTACAGTGTGCCATCACCTCCACAGCTGGAATGACAACAAAGGTCTCGAGAGTCACACTTGGATCACAAAATAAATGCTGTGTAAGTACTATAACCACCCAGCACTTACAGTGACTAAATCTACCTGGAAACAACAGATAAGTTCAGTGGCTGCTAAAAGAAAGCATGTCTGTCAGGTACTCAGAGACATTTCCTTCGTACAGTTTATCCTGGAAGTTGATATCCGCTCTGAATCCAAGATTTTCGCACTTTGCTGAAGCAACTACTCCAAACCAACCTCTCATTCACAATACGGCCTTGCTCTAAACTCCTCATTAAAACTAAAGCTACTTGCAAACAACCCTGTCTGAAGTAAGGTTTAAGAAGGTACTTAGCATCCTCTACAAAAAACAGCTTCAACCAGATCTTCAGATTCTTTGCAGGAGCACGTGAGCTCAGTAACTCTTTTCAAATCAGCAGCAGACAATTTCTCCAGCATTTGGAGACCTTCCAGCATACGTTTTCCTAATATCACATTTCTGCTGGTAGTGAATCAAGAAGGAAGAGTTCATTGACTTTGCTATTTATTATTTCATTAAGAGCTTGGCTAAAATAATTTGAACTACACTTGATTCATACTATTTACTTGATATCATCATTAGAAACATTTAAATGACAGTTACAATCCCTAAAAATCTTTTAACTGAATGTCACTGTCAGCATTTCATTTATGTTGCTCTGCATGCTTCAAAACCTTCTGCAGCTGTTAAAAACATACAGGTCACCTGTATTTAACCAAGGAAGAGTCCAAGATAAAGTATTTCTGAGACCACACAGCCTGCTGGTTATTCCACTATCAGCACAACACTAAGCATCATCATCACATGCTCTTTTCCTTCCATTCCTTAAAAATACATAAATAAAACCACCACACATCACACCTGGTCTGCTTAAATGAACTGAATTGCTAACAAGGCAAGCAAGCGTTTGGAGAAGTTAAGCTTACAGTATCTTCTAGGCTGACAAGCCTAGATCTTTTGCCAGCATCACTGACTGTATGAGGATACCGTTTCTCCAGTAAGTTCATCAGCTTTGGTGGTCAAATCGTAGACGCTGCAATATTGCACTTCTATCAGTGTTACTTGCACCTGCATGGGGAGTCTTACCAAGGAGGAAAAAGGAAAAAAAAAAAGCCACCCTTGACGGTAGACAATCACATCCTACTTCAGAAGGGCTCTGCTGATAGCTGCAGAGCTATTGTATTTAGTCCTATCAAGATAAAGATTTCTTTAAGTCAGGTTAGATACAGAACTCTACAGGGAAAATACAGTTTTTAATGCATTCAGAGAGCAGGACTGTTCTGTTCTAGGAAGTTATTAACAGTTTAAACTCTTTTCCTGTAAACTGAGCAAGTTTTAACTTATGAACATAGAGCTCTATTACATCCTTTTAGTCTTCTAAAGTGTTTATGAATATAGGAAAACATAACTCCATAAATAAATTAGAGGAAAATCTAGGTAAGTACATCAAGTTTATTGAGTTAAGACGTGCCAAACACAGGCTCAGCATACACAGCAATATGAAGGGAAACATTTTGTATTCATTTTTGGTACAAGAAATTTTCTTACAGCATTTTTCTCAGGCAAAAGTAATTTCAAGTGAGAGATCTGTTAAAAATAGCATACAAAGAGGACTCCACTTACAGCTAAAACACATTAAAACTGGACAGTTTAAATAGCCTTTTTATTCAAATGACAAAGTTTGAGTTTCTGTATTAAACTACCATACAGAGCAATCAGGACACAAACCACTTGGCTAGATAACTCAGTGAAAACAAACCGTTTTAAAACTGTTCAACATTAGCTTTGACATCCCATTCAGGCCATAGATTTTTATAGCGACAGCACAAGGGGCTCTTGCCATAAAGAATTGCCAAAGCACTTCCACGACATGTTACCAAGCACATCTAATACTAATTTAGGACCAGTTTATATGCGCAAGGAACAGGTTACCTGCTCTAGCATGCATAACCATGCAGCTGATAGCAATTAACTTCATCCACTGTACTGCCTATTATCCAGTTCTTAAGTTAATTTCAAGTTCAAGAGGAAACCATGAAGTTAACATCAGTAGAACTGCAGAGCGCTGCCACCACTCCTAATAAGGCCCAGCAGGTGTCCCAGCACCACAGTTTCCCACCGCTGGAAGCTGACCATTTCTTCTGCCCTCCTGGTCTCTCAGTCATTACCCACCCATGACAGCACTCTGCTGCTCACCTCAGGAGCAGCTGCGCCTCCTTAATAGGCTATTGTTAAGGACTCTCAAAAGCTTTTGAAATTCCAAATAAATTACATCTGATAACTCTCCCTGATTCACCGTGTTGTTGCTAAAGTGAAAGAATTTCAACAGATTAGCAAGCACATTTTCCTTTGCAGAAACTGTGCTAATTTACTGCTATCAAATCATGATCTAGAGCAGATTAATGCTTCAAGAAAAA
Source organism: Cygnus atratus (assembly GCF_013377495.2). Lineage (NCBI taxonomy): Eukaryota > Metazoa > Chordata > Aves > Anseriformes > Anatidae > Cygnus > Cygnus atratus. The sequence continues at coordinate 13,960,543 of NC_066367.1, forward strand.
GCACCAGCTAGTTTCCTCTGCCACTACAAAGGAGCTTGATGGTCAGCAATGCCAAACAATTTTGTTTAAAGGCACTGAGGTTAAGTGCAATGCTTATTTTTGTATAGACTGACTGATTTCCTGAGAGACTGCACTCCTGTCTTGGACACAAAGGAAAGAATGACGAGAATAAGGCAGCAACAAAGCTGTGGCCTATTCATTTATCACACATTCAGATAATCCTAACCAAAGAAAATCAGTGCATAGATACACATACCAAAAATTCTTTCATCTATTTATGGACTTTAAACACCAAATTAGATATCAGATATATTGGATCTCAACATCTCCTCCCCTTTTTGCAAAGCTTAAAGATACCCTAGCCAATATTCTCAGTGTGGAATAGCAGCGGCCAAGGCTCAAAGGCTAACAAGCTACAATAAAACCATTACAAAATATTTGTAAGCCTTTTATAGGGCTGGTTCTTTGTTATCTGATCATACTGAATCCTGCAAGCAGGTAATATCAGTGACTTCAATATACATGCTCTGAAGGTGCTACGGCCCAATTTCACTCCCATGAAAGAATTGTTTGACCCCTCAACCAGTAGCCCCGTTATGTGATTACATGTTTCTCCTCTAGTTTAATAAAAAAAGCCATTGCAGCTACTGCTGTTCAGTAAGTCTTACTTATCACTGTTTCACCAAGGCCTTCTGAAGAAAAGACAGCAGTGATGCATCACCTATAGACACACTTGAATGTACCTTGAATGTACTTGAATGTACACCCTTATTTGTACCACATGTCATTGAGACATCACAGGAAGGGAAATTGAGGATTTTGCTGTATTCCTAAACTGTCTCAGTCTACTCCAATGAATAACATCCTGTTTTGCTTCCTCCCTCATGCTCCCCCCCAAAAAAAGCCAACCTCAGAATCCCACCTAACACTTTTATAATAGAAGATGCTTACATTTACAGTTGTGTAGGAATTTCATCAGCAACAATTTTCAACCATAGTGATACCCACTGATAAAGTATAGTAAGGCTTTGGGAACAAGTAGAAAATTGGATGATATATCAAATGTTCTGCAAACTACTGCTCAAGAATGCATGAATGTTTGTCAGTACTAAATAGAGGTAATCCAGGGTAGACATGTTAGCTTTTATTCTATTTATATATATATATTTTTTTTTATTTTATATTTTTTATTCTATTTTATTTCTATTAACTGATCAGACAGACAAGTAAACCATTTCCATTAACTCTGATTATTTGATTCTATGACATCTTATGCTGATGGCCTTATGCTTTGTATAGCAGTGCTAATCCTCAGAAAGCAATTGGTTTCCTCCAAACCAAAAAGGGTTTTGTACGTTTCAAGTATACTTTCAATAAATAAGGACAAACAAGAAATGCTAATTGGACATACAAAAAAAAATAGCTTCACTGATTTTAAGAATTCCCATACAAACACCCATAAAATCTCATGGAGGCACCTCTTAGGCAATTTGCTAAGGTACAGAGAAACAGCATCTCATTAATTGTAAGCAAAGCAATGTACTTTTTATTAAAACAAACAATCAAACAACATGCAGAACTAGCATTTCTGTTTACAATACACAAAGTTATTTTTGAAATCACCAAGCATATGGCACCTTAGGTAGACAAAGCTATAAACATATCCCACATTTAGATCTTCAGTTTCAAGTCACTAAACATTTTTTCCCTGTGATTTTATGCAACACAAAGTACTACAAATTTTATCTTTTTTTTTTTTTTTTTTTTTACAGTGAAATAAGTCACCAGTTTCCCAAGCTATTTTTTCTGATAATTACAAAAACATTAAAAGGAACTCCTCTGCATCTATTATTTCTCTACCTAGGGAGGACACCCGTAGCAAACCACAGAAACTCTGTGAAATACAACACAGTTGGGGCAACTGTTCTTGTCAACACAGAATTTGTCTGTTTATTTTGTCACACATTCAACTATGACATTTGAATGACTCTCAGAAACTTAATTCTAAGCAGAAGAGATTATCAAAGACATTTTAAGTGGCATAAAAAAAAGTCATGTAAAACTCTCATTCCTTCACCACAGCTTTCATATAGCAATAAAAGGAAACACAAAACTGCTTGAAAAGGTTAAGTCCTTAGACAACTGCTAGGTTCCTCTGATTATCTTCATTGTTTTGGTCATGCTTTCCCCTTCACCCTGCCCCCAGTTCTACTCCAGAAACAGTGCTACAGCACCTATAGGCAGATGTGTTTAATTTAAGGATATTCAACACTCACCTCACCTGCTGGAGATACAAGAAATTAGAATGTAGCATTAGTTATTTGAAAAGACATAGCAAAAAGCAGTAGTATTTTCACTCAGACTCTACCTTATCTTTGTCTTCCACAACATCTGCCAGCACATCATCAGGGTCCAGGATTCCTCCATCTGTGTACTCCAGGTGGTGAATATTTACCCAGTAATTTGAATCCTGTAAGAGACAGACAAGTATTCTCAACCTAACCTTGCATGCTTTTAGCGCCACCAGATGAAGCAGTTTTGTATCCCATCTCCTTCACACCCATTTCCCTCTTAAACCGTAAGGTAAAAGCTTGTTCTGAAATTGAAAATTATTGAAAGAGGAGAAAATGAAAACTGCAGACATAAGACACTACTTACTATGCAAAAAAAAGTCTTCAGAATGTACATTTACATTGCCTTATCGTACACGTGAATTCTTAGGTTAAATACTTGCAGAGAGTATGCTCTACTCCTGCACTGGATGTGAGCCTTGGTCAGGCTTATGAGCCACAGTAGGCCTCGATGCGACCGTTCCTTGGCCAGGGCCATGAAGGAAGGAGGACATTGCCTTCAAGCAGGTACCCGCTGAAATCCTTCATGGGGAAACTACGGATCATGTCAGAGCAAAAGAACAGTGTGGTAAGGAATCCAAGTCAATCACTTCATCTTACAAATACAGTGGCTGAACGAAAAATGTGGTGGGGTAGCTTTTCCCCCAGCTCAGCTACAGCTCAGGATTAACTCCTGTTACATCAGTCCTCCACTGTCCGCAGGCAACACGAGTAATGGATGAGCACTAAAGGGCTCTCACTGATCGCACCTCAGACTCTGAGGAGTACCAGAACTTTCCCTGCTGGGAGGTACCAGAATGGCAGGTTCAGAGGAAAATCCCAAAATTGCCTGTAGTATTCTTCCATCCTGGCTATATTAATTCACAGCCAGTTGTCTCATGGTCCTACAAATAGCAGTCCCAAGTGAAGAGCTCCTTGAGCTCTCCAGGGACTGCAGCATCCTCAATCTTCCCAAGCTGGGATGCCTCTCAGGCACCCTGAGGAGAGGAGCACCTCTGGGCCGGCTCCTCAAGGGACAGGCTTGGCCACCAGCAAACACCGACCAGGAAGCAGGTGAGTAGCTCATACCAGGGGGTGATCTGGCAGCACATGACTGGATTTAGACACCCACCAGGACCCTGCAGTAAGTTTTGGGTGAATCTTACCATCCTTGAATCTTTTCAGTTGCTGTTTCTATTGTAGCAAATTCCACTGAAATCATTCTGTTAAACTGGTTGAAGATCAAATGCCGATTAAGTGCTGTTAAAAATCATACAATCTAACCTTGTTATTTACCATAAAGATGTAAAATAAATCTTAAATCACTGCTACATTACAGTGGTATAAATTCAATTCTGCAACAGTAGTTAATGGAAATAGCTGAAAACACTTGTGTTTGTTGGTTGTTGTTTTTTTGGAGTAGCTGATAGTTGGACAGCTTGAGTTATAATCAGCGCACACACAATACATATATCCATGGACACACACATCTCCTAACAGTTTCTGATATATATTTATTTAAAAAAAAAAATACACAATGTGTATACATACATACACAGACAAACGTGTAAAAACATTCACCATTTTTCTCCTCTGAGGAGGTTGCTCAGGCTACAGTTGCAAAAAAAAAAAAAAAAAAAGAATAAGTAGTAAATCCCAGTTTGTTTCCAGAAATTAATGCTCTCAAGTTGCAATGCAGCACTGTATATCATATAAACAAGGATTATGATAGTTTTCTGAAACTAAGTGTTTTCCTCATCCATTAACAACTCCACTTCAGTAACTGGGAGCTTAGCCATCCTTCCACTGACCCTGAAGCCAAAAGGCTCAGACAGTACTTATCAAGAGCCTCTTTTCCAGACATGAAATACAAACAGGGGTGCAGGCACACAGCTTAGTAACCATTGTCCCCAAACCATAACAGCTAACTGCGTACACATAACTTGCCAGGAAGACAGGCTAAGTGGCAGTTCTATCTGAGCTTACCCTACCAGAGCCAACTACTGGCGTTTAACAAACACATGGCAGCTCACCAACTCATAGCAACACGTTTGAGCGATCTATGGTACCAGCATCAATTCAATGCTTATCGAGGCATCTTCTACAGCACACTGAAGAGGAAACATGCTTGCTTAAGATCACAAAGCATATCTGAGACCTCCATCAAATAGTATGGAGACTGGCCAGAATAAGCTAGAATTAAGGATCAAGAAACTAGCATGTGCACACACAGCCTTAAGAAAGGCTTCAGAAATGGGAAAGAACACTGCTGAGGCATGACATGCAATCTCAATGATTCTACTTACTGTATCTTCAATCCCTTCTTCCCTGCCAAGTCTTATTAGATCACTGTTCTCAGAAGCAAAGTGAAGCGCAATAGACGCAGCATCCTCACTAGCAAGTTCCTGAACGCTGGTTTGGATGTTCCCCTAGTAATGAAGTTCCTGAGAAGTAGGTATATCCCACCCCGTATTTATTTATGGCCATTCTATGACTTTTGGCCATCAATGGACAAGGGATAATTAAGATAACTCCATTGCAGGTACAGATGTGGATCAACTTGATCAGACTTTTTTTTTTTAATCATTAATAGGCAGCAGTCAAAACAAAAGAATTCACAACACACAAAAACCCTAATAATACCAAAAGGTCAGCTCATCATGCTGCAACCAGCTTCACTGGTGAACTCTCACAGAATGTTTCTCCTGTTCTGATCCACCTACCTTCCACAGTTCAGTTTCAATTCTGACATGTACTGGTTTTGGCTGGGACAGAGTTAGTTTTCTTCACAGTTGCTATGTTTTGGATTTGTAACCAAAACAGTGTTGGCAACTCATAAATGTTTTAGCTATTGCTGAACAGCATTTACACAGTGTCAAGTTCTTTTCTGCTTCTCACCCTGCTTCACGAGTGAGCAGGCACAAGATGCCTGGGAGGGGACAAGGACAGCTGACCCCAAGTGCCTAAAGGGATATTTCATGCCACATGACATGGTGCACAGCAAAAAAGCTGGGGTAAAGGAAGGGATGGTTAGAGTTGCACACACAGCTGTTGCTTTACCTATTAAATTGTCATTACCTCAAACCATGAGTTTTCTCAGTTTTAACCCTCCACTTCTTTTCCCCATTACAGCTAAGGAGGAGTAAGCAGCTGTGTGGGGTTTAGCAGCCTGCCAGGGTTAAACCACAACCTTTTTACCCGCCGTACTTGTTTGATGGTTAGGTATTTGTACAGTACAGCACAGCTGAATGACAGCCACCTAATTAAGTATATGGAGCATCTCTATTTGTAACATGTCTATTCTATCAGGAATTTACCCCTAACTACAGTTATTTCATTTTGCACTGAAACCACCCATTTGTGAAATAACTTTGTTTTTTCTCCACTCTAGATATCAGGTGCTCAAAATTCTAAAATTTAACAAGAAAATCAAATTGCATGTTTTCATCTCTGCAAAGTGATTAAATGCAGTCAACTATTATAGCTCAGTGGTCTATTTTTAAGCTCATGGTTTAACTATTTTTTCTATAAACACAAAATTCCTAAGATCAAAAGGGGGAGAAGAAATATATCTCTGTGCAGCAAGCAAGCAGGTTAACTTTGATCAAATCATTTAATTAATGCTGAAACCTTGTGAAAGAGCACTGCTTGACCCTACCAATAAACCCACAAAGTAAAAAGATTCCCTCAAACTGGAATGCGTCAGTAGCTACAGATGTTCCTCCTGAACCTTTAAACAAACAGGAAAAATACTCATACATATTAACACTAAAACAGCATACTTGAAAACCACTCCTCTTAATTAGATGAACTTCTGTGGCTCATATTTTTGTCTGAAGATACATTAAAACCTGTTATACATATTATGCCACTTAGAGAGTCCTATGCACAGAATAAAGCTGATATGAAAGAAAAAAAAAACCAAAGAGCTGATTGGAATATTTTGCTTTTGCTGTTTGCTTCTATTTGTGATTCTGTAGCTGTACCAACCCAGATGTGCCTTTGAAAGACAAACAAAATAAAAAAGGAGTGTAAAAGCTGTATTGTCCCAATAGAATGCAGCAAGTTGGCAGGAAACAAGCTCAAGACAGACAGCCACCCTAAATTCCATCATGCTTAACAAAACCCTAATCTTTTTACTTTGGGCCACAACAAATACAGTAATTTTGTGTTTTTGTCAAAGGCCCTATAAAGAGAAAGTAAAGTCTCTAGATCAGTCTGAAGGAACAGAAGACACCATTCCTCAGCCAGCCTTTGGAGCAAGTGCAGCTTCAGGCACCACATCTTTAAAAGAAAGAGAAAAGAAATCACATTAAAACACTAGAACAGAACAAGATTCTCATGGTCTCCTTAGTGGAGAAAAAAAAAAAAAAAAAAAAAACTGTTTAGGTGCTGGTTCCCCCATGGCAGCTCAGATCCACACCGTGTGAAGGCACTGTGACCTTCTGGGCACAAGGACCCCCCAGTCACAGCAACTGCCCAACTACAGCACTGAACACGTGCTGTTTCGTAACCCAGTTTCACATCTGTATTTCTATTAACTTAACCGGAACATCATCCCTGAAAGTTAGAAAACAGAAACTACGGAGGCAGAGAGAGCAGTGATTTTGACAGACTTGTTTGATGAAACAAACAGTAACTGCTGGTAGCAGTTCCCTCCTAGGTGGAGGAAATTCACTCTGCACATTAACAGATGTAACAATGCCTCCGACCAGCAAAATGCTCACCCATTCCAAAGAGATTCTGGAGCCAGAGAACATTTTTTGTTCTTGGAATGAACTCCAAAAGCGGCCACACACAGGATACAGTGTCTATTACAAAACTAAAATCTATGTATCAATGTCATCTGTTTCTTTCCTCCTAGACAACTTCAAAGAAAAACAACAAAAAACAGGGACTGAATACATTAAAACAGCTAAAGCCTACCCCCCAACCCCCAAAAAATTACTCCCCACCTTTACGAGGACACTTTGCAGCAATTAAATGCACCTGGCAGAGCACATGCTCTTAAGCAGAAGAGATGAAGCAGAAGAGCTCTCCTGCATATGCTTTGCAGAGGACAAAAGGTCTGCAGCCTCCAAAAACACTGTCCAGATTAACAAGTCAAAGGGATGACCTGAATTCCCAGGTACTAATAAAACTGTATTTTAAACTTATCTCACTAATTAGCTTTGATTCTGGAGGTTCTGCACAATAGCCCTTTCTTCTACAGAAGGAGCAATTACTGAGCAGCTTATTATGCACCATAAGACATTTCTTCTGCAAAAGCAGAGTTTTCCCACCTCACATGTTCTGTTACCTGCTTTGCTAAGCACCGCCTTCCAGAATCGCAGTGTCTACTTAAAACAGGGAGGAGGAGAACAAATCCACTACTGAGAAGTCAATTGGCTTCAAATCCAGTCAAGGAAATTTGCAGCATATTTGCTCCCAAACACTCTCATGTTAGCAGGGTCATTTAGGGGAAAAACAAAAACTTTTTTTTTAAATGGTGCCAAAAATCCTAATAGCATGAGTGTAAAGAACTGATCTTACCACGCTGCATAACCCTCATACAGAAATTAAGATACAGAACATCTAAATATTTAAAGGAAAAGCATGAATAGATTACCTGGTATAATACATACCAACACTTCCCATATGAATATTGAACAGTTACACAAATGCACATTTTACCTTAGGGCTGCAAGTCATGTTTTGTGTTTAACATCAAGCCACTTAAAAGCTATTTATCATCATTTCCTTTATGTGTGGGAGAACACTTTAGGAATTACTATGCAAATATTTACCAAATGATAAATTAAAGCCAGGTCACATGAATGCACAAGTATGTTGTAGGCAGGAGTGACAAATTTAAGGAAAAGTGGTTTTGATGTTCACATTGCAACAGAATCCTAACTAAACTGTTGCCATCTAATGCAGCACCTTCACCCTTCACATAATCCGAAATAATTTCAAGAATTCTTCTATGCATTTGTTTTTGGTCAAGAATGAACAGATTCAAGTGAAAGACCAATCATTCTATGATTAAGACAAACCTATTTATTTATTTTTAAATACACATTTTTAAGACATCAAAAACTTGGAGGACCATCTTGATTCCTTTTTCCTCCCTGTGAATTCAAGTAGGAAACTGGCAGTCTCTTTCTCTGAAAACTTCATTTTCGATTAATGTCAATGAGAGAGAGAAGGGTACTACCATTTAATCATTTTTACATTGCATAGTGCAACGGGATCTATCACCTCCCAACGTGTAAGTACTTCATGATTTCTATAAGCAGGCCAAGGCTACATGATGCATCAGCATCCACAGCCAACTAACTTCAAGCATTAGTAGTCAGCTCTGCAAGCTGTGGTTTGAGAGTTACAAGAAGTATGAGTTTGGTCACAGCCTCAGACTTCATCTCTAACTCCTTCCCAAAACTTAGCACTCAATTAGAACGGCCTCTAGCACTTTGTTTGCTTACCACCACCACCACCACCTCCTAACAAGCCTGAAGCGTCTCTTCTATTCAGGCAGCGTTTCACCCCTCAGCAGTTAGGCTACCACCACCATGGTAGCAGAGGCGGGGTTTCAGCTTTGTGGAAATATGAAGGCAGAGTTCCCAAAATCAACAGCTGATCAGGATGTAAGGATTTGTATAACACATATTAAATCTGCTGACTACTAAATACTCCTCAGTCACAGCAGAGGGATTTCTTGAGAATGACCTAGAGCTGAACAGCAAGCAGATGTCAGCAGCAACAGAACAGACAGGCACTTGAACCTGGGTATACAACCTAAGAAAAGCAACAATAAAAATGTATCACGCCTCCTCCTCTCTCACAGAAAAAGAACCGAGTCTAGTTCATACATGTGAGGACAGCTGAAATAGTAGACATATATATAATCTCTCTAGCAATAATATGTTGCAGACATGATATCTTAAAAAAAATAAAAGCAAACAAGAAACTGATGTAAAAAGCCAAGACTAACAGCTTTCTGCACAAGAGATTAAGTCTACTCCAGACATTTATGGAATTCAACACACCCTAACGTTGACCAGACCCAAGTAAGCCCCCTGTACAAAGACCAATTGAGTATAAATTATGACTTCTTTTCACAAACTTCCAGAAAAAAAAAGAGAAAGCAAAATTTGGGTTTCACTGCTCAGGAAACTTCCAGAGTTAAGTTTGCATTACAGCACAACAGAATAATTTACAAACCCATGTTTTCAGGTCTCACTGTTGAAAATAAACTCATACTTGGAATTAATTACTTCATCTTCATAGCTCTATAGTTATCCTGAATAAAATTGAGACATCTGTAATAATTTCTAGATAGAAGTTCAGAAGTGGCAGAAACCTTCAAGATAATAATAGGAAAATAAACACGTCACAGAACAGCGAGATGGTAAGAAATAGATGCCTCACATATTCCATCGCAATTTTTGCTTTCAGGAAAAACGAATCTGCTTGCACTAGAAGTGAAAGTGTTGTAAGATGCTAGAGAGAAGATAAAACTTCTTCATATTGCTCTACCAGGTGAAGGGATACGCACTCTCTCATGTCAGTGACATTCAAGATCTACACAGACTGACTTCAAAGACACAAATTAAAGCTTAGAGGGGAAGGGGGGGGGGGGGCGGGGAGGACAGAAGGTGCCTGCTCAGAAAGAAACTGCTTTTAAGCATCTGGCAATGAAACAAGACAAAAATTCTTCAGTTTTAACGGTAGATTTAGTGGGGCTGACTAAAAAGCTCTCAACTCTCCTGCCAAAACATAACTCCACCTCCCTTCCCGCAGCATTCCCAGACAGGACAGGCATTTGCACTTCAGCTAATACAGCTACATACGTGCAGCCTGAAACTGTAATCTACCATAAGTCACAAAGACACTAAGTACGCGAGAATTTAAAAAACACAGTACTACCGGTGACATTTTTTACAGTATTTACGTCCGTTAGCTCCCTGCTCAGGAGGGCAGGGACCCACCTCACAGCCATAACGCTCATGGAACACAGCGAAACTTCCCTCCAAGCTCCCCTTTCTGCAAGAGGAGAAGAGGAGACCACCTGAACTATGTGGGGAAGTGCTTCTGGGATCGCACGCTACATCACACAACTGCAACGCATTTAAGTACCCAGCTGAAGTAATCGCACCACCACCTGCTTTGCTAGGGACTCTTAAAATGAGTTTTCACCTAATAATCACTTACCCAACCTTTGACCAATTGCCTCAACAAAATTAAAGGGATACTAGATTACCATATGCTACTGAGCATGGTATCATACTAATAACAATAGCAGCCACCTATCTAAAACTCCTCCTTAACAGGCCTCCCCTATTAATCACATACAACAGTGAGACTGTACCAAACTGTTCTCTAGTCACTTACAATTTGTTTTGACAGCGTATCTGCACACATGAGGAACATACAGGAAATAAGGTTACTGGACAATCCCTAAATCAGTACATTTCTGAAAAAAGCAAGAAGTTACCTGCAAACAAACATGAAGAACCATCTTTTCATGAGGATTCAATACACCTCAACTACAAAAAAAAAAAAAAGAAGCTCTCACAAGATCAATATGCTTTTTAGCACAGGTGTTTAATGTAAAAGGATATGCTTAATCTGTTTGTGCTTGTTTTACGTTAGCTTATCTCCCCTGATTTCAACACAGGAAATGAAATTAGAGATCATGGGAAATAAAGTCATTCTAAATAATACATCCGTGATTCTTTGTTTCCAGCTGCAGTACGTACATTGATTTTCAGAGAGGTTAAGGATTTTTTCACAAAAGAAGAAATTTTACTCCTAAAAGAAATAAATTAAACATTCAAACATGAGCTGAACCAGACATCCCTGCAAAACAGCACAGTTTGCCCTGTCTTTTAGAAGATCTGCTTTTAGACAATACCAGAGGAAGCTATTCCAAGTAAGCTACCGATGAAAGGCCCCATTTTATGTATTTTTCCCCCATACACATTAACTTGTTGTCCATATTCATTCACTTCATCTTTCAAGACTATTTTTGAAAACTGCACACACACATACACCCTTTTTCTTTATATCATCATTGGATGTGATATCGCCAAAGGGTGGAATCACAGAGTAGTAAAGCAGTCCCAGAAAAATAAGATTTTTACTTAGGGTCACTTTAAATATCCAATTTTAAAAGCTTCCCTTTTTGAAGGTGCTAAATACCTGACATCAAAATGGAGACTAATCATATCGGGTAAGGGCAGAAACAGATTCAACAGGACATCCTGGTCACTAAGGGTGGGCTTTACACCTCAGCCAGTCTGAAGTTTTTGTGAAGTCTGCTCACGCCGTCTGCTCGCTCTTAAGGATCAGAGTGGAAAAGGCAAAGCAAACAAAGACAAACAAACAATTCATGCATGAGGTCTGCGGAATACCACAGACCATTAATAGAAGAACTGTTACACATCTGGGAAAGGGCAAAAAAGCCTTCCCTCGCTTTTCTTTGAAGTCAAAAGGAACACTGAGTGAAGACAGACACAGCGTACAACCAGAAGACATGGCTTTTTTTTAGCTCTCGGAATGCAGCTAACACAGCATACGCACAGCACTGTAAGGTATATTTAACACGCTGAATGGTCATTATGTTGAATAGTCACTCAAGGGACTGCAGTATTTCTAGTTCTTTAGCCATCTTTACCTGGTAATTATTTGAGAAATTAATAGGACTACATACCACTACAACTACGCATCAAAACACAACAGCATGAGAAGAGCATGGCCGGATAACCACTTCTGTCTTCTCCTATCTTCTTCAGCACACCACCATACACAAAGCTTTAGTTTAGGCAGATGAAACTGAACTGCTTCTCAGTCTTTTCCTTCCTCTTTCCTTCTCCAAATTCTTTTTTGGTTACAATAACTAAATTCCTTTTTTACTGAGAAGACAGGAAAACATGCATTTATAAATCCTAATAGCCACCTCCTTACAGCAAGCCAAACTTAGACATCAGCAAGGTTCCATCTTGGGCAGTTTCTCAAGCTGAAGATGCTTTCTTGTTTTTTACCCATCTTTAAATTATTATGCCTTGATAAATCAATAGGGCTACATACTAACAAATGGAAAGTCTTTTTATTTTTTGCAAGGAAGGAAAGGTAGTTATTCTTCTCACCTAGAGAACTCCACTATCCCTAGAGAGCAGAAGAAGAGAAAGTTGGTTTATCCTGGCAGATGAATATTCAGGGAGGAGGGGGAAGATATATCTTCTTGAGAAAAAAAAAAAAAAAAAAAAAACACAAACTGCAGAGACTCTAGCACATCGTAGCACAGAATCCCCAACAGTCCAATGGTCAGAGCACAGATATATAAATCCACCCCCACAAAAAAAATAGAACATTTTAAGTTACATTCAAACTGTGATTTGGAACCTTTCAAAAATCAGAGCATTCCGATTTTATACTGAATCTGAGTAACAACCAGTCTCCAAACATGGCTTGCCACTTGAATACTATCTGAAGACTGAATAAAATACGACTTAGAGAAGATATTACAGGGCTGAGGGATCGCGAAACCCACACCTTTCCACTGCCCTACAACATTTGACATTTAAGAAACATACTTCAGCAAGAACAAGTATGCAAAACCAGAACAGGCAAAGATCTTTGGAGACATGCGTTTAGACAGAGGTCCACACAGACTGCAGTACTAAGAACTACAACAAAAAAGCTCCTTAAAGTCTCAGCTAAAACTGAAGTGCACTGTATGCCAGGCTTTGAATTAAAGACAGCCTGTCAGAATGTAAATAAGAAATGTAAACAGATATTCAGTTATAAACTAATGTCTTTCAGCTCATCGAGCCCTTTAGACTAAGTTGCTTCAACAAGCTAAAAACACAAAAGCCTCACTCCTAAAAAAGCTGACACGACAGCTCCAAAACAAAACATCTCTAAGTAAAACCACAATATTTTAAGCACATACTTTAACTTTTGTATCCCAAGTTCTCCATGTCAAGTATTAGCTAAAATACTCCAAATGCTATTATTATGCCAATATGCAAATTGCTACACCTCTACAGGCAGCTGACCAATAATTAATTAGCATTGGGTCTGGCTTTTTGTTTCTTTGAAGGAAATACCAGAGGGTGAAAGGACCCCAATCATTTCTTAAAATCCAGCTTAAAGTGAGCACATAACACTTGAAAGCTACTTGTTCAAGCTACCAGCCACTCTTCACACAGAAATAAAATAAAATAAACTATTAAGAAAAAAAGAAAGACATGCGTACAGATCTATTGTATTTTAAAAGTAAAGTTCAGGTTAAGTGAGTGAAAAACAATGTTGATATTTAGCCAACTAAAACTGAAGATACCTTAAATTCAAACCATTCAATACAGCTACTGATCACAAGAACTCAGGGCTGGCTGTAAATTCACACAGCTGAGCTGGTTGCTAACTCTACACTGAGGTATACCAGATCCTAAACAAAAAAACTGATAAAGGGCTCAGCAGCTACAAAAAGAGCAGCCACCACTTCAGTCCTGCATCTAGATACTATCTAAGATAAATTTATTTACAACTGTTTGGCTTTACTTTGGTGAAGTGATTAATGTATTTGCAGCTGACACAGGACTGCTTATCAGGGGCGGCTGGAGTTTCAAATGTGTGATTGAGTAATAGCAGACTCCAAACTCCCATACCACAGAATACAAATGCTGGTAAGACAATGCAGATCAGGTATGATTAAATCCCCTAACTCCTTATAATGTAAACTGAGCTTTAGACAAAGCTCAAGCAAGGAAAAAACAGCAGTAAATTACAGAAGTATATCCATACTTCCACATGAGAAGCCAGTATATATATTGGAGGGGGGGGCTTTTTTCTTCCAAGGATATGAAAGTATTTCACCGACTTCTCAGAAAGCAGTAGGGTGGCACTGCAGCAGCACAGACCTACTTGCTGCACAAAACAGACACTGGGGAGCATGGCCTAGGGCCTGACTGACCTTCCTGCTCCAAAATACAGCCATTAGGGACAATGTGCTAGAAAGCTGCTGAGACAGCCGTGGTAGCTTTAAAAACCAGAAGCATTAGAAGTATTTGAAGATGCAAGCTGAGTCCCTCTGAGACAGAAGTTCATCTGTTCATTACACAAAAAAGATAAAAGAAGAGGGGGGAGGTGAAGTAGCAGATGAACTTAGAATTGCTTGTGCAGAAATAAAGGATTCTCAGCCATACAGGTGTTGGAGCAAGATCTGTACTAAATGAAGCTGCTACATGCCAGTTTGTTGTCATTTGAAATGCTAAATTAACCAGCCTCCCTTCTCCCTTTACTTCTCAGTAGCAAAAATGACTGACTGAAGAATGTTCTCAAGGCATAAAGGACCAGCAAACACTGCCAAATTCTGTAAAGATTAGTCAGCTTTACTGGTTCTGGCTAGCCTTTGAAAAAAGGCGTGCAGGAATTTCAAAAAGTAATAAAAATATCTAACAGCATAACATTACACAGAGGGAATTATTACATAATCTCTCATACATTTTTGTTATGTTACTAATTCATGGGTTTTAGGTTTTGGTTTTTGAGATGCAGAAAAGACACCCTGTGAATAGACCAAACAACCTCTATCTGAAAGGGTACTGGCGGAGCTGAGTGATGGAACCAGATGAAACTCAAACAAAGACAACTCTCTCATTCTTGAGATCAACTTCCATCTTCACCTGACTGAAATACAGAATATCCCAGAATTAACACATCATCAAAATCTTAAGCCATAAAGGAAGCGGATATTGGCTAGATAGAAGACAACAAAGAACAGAATGAGGTTATTCATTCTTTCATAGAAACCCAATACTGCTTGTGTACAGAAGCGTTATTCCCTTATCCTGAAGTGCAAAAAGACATTCTTTCTCCCACTCCTCCAAATACCTCCAGGAAAAGAGAACCACAAAAGAGTTGGGATGGAACATCTTTAGAGATTTACAAGGAAAGAGAAGAAGGAAGGCCTCTTCAGCAGTGGTGAAAAGACTTTCAGCTCAAACGTGAAGAACGACACATATCATAGTTACTGTTCTGTGGCACCTTTCTCCACCCTTCTGACCAGGATGGTCGTTCCTGAGCTGGGGTGGGGAGTGAGCACACAGAAACCTTCCTTACAGTTTTAGTCCAGCCAGTACAACCCCGAGAAGAGAAACTTCAAATGACAACAGCCAGTAAGCAAACTTGATTAAATGCTGTATTTGCACATACATCACAACTGTGTTGAGCTGCCACCAGTACAACCTTCTATTTTATTTGCAGTTTGATGCCATCCATCACTCCTATAGAGGAGTCCAACGTACTTTAGTCGGCTACCTTGCTCATTCTTCCAGGGCTCAACTGTATCCACATACTGTGGCTCCACACATTATAGAGAATATCTGCAGAAGTAACATTTCTCTGTACATTTTAACAAAAACCTCTTGGAAAAGTCTACAACAAACAGGACATGAGGCATTTTTTCACAAAAGCTGACCAAGTTATAGGAATGCTTTATCACAATGCATCATCAATAGTACTTCCAAGTGCAACGTTCCCTTCTCATTAACAAATGATTATATCACATTTTCCCAGCTCACATACACAAGCACTGGTAGAGAGCCCATACCCAAAGAGTTCAGCTGCTGCATTCACTGTTAAGCATGAAGGCTTTTCAGCAAAGTCATTGGACCTACTTCCACTAGGCAGCAGTTTTATCGCTACACACTAGTGTCTGAAAAAGAAAGCCAGCACGTGCAATGAAGCAGTTGATTCTTGCTACCAGGTAAGGAAAGTCATTGTCAGTTAATAGGAAAACAAACAAACAAACAAAAAAACAACACAGTAACATCAGCATTTGCTGGTACACCAGTCACTTAAGGTAAATGATTTGGCCTTCTATAGAACATGGAACAGCTTTGGCTGCATTATTAGAGGTATTTCTTACACTATGCATATCCTTAACAGAGTTAGGCTCCAAAACATAAAAGCAATACTAGAAGTCTGAAAATTCATTAATTTTTAGCAAGATTACAGCATTATTTAACAATCTATTAAATTGTAGTCTGCATCTTTGAGCATTAACTCACCGTTGTCTAAAACTGTATACAAAATGCTTCACATTCATAGCTTAATAACAAAATCTAGCTTTTATTCTTCTTCACAATTTAAACAAGTTCCTTTCCTCATGCTTCCTAGAACTCATTTTTCCCCCAGATTGCAGATTTTTTACTAAACAGTATAAAACTTGCAGTGTGCAAGATGTTTCAGAATTGAAGCAACATTTAAAGAATGCTAATAATCCACTACAACCTATTTCTAAACAATTACTGTATACAATGTGTTATGTGGAGCTGAGACCTGCACTCTCGAGTCAGCTATGAACACTAACATCCTGGATTTTGCTATACCACCAAGTTGGGTTTTATTGCTCTAAAATCTCCATTGCTAAGCCAAACAGTTAATCTGTACACACACAATGCATAAAAGGGAACATTTCAAACCAGAAAAATGGAAGACATTTATAATCACCACAGCATTCACATTTGAATGACAGCTAAACATAACGACACATCAAGCATTCAGCCATCTGGAAAGAAGCTGGTATTTTTTCATATTGTCTATTCTCAAACCTTTAAGACAAGAGTCAGAGGTTGACCAAGACTTCCATTTAGCGAGATGGTCTTTTCATATCTACAGCCATTAATAAACCACATTATGAACAATAAGCCAGACCTCTCCACTTCCTTTGAATTCAAAAGATGGCTCTGTCATACCAAGATAAACAATGTGTGTATGCTGCCAGATGTATATTACAGATGAAACATCTGAAGTTACCAAAACAGACCTACCTAGTTGTCCTAGTCTCTTTGAATATTGCTTATTTAATAAAACAAATACAGCAATGAATATACATTGTTCTTCCAGACAAGAAATAATAGGTTGGCAACACAGGAAACTGCAAAATCCATACTATATAAAACGTACATTTAAAAATAATCAAAAGTGGGTATTCAGTCTATATTCAGAGCTAAATGGTAGAGTTAAATGTTGCTGCAGCAAAAACAACAAAAACTACAAAATATCAGAGACCTGGAATGAGGAGATTAAGATGACGTAGTCCAACGTCAGCAATACATCTTTCAATGCTACATGAAAGGTGTAATAGTAAAAGGCAACCTGCAAGTACAAAAGCAAATCACCTACGCCTTTCAGTTTTTGACTTGCTGCAATTACTCCCCCAAAACTGACAAAATTAATTTAGATGGGAGCTGGCCTAAGCCAACATTTTTCCAGACTCAAGGATTAAGGGGTCAACACTGGTATACTCCCATCTGATCTACCTTACATCAAGTACAAGTACATGAAAAGGGTAACAGTTTAAAGCAATTTTGTCCTCTTGACAGTTTTGGGAAAAAAAAAATAGTGGATTTAAAAAAAAAAGTAATTATGAGGGGGAAAAAAAAACTCAGAAGCAATATACTTAAAATGCACAGGCCATGAGTGTTTTTTTCAAGCATTTCCGAGCTATGTTGAGTATTTTAACAAAATTCAGAATTAATTTTTGCTTATTTGGAAAGCCAGTGGAGTGCTTTTTATGAGAGTTTTTCAAGTAAAGTTAGTACCTCCCACCAGTCAGCAGCTGAATGAGAGCCATTCAAATAACTGTTCCTGAAAAAATTAATACAGAAGACTTCTTCGGGTTTTCAAGTGCTAATCTTACCTAACACAGAAGAGCTATCATTGATCACTGACAGGATAGACCTCAATGCTAGAATCACCTCCCTATTCCTAAAAGCAGATCTCTTCCTTTTCACTGCCATCTAAACAAACCCTGCCTTACAAATACTACTACAAACACGCTGGTCCTTCTCCATGCACAATGGCAAAATGTCAATGAACTTTCTGCTTTTCTTGCCCAACACAACCGTTTCAGGTTTCCAGCTCCTTAGGGAGTTTTCATTTTGTATATTATAATGCCAGGAACTCCTAAAACAGTTGTTCAGAATACATTCAGTACAAGCAGCAGAGGAAAATTAATTGTGACTTGGCAGCAGTTGGGTTTTTCACATGAGCATAATTCTGTGGGAGCTGAGCATGTTAACTCCCTTCAGTCCTTTAAAAAAATCTCAGCAAGTCTTTCTACCCCACGCAAGACCTGGGTAAATTCAATTCAAGCAAGCAGTCTCCTTCCCAATCTCTTGGTTTTGGAGCAGTTAAAGAGCAGGTTGAGATACCAGAAGCAGAAGAGGACAGCCAAGTTTCCAACATCAGTAAAAAAAAAACAAGACCATCATATTTGTTAAAAAGGTAAATGCTAGAAACAGACTGACTAAACAAACATAGTACCCTACTTCTGGAAAACATGCTGATAATGTAATTTGATGTCAGCATACTGCTGTAACCTGTCCTACAGGATGGGAAGGTAACTGGTTGGATCCAGAGGAGGATACAAAGACAACTTCTGTAGAAAATCTCAGCAGAGCAAGTAACCTAAAGAACATACAATTGAAGTCAATCAGTCAAAGCAAAGCACGACATGTTTCTGGCAGATTAAAACAAACCAGGTATTTCCTTAAGTTTAGAAAAATAGCTTGTAAAAGTAATCCAATAGATTGTTGACAACCCCTCACAGTACTTACTCATTTTATTAGGAAGAAAAATTATATGTTAGCAAAAATCATTATTAGAGCCAATAATTTTTTAACTCAACACAAGCGGTTTGGAGTTAAACTGCATTTTCATAAAGAGTTCACATTTGATTGATGCAATAATGTATTTGTCTCTTTTTCCTGCAGGCTTAAACAATTACTGACATTTTCTCCAATGCAAGCCCTCTGGAGACAACTGAGCTAAAAAAACCTACTGCATCACTTCTGGGTTCCATACAGGCTTTCATCTGGACTAACTCGCAGTTCAAGACAAAGGAGGATAACTGATAAGAAAGAACTTCATTAAAGTAACTTAAGCAGTGAATGCAAGACAGGAAGGTTATTTTAAAACCAGAAGCTTAAAAAAACGTACATGAGATTCAGTATGTTCATCCAAGTTACTACAGATATAATATGACAGAGGCTAGAAAATCAACAAAGGAAGTTACCCGCTTGTCTCCCTAACTACTTTAACACATTTTTTCCAAAAAACAAAATCCCCATGTTTCTCAATTAAATCTGAAATTACTGTTTTCACCCCAGCCCTCAAAACTGATGTCATTACCTTAGCTTTCATCCTCCTCTGGACAGTGGTTGCAACAAGGCTTTTAAATAAAGACCATATCCCTTTTCATTTTTCTCTCTCCCAACTCCCCTATCTTACTTTTATACAGATAATTGCCTCAGATAATTGTGATTTCATCCTGGACAGCAACCAAGAAACAGTTTTCATTACATAGCTGCATAGGCCTTCCTACCCATAAAAAAAACAAAGTGCAACCAAGCTTAAACTGCTGTAAAACTGCAACCTCACCTTAATCAGATCTGTAGAACCCCCAACTTACTTCTACGTTTAAAACTAAATGCAGTCATAAATAGCATTGTTTATTGCTTCCTCTACTTCAGCACTACTATACTCCTGTTCTCTCTTCATGGTGTTTAGCATCTAGAAGAAAGACAACAAGAAACCCAAGATGAGAGAATCTTCCATCAAAATCCTTATTGAACAAGATAATAATTTAAAAAAAAATACAGAGAATGTTAAAGCTAGTAGAGAGAGAATTTAAATAGCTGCTCAGCCAGGAATCCACAGGAAAGATTCTGCAGCCGACCTTCAGGCAGGAATTGCAGGGTTAGACAGCATACGCTAATCTGACAAAATATGGCTGAGGAAGCTTCTTATCCAGAGTTCCAGGTCACACACTGCCTTCCTTACTCCTAGAACCCACCGCTTCCTAAAGGTCCGCATCCAAAGCGGTCAACAGCCAACACTCCCACTAACAGCAAAATCTTCAAGTTGGCAGTCTGGTCCTACTTTTGGCTTGTGCTCAGAAACAAAAAAAAAGGTAGGCAGCAGAGCACATCAGTGCAAAGCTTTATAACACACAAAGCATTATCGAGCCAATTCATCACTAAATTAGTAGTATCATGGGGGATTATTAAAAAATAACATAGTTTAGGCAAAGGTCACAGCACACAAAGCATGCCACTACAAACTGCATTCAACAGAAAATGCCTGAACTACAGGAACTGACATGAATAGTGTTCCTATGTCCAGTAGCAGTTAGATCCCTAGAACACAGAAGAATCATACCCCAAAGTACCTGCATGAAACTCTGTCCTAATCACTATTAACTACAGCATCCATCATTTCAAGACTAGAAAAAGGGAAGGAAAAAAGCTAGGAAAGACTAGGAAAACTTCTGATTTGAGGTGAAAGAGAAATAAGGTGCTACACAGATTTATAAAGATGCATTTATATTAGGTCTGCCTGCCCCACAGGGGCACCAGCCAAGGAAGGGAACAGCTGCATAGCAGCCCAGGCATCTTTTCAACCGGTCACCTTCTGGAGCAGCTGAAGATCATCTCTTTGCTCACTGGAAGGACAGAACCTCATTAATGGTAAGTTTCAGGAAACTGCAAAAACACTTCTTAATCACCACTGCTACCTTTCACAGGTAAGCAGAAAGCATAAATCCATACCCAAATTAAAAGAAATAAACCTCAACTGTAGAACAGTCTACAGGTGGGTGGTCAAGATCCATTCCATAGTTCAGACACTGGACAATTCCAACCCGCACAGGATTAATTCATCAGGATGCATGACAGGATCATGGACATCAGAAAAAATGGTTTAGTCCTCTTCAACGGTCCAAAGAGAGACATGCTGGATTCTAATTCCTTTGGAGCTGGAACTGTTCTTAGTTGACCGGTATACTGACGTCCTTAAAAGAAACAGGACGTGATCATATAACAAAATCTTCTCTCTTCGCAGAGAATGTGAGACTTGGATATTCAGGTTTGATAATAAAGATCAGCTCAGATGTTGACACACTGAAGAGAATGAAATAACATTTTCTGTAACAACCTGAAGGTCTTACAAGGATTTAAAAAAGAGGGATGAAGAGAGAAGCTGTTCAGCTTCTGGACAGAAAGCCACACAGTTTTCCAAGAACTAAAGTCTTGAAGCTTGTCTGGATGCATCAAATTCTGTTTTAGACTAAATGTTCTATTTAGCTCTGTCGAGTGAGAAATTACTGCAGTTGTATAAAGGAAAATATTTGGGCGATTTTTTAGCACGCACCCTCCAGTTACTAGTGTTTTGTTGGGAATCTGGAAAACATTCCATCAGATAAGCTGTACTGCAAAACCATTTGGCTCACTGGAGTCTCACCTTTAAAGGCAATCCCTAGCCAGAAAAAAAAAAAGTCCAAACAGCCAGCTGTCAGCCTCTACCTGTCAGACTGAACTCCGTGCGCCTACAGCCATCCATCTTCCTCTCTGTGTACCACTCAGATAAACACGATCCTTATTACAGACTGTAGTTTTCTTTTCCATAGATAGAGCAATCAAAGAAAAGCCTTGCCACAGTGAGGCCTCCTACTTCAGTACCTGCTGCCAATGCACACCCACGAAACCAGAGAAGAGTGTGGCTGAACCTCCCAACTCCGAAGCACCCCCAAGAGCAAGTCGAAGCACGGGAGGAGTGCTATGGCACCTGCCACAACAAAGCAAAGACATGACTCTGAATGGATATACGGGTGGCACAAAAATTACAGGTTCACACTAGATAGTGAGACAAATTCGGATGACAGATTAAAACATTACAATGGTTCGTTTAATGGAGGTATCTATAGCACAACCAGTAGGCATAAGAAAAATAATTTATAGAAACAAGTCTTACATATTTCTTCTTTAAAGTAAGGGTAACGATCCAAAGAAGTCCTATCCAGTGCAATCAGTAATTTCATATAATAGGAAGTTTGCTGTACATGGAAGTTTTTGAAGCAATGCTGCACAAGAAATAAATTACTGATGATACATCTCACATAACTACCTCGACACCACGTGAGGAGAACAAGTAACACTTTTATTAGGAGAGATGCTAGGTAACATACTGTGGTCTTCTTTCCGTAAGGTCTTGTATCAAGCCCATTTTCTAAAACTCTTACATGACGCAGCTTGCTCAGTTTACCAATGTATTCAGGGCACTGTCTGGTCAGTGGCATCTAGAAGTCTGTTTCTATCAAGAGATCATTCACAGGAACCCATCACAGCTGTTAGCCAGCTCCCCAGCATCAAACGGGTGTATCTTCATGCATAAGCAAAACCCAGGAGTGAAATATAAAAATACAAAGCAGGATCTGTTTTCAACAATACTAATCGCTCGAGCCCATTAGCATCATCCCATTTGTTAAGGAAGGAACACAGGCATCCTAATAGGGAGCTGGAGGGAGTTTTCAATAACGAAGCAATAGGTCTTCATGCCTAGGAACGCTGCAGTTATGACATGAGTGTCATTAGGAAAGCCTAAAGAATGTCATGCTCAGTGGGGGAGGAAATCGCTGCTTCAGCAGCGGGACACGAGACTGCACAGTGTGGTGCAACTCAAGCGACCTCACACTGAACAGCTGAGGAGGAAAGCACAGTCACATAACATGAAGCAACAGATAAAAACTGTATCTATTACAAACGATAGCTTTTTTTTTTTTTTTTAAAGAAAACACCAACAGAACACAACCCCCTGTTTTCAAATACTTTGAAAAAACTAAAGCAGCATTTTATGCAGCAAGCAAAAGCATCTCTCAGTTCCATCCTACGCCAGAAGGGAATTTTTTGAACATTAAACTGTCATACTGCATGCTGCTTCCCGAGCAGGAAATAAATAGATGAAAAACATCATTTGGGTTTTGAACTTCTTCACAATTGTACAAGAGCACACACAGTTTGTGTTCACGTGGGCAGAGTAACAGGAATCAGCCACTACTGAGAACTTTGTACTGCTCTTCGACGGCTTCCTTACGTGACTGTTTGCACACCCAGTTATTAGAAAGTCTTCGCTGTCTCAGATGAAAACAACTGAAGAGTACTCAGAACTTGATAAATATGTTCCAGGAAACAAATGAAAACCCTGTACTATCACACAGATTGATGCCTGACCTGCAATGTTTCCAGGATCAGCTGTTCTCAGTTTGCCTACCGAATTTCCACCAGCTTTATCCAGCTCTACCCTTAAACTGAGTTTTTCCCCTGAAGCCCATTAACATCAGGTAACAATGTTCAGCCAAAAGCACAAGTTGCTGGCAGTACTCTGCCTCTAAAAAGAGAGAGAGATACAACAATTAATTTTTCAAGTTACATAAGTACATAAAGTCCTGTAAGACATTTTGTGTAAGTCTGACTTCCAGTCCAACAACAGTTTTTGTTTGGATTACAAACACCTGTTCAAAAGAGAAAGGAGACTGGAAACCTACCAAAAACTCATTACATCAACACTAGTAGCTATGAAGCAGTACAGAAGCAGACTTCGTAGCATTTTATGCAGAAGTGATAGAAAAGGCAGGCACTTTTAACTCTCCATTTTTCAGGATCACTGAATGAATTCAACTCGCTTTGGACCAAACAGAAAGCCACTGTCAGCAGCTTGTATACAGTTCTGCCTCCCAGCACGTATGTAACACGCACATGTAAAACACACTCACAATTCATGTGTGCAAGGTACTCAACAATAAACCCTCAACTTGCTTCTCACAGCATCAAGTATTTATACAGCTTGAAGGACAAACACGCTTCTTAACAGAGCTCCACTGACAACTGATCATAACTACACACATGGAAGAACTGAACTACTAAACTCATGATTTCTCAACTTGTAAATCTGCAGGACAAAGAGAAATTAACAGTCTAGGAAAACACTCACTTCACAAACAACTTTAAAATCAAATTCTAGGTAAAGAGCATCTCTGTTCCTGTGAAGCCATCCCTTCAGAAATGCTCACACAAATACCCACTGTGAAACTTCTTATTTGAACTATGCCTTAATTAGAAGGCTTTGTACAACCACCACATTGACTGCACAGCCCACGAGCATGCTGATTTGCGGAAACCAGTACCCTTGGTTTCACCTGGTCCCCTGGAACTACTTTAACAACTCAACCTAATTTGGTGTGCCAAAAGAAAAAAAAAAAAAAAAAAAGAAAAAAAAAGAAAAAGAAAAACCACAATCATGCTAGGACAATGAAATCACCAAGAGACAAAAAGCCAAGGAAAAAAAATTGTCAAAAGTGTATCTCCTGCATGATTAAAGAGAGTTACAAGTTAACAATTGAACTCATACAAAATTTCTTTAAGAAACTCACATTTTCCGCCACTTTCAAGCTATTTCCAGTATCAATGAAGTATCACCACTATGGTTAAGCCAGTAACAATTTGTTTTATATAAACACTTTTTGAAATACTTTGTCTCTTTCCCTTTTCTTTGCCTACTTATGTGGCCTCTCTCCCTGTTAGGTGAGTCAGTTGCCCATGAATTCATGCAACTTATATTCTGCCTCTTTAGCATGTTATCATAGTGGACAAACCTGAAGGGTGAATGCAGAAGTGATAAACTGTTCACTGACATGCATCAGTTTCCAAGACAATTTAAAAATTTGCTACCATACTGTAGCTTATATAGAAATACTTCGGCAAACATGGGGATGAATGGTTAAAAACATTCCTTAGTGAAAGTACTTAAACCAGAGCTTACTTTACCCATTGTTTTGGTAAAACAAAGATTATGGATTAACTCCATTCCTATTAGAGCATAAAATAGGAAACTTGCTAAAACGAACTTGGACAGAAAAGAGAGAAAAGAAAAAAAAAATAAGGACCAGGTTCATGACAAAAGTGCCCCACAAATACAGTTGTATTACTCTCTCTTTAGGAAGGACTAAGTACTCAGGATTTGCACAAAACACAAAAGCCTTCCTAACAACGGACTTCTTTCAAAATTTCCCACCTATACTTGGTATCTTCTGAAGAAATCTGTTATGTTTTTACAAACATTTTTTGTAAGCATAAAATTTTGAGTCAAACTTGTTTCCCTCTCTCTCCCCCCACCCCTCCCCTGTTTTCAGGGAAACTGCAAGAACATTGACTGCTCCTTCTGCTTGCTGGCTGATTTACAACAGCAGTACGTAATTCTACAAAACTATCTATCATGTTGTGGGGCAGACAAAAATAGAAAGAAGGGGAAAAATCTATTTCTTCAGTTGGAATTAGAATCTGATACAGTCATTCTGCAGCATTAGCCCTTTCAATGCCTCTCATCTGGGGAAGGTGGCCAGTACAACCCAACAGCCCGCTGTTCTCTCTCCCATCAGAAATACACCCGACTCAAATCAGCTTGGCCACTACTGTTCCTGCTTCCCCCTCAGTCCGACTGCCAATTCAAGTTACTGTTACCATTGCAGAATCACCTGCTGGCTTTTGTACCTTCTCATCGATGGAAGCACACACTGCAATGCCCATCCCAACTGCAGACCAAGTCCAGGTGAGACAGCCCAACTCACATTTGATCATCTGTGTCAGCGTTCCCAACAGGAGGCTGACACATTTTCAGACACTGAAAATGACCCACTCAAGAATTTAACCATGGCTTAATCTGCACATTTTTAGCTGTATGTAAATGGCAAATTGCAGCGTTTATTAACTTTTCACATGTTTCCTTGTACCACCCATTCAACTGGCTTCTAAGAACAGACTTCCAACAGCCACAGCAGTCACGGCAAGCAAGCCTCTGGGTGAGCGCCACACACACAAACACGAGTACATTCATAGGCAGGAGATAACCGCCGCTCCTCCACCCCTAGCTCCTCCAGAGGGATAAAAAAACATCTGGACCAGCAAGGTTTGTTGTTGTTGCTGCTGTTAGACATTTCTCCGTGGACTCCAAGTTTCACTGCAGGCTAAAGAAAAGTCCTTGTGAATGTCACTTCCTAGGCTCAGGGCCATCCTCTTTGGGCACTTTCTGTACCAACAGCTGTTAAAGTTCTCTTTTAACATGCCACTGGACCTAGCATCTCCAGCTGAACCAACGGCCTCACTACAAGGCTGGCAGCTCAAGCACTGTCCCCTGCTTTGGGGAGCGGTGTCTCAGAGGGGAGAAGCACGAGCACAATGCTGCATTTAGCTCGAATGCATTTAGCCTTGGAAGCACTGCGGAGCTGCTGTTAACAGGACCGCACAGACCCAGAAAACACGAGAGCTTAAGCAATCCTTCAGTGCTGACCCAAAATCTCTTTCTCCCTCCCATCCACATACTCAGGGAAAAAGAGAAGACAAAGGTCTCTCAATTCACTGGAAAACAATCGAGGAGGCACCTTGCTTTGCATCCAAGGGCCGTGCCTCACAGCCCCAGAGCAGCAGACACACAGCATCTCCTGCCGCGCGCAGTACATCCACTCTCATTCAAGCAAAGAATCCTAAATACAGATAACAAGCAAACGCTCCCCAAGGCACCAAAATACCAAGTTACAAGAAACAGTAAAGGACCGGGTTGACAACAAGGAATCAATTCTACTGAATCTACCTGCCAGCAGGAAGCCTTAACACACACATTACCAAACAGCAAAAGCAGATCCTGACTCACAAAATTCCATCAAACCTCACTGAAACACAGGTAACTTTCTGAGATGCCAGTCACTTATCTGAAAATTTATTAACAACTCTCACAAAGAAGACGATTAACAAAACATTTGCTTAACCATCCAAGACAATTCACTGAGCACAGGATTCTCTTAGCTGACACTGTCACACGGACAGTGGGTCCCAAGTCCAGGCAGGTGTTTGAACCTGGGATGGTTGGACCAGATGATTGAAGGTCTTTTCCAACCTTAATGAGTCAATGAACCCTCCAGAAAATCAGGTCTGCCCGCTCAGCACTACAACAGTGCTCCTGACAATTCACTGCTAATCTCAGAAACATCCAAAAAATAATAATCCCAGTCTGAGTCTTCAGCTGAAGCCACAGCCCCGTATTTTGTTGTTTGAATGACAGCACTTGAGCTTTCATGACCAATCCTCACCAACGCAGCCCAGCCAAGAAACCAAAACAAATTTGCAGAGAAAACACAGCAGGCTACAATAAGCGACTGCCTGCAGAGTTCTCAGCTATTTACCAAAAGTCTCATGGAAATGCGAGACTTGGCCATTTGTTGCATCAACTTTCCCCTCATTACAAATGTAGGTTTAAAGAGTTGCTAAGTACTGTAAACCACTAAAAATTTTGCTAGTATTATAAGCAACAGAAACCCAAATATCTTACAATATACATGAATTAATATTCTAATCTCACATCTTCCCCTTTACCAGACACCAGAAATCCATCAAATGACTGTTGTGTAATGGCAAAACTCTGCTTCCAGAAGAACCCTTGAAATACAAAGCTTCTCACAGACGTTTTTGGGATATTTGACAGTGTTGTAACTAAGAAAAAATTCCCAGAGCTTGTATCCTAGCTACCTTTTCATTTTCCATTCTGCAGCTATCAAAGATGTTCCTTGCATCAATTTTCCTGCCTTCCCCAAGCACTTAGGCACTTTAACAATAACATTTTCCACTTTGTTTTTCAGAAGTTGTTAACACTTAAAAAGATTACATAAAGCACACTTAATGTGCCAACAGCAACAGCAGTATTCTGCCACAGGAAGTATTCCAAACATTCTAAATATTTTGAAAAGAAAAACAAATATTCAGTTATCTTTCACATAAACCTGTTTATGCACCCACACCACACAACAGATTTTAGTTGTTGATTATCTTGAAATAATCCCATTCCCTATGGCAGTCTATGTTTTTGTAAAAAAAAAAAAAAAAAAAGTTAATTTTAGAACAAGCTAGAAAAAAAAATGGCAAGACACCCAATCCCTCCATGTTAGATTGGATGGAAACTCTCTACAAGGTAATAAAATGAATTGTTTGTGACTTCTGTATGATCTATTTATCCAACCCCAAATTTTCTCCTCTGGAAAGAGCACCAACTCCAAATACATCTGACAAGATGAAATTCGTCTACTTATCTTTTTGGCTAATTCCACTGCAGACCACGTAGACTGAAAAGCAATTAATCAAAGCCCTGAAAGAAAACTGTAAATTTCCAGTGAAGAAGAAGGAGGTAGGGTCCACAAGTCATCAAACTTTAAGTGACTTGAATGTAAACCTGTTCTGCATTTTTCAGGTCCTCAGGTTGCTTCTGCCCGCCTTGCCTCTTTACCAGCCCTCGTGCAAGCTGTGAACCACCATTACCCAGTGTGACCAGCCATTTCTGAACAAACTGGCCTGCACCCAGTACTGGGTCCACCTGTGATGCAGGGTAGGGAACTGAGGACTTCCATCAGGATAAAGCCTGGAAGTTTCATTTGGAAAGACAAGAAATACAAGGTCAGAAACGTGAACCCTGCCCTCTCTCTCACTTTGCCACAGAGAAGGCCGGATGTTTCAGACCTCACACCATCTGAACGAAGCATAGGAGATGAATGCTTACAATAAAAATCATTATCTAGAACCACCACCTGAACAGCAAACTGGATACAAAACCCTAAGACACATTACAGGACAATTAGTTTCTCATAGCTTCGGTGTTTATCTGAACCTCTCCGAAGCTGTTGGGACTCTTCCCCTATAAGCTGCTCCCTGAGTCTTCTAGAACAGGCAGGGCCTGACCCAAAGCGCAGAGACCCCGTTAGTCCTCTCTGAAGGATTCTGAAGAAAAAGAGAGGCGGGAAGGAAAGGCGTATGACGTATTTAGACAAAAGCCTTTCAGGCCACCTTCTGGCTGCCATCACGAGACTAACCCCAGGGTCATCACAAGTACAGGCTGAAACCATGTTTTAAGTGCCTGAGTTCCCCTCAACCAAAGCACTCGGTTGTGGCGAGCCCCGTCCTTGAACGGAGATGATTTGGCAATTTTGGGGCTCTGAACCATGCTTCGGCGCAAAAGGTCACGTTGACTGTTGGCCATAACAGCAGTAAGAAACCTGCAGATGCTTTGCCATTATCACACACATGCAATATTCGATAGGGAAGTTTTTCATAATAAACGTATCCGTCAGGCCCTACGTGCGCCAAGGCCGGTTAGGGCAGGACACTCGCTGAGGAACCCTACCAGGGCGACCACGACCCCGGAGCCGCCTCAGGTGCTGGTGACGGATTTAGCACACCGCTAGCGAGCTTCTCCCAGACCTGCGGGGCAGAACAAGAGTTTGACTTCCAGCTTGGCGCTAGGGCGACCAAACCCTTGGTCAGCGGGGGCAGGAGCCCGCCCGGGGCACCAGGCAGACCCCGCACGCTGCGGGCAGCACTTTTATTGTACTCGGACGCCTTCGGAGGAGGGTGCGCAGCCTCGCCAGGCCTCTGCCAGGCCCCCAGCCGGGCCGGGCCGTGCCGGGCCGGGCCGGGCCGGGCCGTCCCCAGCCGCTGCCCCCCGCTGCCCCCGCCTCACCTTCTCCTGCGCCCGGCGGTAGCGCTGCAGGGCCTGCTGCGTGAGGTCGCGCACGCGGAGCTGCCCGTCCTTGCAGGGCACCACGATCCCGGTCCGCCCGAAGCACACGGTCACTTTCATCTCAGCGCGCCGCCATGCCCGGCACGGCACCGCACGAACGGCTCCGCACCGCGGCCCGGCCCGCCGCAGGTGCCCGTGCCCGTGCCCGTGCCCGTCCCCGTCCCGGTGCGCGTCCCCGCGGCGGGGGCGTGCCGGCAGGTGCGCGCCGAGCCCCGGGGCCGCGCGCGGGCAGCGCCGGGAGCGAGGCCGCGGCCGCCGGGCTCCTTCCGCCGCGGCGGGACAGGACGCCCCGCCCCGCCCCGCCCCGCCCCGCCCCGCTCCGCTCCGCTCCGCGCGGCGGCACGGGCACGGGGAGGCCGCGCCGCGCCGGGCCGGGCCGGGCCGGGCCGGGCCGCGGAGTGGGCCGCGGGCTGCTCGGGGCGGTGGGCACGGCAGCGAGCCTGGCAGGGCTCACGGAGCGCCCGGGCAACGCTCTGAGGCACAGCGGCTGGGGCTGGGTGGTTGTGAGGGGACCGGAGCTGGGCTCGGTGAGCCTCGGGGTCCCCTCCTGCCCGCCGTGCTCGGGGGCTGTGGTGCCGCGGCCCTTGCGGGTCCCCTCCAGCCCTGCCACGCGGCGCTGAGCCGTGCCACCCCCAGGTCACCTCCACACACACAGGTCGGCCCAGCACCACTGCGGGCACAGCCGATCCATCTGGGCGCAGAGATGCGCACAGCTGGCAATCGCCACAAACCAAAGAAAAGCCGGTACTAACCACATCGTGACAGCGCACAGCACGAGGGGACGGTTGCTGCAGCAAGAATAAATGCCCCACCGGTCAGACGTGCGCTCCAGAAGGCAGCCTGCGTTCTGTGCTGGGCGACACAACCAGGTGCTAGCACCACAGACGCGCTGCAGTGGAAACAGGCCAAGACAGCTTACGCTGGAGGTTACGTTTAAGAGCGAAGTTTTGGGACAGGATGGGGATAGAGCCGTGTAAACTCCAGCAAGCGGAAAGTTTACGCTGGTTCCTTAGGAGCAGGCACAGGCTGAGGCTGGGACTGCTGCAGCGGTGAACAATCCCCCCTTCCCTTTTCAAACCCGGACGTGTCTGGCATCAGCCCGCAGCATTTCTGAGTAAATCGCGGGAAAATAATCTATTAAACCATATAGAACGGCTTTCCCAGGCTTTGTACATGTGCTTGCACATGCAAGTTTACAAATGTGCATCCGATATGATTTGAACCAGAAATTACTATTTTTTTAATGCAAAGAAGCAATGCAGAAGAAGAAGAACGCTCTGTTTCTTCAGGAAAAAAAAAAAAAAAGTCAGTGAAGCAATGCAACAGGCCAGAAACAAGCCAGGCTGGGGAAATAATGGAAACAATCCCCAGTAAAAAGAAGAAAGGGCAGGGGGCAAGGGGAAGGCATGGCGCAGCTCAGAGCGGTTCTGCCAGCTGGGTTTGGAGCGATGGAGCCGGAGGGGCATCCAGGGCAGGGAGGCAATGGCTGCTTGCACATTTCTTTGCTCTGGAGCAAGTGACAAGGAGGAGAGGTCCCAGGCAGCAGCCTGGAGCTGAGCAGGAGGCAGCAGGAGCTCCAGGAGCTCCTCGTCTCAGCTGCAAGGTGCCGACAGGAAGCCTGGGTCCCAGCACTTACAGGGCTTGGCTTTGAGGCTAATGATTGACTGCGACAGTAAAGGCTTCACTCTCCCTCCCACCCCCTGCTCTGTTTACTACCAAGGTGTGACACATTCAGGGAAAAACATGGTATGGCTTCTTGTCCTCAAGCTCAGAAAGGTGCGCGTGATAAGCACTGCAGCTGGAGGTGGATAGGGCTTGTTGATAGGGATACTGCCTCGTTTGAGATCGGCTGGGACGTCTGGAAAAATTAAAACAATTGCAGGCCCAACTCCATAGCTAAAGCCTAAGCAGCGGGTTTCAGTGTCCATGGTGACAGCATAAGGACCTGTAAGTTATCTCAGAAGAGGAGAAAAGGTTTTCTTTACATGTGCATACTAAGCATCTTACAGAAACTGAAATTGTATTTAATTATCACGCATCAGCAGGGAGGGAGGAGAGGTTGCAGAGGAATCACCCACCAGTGTATTTACTGTCTGATAGTGTTTGTTTGAAAGTTATGCGCGGTATTGCAAATAAGACATGATTGTGTTGTGGGTGCTTAACATGTTTGTTTACTCTGAAACAATCTGAAAGTCTTTGAAGCCAGCAGGTAACAATTACCACCTACATAGCAAGGGTTTACCTGTAATATCTCTGGGCGTTAAGCCTGCACAACTGTCAGAAAATAAAACCTTTGCTTTATCAGAGAGCTGTCACAGGTTTTTTCCTTCTTCTGGGGATGGGCAAGGAAGTTGCAACACTTTTTTCCAAAAGTAAGTTCCCCCAATGCAGCTAACAGCATGGCAAGAAAAGCTGTCACGTTGGCACAGCTGTGAAGCAAAGTATGGGAGGACCAAGAACATTCAACCGGAATTCCCACAACTCACGTCTTGAGAAACTACAGTCTGAATTGCAAGAGGTTGAAGAGAGCTGAACATAATTGTGTCTTATCAGTTTTCTACATTATTTTTTCATGCATGGGATCGTCAGGCATTATGACAACAACAACAAAATATTCCCTGGAAAAAAACACCCCAAGAACATTTGAGAGCTTAAGGCTTCCAAACGACAAAGCAGCTTCAGAGCCACATACACCTCTTCTCGTCAGGCACATGTGCTTTCTAAGAAATGGATCATCCACGTCCTCCTTATGCCCAGTTAAACTTACTTAAGGTGGAATGCACCTACTTTTAAAACTAATAATGGGGTATTGTTTTTACTGTACTGTTGAACATCAAGGAGGAGCTGCCTGCTTAGCTCTTTACAGAAATCCAAACCATATTCCGCTCTGAGGAGCTCCTCACCCAGCTAATGCTGTAAGCAGGCGTAAAGCTGCGCCCTGTGAGGGACTTCTGCTCCCTGCCTGCCCCAGCTGTTTGTTCCCGTCCACTCCCTTTCATGTGCCAGCATGCAAAGTTGCAGGTCTGTGCAACGAGATGCTGTGGAAAACTGATTCCTGTGAAAATTAATTTTTTGCCAGATTAGCTTTCAGCCAAATCAGTTCTGCAGAAAGCAGAAAATCAGTAGAAACCAGCACGCAATTCTGTAATTGGGCTTAATGCGTGCGCTGGCCCAAGGGAGGGCACGGCACAGCGAGACGGCTGACTTTTCCTTTTGGTTTATGCTGGCTTACAGAGCTTGGCAGGCAGCCTAGCTACAAGAGTTTCATGCATAAATGCATACATATATCCATGAGATACACTCATAACACCCATGTATCAGTTTCCTGAGAGGGGGTGATGTGATTTAACAGCCTATTACCACTGAATGATACTACTGTTGTCTTCCTCCCCTCCTACTGCCCTTTCCCACCTGATGCCTCTTGGATATCTCCATGAGCCACTTCAGCTCATCAGTCTGGTAGAAAGCTAACACAGAAAAAAAGAAAAGATTGTTTTCTGCTTTGTGGGCAAGCCAAGGCCACTCAGGGAAGGGGCTGCTACATCCCAGAGCAGGTCTGAGGGCGAGGACAGGGCCACATGGCTGGGAACAGGAAGGGGAATGGACAAAACCTCCACATCCACCAACCGTAATAAGCCATTGTGTTTAGCACATTCACCCAAACGACTGCCTTGGCCAACCTACTGCACTATTCGCATTGCTCTGTACTGCAGCCAATTCCTCTGAGGTCCCTCTGGCTCCCTCCACGTGGCTGTGGGCTGTCAGGACCATCCACTCAGCCCCCACCTCCTGAGTCCCCAGCGCAAGGTGCCGACCGAGTGCTCTCCCTTCACGCCTCCCGCCAGCAGCTCTGCCCCCTCATGCCCCTTCCCACACCGGTACCACACTGGCACAGCACCAGGCAGAACACTCGAATTCAAGGCTTCCGAATTCACATCTTTCTAAGCTGAGCAGCCCTTGCAGGTTTTCTGTTCCAGCTGGAAATTGCAGTAAGGATAATTGGTACTTTGTTTTGGTATCTTCGAGACTTTACCTAAATATCCCAAAACAGCCAGCAAATGTCAGTGAAGATTCACAAGCGCTGTGCCAGCAGACATGGACTGGTGAAGCAACTCGCCTGGAAACACAATGGAAATTTTCCGAGTTTGGCTGCTAACAAGACAACACGAGTTTTGACCTTTAATTTTTTGGCTCTGAGCAGCGCCTCTTTCCTGCACTATCACCCGTCAGGCATTTAACTGTTTGGCATCAGTAGCCATGGCTGCCAAGGAAGATGCTCTGAGAGCGTTATTGGTTCAGCCTCTTTTCTATTGTTAATAAACCACGTAAATGGGATAGATTAAACTGGAGCTCAGTTACATTCCAAACGTGCTAAAAAAGGTGTTAGTACAGGCATCATCTTTTGTTCCTGGACTGCCAACTGGAATGGATTTGGGGATAAAGCTGAACCAGATGAGGAGAAAAAAATAAAGAAGTGTTATCGTTTAAATCGGTTGCATAACCTCTGGAGATCTGATTTGTGATTTTTCAAACTTTTTCTGTTAACGCAGTAGAATATATTTATTTGCTACTTACTGAATGTTGTTACCAGTAAACCCTTCAATTACTAAAAGCAAAAAAGGTCATAATTCCTGCTGTTTATATTTTGCATTTCTCCTAGCCTGGATAATGAAAATCAATAAAACCACTTTCGCTGCCAAGTCTCAATGGTACAATGTTGGTGAATAAAGGGAAAGCAAACTAACAAGTGTTCTTGGCAACTGCAGTAGAATTTAAAAAAATACAATTTTAAAAAATCTATTTACAAGCTATATGAAATCACATTCTTGCAAAAGTTTAAATTGAACCTAATTTAAAGTTGAAATAATAAATAAAGGAACTGTGATATAGACTTGCAAAGCAAGACGATTCTGAGTTTCCATTCGTGCTGCCACCCTTAGTTTACCCTATATCTTCTTTCCGCTTGTGTTGCTATATTGATTTAGCTCAACAAAGAACTTTTTTTAATATCTACGTTCTGCAAGGACCTAAAAGAAGAGTATGCTTGTACACCAGTACTACATCCCCTGCAATAGCAAAATAAAAGTGTGGAACAAGGTGGGAGAAGTCTGTCTCCAGTTAATTTAGGTGGGATCACACCTCCCCGTCCCCCTTTGGATGGGGAAGGGCCCCGCTCCCTGCTGCTGCGCCTGCAAAGCTAAGGGTGGGCTTGCAGTGCTCCCTCCTCAGCTGGGGCAGCCCGCCGGGCTATGCTCCTCCTTAGAGCCTTCTTATACAGTCATTTATTGCTATAAATATTAAATTACTACCATATCTATGCCTCCTGCCAGGTTATACTGGCATCATGTATGCCTGTCAATATACACGTGCCTGTATGAGAAGCAGCTGAGTGCACGAGAGCTGAGCACTGAGGGCCAAACCCCACCCTCTGGGGTGGAAAGGAATGTTTTGCTTACAATCGGATAATGAGTTATGTACGGTTAATTAAGGGTAAGAGCTGTTGATAACAAGCTCTATTTACAGTGTGGGCAGGAGATGGCTCCAGTTAAACAGGTCTAAAGGGATCTTAACATTCTTAAAAGTTTGGCAGGTGCAGAAATTAGTCCCTCAAAAAACACCAAAGGTATGTTCAGAGAAATCCAGAGGGGAAGGGAAATCTAAACAGAGACCCAGGGGAGATTTATGTACATGAGTTACATGTTTAGAGATTTCTCTAAAATGGTCCTCAGCCACAAGGTTTGGTAAACATCTCTGTAATACAATCTCTGGGACTTAGAGAGAGAGAAAAGCCTTTTGAAGCTGACTTTAAAGCATAGGTGGATTCAACCCCAGATTTCTTTTATGTTTCTGTTCACATGTCTCAAAAAATCTTACTTATGGTGTAATTCTGGCTTTGGCTGCCAATGTCTGCTTCTCTCCAAGCTCAGTTTCATTTTGTGTGAAGTGTGGTTTTGTGGTCCATGACCATGACCAAGGCCATGCTTATCACTCTGCCAGGGTTTCATTCTTGTTCCATCTGTGGTGCACCTTGGCCAGGATCATCCCTGGGGCCAAGACGGCAGGATGTTTCCCCAAAACCTCTGCAAGGAACAGGCTGCCCTTCTGCTCCACTACAGCATGGAAAGACATGGTACCTTGTGGAAGAGAGATACCAGAGAGAGTTACCAGTCCGCAAGCTGACAGAAAGCTTGCCCAGCCCTGGGGGCTCTCTGATGCTCCCAAGGAAGGCTAAGCTACAACCTGGAGGTTTCTTTATTAACTCTGTGATAACGTCAGCTCTGTACCACCACCTGAGATTTGATGATGATCTTGCTCATCTCCAGGTAGCTCAATGCACAAACAGGGAGTATAACAAACTGAGGTTAGGCAGAAGCACACAGACTGCCCTGAAAATCAGTCAAGCTTAACCTTTTCTAACTGGGATTTTTGGACAAAAATCATTAGCAGTTGTACTGGAGTAATCTAACTCTTGAACTAGAGAGGAAAACACAGGTCCTGCCCTCTTAGTGCAGGGAGATTCAGGCTAAGACCCTAGGCTGTGTGACATTAGTTCTGTTACAGAGCACAACGTGTTAAGTATTTCAGAGCCCGTGTCCACGCGATGCTCTGATGCTGCATGAGAGCTCTGCAGCGGTGGTTCGCCTTCTGGGCCGTGAGGCCAGAGACTCTCACCCTTCCCCAGGAGATGGCTGCTAGCTCCCGCGGGCGCCCGCAGCTGCTGCAGCGCGCAGCGCCACATCGGCTCTCTGATTTGGGAGCTGGG
Organism: Cygnus atratus; assembly: GCF_013377495.2. Taxonomy (NCBI): domain Eukaryota; kingdom Metazoa; phylum Chordata; class Aves; order Anseriformes; family Anatidae; genus Cygnus; species Cygnus atratus. Next base: position 13,997,077 of record NC_066367.1, read on the forward strand.
ACGTTGCACTGGCTCTCTGCTCCTCCTGCCCTACGGCTACTCCTGTGGCAAGGCAATTTATTCATCTCTCCTTGCTCAGAGCTGCGCCTAAAGGCACAATATGGCCTTTGATTATCTGAGAGAGAAAAACTCGAGTCTTCAAGGGCCACCACTGGTTTCTATTTAACAGTATGTCATTTCCAGATTTTGTTTACTTCTAGCTCCTAGCACTGACTTCTTTCATTTTGTTTTATTCATACGTGGGTTTCATTAGTTGTTCTGTTTGCAGCCATCACTTGTGGTTGCTAACAGCAAATCTATATTTGCTGTAACCTGGCCAGTATATATAACATTAATTAATATACGCAATTTTAAAATGCCTATTTTAGCATGAAGGTCAGGAAAGGACTATTTACATCACAGCTGAAGGTGCAGTTTTTGAAATAGGTTCTCACCAGTTCTGTTTTCTGTTTACTTTCTTTCGACTTCTCTCTTTCTTCCTCCCAGGCTATTTTATACTATCCAGTAATATGAGCTACAGAAAATTTTTTACCCATTCATTCCCCGAAGCTGAAGGATGTGCTCTAAACATGGAAAAGATGTGGGCTCCCAGGCTAGGGCAGCCTGGGGAGAACTCAAGGAGGGGCTGAGATCACAAATCAATCTCTCTAGCAACACGGCAGGGAGGGAGAGGATTCGGTGGAAAGAGATGCTGTGCCTGCTGCCAGCTGCGCGACCTTCAGCAGCTGAAGGAGCGTGGTGTGTAAGTGGCTGTTCCCCTCCCTTGACCACAAAGGATTTGCTTAAAAGGGATGCCAGCAGGAGGACTGGAGCAGAGCCCTCCTCCTCTCCTTTGTCTAGGAGGGCAGGAGCATAAACCCGTGCTTACTGGAGGCTTGCCTCACCTAGTAGTGCCGGGCTGCTCCTTTTTGTCTTCCCCTCACACTTTGCCACCACCATTGAACATGATTACTTAATGTTCCAGTAATTGCACTGTGCTTTGCAGGAATATTAGAGTTTCTAGACTGCTCCGTGAATTGTGCTCTGCTTATGTACAGGGTGCCTGCGAAGCTATCTGGGTCAGGCATGCTGAACACCACGCCTTTCCTTAGTGGGAAGCTCCTCACATGATCCGTTTTCCAGATGGTCCCTAATCCTTGCACATATCCAAAAGCCTCCGGCTACGATTTCTTGACCTCCTCAACAACAGATATTCTTCTTTAGTGTATACAGCACACAGTGTTCTTTCTGTTTCTACAACACTTCACAGCATTTCCCAACAGTATTTCAAAATCCTCATTCCTTTCCACTGTGTTCCAGCGTTCACACCTACGGCAACGGCTGAACACCAGTGAGCCGAGCCAGCGGCGTATCAGCCTGACTCATGGTAGCTGACACACACCTTTCTTTCCAAGAGGCACTTCATTCATGCAGATGTTTTCTCCAGATGTTTCTGGAATGATCCCAAATTCACTGAGGGTGAAATCTAAACAAGAGCAATGTCCTTATTCTCGCACACCACAAGCAGGTTCTCCTGGTGAAACCTCAGCTTCCCATCCCATTTTTCTTCCCTCCTCCTTCTTCCTCTTCCCTCTCTGAAGAGACCTTTCCCAGCCATCACACTCAGCATTTTGAATGAGGCTAACTATCCTGTTAAAAAATTTCCTATAAATAGTTAAAACTTCCCCTGATTTTTTCTAGGGCTGGGAGTTGGCCCTAAGCATGTGCAGCTATTCAGCATTCTGGCAGCGGAGTGTATTTTGTTGCTATTTGTGTGGTATCCAATATCCTGTCTTTTGTATTCTCACCTCCTTTCCCTTTCTTTCCAAGGTGCCCAATAATGTATTCTCCTAACAAGTGTATAATTATTTAGTTATTGCACTGTTTTATGATTGCATTGTTGGTAATTGCTCAATATTGCAGGCGATTTATTAGTAATTGCAGAGTCTTTCAGATCTGTCTTCAGTAGGAGTACAAATAGCAGCTTGCATCAATAGACATCAAAGTCTTCAAGAGGGATTTTGCTTTAATGATCTTTTTAAAACTATCTTTCCTACCGCAGCCTTGAGGGCCAGAGTTTCTTTCTTTCTTTAAACAATAGCTCAAAGTTTCGTTCCTGCCCTGCAGTGGAAAAATACATTACATCAGTCTCTGAATAGGGCTTTATGCCATAGTGCAGCTATCACCTTCCGGTAGTTTCATCTATTTCTAATAGGATTTTACTCTGGCGATATACACGCAGACTGCATAACTCCTCAGCCACCCAAAATCTTCTCGAAGCTTTTTGACAATAATTAAACTGCAAGCGGCTTTCAGATATTCCTGTCATTTACGCCTTCTCATGCTGCCTTCGGTGGGAACTCACAGGTGGAGCGGCCGAGAACTCAGCTTCCCTCTCATTAATACATGCCTGCTGGTCACACCTCACCAGCCTCCGTGCAGGAGCCTCGCTCATTTTGTCACACCCTTCCTCCAAAGGGATTTCTCAACTTTCCGCCAGCTAGAGCAACAAACTCAGGCCACCTCAGCTCAGCTGCGTGGCAAAGAGAAAAAGATTCCCCAGCTCCTCGCGGAGCGCCTTGCACCCTGCCCGAGCCTCCTCTGCCTTCCCCTCGCTGCCGCAGCTCTCCCTGCCCCGACCGCCCGCCGGGAGCCCAGCACTGTCTGGATGCAGCGCCGACAGGCAATGTCAGACCTCTCCTCTGCCCATGTGCCCTCACCCTCTCTGCACTTACACCCACCCTCACGCCACGTCGCCCTCTCCCAAGCCTTCCCGCAGGAAGGTGCCACCCAAGCCCGCTGCGTCCCCAGATGGCCGCCTGCTTTATGGGAGTGGTGAGGGACATGGGAGCACCACGCCGTGCCCCGTCACCAGTGCTTCCACCAGGCTTACGGGGCAGGCAATGCCCAGGACTGGATCTAAATCTGCAACACAGACTCCTGACCATGCAGGGAAAATTACTGTCTTGAAGGCTGTGAGCTGGACAGAAGCAATTAACCCTTCCCATATCGGACGGCTGTGCAGCGGCACCATGTTCCTCCTGATCAGTAAGGATGGCTGGCGTCAGCAAAGCACATAAGCACGTGGATGGACAAGAGGGGAGAAACCCCAGCCATGCCTGGTAGGTACCTAGGGCTCACTGGGACCTAATAAACAGTTCCTTCTTCTGACCTGCCGGGCACCAGTCCGCAGCCTGACATCTGTCTGCCCGTAGCTGCACGCCCAGGGCTGTCCCGAGCTGTGGCACCCCTAGGACTCACACGTACCTAAGACACCAGCGACACAGTCCCACAGCTGTAAGTAAATACTGGCAGCTTTCCTCGTGGTTCCAGTAACAAACCGACCTCTCCTTCACTAGCAAAGAAAATCATTTCCTACTGAAGTCACTGGCTTGAAATGGGAAAGTCCTTTGTCAGGGGCTCTTCCAAAACTTTCTTTGAAGAGGTTCCCACACCGCTGACTCCCGAGGACAAACCTGCTTCTGCAGGGTGTAAGGCAGCCAGCTCAGGCGCTGGCACACAACAGAGGAGGCAAGGGACCAAAACCAAACAGCTGGGAAGAGAAAAAAGAAAACAGAACAGCAATGATCCCCAAAACAAATCTATCATCTGTTTTATTAAATCTTACATTTGAGGCTAACAATTTTTCCCTTTGCTGTCATTTCATCAGGATGAGAAAGGGGAATCTGAAATTTGGGGATGAAGTGCAAACACTGTTCTTGTTAGCTAAATGCACAGCTGAAGGGATTTTCAGAAAATAAACCAAGATTGTATTTGTTTAGTGAAAGTTAAGTATTTACCAAGTACTGGATCCATATATTAAAAAAAAAAAAAAGCAGAAAAAACAGCACTTACGGTTCTAGTCGATGTAAAACTAATGCCAGAGGCCATAATATTGATATTTAAAATAAGACACACTGTTTAATAATAAATAGTATTTTTCAGCTGTAATTATTTTGCCCCAACATGTTTACACACATTGCAGAGATCAATAAAGATCGAAAATAAAATCTTACGTGTGATTAAGTTTTATTAGTTTTATATAAGAAATAATTTAGGAACATGGCAATTTAAGCAAATATTCTTTCCTTTTATCCATTCGCATCATGCTCCCGCATTTTTTTTTTCTTTCATCTCACACAGGAAGAGCGTGGTTTGCAGAAACCCCAAGCCCAGCCACACTGACCAAGGTTTGGGAAGCACCAGTGCATATCTGCCACTTCTCCAAAGCGGCTACATTTGGTTTTTCTTGAGGCTTGAAAATCTCAGTGGTTCCTCCCTGTGCTAAGAACATTACCCCAAGAAGCTCAGCAGCTAGAGCCTACACACACCCTCCTTTGCTGCTGTCTGTGCACGTGTTTATAGACAGGGAGGGGAAGTGTTCATGTTGGCATTAAGAAGAGCTTCTCACCCCTCCAGAAACTGAATTAAACGGATAGAAAAATGTTCTTTTTGTCCTCTGCTAGGCTTTGGGAATAAAATACACCCACTAATTCCATAAGGAAAAAAGCAAACAAACAAACACATGCTGATTTCTTCTGCTTGCTGTTTCAACAGCTCATTCAAATTTTTAAAAATAAATTATGATCTGGTCATACTAATTTTGTTTGTATTTGGATTCATCACTAAATAACTTTGAACACTGCATAATCATTATTAATGCTATGAAATTATGTTATTGGTGTTTTTACATGCTTTTCAATTAATGCAATGAAGCACGAAATGTTATTTTTACTGCAGCTAGCCCATGAAATCTTTCTCTCTTTCACTGTGATTTCTATAGTATGGATTCTTCATTATAAGGTTAACGATTCGTTTCTCATCTGTTTCCACCCAGTTTCCTGCAGCAGTTAGCATTCTGGTCCTGCAGTGAGTTGGATGCTCACATGAACTGAGGGGTTCTGGGTGCTTTTGGCAAGGGGCTGAACATCTCCCTGCTCAGCACTTTGCAGGAGGACTGGGGTTTTATAAGGTATCGCAGAATCAGGGAGTGATTTGGGGAGAAGTTTGTATGGGTTTTGCTGCGGCTGTGAGGGAGGCATCCTGGCACTGCTGCTGGGCAGGGGCTGGTGGGAGCCGACGGACAAGGGTGCGCCCAGGAGCTGCCGCCCTGCTGCTCAACGAGCCTTGGCACCCGGCCTTCTGAGTCAAAGCTGCTGCTTCTGGCAGCCGAATGATGTTCTCGTCCCCCTGCCCCGGGTCTGATTTCCCAATCCATGAAGGCAGAGAGCAGGGCGGGCCATGCACATGGGAGGCCGGGTCCCAGGCGTTGTCGCCTGCACCAATGCATGCAACAGGAGGGGTTTCACCCCAGGTAGCGAGTAGGGCGTGCACCCACGAGCACCCTCTGCCTCCCCTCCTCAGCACGGCTAAAATCACGCAGACTCCCAGCTCCCAGGCCAGTAATAAGGAACATCTTTTAGCATCAAAGCTGAATCCTGCAGGGTGGAAACCCCTGGCAGGGGCCAAGAGAGACAAGCCCTCCGCTACCACATGGCGAGCCAGGAACACCCGCCAGCCATGAGCCAGCCGGCTGCGGGCTCAGGTAATAATTTGCGTTCACGTGAAGGCAGCAAGGAGGCAGCGTGAAGGCAGTGGGGATGCTGTGTGGTTTGCTGCATCCCCCCTGCAGGCCTTAAGGAGGCTGCCTTGGTTTTGTTGCAGCTTTCCACACAGACAGCAAGAGATCAGGGAGAGCCTCAGAGCCTGGAAAATTCCAGCCCCGCTCGCAGCCTTGCTCCAGCTGAGGCTGTTGGGAAGCACAGGGATCTTTTTTTCAGCAAAAATTTTGCAACTTGAGTTATAAGAGCTGTTACCAGGCAACCAGCATAACTGAGAGCAGTGCGAGCCAATGAAGCAGGCACTTCGCTCGAGGTGCCTGGTGCCCAAATACCACAGCCATGAGACAGCGCCGGGTGGACAAATAAATAGTAAAGGAGAGGCAAGGAGCTGGAGCGAGGAACGGTAAAATAAAGCATGCCTGACTGCAAGAAGTGATAAAACAAAAGGTAGGGAACCGAAAGCTCGTGTGTAACATAGCAGGAACAGGAAGGGCAGGAGGCCAGGAGGTCAGAAGGCAGCAAAACAACTTGGCAAGGAACAAGAGCACGGGAGAAGCTGCTAAGCTCAGCAGTGGATGGCACCCTGGGACAACCGTCCTTTGTCCTGGCTTTCAGGTCGTCTTTTCCCCTCATTTTTTGAGACAACAGCACCACAAATGTGTTCAGATCTGCTGTGAGTAACTTTATCTGGAGCATCTGACAAGGGCACCAGATAGCAGAGCCGAAGCCTGGCCCTGCTGCCACAACCGGTGTGGTACGTGCTGTCCTCTGCCCGGTGTCACAGCAGCTGCAGCCCTGCAGAGGCCCTCTCCCTGCCTCCTTCCTTGGGATGGGGACTTAGCAGGGTGATGGTTGGACCAGATGATCTTGAAGGTCTTTTCCAACCTTAATGATTCTATAATTCTGTGATATTTCTGCTGGCTGCAGTGGGAGAAACATTCGGGGCTACAGCAATGGGATGGACCGTCAGAGGCAGGTTCAATTTAATTCTGGAGACACTGCTACTGGATCCTTGCTTTGGGTGCCCACACTCCAAAACAGCTGTGAAAAACTGTAGAGGCTCCAGAAAAGGGCTGGGAAGAGCTTCTGAGCTACAAAACCTGTGCTTATCAGAGACCAGCAGAACTCCTGACGCTGACGAGGCTGGACCGCCGTGGTCTGCACCTCCATGGCAAGGCCGTCTCGGAGAGGAGACAGCTCCGTAATTGAGCTGGGATTGAGTGTAACAGGATCCAGTGGGCAGAAACTTCATACCACGTTACCCATGAAATACCAATATAATAAAATAATGATTTCCCCATTAAACTTCAGCTCTCCTAATGGAATACATTACAGTAGAGTCAGTTTTGTGGAAGAAACCCGTAGGTGTCGTATTAGGAGGTTTCTCATGCGGTGCATCACCGTAGGGAGTACACTTCAGAGACTGATGACATTATTTAATTATGCCGATGTGTCACTGTGTTCTCTGTATTACCTGAACAGGGTATTAATGCTCTGCCTCCCTGCATAGGAAGCTATGCATAGAGAACGGCGCAGTTCGGACCACAAGGGCAACTGCAAACAAACATTTTTTAGCAGCCAGGCAGAGAAAAAGGCTGTTGACAAGCAGCGCTTAAGCACACAAACAGAGCGTAGTGATTACAGATTTAGAAGTAATACATGAAAAGAACTAGAGGCATTTTATATTTTGGGTGCTGCAAAATCCTAAAGATAAAGAACCTGTCTATGAGGTTTTTTTTCAGTTCTGAATGTCTGCTGCAACAACTGAAATGTGTTATAGAAATGATTTAGGTTTTTCTAATTTATCTGACAATTTTACAGGGAAACATGTTTTTTAATCATTAAGATTTTTGAGGTAATCATATAATGCCAGTCAGATAATTTATGGTCCTTTGAATTTTTTGTTGAAATTAGAATTGACTCAGCTGGATTTGTAATGCAACATTTTGAATAATTTAAAACCACCCACTTGAAGATTGTAAATCAGGCTGCTCTCTTTTTATAAAGAATTTCCAGTTTGATGGCTGAAACACTACAAGGCTTTAACAGACTTAACTCTTTTCCTCACAGGATGCTTCATTCTCAGGAGATCCTTGGGAAGAGAGGCTTAACCACAAAGTTGTCCTGACACTCATAGGTTGCAAATAATTTGGGACCCAAAGCCCAGAGAGTCTCTGTAAGAAAGGTACTACTACCAGTTTGGTATTTTTATTGAAATTCCTAAAGAAAGCCAGGCCAGAAAAGTAGTACTGGTCAGCACTATGCAGTCTCAGGAGCTGTAACCTCATTGTTGAATTTTGAAGGAAAATATTCAAAATTGTCCATTTCCATAGGGGGAAGTTCAGTGCTGTAATCATCTGCCCCATCTGGGCTCCCTCTGGATCTATTATAGCATTTAGAAGCATGTCTTCTTTTATTGCTTCTTGAATTTCTGGTCGAGGCAAAAAGCTTATGAAACCACAGGGATAGCTTTGAAAATGAACTATTCTTTTGCGATTGATGGTATATAGTACTCCTGATCCAGTGGGTATATTTGAAATATTGCCAGGTTACTTTCTTTCCTTAAGTTAGTCAGTTTTATGGTCCTAACCTCACTGCTCACGTAAACTCCTCCCTCGCTGGCTGGCAAGCTCAACTTGAGATGAAACTGCAAGTGGGCAAAACTGAACATCATGAAACTTAATGCCATGTATAAAGCCCAGCAGATGGAGTCAACTTACATACAAACATTTCAGCTTTCTCTGAAGAAACAAGCAAGCAAGACCTGCAAGTATTATGGCCAGATACTTCCTAAAACATGAGTTTTTAATGTGAAGTAAAGGCTCAGAATCCACAAGAGCAGATTTCTTTTTAGTTGGAATTTTAGGACATTTTCCATTGCTCATGATCATCTTGTCCAGCTTAGAAGTTTTAGCCTTTTTTGCTTGTGTGTGGGCTTTCTAGTTTACCTTTTTTTTTTTTTTGCACAGGTGTGCACTTGTTTCAAAAGTCAGCATTTCAAGAAAATCAGACAGACTATGCTAAGTGGAGATTTATAAATAAACTGCTTTATTTATGCATGCCTGGATGACAGCTAAAGGCCTTGCTGTGGAACAGCATAATGGAACACCACCAGCAGCAGCAGTGCTCTGTCTGCCACCTCTCTGCCGGTATTTGTGCCACAGCTCCGTGGCCCTTCTGGCCCTTCTCCAGCTTTGCTCCTGGAGTAAAAGTGAATGAGAGTCGCTTCTTGTTCACTGTAATGTATTTGTCAGTGTAAAGCTTGGCTCTTCAGAAGCTAAGCAACACCCGTGCCCCCCTTCCCACCTGCCCTGTGCTAGAGGCAGCAGTTCCCAGAAGGGCTGCAGATACAAAGGACACCGCTCCTCTGGGCAAAGACCTTCCAGCTCCACTCTGCTGGCCTTGCTTAGCCCTCCTTCCTCAGCTCTGAAAAGCACAGGCCCTGAGGCCAGTCTTCCTACAGCCTTTCCTCCAGCCAGACTCTCACCAGTTTCAGCAAGGACAGCAGAAACTGCTCTGTCACAACAGAAAGCAGCGGCTTTGTTTGTAGGGGCCTCTTGCCTTTGAAGATGTTTGTTGCAACTTAGGTTTCACCTCCATAGCACACTCCATTGTGAAAGAGAGAAAAGCAGTTTTTCTCAGAGAAAAATGCTTTATTGACCTTGGTGCTGTCCGCGTGGTGTTCCTTCAGGGCCCTACAGCAGCACTGCACCAGAGCAGGGCCCACGAGAGAGCAGCGGGAAGGGCTGTGCTGGAGCCCTGCCGCACTCCCCCCTTGCCAGGAGAACCACGCATGAACAGGTTCTTTCCCTGTGTGTCTGCATGCCAAAGAGAGTCGGGCACCTAAGCGTGAGCCCGGCACAATTAGCACTTATGCAAATACAGCACCTCTCTGCTTCCGTCTGTAGGGCGTGCTTCCAGGTCCCAAAGAGCCTGCAAGCCAGGCAGCGCACGAGTACAAGAAGGTGGCCCACGTGCCCGTACCCACAGATGTGGGAACAGGATGCACATGCCCCAGGGTCAGGGTGAAGCTTCTGAGCTAGGAACACATCCCACAGCTCGCTGGTATCCAATGCATCAACTGAAAGTGCTTTCTTGGGTGCACCGATAGATGTTCTGCTTTGTGGAGAGCGCCATGCGAGCGCAGCAATCCTGCTGCAAGTGCTGCCTTGGTTCTGCACCCTCTGCACTGTGCCACGCTCCCACCACCCCGAAAGGCTGCCAGCACTGTCCTGTGTTTCCCCAATGATTAGAATGTCATCGCTTATGGTTAAGAGCTTCGGGGACATGTTGAATTACTTTTCTGATATTATCTTTACATTTTTTCAAGAGCTTAGCATATTCCAAACATTAATCTTCTGTGCTGTCTTGAGGCAGTGTGACCAGAAAATGCTTTGTCAGCTACAGTTGTGACAAAAATGCCAGGCATGCCTTAAAAAAAAAAATAAATAAAAAGGAATCACCCCCTCGAATACTCTCTTTGCCTTATATACTTGATGAACATTATAGTTCAGCCAGAGCACTTGGCAGTCCTTGCAGGCACCCAGCAGATGCCATGACAATGTGAGCACCGGACCATTTGCAGAAATGACCCATCCTCACCAGAACAGAGCGCCCATGGTACATTTACAAGGACAGACACACAAAATGGTCTCCAAAAAACCCTCCCGTGCAGGCCGCCCTGTCTCCTTCATACACGGGGGTTGGCTTCCAGGAGCGGTGAGTGCGCCGGTGGGACCAACGGCAGTGGCAGCCCTTCGGTATCCACATGGTTTGGGCCCCACGGTGCTGCTGCCACCCGGGAGGGCCTCAAGCAGCCGCCGCGGTGCAGAGCGCCTGCCAGAGCCCTCCTGGTCCACAGAGGAACCGCCCCACCCGGCAAAGGCAGGAGACAAAATGGTGAGCGTGCATCCGCTGGAACCTCCCTGGGTCTCAGCTTTGTCTGAGTATGGAGCTGCAGTGCTGGCAGCAGAGGAGGGGGTGCCCCAGAGATTTTGCAGCTTGTATTTTCCTAAGGCAAGAGGCTCTAGTGGTGGGACGGAAAGTGGTGACTTCTTAAATTACCCCAGCTTAAATGCCGGAGCCCGGCAGGAGTGACCCAACTGCGTACCTTGCTCCCACTGTGTTCAGTGCTACATGAATCAACAGAGATATTGACAGTTTCTAAATCCTTCACATAGGCAACAGCAAACATTAGGCATATGCTCAGCCAAGCAGAAAGAAGCAATCCTGAAGATTAACAGCCAAATCTGGCAGCCCCTCAACACCCATACTCTGTCAAAGCTCCCAATGAAATCAATACAGTTTTTAAAAGGCGACTCCATCATGCCAGTGCTCAGAGCGAAGGGGCAGCTCATTATCCCAGCCCTGGAGCAGACTGGAAGGTCTGCTGCTGCAAAGGCCACGATGCCAGTTGTTACCTAGAGGTTGGAAGCTCATACATGTCAAAGTCTTGTGCCTACACACTCAGCTCTGCTCTGGGCTCCCTCTGTTAGAGTATAGGCATGGTACCATAAGCCTTAGGTGCTAGAGGAATAGGCCACCCTCTGGCTTGTCCTCGAGGACAGAGTGCAGGAACCATTTTGCCTGTCTTGGGTGCAGGATGTGAGGGATGTGAGGCTGATGGAGCTGTACTAGCTGGGTTTGCCCATAAACAAAAAGAGGATGTGGCAATGCCTAGGTGTGGTTTTTCCCACTGTGCTGCTACCTGCGGTCTAGGAAGATGATGCTCAGAAGTGACGGGGCTTTGTGCTTCCCCATGCATCCATGCCAAGCAGCTTCCTGGTCCCAAGGAAGGATATGCAAGGTCAAGGCCCTGCTCCCTCTCCTGTGCTGACAGGTCCTTTTCCACATGCTTCCTCAGGAGAGATGGCTAGGAGCTAAAGGCTCCCTTCAGAGAACATGTTGATGCACAGTGAACAGGAGTTACTGTCTTAGACTAACTGCCACAGAAATGGTCACAAAAGCAGCATTTCAGTGGGAAAAGCAAGAGACTCTTTGCAGGCCAAGCAGGTCAGTGCAGCCAGCACAGAAGATCCTAGAAGAGCAGCTGCACCTAGCGAGCAGAGGAAAGCTAGAGCATTTTTCTAGAGATGCACACCCGAATCTCATAACTCCACTCCTCTAAAATTACCTGGGTAAGAAACTGTTAATTTAATATTTAATAAAAGTTTTGGGTTAGAATGATGTAGTTCAGCGGAGAATAGCTGGCTTGTGATATAATCCTGTGGGTCAAGCGAAATTGCAGGGGACAATTTCCAATAAGAAAATGACTAGCACAAGTTTTCAAGTATCACTCAAACGTGAAGTAACCTAGCCAGTGTCAGGTGTTAAGCCAAACATGGGGTGTTTTCACTTAAAACTTGACTCTAAACACCTCCTGGAAGGAGAAATAAGCCAGAAAGGCAACCATCTGCTAATGGGCACGGGTAGCTTTGAAAGTAAAATTGGAAGAAAATAGTAGACGCTAAACAGAGGAAACATCAGAGAAGTGAGTAGCTCAAGCAAGAGTGACACCCACCTCTGGAGAATGCATCTGTTCCCTCTCACAGGCTGGGTGTGCGCTCTCCTAGGAGGTTTGCAGTTCCCACACCCCACTTTTATATGGCTCAGCGTTTCAGCAGCTGAGTGACCCCGCAGGTACCTCTGCCAGCAGCTCCGAAGCCAGGCTCTGGGCATTCCCCCCCTCTGCTGGGGACTCGGTGTGTCCAGGACACCTGTTAGTCCCAAGGATGAGGTGGAACCACTGGGCAAATACCAGCTACGATATAACTTTGCTTGCATGTTTTCTTTAACAGCCCTGCAACACACTGTGCAGGCTTTGCCTCAACAGAACTGTAAAAGCACAGGCATTCAGCATATATAATTTACAGGCTGAGGTTCTGGCCTCCAGGGCCTCGCTTAGCTGATGATAATGCACTTGACAGCGACATTTTTTCCCTAAATGATTCAGCATATCTCATCCCTTTTGTCCTGCTTATTCAAGGAGAAAATACCTAACTGAAACGAATAGCATGTGTGGCGAGCAGAGAACAGCTGGGTTTGCTTCCCTGGCAAGGTAAGTGATGCTGCATGGGGCATGCAGCCCCACTAGAAGGCTGTTTCCAGCTACGCTTATTTTACCCAATGTGGTAGTGCTCTGCCTTTCTTTCAAGCTGACAACGTGGTCAATAATTCAATGGCAGGATTGCTGCCTTCTCCCCTGGCGAGCAGAGGTTGGTGTGTGGCCTCACCACCCCGCTAGAGGGGCTCGATGCGTACGTGTGTCTCGACGCACTCTATTTTTGCGAGCACGGGTTTCAACGATGTGTTTAATAATTCCTGTTAGATGTATCTCCACGAGTGACCCAGATTCAGAAAGAAAGCCTCTTTGTTTAAGATTGTTATGCACATACTTAAAGATGGGCTTAATGGCTTTCTCAGATCAGGGCCACATCAAACAGTGTTGTTAGTGAACACGGAAAGACTGTCTGCATTCAAAGCAGTTGTGTGCCACACACAAGGCTTGTCAACAAGGTGCAGATGTATCTAGGGGTTTTCTTGGTTGCTGCTCAGCCATTTCAAATTTACATTTGACATAGCCTGTGTTTTTTGTTTGTTTGGTTTGCATTTAAAAATCTCTGTGACTGTTGCAAGCATGCAACACTGCAGGCTTCAGTCCCTGTCTCCTGTGATTCCTCACCCCTTGACAATGGCAGGATGAAGGGACAGCACAGGGACTGCTTTGTGTGGCAGCTGCTCCTCACAGCCATGGCGTCCTCAGCTTCGTCAGGTTTCCTACAGTTTTTTGTAGTTGCAGTGTCAACTCCAAGAGTTCGAGGAGGGTTAGCTTTGTGCTGCTGCCTTACTATAATTGTCAAGTTGAGTCTGGATATTTTGCTTTCAGTTTATTCTTTGGTTCTTCCACATGGATGGTTCTTCCTCTTGCCTTATTTTACTTCTGACCGTTTTCCACTGTTACACAGCAGACTTGTCACACTATGATGCTGCTGGTCTCCAAATTCTTCCCCTTCTTCAATTAGATTTTTTACATGGCCTCATGCCACTTCTTAACTGTTTCGAGGTGTGGGTAGGAGCCTTTATGCATTCCCTAAAACAGCACATGCGAAAATCTAAACATCTAATATTCATGCCAAGATACTGCTGTACCCACTGCTCATCCTTCCAAGGGCACGCTAAGATAGCTGGTAAATATACACTGGTGTGACAACCGGCTGCAGGGTGTTTTGGCAAAAAGGGCGATCTGTTAGTCAAATGGAGAAAGGAGCAGCAGAGAATAGCAGAACAGAGGGTTTTTAACAATTTTGCTAACAAACTGTAAAATAGCTGAAAGTGTAATTTCACCTTCACAACATCTATTTATTTTTAGTTTTACAAGTTAGCATGAAGTGTGCCACAAATAATTCCTGATGAGAGCAGAGAAGAGAAGTGCAACTCAGGACGAGGAAAGGATGCGGTTTTGTCCCCCCTTTTTCAAAGGGTACAAATGATGCAGAATGGATTCCCTTCTTTGCCAGAAAAGCTTGGACAGCACAAGTCCTGCACCCCATGGAAGGAACTGCTGTTGGAAGAGATAATTTGCCTGAGTAGTCCTTTTTCCAGTGATACTTTTTATTATACTCAGATGAACAAATACTCTCTGGGACAAGAGCTGAAACCCAGACTGCTCAAGCTTCAGGCTCCTCTAACCCAGAGCCTGCGGTCCTCCACATGAAACACTTCAGCAGTCCCAGGTACAGAGAGCAGCTGCGGTCTCCCTTAGAAAGGACTGCGTTCATGTTGCAAGTGCTTAGAGCTTAGTTAGCAATTCACCTGGAAGAGGCTCCTGCCTCAAGTTTACCAGTTCTCAGTGAGGTTACAAACCCATCTCTTGACATTCAGAGAAGTGTTCTTAGACACTGAGCTACTGAAAAAGAGAATAACAACACCACTGCATCCTCAAACACTTTTCTGAAACTCAGTCTTTGTCTCCTCTTTTTACAGATTTTTTTTTTAATTGAACTAAACAAAATTTTGGGGAAGGGAAAGGAAGTAATTTTGTTCAGAGGGACAATAAGTCTCATCTAAACCAATTAAAAAATGGCTGACAAAATGAAAAAAAAATCAATTATTCCTGTGGCACTAATCAGGAAGACGTTTTTTGAACTCATCATTTTCTACAGTTACAGTGTTCCGATAAATTTACAGGTGCAAATTTAACTGTCGAAATCAGCATCCTGATTCTTTGTCATGGCTACAGAGTTGCTGAGAATGCTGTATCTTCTTCAGAAAATTGGATTAGATTCAGGGACTAAAATATGTGAATGTGAGTACATAACTAAGTCTGAAAACATTAGCCTAAAGGAACAAACCCTGCATCTGTGTGCCTCTTTTATTCAACACCATTTGAACCACATTTATTCAAAACAAAGCCATTTTTCCTCATGCATCTTTTGGCTACCTCAGAATATTCTACATGCAGAACCTGGGGGATGTGTGGAGAGGGAGGCATGACATGTTATGGCTGCCCTTATGAGTCTTGGGTTCAAAAACACAATCACTTGTGCTTATTGATGCCAAGAAGCTTACAAAATCCACTTCAGATTGTAACAATTCACTCCCAAATTGAAAACATATTCATTTGACTCCACCCCACAACAAGATAATCAAATAAAAACTTAAAATGCAAAAGCATGAGAAAATGTGATGATACACAGCCTTTTGCAGTGCTCTGCATGAAATAATGCTGTCCCCTCCTCCCCTAACCCCAAATATTTAACCCAGGCCAAACTGAGAATAACTGATACATTTTGATCTATCTGGGGTCAGGTCTTAGCCTTTAGACTGCAAAGTGAGTCTGTAAAGCTGTTCCTAAATAAACTATGGCATTATGTTGAATTGAACTGCATGTGCATGAAGCTGGATGTACTCAGTGCAGAATAACACCAACTGCTTCTTTAATAATTCTCTCCAAAATGCTGCAGTCTGGGAACAGTTTATATTAACCTATGGGTTTCGGATAATTTAATAATATTACTGCTATTTCTGCTTCAAAGAGAGCGTAGATAAACTAGTTTTATTTTGCTTAATCACAGTTATTTTTATGAAATTTACATGCACCTTCTCATTCTACTAAGGAAATTTGAGTTAATATCAGTCCCAAATTGTAACACATACATCAGGATCTGTTCCTGAGAGCAAGACCTAACACACTAATAAGTCTCTTTTCACCTAGAGGCATTCCTTCTCAGTTTTAATAACACAGAAGGGAACGACTGCACAGCTACAGAGCAAGGAATGAAACCTTATTGTACATATGAAAAACAGAAAGAAGGAAAAAATAGTTAAAATGAAAATCTCATACTGTTTTCTGCGATTTCACAGAATGTGACCCTACCTGGACTATGGAATAAAATAAATATGAATCATATTTTGTATTTTTATACAAGCTTTCATCAAAGGAATTCATACATAACTTAATGAGGGACACAATGGCTTCGTGGCATTGCTAAGTATTACTGTCCCCAGGAGGCAGAGGGGCACCTTGGGGACCCACCTGGGGCAAAGCACCTCTCCTGCACCGAGATGGCCTGGCCCAGAGACTCAACTACAAAAGTGCTGTCACTTGTCTAGCCTTTTTTGTCCAATTTAGGAGAAAATGAGAGCCCTCCATCAGCCATGCAAAGTAACAACAACAATGATAATAGTAATGATAATAATCCCACACTGAGATAATCACACTTTTCAACAGTTTGGTTATTTTTGTACCAGTTTTGTTTAAGCTTTTAACCATTTAACTGTTACTGGTTACTTTTCTAAGCATTTCAAGATGCCAAACTACCACTTCTTTCCAGTCTTCTACCTCAAAAGCCCCAGTCCCAGAAGGGGTGGGTGCAGACCCCAGGGTCAGGGCAGACCCTTTTGCCACCACAGCCTGCGGGAGCTACAGGCTCCCAAGGCCAGCCCCAGCTGTGGCCGGGGGAAGCAGCGGCCCCACGTCAGGGCACGGCAGCACCAGCGCCAGGAGCGTGATGGCAGATGGTGAGGGAGCCAAAAGGCAGCCAGCCCATGGGGAGCAGCAAGTCCTCCTGAGACACGGTGCTCCTGTGTCCCTTGCTTCGTCAGGGCTCTTAGAAGGGTTTCTCAATATCCACGAGAATTTTGCTTCAGGGACTACTAGAGAAGGAAGGGACTGACTCTAATTCACAGCCATGTTTGATTTTCAATGCTCTGAAAAGAAATTGTAGAGAGTCACGAAGTATAAGGCCAAGGAGGCTTCAACAAATACCTAATCCGACCTCCCACACAATCAAACAACTCCTGCTGTGGGTACCTTCCCCCAGCAATACATGAACCGTGCAACTTTCATAACAAGAGCTATATAGTGCTTCTTTTCTTTCAAGAGCACCTTAAGGCAAAACAGATTATGGATGGTGGCCTCAGAAGTCTCTGTGAGGTAGTTCTCACTTAAGAAAAAGGTAAAGCAAAATGCCACAGGGCAGATCAGCACTTTGTCACTGTTCTCTGCTAAATAAGGATGGAGCAGGAAAGATCAAAATTGTCAAATCAGTCCCCCCAGCCCTGGGCAGATGCTTTGTAGCTTCCTTGCACTTTGGCAACCCTTGTATGCTTGTTATGCTAATAGCTTTTAATTGAATTCTATCAGTGGCGATGCGAGTGAAGTGCTCATTGCGTACAATTGAGTTACCATGCTCTGCAGGTCTTTCAGATGTGACCAGATACTGCATCTTTTCCTGTTGTTCCCGGCTGTAAACTTTAGCTTATCCATCAGTGCCAAAGCAGATAGGCCTTTAATGCAGCCTGTGAGGAGTCAGATGTTCCTATTTCCTACTAGCCTCACGTTGACCCTGTGGCCAACGCAGGCGGGCCGCAGCTCCCTCCCTACGGCATGTAATAAACCACAACGCGCAAAATACCACATTAAAGCGCTGCGGATGTTCAGCCAACTGCTTTCCCACATCACTGCAGGAACAGGTCAAGCAGTACCTTGCTGGCTGTGCTAGGTCGTTGCCTTTCTGTTCCTCTCCCCGTGAAGGCGGTGCAGGCGCACCGGGCCCACAGCACAAGGCCGGCTCCTTTCTGCGAGAGCCTTCCCTGACCAACCCGCACCGCCTGCAGCTCTCGGACTCGCACTTCGGACCTGCTCCAGGCCAAATTTTCTCCAGTGAGGAAGAAGGGAGCAGTACGTCATGCACCACCTCAGCACGTGGGCCACCAGTGTCCCTCCTGTGGTTTGGAGAGCAGGGCCACGGGGAGGGCTGGGCACGCTGCAGGCTGCTCCACCACGCAGGGCTCGTTTGTCCTCATGGGCACCGGTGGCAAAGTACAGCTGAGCTACGGATGGCAGTGTAGGGAGAGCTCCCGGAGTGCAGGGCTCAGGGTGTCCAGGCTACTCACAAACCCATTTTTCACCACTGAAGGCATATATAAGGGCCAAACAGTGAACACAAGAGCTGGAGATCTGAATTATTCTGGGTTCATTATGCCAGAACACAGTGTAGCACCCAGCGCATTTGGATTTATGCTGCAGACGTCACCAGCTACATGCAATAAACTAGCAGCTAAAACGTTAAAGTAGTAGGAAGTCAGTGGGCAATTTTCTTAAGACGAGTTTCCAGATTTCAGCTTCAGGCCTGTTTTCAAAAATCATGCCTTTCATTTTCTCAAAACCCTAGAAAGTTTTAGGGCAGAAATAAAATGAAAAGCTATAAAAATAATGAAACTAGAGATGGGGGAATATTTTATAGCACATTGAACCATGAGCAAAAAGTGTAAATTAGGAAAAAATAAGAGACTCGATTGCTTATACAGTCAAACCAATGTTTTCTTGGGATCTGGAAAAAAACACCCTAATAATAAATGACAACTCCCATCCAGAGCAAAGCAATAATTTAAACCTAAATTTACATTGTAATTAGCCTTTCAAAAATGCAAAGAACTCCAATATAGATGTCCATTAATAATCCCACTGCTGTTGGGAAGCCTGTTCCACCCACACAGGCAACTTAATTAAACTCAGAGTTCCTCATTCATACAAACAGACGTTATGGAGAACAGGTGGTTCCTAATTTGAAGATAATGGATAAGTGCTATAGCTTCAGAGCCTCAGATTATCTCATTTAATGTTTTTCTTGTACCTTTGAAGATTTTATTTTAAGCTCGATGTTTTTTTTCACTTACAGCCATGACGTAGCCTATCTATAACAGAATACTGTGCATGTTTGTCTTTTAATAAAATGGCACAGATCACTTGCCTCAAAGAGCCATTGAAACTGCTTTACACGAGCTCACCAGTTAACCTGCAACACGCTGTGTTTTTGAGGTAACTACAGGACTATTGTTCACATGCACATACATCAGATAAGAGCTTGGATGTTCAGAAAGCGTTAAACCTTTCTTCCCTCTCTCCAAGCTTGAGAAACTTGAATTTCCAAAGAGAGCCTTGCTAGGATTGACTTCTCACACAGCAACCTGCCTAAGAAAGGTCTTTGAGGTAGATCTAAAGGAAGGAAGCAAAGCTGGAGGATGGTCTCCTACCCTTCTGTGGCCTGAATAACCTCTTCCCACATGGACTGGCCATTTGCAAGACAAGCTGCAGTTCTGCCAAAAGCCTCTGTGCTGCCAAGGGTAAGTGTAGTGATGGGAAGGCTGGCGTGCAGCAAGGGTCTCCAAGGCTGCTTGCAGCTGGAAAGTCTCCTGCTGTTCTGCAGGATATTGAGAGCATCCTCAAAAGACTCGGTAAAACATCGGCTGGCTGGAGGGAGAACTTTGTACTGGAAGAGCAGGAGAAGAGAGAAATAGAGAGGGGTCTCGAAAGAACAGAGGTGGCCGAGGAACAAAGTAGTGCACAGTCTTCGTGCCGGGCTGCCAGACCTACACTCAGGCAGCGTGCTGCTCTGTGGGGACACCCAGGTGGTGGAAAAAAGCAGGGAACGCGCTCGGGATTGCTCCCGATGTTTTGGTGCTTCCTTGCCTGTGGTCACGGTGTTGTGTGAAGGCAGGCAGCAAGCTCAGTTCTCAGGCTGCACCAGCGCGGCCGTGCCAGGCTCCATCTGAGCTGGCTCTGGACAGAATCACTGAGGATGCCCCTTAATTAATTAGGATTCAGCCTAATTAATTAACCACATGCCAGGTTCTCTGTGGGTTCATAATCTTCATGAGCCGCACGATGTTTATAGGCAGTTCTTTGCCTGGCAAGATATATCTAGAGTGAGCACCAGGATCTGGAGCAGCAGGTGAGGCGAGGGGGAGCTTTCACTGCCACCTGCACGTTTTAAAGCACTGTATGCAGGGCTCCACTACCCTCAGCTGACAGCTCACGAAATGCTGCAAGAAAGCAAGGCAGGGTAGAGCCGTGCCTGGGACTCAGGTCTCCCAAGACCTTATTTACTTGATAAAAATTGCTTCCCTTGAGCCGAGGCCTTTTTCATGTGGAGAATTACTTCAGAATTTCTGGTGCCTCAGAAAGTCAAGTTGCAGTTCTGCACAAGGGGTGGAAGTAATAACTTTAAAACTCGTTGGAAATGATTTGGAGGCTCCCCTGGAAGGCCCAAGAGTAAAGAGGAGAAAGGCACAGATCCCAGACTTTGCTCAGAAACTCATCACATTTGGCATTTCAGCTGTGCAAACTGCAATGACTAATTCAAAACGATGAAGCATTTAAAGACAGAGACTATCTATAGTAGAAACAAATGGGTCTTTTATACCCAATTCGAACAGCCATTTAAAGAGAAAATATAATCACAGCATAATCAATGGAGTGAGTAATATTTACTGGTTGAGTGATGAATGGCTCTCTCTGGAAAAAAGGATATTTTTACGTATGACTTCTGACAGCTAAGGTAGCTAGCTGTAAGATACAGCCTGAAATAAATATCCATTTTATTTTAACCAAGCAGGATGATCCAAATCGGGCAGGCGAAGATGCAGCAACTCACACCTCAGTAACAGTTTATTCACAGGCCTACTGTTTCTTTTGTTTAACTCTGTTCTACCTCACACTGTTACTGAGGCAACTTCTGCTTGTCAGGAAAACTTTATTACAAGGTTGATCTTAAGTAGAAAGGACAAAGAGGTTAACCCATGGTGTTACAGGTTACCACCTACTAGGGATCGGTGCACATGATGGTAGGTTGACCTGAAGGGAGGTTGAAAGAAGGGTACACGGTGTTGCAGGGTTTTGCACCACTTAGGCAAGGTGATGCTCCTTCAGTACGGGTAGGGTTAGGCGTGCACAGCTAACCACTCCTGCAGGTTAGTAATATCAGGTGAAGATGCCATTACCCAGTGGTGTGTTAAAGCCAGCTTTACAAGAGCTGATGATTTTTATGTGATGAGACTATCCCCAAGTTACATTTATTCAGTAGAATATTCAGATAAAATAATGTGTCGTATAGAATACAAGGCTGTTCAACCACGTTCCTGCACCTTGAGCAAGATATACCATAGGAACCACACACACGTGGGCAATATACTCTGACTGGGCCAGAAATTGGGATGAAGATGTGTTCTCTCACTGTGCTCTATCTCAGTCAAATGAAAGGTTGATAGAAGTTTTAAATGCTTTTTTTTTTTTTTCTGTGGAGGAAAGGCTGTACTCACAGGCATTTTTCCTACATATTTATGCTACATGGCCCTTGAAGTAGGCACTATCTGTTACAGTCAAGAATATCGAGGCCTTCACTGCCAACTGAGAGTCCTGTGTCGGCAGCCTACTCTCTCCTTCCAGATCATCCATCTTTTTAAAAATCAAATAAACCTCCTGTTATACAGCAGTCACAAGACAGATAAAAATATAACACTTAATGCTAGTATGGCAGATGTTGTGTATTCAGACTCCACCATCAAACTATAAACGTATGGCAAAGGAAACAAGAGCAGATTGTCTCCTTTATCTTAAATTAGCTGTATGCCCATCAGGTGATCTATGTTCTCATCTCCTTTGTTCCTACCCACACTGCTCCCTTCCTCCTAACGTTCAGCTGTGTTTTTCTCCAAGTTGTGTTCCTCCTGTTTGTTCCTCCATACAACACAATAAGGCTGTCTGGAAAGCTCCAATTCAGTTAAGCAGAAACATGCAAAATCAAATGAGAGGCTTTGGATTTGCAAGATCTCTTAATACTGGGTGAAGATGTTTGCTGCTATCACTCCTCTCTTTCTGACCTGTGGCTAGGACATCCCCCTGGTGCGCCAAAGCCTCATGTTCAAGTCCACGCTCTGCACCTTAATGCGAGCAAGAAGTCATTTATTTAAGGAAGTGAAAAGTTCAAAATCTGTGAGAATGGAAAAGGTGTTTGGTTACATCTATTTCTTGGCCAGGTCTCCAGACAGTGCCTCTAAAGCCTTGGAGAAAAGTTTGTATACTCAGAAGTTCACCTGCCCCCTCCCCAGCAATATACTGACTTACTTAGTAGAAGAGATCACCTCTCCCTACAAGTCCTCTCACTGAAATAGCCATTTTTTTCTGCACCTCTGGTCTGACCATCCCTAATCTCTCCCCCTCATGCACCGCATTACGCTGTAGACTTTGGCCCTGTGGAACACGAGCTGCAAGGCCTTCCTGCTCTCCTGTACTTATATTCCTATTGATTCTTCCAACTCATCATGCCTTTATACATATGCCTCCCTAACATCTATGTGCACCAGTCCAGCAAATATCTGACTTCATGCTTACACACTACCCTGAACTGAAACGTTTTCTTGAATAGGGGCCTCATTTTGGAACAGCCTCAACTTCCAGTCCAACAGGCTCTTTTCTCTCCTCCAGAGCCCTCTTTCATCTAAGTGCTCATTTCATTAGGCTTTCTGCAATCAATTTCCTCCTCAATGTCATCTCCACTTCCCCCTTTATTTAAACTATTGCCCTCTTTTTTGCTTCTGTCAGATTTAGAGTGTAAGCACTGTGACCAACTCTGCATGCCTTGATGGCACTAATAATGTATCATTATACATAATGATGTAATCAGAGAAAGTTCAAGAGGCAGTTCAAGCATGGGGAGGCTGGAACCAGCCCATCTTCAGATGTGTGGAGCCTGCCATACAATTTCAGATAAAAGGAAAATATGTAAATAAACAGTCAAACTATGTGGGGAAAAGGCAAAGAGAAAGTCAGTCATTACATTAACTTTTTATTACTGTTATATGTATTGTGGGAATTGTGAAGGGAAAGTGGAACTGAAGTTTCCAGTTTCTCCTACGAGCATTGTATCACTCAAGATTCTGCACGGGACTATTGCGTAATGGGAAAAGCTTGTGCTTGCAAGACACATTCCAGCAGCAGCCAGCAAGAAAGGCACATTGTGCAGCTTTCACCCTCCCTTGCCAGGTTCCCAGTTATTATTTTAGGAAGGCACAATTACAGGCTCACAATTTTCATAGATTTTTGAAAAATGCCCCATTGATTAGATTTTACAAACTGCCCAGAAAAGGAACGCCGGAATTAATGCCAGGCTGACACTGTTTATATTAGTTTGCTCACAAAACCTCTTTGTAACTGTCAGCTTGTGGACTCCATGGCTGTAGGGATACACTGTCAGTTTTTTAGAAAGATGGAAGAACATCGCCAATTCATTTTTCTGTCAAACATTTCATTTATTATTGAGTCCGTATGCAGGTTAACATCTCTCTCCTGTGCCAGCACTCCTGCAACAATAACCATTTTTGTATTTCACTTGCCAACTAAGTTTGCGCTACCCTTGCTCTAGCATGAAGGAGATATTCATGGCAGTACGTACTTAATAAATGAGCATAATTAGCTTCAAGATGTCTCAGCGGGCCGGTGAGATGGCAGCACACTGAATTGCTACATAAAACGTGAAACTAAATGACTCCCACACCCGCAGCTGGTGATAAATAGGCTTGACACAACACAGTTGCTGGTCTCTTAGCCAGTCGGAGTTCACTGTGCTATGGACTGCAAGTTTGGAGAAACCACGTGGGTGGCCTACATCCCACATCCCTGGGCTCTGACTCATGTGCCTGTAGGCAGAGCTCCCTAAGGAATGGCAGCAGCCTGCAAGGATGTCAGTGACCCCCACGTCTTTGAAACAAGGCTAACCCCACCACCCAGAGCTCAGGGTGGCCCTGGGGGGGCCAGGCAGCGTGGAGAGCAACCCTCTGTGGTGCTGATGACACAGGAAAAGAGAGGTGTAAAAAGAAAGAAAATGACAAGGACCAAGAGAGGTACACCTCCACTCGTGTAAATCACTCTAGCAAAGGGAAGGCAGCATTTTCGGCACTTGGGAACAGTCCCAGGCTGCTGCCCCGTGCCGTGCTGCTGCCTGTGCCACGACTGTGCCTGCAGCACCAACAAGGGCAGCTCTGTTCCGCCGGGCAAAGCCAAGCAACAGGAGATCTCTAACTGAACACGGCCAAAAAGAAAAGCTGGGCAGGTGCTTAGAAGCGTGAGAACCGGCAAAACAGATGCTGGGATCTCTTTTTTCTGTTTAAAGGCAAGACAGAGCTGAACTGAAACCAAAGCCTGGACATCCCTTTTGTGAGCGTTTCGATGAAGGGCCGTGTTTTGCAGGGTAGGCTGCATCACCACCCATCTCGTTCGGTGGATGTTGTTAGCCTTCAGTGCCCCCACCCTGGATAGCTTATCCTGGACGCCTATAGAAGAACAGCATGGGTGAGCATCGGCCCGTGGCTATGTCAGACCCTTTCCCGCGCTGGTGTGCCCCCAGCTATGCCAGGGGGGAGAGGGCTGGACTATACTTTGAGTCTTGCATAGTCAGTCACATCCATATTCCCGGGTCTTTGTTACGAGTGATGGTGTAATATGTGTAAAGAATGCAGCTTCCAGTTTGAGATCCCAAGATGAATTTGCAGTGCTGACAGCTAGAGAAATCATCTCTTGATTTATAATCAGAGGAAATTTGATACAGGAGTCTCTGTGAGAGGATAAATGTGTCATTTTTAGAGTCGCTTTGACTATAACCCCACTTTAATTGCAGAAAATACAAAATAAGTGCCAAATGGAAGTATGAGAAGCAATTTTTTCTGTTCATTACTGACACAAAAAAAGCCGTGAGCTTATCCTTTCAGAGACTGTAAATTCAAAACACCCTCTACATTTTAAGCCCTATTTCCCTAGAATGAGAAGTAAAACATATCGGCATATTGTAACAGTTATAAAGCTGTAGAAAAAAATCTCTCTTTTCTCTAAGTAAGATTGATAGGCATTTTCCACTAAAACTTAATTTCAAATGAGAATATAAATTATAATTTTATATATCTGCCATGCAGTAGGAGCCTGAATATTCTTAATCACTATGGACATATTTAAGATTGTTCAGGAGAGAAAAAAAGAAGACCACAGCATTTAACAATAGTTCTGCTAAATAGCAATCCTTCCAACTGTATTTTGGCAAGCAACTACAGCTTGCAGAAATCAAGTAACCATGGTGTCTTAGTCATCTTTACATCCTCTGGGATCAAATGCAGTTTAAATAACCAGAGTTAAAATAACTGTCTTTGGAAAAACAGTACAATCCAGCAAACATACCTTTCTGTCAAGACTTTTTTTTTTTAACAAAAAGCTGCTGTTTCTTACTTCTGTAAGGGAATTTAAAACACAGAAACTATATCTTCAGTAATAAACTTTAAGATACTATCTAGACTACTCAAGTTTTAGACTTGTTTGGATTAGGAAAATTGGAAGCGTATGGATCAATTAAGAATGAATTAATGTGACATTCCAGCATGAAAGAGATGCTCAGAAACCAATTGCAAAATAATCAGTTTAAAATGTCACAGAAGTTTAAAATGGCTCATAAAAGAACCAGTGGTGAAACCTGGCCTTCAATGAAGTCAAAGAGAGCTTTAAAACCAGCTTCAGTGAGGGCCAGGTTTTCAACCTCAGATATTTTGACTTCATAGCACATTTGCCCCAGCTTGAGCAGCAGACCTCCAAGGAAAGCTAAATCCTGGAGCTGCTGATGTTTCAGCATGGTGTTAGAGAATATAATCCATCTGTAAGTGGAACATTTAAGGGAAATTACAAATAAGTGGATATGTGACTGCAGATCTCTATTCACCTCCAGTTCACTTTGGCTGAGTCCTACCTTCCACCCTTCTGCCTGCTTCTACCCCTTTGCTTGGGGCAGGATTCAGCAGTCATGGGACTGTTGCCTCTTTAACGTGATACATTTTTTCAGATGACTTCAACCTTCAAAATCCCTGAAAACCTACATTTCATATATATGTGTTTGTTCTCCACCGTTCTCTGACCTTCCCTTCCCTCCCCGTTTTAGCTCATCAAGCCTATTTTCAAGGAAGCTCTGTCCCTGCAAACACACACACACATTTGCAAGCTTTGCAGACAGACTCCGTAAGGCCAGAGCCATCAGTTAACCACACACACTCTTCCCTCCTCCCAGCCCACCTCTCCCCACTTGTCTCTGTTCCCCTTTCCTTCCTGACACCCTAATTGGGGGGCTTTAAACTGTTAACTCTTCAGGATATAAATTATATCATCTTGTGTGTTTGTACATTGCCAAGCAGAAGAATAGTAACTGCTCGCCTTTGCTGGCAATCCTGTGATACCTTTTGTAAGAGGGTGGAAGCTCTGGAGGTCTAATTAAATTTCAGTGTGGATGATCACATTCTGCTTTTCTAAATTCCTTCTGCTTATCTAAATTCCTCCTGTAGTTACAACCTGATACAATATTTCTCTTCACTTCCCACTCCAGCATGCTGTGTAGTGTGACTGTGTGCTTTTAAACAGCTGCTGCCGTCCTTCCCAGAGCTCCACTTCATTAGTGGCTAACACATCTTCTGTTTATATAGTTTGTGATGTGAAACACACATCTCCCTGGATTTGTATGCATGTGTGTGAGAGATGGAGTACTTTATTAATATGGATTTCTTTAAAAATGGAATAAGACACTGATTCTTAAACTACGCTCCATGGAGCACTTGGGGATGGCCCATTAAGAGCTGGTATGTCACATGGTGCTGATTTCCTCTGTGTTTCCAGCTGCTAAATTGCACTGTGACACTGTTAAATATACGTTAAATACTTTCCTAATGTTACTTAAGCAAGTAAATTGCTTCCATCGCCTGAAGGAAGTTCTGCAACTGCAAGCATGGGGGAAAGGAAGGGAAAAGGCGATCAACAAGACCCTCTTGCAGTTTGGGCCAGCCCTCTGAAAGCATCCAAAGCATGGGGTGCGTGGCACTTCATCACAACTGAGCCTCTTCAGGGGAGGGGATCAAGATGGGCAGCCACAGGCTGAGGTATACAAAGTGATGGGTCACTTGGAAGCCTTGTGGGGGACCTTCAGGGGCCCTCTACCCAGACAAACGGCTCACCATGGTGCAACAGCCCGTGGAGCTGAAGCCAGAGGTTGTGCACAGGGCCAGTAAGTGAAGTATGAAATCATAGCCTCTTGTGTCACCATAATAAAGAATACATGCCTGTTTATTTAATGAATTTGAGCATTTTCAACAACTGCTGCCACTGTCCATATGCCATTTCTTTCCTTTTTTCTTTCCTTCCTTCTTTTTTTTTAAAGCAAACCAACATGAAGGAAAAATAAACTTGCAACTCACACTCTGCTCAACCTGCCCTGACCCTACAATAACGTGGGAGATGCAGACTAAATATGTAGTAAGTAGAAGTACTTTCTAAACACACACATCTTCTCCCCCTCCATTTTAAAAGGACCAGTCAGAGGCAGAAAATAAGGAACTTATTGCTAACATCTAGCCTATCTTCTTTGTCTCCAGCCAACTCCCAGTATCTACAGGGAGTTTCTACCATTGTAGAAATAAGCCTGTGCAAAGAGCATGTTTGTTATACAACTGTACAAATACACACACACAGCTCTGCATGGACATGCCATGGTAGCCGACCAACTGTGTGCCTGTGTGCTGCTTGTGCTTGGGCAACCCACAACAGATTTGGTTGCCCAGTCCATCCACATTTTCCTGCTTTTGGCAGGCTTGTGCCTCTCTGCTTGCACTAACATCAGAACATGTACTAGGGCTGTTCAGAGTAGCTGTAGAAGTTTTGTTGGCTTTAGCTTTCTAAGTGGGCAGTTGGGGTTTGTGTCCTGTTACACAACAAGGACCACAGATCGCTAACACGAATGTTTGAAGCTTGTACACTTCCACTCTCATTATGGTGTTTGTCACAAAGATGAATTAATGTTGTGCCATTTTCAGTTCTCATTACAATCTTTGTCATGAGATGAAATATTAGACTCTTAAAGTCTCTATGAATCATAGCAGCATGCTCTACTATGTTGACCTTTTCAATATTCTGTGTTTGGACTGGTTGGCATTTCCTCTCCTCTTCCTCTGCAATAGCTGCACTAAGCTCGTGGGCAGGCTGCACTGGGCTTACCAATGAAAATGCAGAATACTGATGAAGTCAGCATTGCACAGACTGTGTATGTTTTGAGGAATTCATTGCAGAACGTGAAGTCTAGTCACATTGCAAAAGGAGGGACTGAAGAAATGGGCCCATGGGAAGCCCTGCTTGCTGCTTCTATAAAACACACACACATACACATGCTCAATGAAAACAAAAGTAACTACTGAATAGTTGAAATGAAAAAGAAAAACAAGTCCCCAACTACCAGCTCTTGTTCGAAAAATAAAAAGGTCACAAATCTGTTCTTAAATGGCCAGAAAATTGTCATCCAACTTCTTTATTTTCCAGTGCTAGGTGTGGAATTTCCTGCTTTCTTTACACCCGCTGATGGTGTCAACACCACACAAATGGTGGCTCGACTGGGATATTGCAGAGTGTTCTCCAGTGTTCTCTCATAGCTACTGGATGAAATCAGTCCAGTAGAAACACTTTTAGCAGCTTGTCACTGCTAAAAGGATTAAAGGAGGCTTTCTTCAAATAAATTAAAACATTGCCAGCAAGCCAGGGCAAAATGCATAGCCTTCTCATGGTATGGTCAGAATATCTTCTGCAACAGCACAAGGATCCTCTTTATGCATGGTTGTACAGGGGAAGGGAGGAGAGCAGAAGAGAACTGGAGCAAATGTCCCATGATGTGGTGAACCTAAGATAGAATCTGATGTAGTCTAGCTGCTCTACAACAAACCTCCCACATGCTGCAGCTGGAGGAGGCTGCCACATTAATGCTATCAGTGCATGCAAAGAAAGATGCTTGTACAGGTACTCAGGGAAGAAGAAAGCCCAAACAAATTCCCACCCCTCAGGCAGGTCACTTCAAAGGTAAACATCACCACAGTCTCTCTCCATTCTGGACTCTTCCCTGCAATCACAGCTCAAGACACGAATTGCTGCAGAGGGCCCTCAGGCCCTGAGCAGAAATATTCAGTGCTTCTGGGGAGGACACAGCTGCAGAAGCACAATCCCACTGCTTTCTTGTTTTGGGGGCCACTGTGGCCCATGTTAGTCTGTCCTTATCAGGGCATGTAATCCATCCCCAGATCTGTTCTCGGTCACACACTGATTATAATGAAGCCTATCTTTCAGTAAAGATTTGCACACTCTCATTCTGGTGGTATAACCCCAACTGTTTGTATGATACCCAGGACCTCTTAGGAAAACACTGGAAATTATTCTGTCCCTTAGCTGTCACAGAGGAGGTCAAAGGGTTCAGATAACAGCTTAACAGCTCAAGACACACTGCTAAAAAGCCCCCTCTTCATTGCAAATGTGCGTTTCATCCTTGCTGCCAAGTGGTGAGACAAATATGTAACTAAGGACCCCAAACAACCCCACATCCCTCATAATTCTGTGCACATTAATGGGCGTTTTAACCCATGTGCACTGCCAAGGGCCTATGGACCGGTGTACAGCTTGCATGAACCCAGCCTGGAGCGCAGGAATGTGACCATCTCTGGGGGAGGCTGTGCAGCACATCCCAGAGCCACAGGCTGAGATGCACAAAGAGCCTCCTCTGAGCGGCTGACATGTTCTGGCCACACAGAGGAGGAGTGGGGCCACAGCATCTCCGCTGCAGGGTGCAACAGCCACCTCGGGCCCATCCTCAAGGGGGAGGCAGGGGAGAGCTGCTGCCCCATGGCTGTGAGGGGAAGACCAGACTTGACCCAATATAATGAACTTTGGGATCTTAACTGTCTTAAAACAGTCGAGTCTGCACACAGTGTGCTGCTCCTGTCATTAAATATCATGCACGCCTGTGGGTTTTGGTCCATTTGTCATGTTTATATAGCTCAAAAGCCTTTAAAAATAGGACGATTCATTTATAGAACTTAAAAACTGTGAGCCTGCCAAAACCCCACTATTTTAAAACATTCTGTGAAGTAAAAAGTTAAATGGGTTGGAAAATGTATGATTTTAGTCCTTGTGAAGAATCGTAAGAGCAAGAAGGAAGGGCCACATGGCATCCCAAGGCTGCAGGAGATAGCACAGACCGGAGGCCTGCCAGGAGCTCAGCAGACCAGAGCACGGCCAGATCTCTCTGACAGCCCCCTACGAGCACCCCTGGCACTTGCCTTCCCGGGAGGCCTCCTCCACTGCAGGCCAGTCAGAACCAGGCTGTTCTAGGGCTGAAATGAACTACACACAACTTCCAGTAACAGGGACATCTCTTTCGACATGAGTGGCCTGAATCAGATCAAAAAAAGCAAACTCTTTTTAGATTAACTGAAATCGGAGTTCAGTGTCTTTCCAGAAAGGCCACAAATCTGACACAGAGACTGACATGTCACTGAGGAGCTAAGTTAAAGGTCATGCAAGCTTTCAAAACAAAACCTAAATGTTTGGTTCAATGCAATATGCTCCATATGAAAGCTCATGAGACCCCTGATTGCCAGTGAGATCGCACCACTTGGGCAAGCAGGTGATGCTCTGCGTTACACTTGCATACTCAGAGTTAAACTCCCCCTGCACCTTCCTCCTCTGAGTTAACACAGAGGGTGCAGGGCAGCGGTTTCACAGTAGCCAGCTTTAGCACATAATAACAGCCAGGCTGCGTCTTCTGCCCTGCCCCAAACTGGGAAGCATTCACCTACGGGAAGGTAAATGTATAAAGCCACCCCTACCCTGGGGAAGGCCCATCCCTGCAAGTCACAGCTTCTTTTATGTGAATAACATAAAACTATGTGGATAATGTCTGCCTGAAATGGCTCCCACCCTCCTGCATGCCTCCTGCCCCGGCTGGGAGCAGAAAGTGAGAGACTGCCCCTTCCTGCAGGCTCTCACCCTCCTTCTGGGGTACAGCTGCTAAATGCATTCTCACCCTAAGACTCCACGGGAATTTCAAACTTATTTTCCTAAGCTCAGTCCCCCCTCCAGATGGCATGTAGGGCTCTGATAAGAACTCTGGAACAGATGGAAGGGAACGCCAATCTCTGCCTCTGCCATTTAATTTCTTGGTCCAGCAGTGTCACACAGCCCTGACCTTGGTGGTCTGACAGCACACGTTCCTTTCTGCCAACTCTGCTGTGAACTGCTGTGGTGTAATAAAAAACAACTGGGAGGTGATAACCTCTTAAACCAGCCCAGCTGAGCAAACATGAATAACAGTATTTAATTCTTCCAGCTGAGACCTGCACACTGGTATCAAAATGCAGAAACTGAATTAAAGTGCAAAGCAGCAGTGGAAGCAATGCCATCAGATACCTACACAGAAGATATGAGTGCTGTGTGTAGGTACAGGCCTAGCCAGTTTAAGACTTTCACACTGGTTGCTCTCCTTGAAATAGTTATGTCAATACAACCTCTCCTGTGGATGAATTGAAGCAAGAGGCACCTTTGATGGGCAGCATATTCCCCCTTCTCCTCAAGAATGTGTTCCTGCATCAATATACACACATACCCCCCCAGACAGAATCCTTATCCTACAGATCTAATTCATATGTATGGCCCAGGTTTTAAAAAAGCAGGTATTTCTTGTGCTGGTCTCTGTGACTGCTTCTGCCTCCCAAGGAGGTCGCTGGCTGGGCTCCTTAGCAGTCATTGCTATCCACAGGGCTGGCCTTAGAAACTGGGGTCCACCAGTTCATAAGACTGACACACATGACAAAGTTAAATGCTTAAACAATATATCAAAGCTACATATAGGAAAGCTGTGCTAACCTCCTGCCGTCAAAGCAGAGCCAAGGGCTGCTCCCTGGTAGCCTACAGATTGGTTTACAGAAGTTCTTTCAGCACAGAAAAGAACTCTGACTTCCTTACCCCCAGCTCACCGCTCCCTAGATATAGCAAAAGCTGAAATCCTCCTGCACCAGCCTGTAGGACTGGCAATGCTAACAAGGGGCTCACACGAGACCCTTCCAGCTCCACAGCAATATTTTTTATTTAAAATCCAAACACACAGCTCAGTGCAGCGCTAGCTGTGAAGTAATTCTTCCCCCTTAAGCGAGCTCCGTCAGTGTTTTCCCTGTTCTGCAGTAACAGACCTGAACATATAAACAACCTCACGGCACGCTCTGGGTTAGTCGGTGCCAGTCAGTAAGAGCCCCCCTCCGAGAAGACACTACAGAAAGGAATACTTCTAATTTAAAATCCTTGTAAGTGCTAGAGACATTTAAAGCATTAATCAGCAATTAATACAAATAAGAAACTCAATCTCTCACATCATTAATACTAATTATGCTTTATAGTTGCATTTTCTGAGTAAGATGACAGGCAACATGCATATGGAGGAGGTTGTTTGACAGAGGTGTAGAAATGGGAGGCAGCTAAACTGAAGGAGAAAGCAGAGTGTCAGACGTATTAAAAGGCCCTCAGTTTTCTTGAGCAGGGGAAGGCATTTCTAAAAGAGCTGGAATTGGGCCCACAGGAAGTTCAGGAGCTGAGTGAGGGCAAAGTGTGACTTGGTGTGGGTGTCTCAGGTGCTGGGCAGCTGCTGCTGGGAGAGCTCCTGCAGCTGTGAGTGTTTGGTACCTGTTGGACACAGACCCAGGGCATCTCCAGTTGGATACCAAGCATCAGAGTGATTTTCAGAAATGTTGGCTTCAGCTTTTGCCACAAGGAATGTGACACTGGTGGCTCTGAGGACATCAGTGACAATGCTGAGAACAAATGATGTGAAACCGATCCAGTATTTTCACACCCTGCCTCTTTAGTAATGGATTTCCTGTCCTGCATGGTGAACTTCACCAAATACCACTGAGTCCCTGTAGAAAGAGCTGCTACCTTTTGCTGGGAAGGTGGGATTTTTATCTCTCAGTGTGTTTACACACGAAATGATGAGCAGGACAAGGACTGCTGGAAAAATCGATCCCACATTAATGTGCTCGTTGACAAGTTCCTACTGTGCTACAGTGGGATACTCTGGAGGGAATTTCCATCTAAAGCAAACAAAACACAAACTAAAGATTGCATATACACCACTCCTCAAGTTAGGACTACTCCTAAACACATACTGCCCCCTCTTAATCTCATTATCTGCTCTCACTTTACACCTTGTACTTTCCATGTAGTCAGTACATATTGCTGCACCGCTCTGGTGCACCACACCACATGCAGCTTGTAAGCAAGAATGAGAAGGTCCAGTCAAATCAGTTATGATATGCATAAAACCTCAGCTTACTAGTCAAAGGCAATCTGAACTATACTTGTTACAAATGCCTTCTATCTGGATTCCCTGTTGCTTCCTTTGGCCTGGCTCCAGCTGCTTGTACTGACAGGAGCAGACTTCATTCAGGAAAGCTAGTGAAAGCTGGAGAAGCCATTAGACAGGTTGTCTCTGCCCTGCCCAGTGTTGTGCTAAATTACACCTATGAGGCTGCAGATGCATTTAGTTTGATTTATTTTACCCCAGCAGGGAAGCCAATTCTGACCTGGATTAGCAGCGGCAGAGCATCTTAACTATAAGCTCTTGAAAGATGGCCCTACACAAACATATTTCAAGTTCATATGCGGTCTCTGGCCTCCCTATGCAAAGGAAAGATATTCTTTGCATCATGAATAAGTACTAAAGAAAAACACAATGAGAAAGACATTTTGCCAAGCAATAAAACATAGCTAGTCCAGATAAGGGGGAAGGAAAAAAGGAATTACACCTCATGGTTGGCAAACGCTGTGTCTAGTAGTGATGACTCAACCCTTCAGAGAACATTGTGCACGCAGAGTCTGTCCCGTACCAGGACTGTGCTTACCCCTTGGTGTGACAATAGGGTTGTCAGATCAGTGATGAGGCAAAGTCAGGGCAGCTGAACAGATGCACACTGTGGTGCCCTGTGCTCAAGCTTCATGAAAGCGTTGCAAAAAAGTAACATCTACTGTTCCACAGCACAGCAGCACTACTGCTGGCAGCAGCCCTGCAGAAGACTGAGAGCATTTCAGCCTGAGAGAAATTCTGTACACTAGCTTTAGGCAATGGACATCATGCTGGCAAGAAGTAGCAAGGCTTCTTATACTTGGCTCTGTCACCGACCTGCTGTGTGACCTCAGGCAAATCACTTCACTTCTGTGTGCCTCTTCTACTTCCCGTCTTTCATCTGTCTTGTCTGTTTGACTGTAAGCTTTGGGAGGGGGATTATCTCTTACGATGCGATGAGTATGCAGCACCAACCACAGGAGAGCTTTAATCTCTGTTGGGACTCTGAGGCACAGTGCAAAACCTACAGCTATTCTGTAGTCCAGACTGTCTACATTACCATTTTGCACAGAAGTGTTGCAGAGTGGTCAGAATGGGCGACTGCTCCAAGATTTGCCAAGCCAGCATTTTTCAGATCATCCAGCATGTACCCTGGCACTCTGCCTTCTGAATGGGCAAGGCGCGCCTCCCAGCAGACCTTCTATATTTTCATTTGGATTGTTGACTCTGCATGAAAAGTGAGATTATGAACTGGCTGCTTTGCCTTGAAGATAAGCTTTGACTGTGCTTTCCTAGGACAATAGAACAGCCATGCTGTAAGAGGGCTTCCTCTCCTACATATGACCATGCCAAGTGCAAAAGAAAATGAATTTTTATGACTATATTTCTTAAAAATAGCTGTTAAGAAAAGGATGAGGAACACCTTTATTACTGTTAATGTGATGAGAACACCCCACATACAAAAGGTACCGTACAGATGCCTAGGCCAAGAAAAGATCTGACTTGTAGATGCCTTAATGGGACACGATTTTATGAGCTTTAGAAAATGCACACTGACCACAAGTACAGCTCTGACCATAAATATGAGTGAATGGATGTCCGTGTGTGTCTGTGAGCATGTGTGTACAGAGAGAGAGGAAATGAGAGAACAAGACTGAAGCCAACGTGCAAAAGAGAAGTCAAAAAGAGGTGTACCACAGGCAGAAGAATCCAGTTGCTACCTTGGCCTGTTGCTTCCCACTTTTTTTAACAAATTACTTCTGTCAGATTTCCTTGCAGAATCATTGTTCAAATCCCCTACTCTTAAGCATTCACCTCTGCTTAGCCTTCCTTCCAGTTTTCTAGAACAAAGAATGTGATATGCCTCTTGAAACTACTCCTTTATGATCCAGAGCTGACTGAAAGTTTAAGCTGCCCTCAGGTGGCTTGGATCAGCCCCATGACACCTGTAACACTCCCCTTGAAGAAACTCACAGGAAGGCATAACTTTCTCCTCTGTTACTGTATGCTTTTTGAACTTTCCATACAAAATACCCTTCTACAAACTGCAAAGCAGCTTTGGGCTTTGCTAGAACCTGTAAAGAACAGCTGTCAGCAAAGACAGCAGCTTGTGTTATCACACAGCACAATACTCTCCACTGTTATCATTTTGCAAGATGTGTTGCTTCCCGTTGTCCCATTTGTGAAGGTGCTTTCTGGCTTTCCCTCTCCCTGTTGTGACAGCTTTTGTCTTTGCACCACTGGTGCAAAACTAAAGAGATCTCTGACTGAGGGAGCAGTTTTGTTCTCCTGCAACAGAGAGATATGCCAGGCTTTTCAGCTAAAAAATAAAATACAGGCATGTTTTTGAATCCCGTTTTGTTTTTCCTAAGTTTTACAACCTTACTTATCTGTAAATAAAATCACTATATATATTTTTTTTTTCCTAGCATGCTGCATAAATATAACTTCATGCATCTGGGAAGCTGACAGCTGCCCTATGAGATAGAGTGTGACAGTTTAAAATCAAGGAATCAATCACTGAGATATAGTGCCTGCATGCCATTTCCACCAGGATGTATTGCAGGATCCAGGAGCTCGCTATTTGAGATATGCCATCATAACTCTGATAGATTAAAGCACCACATCCAGGAAACAATTGTGCAAGAAAAAAATGGTGTCATAGATCTGCCAGGTTACAGCACAGACTCCAGGAGCCAACCAGTGGAAGGCAGGGCTGTATCTCTGCTCCCAGAAGCCGCCAGAGCAGCCTGATGACAGTTCTGTTCTCAAACAGCCCCATTATGACCTAATTAGCATATATGAATTGCAGATTTAAAGCATTAAAGTGATGTACAAATCATTAATTTTTTGTCAAATCCATGTCAGCCTTGTGTATGCCTTCCTATTTTAATGTTGCATGACAGAGAAAAGAAGTCTAATCCTCTGTATATAAAGAGGAGAGATTTGGTGTAGCTGATATAATGAGATCTATTTAAACAGGGGATGTTTTGCAGCTTTGAGTGTTTCTGCTCAGAGAAGAAAAAATGCCATATTTGTCCCATTAGGGTTAATTGTGAAAGGATGTAAATATATTCAAAGCCCCAAGGGCCGTTCTACATGTTGTCTGTATGAAAGGAGATATAAAGCTTGTTTTCTATCAAAACTTCTTTTTAGTTTTGCGACAAATAAAAAGAACCACATGCTCCCATAAGATGGACCTGATTTTCAAAAGAGACGAGCAGCGACATCTCCACTTGAAGTCAAGAAGAGCTCTGAGCACTCAGAAAAATCAAGCCCTCACTTTGAAAAACAAGTCTGAGCTATATTCTCAGGAATGGCATACAAAAAAGTCAAGAAATCAAACATATCAAAATCAAGCCCACACTGACTCCAATGCAGGCAGAGAATCACTGTTAAAAGTGAGAAGGACTACTTTCAAGTGGCTCTTCTTAAACTATCTGTGCTTCATGGTGTTCCTGGGAACCCAAGATATCACAGGCTGTGGTTAGCTGCTCCCTGAGCCACCACAAAGTGTTGGCTCCTGTTTTGGGGTGGGTGTCCGTCTGTTCTGGCCTCAGGGGCTGGATACTTGTTTACTATTCCACTTCATATCCCGCCCTCCTATTTTGTCTCCTTGGCTTTAAAAGGGGTCTTGCATCATATGCTCAGAACAGATGATAAAGCCCCTGTTTTGTGCTGAGAGCACTATTCACACCTCGGGCCAAATCCTCCTGACACCTGTTTAAAGTTTCATCCAAGTCCCCTCTCACTGAGCCAATGCCACAAGTGGCATTTCACAGGCAGGACCAAACAGCACTATTCCGCAAAACAGGCTTTCATATTAGACTGACTGCAATCCAGATGCAACAACAGAGGTCTTCTTTGACGGTCTACTCATTTCTCACACAGGCTGGCCTGGGGATTGATTAGATTCTGGGGAGTTGCACAGGAGGTAGGTAAGAGGGATAGTCTGGGCAGCTATGGTCAAGTATTTCATATGTCCATACAAAAGTGTATCAGTGGCATAATTCTGACAAAGCACAGAACTCCATATACTGGCTGGGAGTTTCATAAAGTATAACACTATTAGGCACCCAGTTCTAATTTATCTTCCATGGGTACTGGAACTCTCACCCTTAAGCCCCTTTGAAATCACCTACAGTCCCAAACCAGCAAGGTGTGGGGGGGTCTTTATTTTAGATCTGTGCATTTCTGCAGTCGACAGCACTCCTGGGCAGATGATTTCTCTTACAGTTCACTAGAATGACTTTCCCAGCAGCAAATAATCAGCAGTATAGCTCATCTTTTCTGACAGGAGTTGAGCACAGAGATGGCTCTCCTCGGGCGAGCAAAAAAGGGATATAGAGGAATGAAAGTGCCATTGAGAAATGTGTTGAACAGAGAGGTAGCCTGTGTCAGCTCCGCACCTGGACAGATGCTCAGCACTTACCTCTGAGTGTCACTTCAGTAGCTCAGGTGTCTGTCTGCTGGCCTGTTATCCCTGTATGACTTGTGTAGACAGCCTCAGGACAGTTTCATTGTCCTCGTGTTCTGGAAAAATAAAGAAACAAGCACATGAATTAAATACACCATTATTTTTCTGCATTGAAATGCTGGACATTTACAAAAAGATGAGGATGGCTTCCAAGTGCACCTCTTCACATTCATCTACATGGCAATAGCCCAAATCTGCTGAGTTTGGAGCCAGACTGTTTTCCAACCACTGTGGCAGCAGCCAGAAGAG
Organism: Cygnus atratus; assembly: GCF_013377495.2. NCBI lineage: Eukaryota > Metazoa > Chordata > Aves > Anseriformes > Anatidae > Cygnus > Cygnus atratus. Next base: position 14,034,843 of record NC_066367.1, read on the forward strand.
ATATATGAGGATGGAGGAAGCTGGTGTGGGTTAAAGATAACTTTGGGATTAACATGCTGGACTGGGTTTAAAAAACTGCGACAGCTGACAGTTTCATTAGTTACTTTTGCCAATGTTTTAGGAGTCCCACAGAGAACAGGTTTTCTGTGGACCTGGGAAGAGCCTTCATCTGTTAATGAGGAATCAGCACATGGGGATCGTAATCACTTATCCCCACACTTAATTTACATTTTTCAGAAGACTTAAAGAATGTGTTGTGTGTGTTGCAGTGATACCTGGTCACTCTTGTTCAGGAGAAGAATATTAGCAGCCTTTGGGGTAAGGGGCAAGAGAGCATGCGAAAGGCTCCATTAGGAACCAGAAATGGGAAGGAAGCATTTGGACTTCATTTTCCCTTCACATCTTGCCAGAATTTGGAGAGCTCCCGAATACGGTGCAATTCCTCAACAACTTTCCACATCTGCTATGCAAAAAGGGTTATTTGAGGAATGGCTAGCAAAGCAGGGAGCACTTTGGTAACGAATGTGTTTTGCAGAATGGTGTTTCGAGCTCACTCAAAGATTTTATTTTGTGTAGGAACACTCTCTGCCTGTGACGTTGATATGTTCTGGTTCATTTGCAGTCTACACACAGGTACTGTCCTTTAAAGTGAAAGGGGGAAATGGAAATCACACAAATTGAGAGACTGTGGGGAGAGCAGAGGATATCTCTGACAGAGCCAGTGCTCAGCAGTATGCATATCTGCAAAAACTGAAACTAAAGTAGTCTCAAGGTCCTTGTGAAATTAATCGCTGCGCAAAGGGCCAAGGCAACTGGGCAAACGCTTTTGTGACAGCCTTCCTGCAGCCCTGGAGGGTCTCTGGGAGCACACAGGGCTTGTTCTGGCCTTCTTTCACAACCTGGAGTCTGGGGGAATACAGTTGCAGGCACTGTCTCCTTGACGAAATACCAGTTCGAAAGTTGACTGGCGGAATGCAAATGAACTTCTGAGCCTTGCAGACCCAGCTTTGGCCTCCCTCCTGCTGCTAAGGACGAGCTTTTTGGCCTCTGCACAGCAGTGGCTTCATTGCTGCTTGCTGAGCTCCCTGCCCTGCTCATCATTTTCTTATCTTCACTTGCTCACACAGAGCACTGTCCAGGACCTAGCCATGTAACCTGAGGGAGCAGCTGCAATGCCTTTCAGCTGCTTGTATTTCAGGGTGAACCTGCACCTTCTCCAAAATCTCCAAAATGGCTCCTTGGCTGGTAACTCCTGAGTTCAGGATCTCGTGGAGCTACAGGAGCAGGATCTGAACAAAAGATCCACTAATGAAGCAGCAAAATCAGGAGTTATGTTGGCTGACTCCTGGGGCTTGTTTAATTTCATTAACTTGATAGTAGATGCAATACCTCCTGCAGTAATTGGTATGTTGATCTAGTCCCTGAGCTCTTGTATGAAAGAGGAGAGCAGAAGATCTCCACTTCATCCCAGAGCTCAGATGAGCTAGCCCTGTGCTGCACTCTGTTAGTGATCTTCAAAAGGCATTATTTATAAAAGTAGCTTTCTGGGACGCTGTTCAATCCATGCCCATTATCCATGCAAATTCCTCAAGCTGTATCGGGTTAGATAGCTGCTGGTATCATAGTTGGAAAACCAACCAACCTGCAGAAATCTTTGCTTAGTTCTTTACTGAGCACAATGAGGCCAGGATTAGTCAGTCAAGGCACTGGATTAGCACTGCTGGTAGCCATGGCAATTTCCATTTGTGTGACAATTCATGTCACCTTTCCCATTAAAATTCAGCTTAAAATACCTATGAGAATCCCACAGTCCTCTCTGAATCCCAGGAATATCACATTGCATCATTCAAGCTAGAATAAATCCAAACACATCTGAAGCTTTATTCAAATGAGGTGAAACCACAGTCAGTCCAATTAAAGAAGAAAAACATTAAAAGCCTGAGAAACGAGCTGAGTGCATTCTAATTCTGTTCTCGGTCCACCAAATGGCTTGCCATGATTCATTTCGTTTCTAAGTCCTGCAGGTGCTTTAAATAAATAAGGAAGTTGTTCCCTCTGGTTCCTGTTTACTCAGTAGTTAAGCCTCTAAGCCAAGCTTTCACCTGAACAGAGAAGAACATTTCTGGCCAGGTCATCCGCCTGGCTGCTAAAGATGCTGCACGCGGCTGTTGAGGAAGCAAAGGCCAAAGCACCTACCCTGGCACCCCAGCCTGCTTATAGCCCTTTCTGACTTCCACATTCAGCTTTTCAGATAAAAATCAGGGTTGGATAAAAATCTTCACCTCAAGCCCGTTGAGTTTTCCCTTATTTTGCATAGTCACCAGCCAATTATTGTAACTGTGCTGCCAAAATTACTCATGTGGGGGTGGAATTCAGACAAGCTGAGCTTGCAGAGTGTTAGCGGTATAAGTATGGAAGTGGAACAGGAGATGACGTCTTTCTGCATAAACTCCAGTCCTCCGCTCTCTGGTTGCTGACCCCCAGCTGAAGGGCAGGCACAAGCAGCTGGAGCCTCCTTACATCTTGATCTGATGCAGCTGTTTGCTGCTGACCCTGTGCGGCTGCATCCTTTTACAGCCAACGCCAGGTAGAGAGAAAAATATGAATTGTTGCTTCTGTATTTCCCATGGGAATTACTGCTTTAATTCAGTGTGAAAGGCCTCTGCTTCTGAGCCCTGCCCCACCAAAAGATCTCTGTTTTGAAATGCATCAAGTACCTCCTGCTAAAACTCTGCACACGGGAGCTTCATTAAAAGATTGGAAGCACACTAATAGGATTGGCTTGATCAAAGCGTGTAACAAGCAAACATGGCACAAGCATTTTTATTCCATTATTTTGTGTGTTGTAATATTCCAGTTTTCCACACTGGTCCTCTTTCAAGGAAGTGACTGTTCGGCATGGTGAATTTTTCTGTGTGGAAATATACCCATTAAAATCTAAGCTAAGGTTATACGTTTGTTATCTACCTCTGAGTTATATCTTAGGGTCACCAGAGGGGAAGAATGAACCTGAACCCTGAAGAATGAACCTTCCACATTGTTCCCTCCCCCCTCTGAAATACTTTTGCTCAGACACTGTTGGATTATAATGCTTAGAGATGCAGCACATGCATACTAAAAAAAAAAAAAAAAAAAAAAAAAAAAGACATAAAAAGATGCCTGTGCACATGGGGACTGAAATGATTTCACACCTGAGCTAGGGACTCCTTTTTCTATAGCAAGGAATCAGAAGATGCTGAGCATCTCCAAATGCCATGGCAGCCACCCGCCCTTTGGACAATGCCACCGCTTCTGCGGGGGTGCCTGTGGCCAGCAGCACCGCGGGCACCTTAGCCTGGAGCAAGCCAAGGTGACCCTCTTTGGAAAAGCTGCAACTGCCTGTGCCATTCCCAGAAACTATGGCAGATTTACCCCTGGAAGTGGGATCACAAATAAATTTGTCGGGTTTATAGATATGCCCATCTCAACCCACAGCCCACTCGCTTCTCATGCACAGCCTGTACCTGCCACAGTGCAATTTGCTCTTGTTTTACGCCTTGAATGTCGCTTCTCCTTCTCTGTGTCAATAGACAGCCTTTAGTTCTGTGATTCAAACATTTTCCCATGCTGTGCAATTGTGCATAAAAACCTTCTCCTCTAGATCTTTTACTGAGATTATTTTTGTAGTTACACTGTTAGAAGAGTCTTACTCTCAACTATAAGATAAATAAAACAATTTTCTTGCCATCAAATAACCTAAACCTTCTGCCCTGACATGGGTGGAGTGAAATATGGACATTAAAAAATGGGAAGACCAAAAATCTTTATCCTACATGCACTTCCATCAATAACTTAAATTATTCAGCTGTCCTCACATAGATCACGCTCACAAACAGTGCAGCTCTCAGATGAAGAGAGAACCTGATGAAAATAAATTGATTTGAAAATATAATTGCTTTGTATATTCTCCGATATTTTCTGAAGCCCAGGACTGTCTGGACCACTGTGAGAGGCCGCAGAGCTGTGAATGGTTTTCCTTAAATCGCATGTGAGGTAGTGGGGAAGTTAGTTGATATGTTATGTACTCAAATGAAAGGCTTTTTTGAAACTGAGCTCAAGCGAACTGCAAATTCAAATCAGCAGGGTGCCGATGCCCTCTGTGCTTGCTGTCTGCCTCCTTAAGAACACAGAGTCAAAGACTTCCAACAGAGACGTATGATCATCATCTCCTCACTGCCTCCTGCACTAGCAGGCACAGCGCCCCATTGCAAAAGCCGTGCATGACTTTGCAGGACACTGGGACCCTCTCAGGCACGTCGCCTCCCTCCTCCAACGCAACCACAGCCGCTGCCCGTGGCCCAGGCGCACTGTGCTGCCAGCAGCCCCAGTGGGCAGAGGGCTGTGCTGTGGTTCAACCACTAGATGCAGGTTTTAGACCACTGAGGGGCAGCTCCCACCTGCAGCGAGGCTAGGAGAGCACAGCAATGTGCCAGGTCACCTGAACCCCTGGTCTAGGTAGAGGCCAGCCAGCAGGCACTGCTGGGCCAGCAAAGAATTGAGAGGTACGTGATGGAGTAGTGGGACTTGTCCCCTTCCCTGGAGCCCATCCAGGACACCTCCCTGCTCTTTTAGACAAGGGGGCAGGTCTAGTGGCTCCTGACCATAGGACAATTCAACAGGTGACTTGCAGGGTTGGTTCATCTGTCACCAGGTGCTGTTCAACCCTGTTTTAAAGGCTGTGAGAAGAGCGGAGACCACACCAGATGTGTCTATGTGATTAAATTCAGGTTAGGGAGGCCTACCTATGTCCATTCAGTAGTCACTGAGACACATTAGCTCAAGTTTGCAAGTTGTCATCGACAACCATGATGCCTGAGGTTCTTTTCTCTGCAGTGTGCCAACTAAGGGACAAAAAGAAAAAGCACCAAATACTGTAAATCTTCCCCCAAAACTGCAAAGGCTATGAATACTATGGGGGAATAGAGATGCAGCTCACAGAGGTGGAGGTACGGAGATGAAAGAAAACTCATGGCTTGCCTTCTAGTGTTTTGTCAGATAAATTAATGTTGGTCATACACAACTGCACATCGCTTCTGAGTTTAGCCATATGATTTAGTAGCTTTTTTTAGTGATGCCATATGCACAGTCTGAAAAAGAAAGGCCTGGCAAAGCTACAGGAACAGTGTTTGTTTTGTGTGTGTGTGAGGGAGGGGGGGTGGCATCCCTAGAAATTTTTATTGGAGCTGGGTAAATTATGCTATTGTATACTGAAAATGGATAGGAGATTATATGCATGGTCTTAATTTGAAGTGTCTGTTGAGGCTTTGTATTACAGAAAGCTTTAGTTACTTCTTCAAGGAAGAATTAGTCCGCTTAAAAGGACATAACAAAATCTCACCTATCACCATTTACAGACTGAACATGTCCAGAGCCAGATTCACTGGCAAGTATGTTTTGGCTATTTCACCCCTCCTTTGGTGACACAAAGCAGGCACAAGACTTTACAGCTGCTTTGTGTCACCAGAACAGTACACGTATGCTGCACACAGGCCAGCACACAGGCCAGTGAATCTGGCATTCAGTGCAGACGAAATAATGCTTGGAAAAATAATTTTACAAATGATAAACTATGCAAAACTCTCTTCTTTCTGGCATTATTAATATCTGTGTAGTTATCAGACTGCAAATAAGTTTGAATCAAACGCAGCAGCACTTTATGAAAATAGAGCGTATATATCACTGTACATTGTGTATAATTGGTGCCATTTGAAATGATGAAGTGCTACTAACTGATCTTCATAAAATAATACTTTGCATTTATATAGTGCCTTCCATCTGAGATCTCAGAGCACTTTGCAAACATTACCAAGTTAACTCTCTCTGAGCTCTCCCCAGTCTACAGATGTGGAAAGCAAGGCAAAGAGAGATGAAGACCATATGAGAACTGGGGCTCAGAGGGCAGGCACTGCCTGACGGATAAAAACACACACACAACCTTTCTGTTCTGAACAGAAGCTGCAAGCTTTCAGCATGTCTGAAAATCAATCTATTCAGTTGTTCTTTTGGATGCAAATGACCAATTTAGCTTAAATGATTTCTTCAAAGTCCTTCAGGAAATGTGTAGGAGAACGGACAAAAAGGATCCAGAAAGCTTGGCTCTGGGCCCTGTGCTTTGGCTGAGGGACTGTTCTCTGCTTACCGCCTGACCACTGCAACCACAGCTTGTGAAACCTTATTTTGCATTCTTGTGCTTCCCCTCCTCCACAGTCTCCAGCAAAAAAATAAAAGCAGAAGATGCCTGCAGCTTGCCAGGGAGTGCTGGAGACACCTCAAGGGCATAGGGCATACTGCAAACGGGCAAGTTAGATGGTCCCAGCCTCACCAGATTTCTGAGGAGCTTCTAAAATCAGATCTGGTCAAATTAATCAATCTGGATAAAAATTCTCTTTGAAGAAATGATCACACTGATCTGGGATGGTCTGGCAGAACAGGGCCAGACACCTGCTTGCCAGTATGAGAATGGGTACAGGAACAGCAGCTGGAGGAGAGCTGGAGTGGCACCAAGCCATGAATCTGGGTAAAATGCAGCCAAGGCACACATTCAGTTTAAGAAAGAAACTGGGTCTCGGCCTGCGGGGCTGCATTCAGCCAGACATCAATGTCACTACTTGGTGCCTCCCGCTCTCCATTGTACAGTGCCTTATTCAGATCATTGGAGGCTTTGAGAGGTGCCTCGCTTATTAAACTGGGTCAGGGACATAAAGCGCTGCCCAGCCACCTGGGGATAGTCCCGAGACTCTGAGGAGGCCTGTGGCTGGATTGCCCTCTCTTTCCTGGCCCTGGCATTGCCATGACTGCAGAGCTGATTCCCCCCATGCCCTGTGTTGGCACTGTCCCCTCTGTCCCAGGCCTGAAGGCAGCAGGAGGACAGCGGGCAGAGGGATGCCGATCGAGCCTCCCAGGGAAGTGCTGGACGCATCTCCTGGTAAGTGGCAGCTGCTCCTACCTCGCAGCGCTGCACAGCAAAGAAAGATCCCTCCTCACCTGGGCAAAGATAAATTACACTGCTCCAGAGAGAGCGTGTGCACTCACATGGGGAATCGAGGAATAAAAGCCAATAGAAGAAAGTGAATTATAAAAACCAGTAGAGTAATATCTCTTGACATGTTCCCTTCTACCACGCAGTAAGTACAGATCCTGCCACTCTATTTTTCTGTGGGACTTAATGCATTGATCTGATTAGCAACTTTGTCCTGTGCTTTCTATCTCCCTATCTCCCCTCTACCCTATTTTTTTAAAGACAATGCATTCATTCCCTTGTTTCTCAATTTATTGTCTGAAAGGAATATTTACTAAGCAAATGTGGAATGCATCAGAATGCTTTGCAGAGCTGCCAAGAGGTCAAAGGTCTAGAATAAAAATGATGCTGAAACAATAATTAATTAGCTGACATTCTCTTCGCAAATTTGCTTTGGGAAAAGCTATGGTAAATCAAGACAACAGGACAATGTGACAGAAAAAATGAGTAATGACGGAAAGAGGGACAGGAAGAAAAAAAATCTGTATGGGTAGGTTTATTCGCTTTGGAAAACGATCCAATCTTTCTCAGCCATTGTTCTGGCCCCTAAACAAAAATCTTCTCCAATAAATAATTTCAAGCTGTTTTCAGTGACTAAACCACAAAATGTTCCATCCTGGATAAATTCTATTTACTGCATGCAAAACCGATTAACATACTTCCAATGCATTTATAGGACTTCTGGTCTGCAGAGGCCATCTGTTCAGGGGAATTTCTGGAATAGCAGTATCATCTCTACAGCAGGACTAGCAAGAGGCCTGAAATCACCATACTCTACACAGCTGTATAGATTATTTGGGAGCTGATTGGGCAAAAGAGAATTTGTGTGACTCACTGGGCAAACATGTCATGTCTGCCTGGGCGGGGAACCTTCCTTCGCTTTTGCATAAGCAAGGAGAGGAAAGGGTGGTGAGGGAAAGCAGTTGCTCTGGCCTCACAAACATGAATAATAATCCCTCATAAATGGGGCTGTTTAAGATGCCATCAATGTCTTTTTTTTTCTTTAAGGACCATCTTGTTCCAGCAGAGGTGGTGGTAATAGGTAGGGTGCTGTTTATCCAAAACAGTATCTAGTGATATGGAGCACCATCCCCTTTGTAATGGGAGGGCTGCCCCACCAATCTCCTAGAAAAGTAGCTCGAGGCAGAGTAAAGGAGTTTCTGGGAAGAGCTTTGCCTGAACAACTCCAGGGCATTCACCGTGGCTGGTTTGCTCTTGCAAAGCTGATCTCAGCTGGGAGAGGCTCAGACCTCCCGGGTGACTCAGGGAGGCTCTGCTCCTCTCAGCCCCAGGTCCTCTTCCAGAAGAGGCCAACCTCTCTCTGTTGAGTTTGCAGGAGCCCAGCCTCAGGATGCTAGAGTTGGCTCGTTCTCCCTTCCACTGGCCAATTCTCCCTTCCACATTAAAATATCTTCTGTCAAAAACCAAAATGTTATGTCCCGAATCACCTGTTGCTTTATAACATGTTATCAAACCCTCTCTGGAAACCGTGTACGCAGAAACTCCATGGGAATGCACCTGCCTTCCATGCTCCTTTCCCTGGAAACGTGACTCACCTGTCTTCATACCCTGTGTGCACCTCCTGGGACAGGCTGGCAGGATCTGGTGACCAACAAACGTACCAGGGGAAAAAGAGAGAGAATTGTACTTGTCCCCTAACTGTTCACTGAATTGGAATGAATTTGCCATGAAATTCCTGCAGATAGGTCATAGATACAGAGGCTGTACTCAGGGCAGAAAAATGCCCAGACCTACTAAGGCACCTGCCTCAGAGATCTGTCCAGATCTGCATAGTTTGTATTGTGATGATCAGGACTGAAAAGCACCAGAGGGAAGGGAAACAAAGGCTAGGACCATCAGTCTAAGGTACCAGGATGTTTGAGAGTTCCTAACTGTGTCTCCTCCACCATGGCACACTGTTGATTGCACAGCCTGAAATTGGAGAGGAATGGGCGATAAGTGCACAGTACTGTGACAGCAATATCCTCTTTCATTGCTGCTGCCCCAAGGCACAACTACCAAGCACTAACTGGTATGCAACAGGCTGGCAGCAGCCAGAGCAAAGGACAGGTCTCCAAGTACTGGTGGCTCCATGCTTGCCTGCCGATGAAACTTTATTCAACGTCATGCTTTCCCCCTGCCAAGGAAAGCAGAGGAGTCACACGAATGGTCTGGCCCTAGCCAATTCAAATCCCCAGCTTTCCTTGGAAGTGGAAAGCTCAGCAGCTGTTTAAGACACCCTGAGGATGTCTGACCAACGTGCTGCAGGCTTGTTTATAAACTTCCTCCTATGCTTTGTGACAGAAAATGAATGTAATAAATACCATTCTGTGGAAGAAAAGCAAGGAATAGATAAACTTGAACAATGCTCTGCATGGATATACAAAAACCTGCTGTGATTTGGAAGCTTAGATGTGCCCTAACATACTGCAATTATTAAGCGCCAGGTATTAGGAAAATCGCATCTGTCTGTATTGCACAGCTGAATTAGCTAGGCTGGTCTCATTATTCAATAAATAGGCAGCTTTCATGTATTTCTCAGATTTATACATGTGGTGATATTCAGAAAGAAGTTGTCAAAAGTATTTTTTCAAAGGTGGTGTTTAGAGCTAATGCAAAGTACACAGGGGAAAAAGCAATCCAGACTTTGTAGGTCTAAAGGATGTGATTTGCAAAGCTGCCTCGGGACTTTCTGACATCCTGCTCCTATTCAGGATGAATGTATGAATTGAAAAATGCAGCAAGGGCTTGAACTTCTTTAGATTAGGGGGATGATCCTGCATCTTAGCTCAAAGAAGATTCCTGCAGAAGAGAAGGGGAGTTCTATATGGATTAGGGGCGCAAAGCTGGGCTGACAGGTTGGCTGTGTACATGTTTTTAAGTTTCAATATCCTCATTATGGCAATTGCAGATCTTCTGTCTCTCTCCCCACTAGGATTCCCAAAAGCAGCCTATTTTCACCTGAGTAAATATTCTGGTCCTGTCTTCATTTTCACACACGAGCGTTCCATTTTGTGCTAGAAGCGCACCACGGTAGCAATACTCTGGGGATGCTGCTCTAATAGATTCACAAGGTTGACTTGTTTAAGTGGGATTTCATTGTATTACACAGAGGATTTTTTCCTAAGGATGTGATTATTCCAGGACTGATCCTACTGCTGTGATATGACCACTTTTGGCACTGTGCATGCATGGCATGGGATTAGTCTTCTGGCACTGTATAAAATGACTTAGACATGTTGTCTTACTTATTAGCATGTGGTATTGCAGATCATTTTACAAAGGCAACAGCTGCAACCATTACTCCTACAGTTATGTCATAATTTGGTATGTCAAACACCTCTATATAGTGCAGGCAAGAGGAACATTTATTCGTCTCACTTGTCAATACATTTATCTCCCTCTTCTTGTGCTTTTCCTTTTTGCAGCAGTAAAACAATCCACTCTCTCCATACGGCCAGCTTTCCTCGAAGCCAGTGAGAGGATGCAAAAGGAAAGAAACACAGCAACTACGGAGATTAACACCTTGCAAGACCCTGTACAGGAGGGATTCACACAAATTAACATTATGAGTGCTATTGCTATCAGCACCGTAACAAGTCAGCTATTCTGTGCACAGCCTCAACCATTTACCAGAGCCACATTTGCCATGCTCATTGCCAGTGACTTCAGCTGCCGGGAGCCAGGATCCCCGAGTGTCCAGCTCTGCGTGGAGGCTGGGGAAGGACTTGGCACAGGCCGCATGCTCAGCCCCGCAGAGGGAAGCCCTGCTTGCAGGCAGCTAGCTCTGAACCACTGCTCGTGAGCCCAGGAAAAGTGTGCACCAGCCCCAGCATATGCAAACCCTGCTTGCCACGGGCAGGCTGGATGCCATTCAAATAGAAGCAGTGTACTCAGACAAAAAGGGGGGCCTTGGGATCACAGGGCCCAAGCTGGGACTTCAGGCACCTTGGGTGAGTGCCGGGACACGAGCTAGTTGCTTCTGGCACTTACACCCTGCCCTCAGCCTTTCTCCCAGCACCTTCCCCACAGCACAAGCTACCCAGGTCACAGGCTTGATGGAAAGGAAAACTCGCTGGTAAAAGAAACCTGAGATGACACATTTCTTCAGTTTCTGTTCAAGCAATAAAATCGCAGGTAGTGTCATATGTTCAGCGCGGCCCAGCCTGGGGGCTAACACAAGGCGATGTCAGGAGCGAGGAGGTGGATATGAAGCTTTCCTCCTGCCCTTTTACAAACTCGGGTTCCCTCAGGAGCTCAGAGGCAACCTCTCTGGGCAAGTTCATGCAGCAGCCTGGCCCCACCGCAGCCCCAGCTCCTTGGGGCCCTCTTCCCGCTGACAACACCCCGCACACAAAGCTCCGCCAAGTGTGCTCTGTGTGAGCATGTCTTCGTCCACGTGGGGAAGATGAGCTGGTCCCGGTGTAACACATGTGAAGGCCTTTACTGAGGCAGCCCATCTTGGCCTAAACGGGCCAGGAGCCTTCACAGATGCCACCCCCAGCAGGCCCAAGGAGGTGGCAACTGTGTGAGAGCAGCGGTGAGGGGCCGCTGGGGCGGCTGGGGTGGCTGCTGCTAGGAGGAGGAAGCTTCCTCGTGAAGAGGCTGCCCCCAAGTCACGTCTGCAACAGGCAGGCACTCTGACTTGGCGCTGCTGGGAGGAGGATTCAGCCTCGAGCCCCCTCATAGCCAGCCCAGCAGAAATCAGCCAAGCTGGCGTTTTGCAGCAGTGCTGGCCCTTTGATCCCCTCCATCCCCCAGCTTATTTTTCTATTTGCTTTGACAGGAGGAAGGAGGGCAGATGGGGGTGGCGGAAGGTGATCCAGACTGCAACCTGCAGCAGCTGACATTTATATTGCCTTTTAATTAAATAAGCCCCAGACACATGAGTACATGCAAATTCCCCTGTGTGCCCTCCTCCTCTTCCTCTTAGAACCTCATTAGGGAAGAGGACAGCAATCAAACCAGGAATGCAGGGTTGCCTCTCCTACTTTCAGGCTGTTGCCTGCACATCTTTGCCTGGACAAAGGGTCACTGCAGAACAACACAAGATGGCTATGGCTGCCCTTCAGCCTGTCCTCAAAAGGCAGTAGCAGAAATCCAGTACAATTCTCCTTTTCCTCTGCATCAGTGTCCAACTCAGGGGGCAGCAGTCTGTGCATTCACACACTGGGCTCTGTTTTCTGGTTTGGTAACAGCCTGCACCATCTTTGAGCCCACATATCCACTGGAAGCCCCAGGTGAAGTAAGGGAACTTGCATTTGTGTTGCAGTGTTCTCCACTGAATAGCAATGCCTATGAGGCAAGAATCGTCTTGCTCCAACGCTTCATGGGCCGCTGTTTGCTGCAAGGCACTTTCCTTGCAGGTTCAAGGCTTTCTAGGTGTCCAGAGGCCGCCCCTTGCTCTACACACAAGTAAATGGAATCCCCAAGATCCACCTCTGCAAAAAGAGGAAAGCTCCATCTGCACAGACCCTGCAGATGACGCCCCCCAACCCCCTGACAGTGGCCAGGGGAAGGTGCAAGCAAACAGCAGTGTGTAGGCTCAGGACATGCCATTATTTCCTAGTTACTGTTTTGTCCCCTCTGGAGGTAATTCAGAGCAGTCATTACATTAAAATCAGGCTTGGGACCACAGTGATAGAGGTGTAAGCCCTTAGCTAGCTTTGTGGTGAACATACACAAGTGCGTGTATTTGTGGTGTTCTTTGTGTTTCCTGACCAGTGCCACTCATCTGGCTTGTAACCTTACTCATGCTTTTGTCTCATGGAGGTTCTTGTGGGGATGGGCCAAGAGACTAACTTCATCCAGTCCTCTCTGTAGGAAGTTCAGACCAAGTCTGTTCTCTTTCTTTCAGCAGGTGTTGCCCCTGCACACGGGAAACCCCCTCACAGGAGATGATGAGCAGCCGGAGGTAGAATAGAAGGATGCTCGCACTAACCTCTGGGGGGTCAGCACAGTGGAGAGAAAGTCCTTGAAATGATCTGCCAGCATTTCTCTTTCCCCACCGGGGATCTCAGGGGAGAAGGCATGGGGTCACCGCCTCGGCTCTGATACGCTCTCCTGCTGGCCCTCCGGAAGCACTTGAGGGCCAGGTGAATTTATTTGCTATTGCATCCTTTTTCCTTGCAGATCTGACAGCTCATAATACCTCTGGTGCCTGACAGCCCCGCTCTTCTCCAATTGATAAATAATCTCTTTCTGATTTGAGCAACCAAGGAACATCTTGAGCCTGTCACACTGGAGAAGATCCATCAGTCTCTCATGCCACAAGTGAGGTGTTTGAAAAATGCTGTTTGTGCAGCCATTCTGGGGTATTAATTCCTGGCATCCCACTTGTATTTTGATTGTTTCCTAAAGAACAACAACATATTTTAACTCTTTGCAAATGAAGCAGCATTCTGTTGTTATGGTAACTCAAGTTCTAAAAATACTATAAAGGAAAGACCACCTTTAATTGATATCACAAGAAGTTGTTATGGTAACTGGAATTTTAAAAGTAACTAGGTTAAACTCCATTTCTTTTTATCCAGAGCTTTGCATAAACAAATTCTGATTAAAATATCAGGTTTAATTTAATCAGTTAATTAATGTCACTAAATGTCATTTATCTTGTAAGTCTCATTTATATTCAGTGCAAAATTACCTAACTTGCTGAGTTCTAACTATTCTGCCATCAATCTGGTATTTTGGAGTTGGATGACTGTACAATTTATTTTTGGTCATGGAGCGGTTAAAAATGAATGCACTGCTTTTATATCATGTGAACGCTTTTTCCTGTATTTTTCCTTGGTAGCATGGGTTTAATGCCATCAGGTAATCCTGCCAGAAAAGTCAAGCGTGTGCTGTCTGAATGGAAGCGCTTGCTCTGCCGACTTCTGTAGCTGTCCTAAGCAAAACCATCTCAAGGCCTTCTCTCCTGCCGTTTCCCTCCTCCTCCTCAGCACCCAGACTTTCTGTCTCTGCACACTCCCCGCAGGCCGTCTCACCTCACCCTTCTTCCCAGATCTCTCTCTCCTCCCTTCCCTGTCAGAACTGGCACATCGCACTCCAGCCTAGTCCCCTAGGTCGGCAGTGACACTTCCCTTGCTGGGGGTGTATTTTCTGCCTGTCTCCCCATCGTGCCGTCTCTGACATTTGCATCAGATATGTCTCCTTTGCTCTCTCTTGCTCTCTTTGAGCTTCCCAGGCTCTCCCAAGACTGCCTCCCGTGTACCCTGATTTGCCATGACCAAACCCAGCTCTCTGCCTACTGCACTGGCAAGCTCCTCCATAACTTCTTTGTACCTTTTGACCAAATTTAATCTTCTTGTCCTTGCTTTCCACGATCCGAACTGCATAGCTCCTGGTTGCCTATCAATCCTCTGTTCATTTTTCACAGATTAGTAGAGTGAAAGGCCAGGGAAGGTTCATTATGATCATTTAGCCTAACAGGCCACAGAATTTCATCCAGGAATTTCTGTGTTGAACCTGTAACTTCTGTTTGAGCGATGATCATGTCTTTTACAAAGACACCTAGTCTTGATTAAAAGACTGCGGCTAGTGGAGAACATACTACATCCCTAGATAGCTTGACCTAAAGATTTAACCCTCCCCGTTAAAAATAAATGCATCATATCTTTCATCCAAATGTGTCTAGCCTCAGCTGACAGCCCTTGGACCTCTCCATGGACTTTAACATTTGAATAGTTCACCTCAAGGGAAAAAATTACTACAGGTCAGCTTCCCTGTGGTAATCATCCTCATTCAGGCTCTTACCTGCAGCTATCTGCAATAATGGTGAGGTGATTTATTAGGGAAGCCTGGCTTCCAGGGAAAGAGGGATAAACACACGCTTGCAGAGAGGGGACAAACAGCGCCTGCAGAGCAGCTGGTACAGGGGAATCTAGTTTTCCTGGTACCTTGTCTGTTTGTCTTCCTTTCTGCTGGGGTTTCTTTCCCAGATGGAAGACTAGCATTAGAATTTTTTTCCCAAATAATGCTTATAGATCTCAATCAAATTATTTCTTAACCTTTTGGATAAGCAGGGAAAGGCCTGAAACAGCTTTTTACGTCTCTCATTAAGAAGCAGAATTGGCAGGGCTGCAAATACTTTTTCCAGTTGTTTTTGTACTGCTATTCCGTTTTTCTGCATCTTTTCTGGATGTCTGAGAATGAGCATGGACACAGAGTTCAGCAGATCTCTCAGAAGTCCTGTATCAAGAAGTGAAGTGATTCCCTCCCGAGTCCTACTAATCCCTTTGCTTACTTGCCCAAAGATTGCAGCAGCCCTCATAGCCCCAGCTTCACAGTAGTTCACATTCATTCATCTGTCCAAAATAGCCCCTACCTCCTTCTCAGACTTTCTGCTTTCTAGTATTTGGTCCCAAACTGAAAATATAACCTGCAGTCTTGGTTTGTGTATACGTGACCTTCCCAGCAGCTATATCTATGCGCCAGCTTTCTAAAAGAATCCAGCTTATGAAGCAACCCAGACCTTGCCGTAGGAATGCTCTGTCCATATTAGCATCACTTATCATGCCCGAGTTGTTTATTTAATCTGCGCAGTTCACCAGCCATGCCACCTTCTTCCACCTCACTTGTGACTCCTTTTGCATTTGCCTCCAAGCCTTCAACCTTGCCTCTTCCTCTGCTCTTAAATCTCCAGCCTTCTAAACCACACCTCTGAAAGAACAACTTCCAGAAAGCACCCAGCCTGCCTCCCGAGCAGCACAAGCAAATCACATCATTGAAGAGTCCTCTTTAAAAAAGAAGTTCCAGACATTACAGCTTAAGGGAAACACACAGAAAACTGCCCCAGTCAGCCACAAAACATCCCAGAGTACTGCATCCTCTCTACAGTGCCTGGTTATTTACTCCATAAACTGTTTGGGTTGGGTCCCTGTCTTGCAGAGCATCTTGCATACAGTTAATTCTATCAGCGCATTATTATAAATCAAACAGCTTGCACATGCACTAAGTGGCTTGTAAGCACACGCATGCAAACAGCTATGAATCAATCTACTTGCCTTTTTTGATGTACTGTAATCAATCCATAAACCAATTGTGGAAAGGATTGTGTTTTGTTCTTATGAAATGGAAATTTCTTCAAGTGCAAGTGGTTGCATATCAAATGCTTCTCCAAAAATTAAGCTTTTAATTTAATCAACATGAGTTTTTAAAAATCTTTCTCCCTTGCAGCTGCCAGCTAGAAACAGATTTTACTTTAGACAGATTTTACTTTACTTAAAAAAGAAAAAAAAAAAAAAAGCTACCTTGTCTTCCCTTTAAATGCTTGATTGCCATTCATGACACAATTTACTGTAACTGTCCTGTTTTGCTCCCTTACTGAAATGCTGAAATGCTCCCTTACTGAAATTTGCTTCCTTTTAAAATTTCTGGCAACATCTTTGCTCCCAGCTAATGTTGGTTCTGATATTTCACTTCCCCCGCATGTATGATCTTCAGCTGATATGAATGGAGTTACCTGCTTTACTGACAGAAGAATATCATAACTGATGAGATTCACTGAATGCCTGAGAGGAGGATGTTAACTGGAATCCTACAACTTTACACACCAAGCTATTATTATTTGTGATCGTGGAGTTTATGGAGAAGCCACATATCTTGTGCCACTCTTAAAAAAATGACCTCAAATCTTTAGTCACTGCAATTATGGGAAGGACATTTCTCGTGGGAGGAGGCAGGGAAAAGAGTCACCAAATATTATTGTACAGGGCTGACACCAATGAGTAAACAGCTCTGGAAAATCACAGATGGGCAGATTTACTCAGAGCTCCAGCTCAAGACCCCCATCTTCTGTCACACACCCAGTGCCTCTTATTTGAGGATCCCTAGGAGTTTAGAAAATGCAGATAATTTCTAATATTTTGTGTTTGAGGTGTACATAGCAGAGCACCTGATCAGAACACGCAATCCGTTTTCTAAACTGTAATTAGGTTATCAGAACATATCTATCATTTAGCATAGTCACTACAGATGCCTGGAATCAATCTTTTTTTTCTGTGGAAGTTTCTAACAACCTTGCTCTTTATCTGTTTTAGAGAAGTTTCAGGTTTTTGGCAGAAATTCAACCCCCAAGTCTATGCGTTCTGAAATACCTCTATGGCATTTGCGACTTAAATACCTCCTGCTCCCCTTCTTCCCTGGCCCTTTGGCACCTTGGCTGTATCCCAAGTCCGGTGGTGCTCTGCCGCCACCTTTCTGGCTGCCCCTGCTCTGGGGACGTGGCTCTGCTGCACTCGGGAGCAAGACCCTGCACGGGGCAAGGTAGAGAACAGCAGGTTTGGTGCGGGGCACCGCACTTTCAGAACCCAGCCATTTGGGATTTGTTCATATACTTCTTTTTGACAAATAACAGGAAATTTCTGGTGAAAGCAGATACCTTTTAGCTTTGTTTGAATGTAATTTTCCCTCATAAAGGCATTTTCAGGGCAGAATCGTGGAGGAGCTCTGGCAGTCATCACATAAAAATGTGATTGATGCTGTTTGAGCATGAGGTCTGCCTTCCCGGGGAACCCCAGCGATGGAAGTTTATGACGAGGTACATGCAAAGCTGACACATGGGACCCCTGCACACACAGAAATGGTTTCTGACCTAGCACCTTGCCTGAAATCTTCTACCTACACATATTAACTGTCTATTCATGGCAGAGAGGTGAAATAGTCATTATATGTTTTTTCCCAGTCCGTGTAAGGAGAGGTTTGAAGCCTCAGCCTGGGCAGAAACCGTTAAATCAGAAAAATATTTGGAAGCATTGATCCATCTGAATGAAACCGCAGCCAGGCTGAGCCTGTGTGCAGCCACTGAAGTTACAAGGGGCACAACAGCTGGAGGACAGGCAGGGGAAGCCAGAAACTGCTCAGCTGAAGCCTCTCCAGACCATGTTTGACATGTTATTTATCTTCTTCTTTTACAGGTCTCTCTTGCCAAGGAAGCGGGGGAGAGAAGTACAGCTCAGAGAGCTGTTTACTTTCCTGTTGAATGAACAATTTTGAATGAGCAAGATTAGTCTACAAGGATGAAAATGCAATCCTATCTCACTTAAAAAAAAAAAGGGGGGGTAAGAAATTAGGTTAGTTCTTCCAAAGACCTTCTACCTCCAGGCGAAGCAGTGCAGCTTAATCTCAGCAGGGCCTCCCGCCGCTCTCTGGAGGGGTCTTCTGCCAGCCCCCAGCCAAGAGTTGCCATGCCTGACAAGGCCTTCAAGAGTGACACGCACGGATATCTGCGGGGCTGCAGCCTCCACAAGCAACCCTCAGCCTCTGGGCACTTTTCCTATCAGTCAGATGCTGGCACTAAACCTCCCCTGCCCTGTGCCATCATCTGCCATACGTTACTGGGCTGTGGGATACAGCCAGCCCAGCTCCTGGCCTCCCTGCCCCGAGTCCTTTCCCTGGCAGGGCTGCGGTGCACAAGGCCGAATCCACCCCGCAGCCTCAGTGCCGGAGGCTGTGCTGGGCCCGTCCCCTGACGCTGTGTGTCAGGAGAAGCCAGTGGGAACACCAGGAGCGTGACCGACACCGGGACACCAAAAGGTGTCCAGAAAGTGCACACTGTACTGGATATTGTAATAGCCAACAATAATCCACGCCAGTATTTTGCAGCCAGGACGTGCCAGGTTACTCTTTCCCCCAAAAAACAAGGTTAAAAGGTTCGGTTCTGTTGTAACTGGGCTTCCAGACCCCCAGGGAAGCAGCCAGGCCTCCCAGAACATTGCAGGTCCTCAGAGCGGCTGTTCTGCCCAGCAACACATTTTGGATTCGGTTTTATTCTGCTGAGAAAATGCTTGCGAACTTCAGTGCAGGCAGTGTGCAGCTCCTGGGCGTACGCTAGAAGTTGATGTGCTTGCTTCCCCGTCCCCAAAGCAATCCTAGAACAAACTTCCCAGCAACATGGGCCCTAGATTCCTTACGGGTTTGGGTTAAACCAATTCAGTACCTTCTGTTGCTACAAGGGCAGCTTCCAGCCAGCTCCCAACCTAACTGCACACAATGACTGAAGAAAAAAAAATCCCTCATATTTACAGGGATCACTGCAAGTAGGAGAAGAATGGCATTACATAAAGCATTTTCGCTCCTTCAGAAATGAATAATGAGCAAGATGAGCTGCCCAACAGAAAGAATTGTCCTTGATTCAGTGGATTAATTTGCTCAATAGCATGAAATAAGACAATTTAAGGGAAATTAAAATTAATATAAAACATTTGTCTTCAGACACGCTTAAACAATAACATGGAAGAGTATGATGGTCAATAGGGTGTACAAAGCTGTTTAGACCATAACACTGCAGCCATCTTAAAAATGCCAAAAATTATTTACATCATTTGCCTTATGACAACACAGTTGTGATACTGCTAGTGGGTAGCTATACAACTGTGTTATAGAAAAGCAGATTGACAAACATACTTGCTTCTGCTTACTATTTTACCTAGCCTATCGGTACCATTTGCTTTAGAGGAGCACCCAGGAAGACAGATCAGACTGGCTCACTGTTTTGCTGTTGTGTTTGTGCTACACAGACACGGGCTACAAAGACGGTCCTTGCCTTCAGAGCGTTCACAGCCTAATGCCTCTTCTTGCTCTGCCATGAAGTGCTAGACCTGATGGGCAACACCCACAAAAACTTTTCTTTTTTTCTCAGTACATTTCTTTGAAAATCCTCCTGCTGCTTTTTTCATTGCTGTATTGAGGGAAAAACCTCTGTGAATCACAGGCTCTTCTCCAAGTCTCTTTTCTTTGTGCTTTGCACCTGCTCTACCACTTGGTCAGTGGATGGCACTCTCTAACTCGCTGGTGCACGCAGCGTGGTGGAAATAAAGTTCTGGGGCCTCCAGTGACGTGCAAGTTCACATTCCCATGCCTGGGTAGGTGATCTGAATCCGCAACTAGCCCCGGCAGCAATGGGTGGCAGATTGCCTTGAGCACAGTTTACCATGGCACACAGTGCTGCTAGCACTGTAAGCTGCTATTCAGCCGCTGCGGGCACAGCAGAATTGCCAGCATGGCCTCCTCCTGAGGAGATTAAGTCAGAGATAAATCACCATGGGTGGGCTTGAATACACTGACTATGTTTTTAAAGTCCTGCTGCCTAGCAAGCGGTTGTCCCTAGGCACAGCACCAGCAGGATTTATGGATGGATGGACACGCTCCCCATAAATATTATTGTTCACAGTAAAGCGGGTAAATGTTAGAAATAATAATAAAGAAATCTATATGAAAGCATGACTCAACCTAATCACATTCCTGATGTTTGGGACTCAGCATCTCAGAGAAATGGCTCTGTGATGGCTCACAAAGTGAGGAGGAACACAAAAGAAAATATACTGCCTTCCTCCTAGCCACAGCCCCTACCCAGCGCTTCAGCAGCAGGTGAGCTCCCAGCCAGGCACTGCACCAAGGGCTGGGTTCAAGAGGGATTTACACCATGCCCAGAGGAGCTGAACGAAGGACCTCCACTCCTAAAGGAAACCCACCCCCAGCTCCATCCTCCTAAGACGGGGAAGCAGCAGAGGGTTAAGAACAAGTGACCTACGGCTGCTACTGGCTGTGCTTTGCTCTCACAGCCAGGGAAACGCAGTCAGCAAAGAGATTTTTAAACTTCATTTTCTCTGTCTACAGGTGCCTGTCTTCCAGTATTAGTCTAGGGAACTGCACACCAATTACCTCATATATTCACTGAAAGTGCAGTACAATACAACTTATTGTTATATAGTGTCCTTGATAGAAAGCCCCATGAAATGCTTGACAGTACTATTGGGTCCATAAAAGTGTGCGTGGTCATGAATACATGTGAGGGTTCAGTCCTTGCTCTTGATTCCTGTTCTCTGCTGGAAACCACTCTGTTACAATTCTCTCAATTTCAACACTGAGAGGAGGTGGAGGAAGGGAGTATCACAGCTCTGTGTCACTGTCTGCAAATGCACGAGGACACGGAAGGGCCATCCTGCCAGACGTGAGACAAATGGCCTGAGGGAGACACAGAGACATGCAAATAGAGAGGCACGCACGCTGACCCACTGCTGGCCACCGTGACCAGACTGACCCTGGGCACCATCAGGGCTGCCGAGGAGAGGTGGCGTGCCCCCGTTGCTGAAGCAGACGGGACAGGATTTTTCATAGCAGCACTTTGGCTCAGCCACATGTACAGTACAAGCAGCTTAATCTAATCTTTGCAGCGCTCGGCAAATGAAGAGCCTAATGTCATATCATGCATCACCTATTTTCTCCAGCACTGGGCCCCCAGAAAAAAAAAAAAAAGGAGTTCACTTTCCAAAGTTCAAATTATTTGTAACCATTTGACTAAGCCCATTTCTAAAAACACAGGAAAATGTCAGTATTGTGCTTCTATCATGAAGCAGCTGGGGCTGGATTCACACAGCCAACTGTGAGACTAAAGACAAACTTAGCTGCCTGATGCAGCATCTATGCTCAAAAAATCTGTGAGAGATTCAGTCTGCCAGACGCCCAGGGCTGCTGTTTTTGGGATCTGTGTACAGTCAGCGGAAAGGGACAGGCATGAGGACAAACAGGCCGTCAGAGGATCCCGAGATGCCTAGAGGACGGCTCCCGAGCACAGATGGAGCGGTCCCCATGGACTCCTCTGTACTGGAGAACGCCTGTGGCAGGTAGGAGAAGTCAGCAAAAGGCAGGGGGATGTGTTGCCTTCCTACCCAGACACCGGCTCCCCTACCTCAACACAGCCACGAGGTTCAGAGGGACCCAGCAGGTGACACTTTGCACCTTCTGTGGGGCAGCTTCCACCCTGGGTCCTTCAGAAGCCATTGAAGGCCCAAGGAAGAAAGCCAGCCATGTGCTGCCCACTCAGACGCAAGGATTTTCCTTAGGTTTGTAGGAACATTTTGCAGAAATGAGATAAGTGAATATTTTAGAAAAAGTACCCGAGACTTTGATTTCTTCTTAATAGGCTGTGCTCCCTTACGACCCTTGAATTTTCTTTGCAATAACCAAGGAATGTATTAAAAAATCCCATACTTAATTAGGCCTGAGTTTCATCACAGTCCCATAGAAATTAAAAAAAAAAAACAACCCTAAAACCTCAGTAAGTTGCCCATGACTAAACTTTACATATTTTCATCCAGACAAATAGACAGTCATCTCCTGAATGTTTTAACAAGCAGATGCTAATGAACTATAGCTGACAAATCTAAAGAAGAATGATCCCCTGCCATTTAAAAGGAAACTACAATTCTCTTTGCTACGTGGTGCCCTGCATAGCACTGGGAGCCCTGGTGGTAGATGTCCAGACAGAGGATCTTATAAAACCTGAACCCTGCAAAGAGTGTGTTGGGCTTCAGTGACTGGGAGGTGGAGAAGGGAGGGGTTCACTGAAACCACAGTTAAACTTTGATGAGTTAGCAATGAAACTACATGGTGAAAAACATGGGGCGAAAATATTTTCAGGCTGACATTAGGTATGAAACACTGGTGAATTGAAGACTGGAAGAAATTTTTCTTTGGGTTGAAACAGTTTGGATTTGAGCAGTTTTGCTGAGCTATACGCAGTGCAAACAAGATCAAAATAAAATGGAAGTCCAAAAATAAAAACGTCATGCTGAAGACACAAAGTGTTTCATTAGGAAAAAACAGACCTAACTGAGATGATTTGAGATTCAGGGATTTTTTTTTTTTTTTTTAAACACAGCTGGTAAAATGAAGATTTATTTGAAAATTATCTTGATGCCATGAAATCAGATCATGCAATGCTTACCCAGGGCCATATGCAGACCTGTGTAACTCCAGTCTAGGGCTGATTATCTCTGCAGCTGAGGGCAGACATGGCATATCCGCCCTGCTTCTCCTGAACATCTCCAGCCCAGTGCTGCCCAGGCCCCACACAGGGGTCTGCTGGGTGATGGAGCCCCCTCACTTGTCTCTGTGGCTGCCGAGACTAGGCTCAGCAAATTCTCAGCTGACCTCCCCCCCCCCCCAACTTCCACATGTAGAAAGCAAGGTGAGGCTCTAATACCTACACAATACCCTTTAATTTCCCTGGCCTGGTGCTGACAATTGGAAAATGAATATTACACAGGCAGCAGAGGGTGGCTGCAGTGGTTGGGTGTAATCAGCATCCCTGTGCATGTCCAAGTGAGTCTCGTCTTATTTTAATTCCAGTAATATTTCTGTTTTCAGCCAGCTCATTACAGGCACCTATTCAAAGCCTGGAGAATACATCTAAATTGAAAGTAGAAAAAAGAAAAAAGAAAAAAAAAAAGCATAATGTGCTGCCTTTTCACCTCCCCCTGCTTCTTCCCCTACCAAATTAACAGTGAAGACCTTCTAAGGCACCTCACGTAGACATCCTTGTTATCAGAACTGTCCTGAGGGTCCGAATCAGGCCCTGAGGGCTTGCAGGGAGGTGACCCCAGTGCCGGGTCGCTGGCTGGCAGGGCTCCTGGGCCAAGGTGCTGGGAGCAGCGCGGCAGCCTGCCGCTCGGTGTGCTTGGCATCCCCGCTCTGCTGCACGCAGCCACGGGAAGCCCTAGAGAGCGGAGAATGGGCACAGCACAGAGGATTCCTCTACCCGTCCAATTCTTGTTTAGATCTGCTTACCCCCTTGTTTATATCTGCTGAGGTTCAAAACGCATTTCAAAATGTCGGGGAGCAGGAAAAGAAAAGGAAGGAGAGAGAATTATAGCCTGCCTGTCTCTATTTTATAATCTATTTATGTGGGAATAGGGGAGGGAACCTGGGGCGTCACTTTGTATCTGGTTTGAAATACTTTTTTTTTTTTTTTTTCCATAAACAGAAAGGCTTCAGGAAGAGAATGCTAAGCAGAACGGAGAAGTGACACACCATTTATCCAGGTTTTGTTAAGTAATGAGCTCGATTCCTCAGTGATCAATCTCTCCCCTTCAATTAACAGCAATAAATTCCTCATAAAATATTCTAAACAGTGCTGGACTTTCTTCTTGCTTTACATTATTTATGCAGCATGTTTGTTATTCTTGTCCTTAAAGCAACTTTATATATTATGTCTTGTTTCTCAGCCAGAAAAACAACTTGCCACTGCAGAATGATCTCAGCAGTATGTTATCTCTGCCCGGCTGATCCCTGCCTTGTAATGCACACACACACTGCCCCTTAGAGGTGACATCCAGTCATGGCCACAGGGAAAAATCACAGCTACGGAGATATGTTTTGATTGCAATGTGTTTGTGCAATTTTAACCAGCTGGCTGGCTTACCAGAAAGAGAGGCTGATATTTTTTTATTTAGAACAAATGTCCATATTTTGATCTCAGATAAGCAGTGCAAATCTGGGCTAACTCGTTCGATTTCAGCACTGATTTTTGCTTTTTTTTTTTTTTTTTTTTAAATCCAACATCAGGCTCCTGACCCCGACTCCTTTTCCTGAGAGCTCTGTCACGTAAAGATACAGAATTGCAGCCCCGACCACCGTGCCCTTCCAGACGCTGCCGGGCACAGCCATGCTCGCATTATAAGAAAGCCCCCGGCGCCTGCAGGCGTGTTGCCATCCACCCTAACAAACAAGTATGGAAACGATGAGAAAGGAAACAGCAGGCTAAGCCTATTACTTCATCAATTTCTACAGCAACCACCAACCCTATTACTGCTCTCCGTTCCTCTGCTCACTGGGGATGCTGTCTCAGCAAGGCAATGGGCATCCTCTTGGAAAGCAAGACGGTGACAGCCCGGCCCACCGCAGCCACCCCAAGGGATGCTTTTTCATGTCAAGTGCTCTCTGTCTCCTGCCCTGATGGAATAATAAAGGAAGCCTGTCTCCTTCTTCCATCAGCAGCTGCCTCTGCCCTCCCGAGCCAGGCAGGGTAGCACACAGACAGACAGAGGGAGGTAAATGCTTTCTTGTGTCCATCTGTCTGATATGACAGTAATACCTCTAGCTAGGATCCTACATTAAACAAACCGATGTGCACGTATCTCCTCTGCAGAGCTGGAGGTGGGGAATGAGCAGTAAGCTGTGTGGGACACAAAGCCATCAAGTAAGCATGCTGGTAAATGAGACATTTAATTAAAAATGAGCAGAGCTAGGAGCCTTGAGGAACTCATGGGCTGGCAAGAAATGCGATCTGCTCCCCCAGCAAAAGCTAGCACATGATCAAGCCAAGGGACAGATTAAGATTAGAAATTTCAGCCTGCCCTTTCCCTTCCCAGCCAGGAGGAAACAGGCATGCAGCAGAGGGCTGGGACCAATCTTTATTGCAAAGAAAAAGACTCCACAAACACGACTTGGCCCTTTCCACCATTTGCCCCTTTTTTTATGCTCTTAATGGCTCCAAATGCTAGTGCAAGCATCCATGCTTGTGTGGTTTATCACTTATCTGAGCAAACTGGTTGGCCTCCAAGGCAGCAGACTGTCCTCCTTCAGGAGCGAGATGACCACTTCTCTGGGCTGGGGACCTCAAACAGTGCTGTGAACCAAAATGGGGAGAATCTCTGGGCCAAAGAGTGATCCACCATAAAGCAGGGATCCAAGAGCTGGAGTGAAAACATCAGTTTGGCCCCCCTATGGCAGGAGGGAGGACAGTTCTGCTGAGAGACAGGAGAGACGAGGAGCCAGCCAGGCACAGAGAAGACCTGGCCCACCTTCCGCACAGGAAGCCAGGAGGTGGCGTGCAGGGAACGGGGGCGCAGCGTGTCTGTCCTCCTACAGCTGTCCATGCTGGAGCTGCGGCCTCTCTGAAATGGAGGGGGCAAAGCACAACCCCAGCAGGGTGGGAGATAGGCCCTTTGGAGGTGCAAGTCAACGTCCTTGCTCCAGAAATTCAAATGATGGCCCTTTTGCAAACCATTACCGAATTGCTCTGCCTGGCTTCAGCGGGAGGAAGCTGGACTCATTAATTCCCATCCGACATTCCCTTTCATCTGCAGCCAGGGTCAACCTGCAAGGGGAACACCCAGCCAGACACTAACAAAACAGGAGGGGTGCGTGTGTGTTTGTACGGGAAAAGAGTTATAAAAATGCTACTTTCCCTTGGGCAGAAATTTGCTACATGAGATTTTAATGAGCAATTAGGTTCTGGGAGACTGTCACTCATGACGAAATTAACCCCAGCAGTGCTAGAGATAGAGGTCAACAGAGAAAGCCTCTCCACGAGGGCTTCCCTTCCCTCGGGGGGTGGTCGCGTCCATCACGCCTGCAGCTGGGCCAAAGGGCAGCCCGGCTTGGCTGAGGGTGTCAGGAGCCTGGAGGGCAGCAAACCAGCCAGGCCAAATAGCTCCCTCCACCAGATCTTCCTTCATCCCATCACTCTCTTTGCTTCCACCGTTCTCCTCCCTTTAGAAAATTCCCTTCTTCCTGAAGAGATTTACTGAGGGCTAAACCTCGTCTGCACACACACACGGAGGCCTGAGGTTTCTGATGGAGATACGCAAACTGTTGCCATACAAACACCCAACAGACTTCCACACTGGCCTTGAGCAGTCCTCCATGAGGCCTGACCAGAGGCAGGAACACTTCTGAGGCTGCTTTTTCCTCATGCCAAGCAGATGCCATTTGAATGTATGTGACTTCGCAGAAGACAGAGAGCCACCCTTGCCCTCAGGCTGCACTTGCTCGTCCCTTCTAGAAGGTGGCAGTGCAGCAGTATGTCCGCTGTGGGCCTTCTAGAGAGGGAAGAGGGGCCAAGTGTTTTGGACAGGCACAGAAAGAACCAAGTCACTGATCCAAGCCCCTGCTTGCACAGGCAACACCACCACGCAGATCCCTCCACTAAGTACATCGAGCCATGACAGAACTCTTTTCCAGTACACACTGTAAGGATGCAGAGTGTACTAACACACCAGCAACCGTCCAAACTCTCCCCACTACAATAGCAGCTGCAAAATTTTCATTGTGGCTTGCGAAGAAGTGACTGGATGCAAACAACCCTCAAAGCTCTCTGTGAGGCTGTGTTGGCCACACCCTGCTCCCTGGCCTTCCTCCTCCTCCTCCTCCTGGGGAGAACAATGGGGCTTTGTCAGCACCAGGAGGAATGAGCACTAGCCAAGCACAATAGCCTTTTTTATCCCAGCTTCAAGGCATTTGTGGTTGGAAAAAGAAATGCATTCATCTTGTAAGAGCAAGGAATATCTGTTAGAATTGGGCTTTGCCCAGAATTCTGTATTTGACCTCCAGGGAATAGATCTGAACGTGGATCACAGTCAAAACATTTTAGCTTAATCCTCTCTCTTAGCTTCAGCTAATTCTGAGAGCCTGCGCTCATGGCTTTACCTACATTTTAATTGCAGTGGTGATTTAACATCTTCCATCTTGAAAGTCCTCCCTAACTTGGGGAACCTCTTCATGCCATCGGGAAGACAGGTGGAAGCACAGGCTTGCTTATTTCTTGTGAACAAACTCACCTTTAATCCTGGAGGTCCATTCAGCCAGGAAAGAGTTAACACCTACACCTTTCATTGAACAAATTGTTTGTCCAGGAAAAAAAAAAATCCCAGAAAATTGGATGTTGGTAGATTATCCGTCTCCAGATCCATGGATTAGTGTGCTTGCAGAGGTCATCCAAGTGGAAAAGAATGTAATATCGCTGTACGTGCAGGGAGAGCCTTCACCTCCACTCCAGCTCAATTACACATCTCTCTTATCACAGCTATCACATGATGCCTATCCTTATCCCCTTCTCCACTTAAGCCTATTACTGCATTTCTATTAAATACTGGGAAGCCTTTTGAAATCATGAAGTTTCTTGCCACAGCGGATCATATGCCAGCTAAATCATTTTGTTTCCCCAGTTCTCCCCACTTTGTGCTTCTACATCGCTTCATTATTCGAGTATTTCCCTTTTAAGTGCAAGACATTGTGACATCCCTCCCCTTGATTTCTCCTCAGCGCACACATATACATGTTCCCACTTACAGCTTAAGTCCAAACCCTGATTCCCTTATGCCAGCCTGGAGCAAGAGCCGAAGGCTGAAATACCAGAGGAGCCAAGGAAATGCCTCTGGACTCTCTGTAGGCTAAGGGAAAGCTTGGAGCACACAGAGAAGCCAGGAGGCAGCAGAGCTGACGCCAGCTGTGCCCTGAATGCCCGACGCTTCCCCACAGAAGACATGGTGCAACCAGAGACATGGTGGCTGAACAAGAGCACTGCAGTGCCAGCTCTTTAAGCTGTAACAAGTAACGTGGCAGTGTGACATTTCTTCTCAGGGCCCCAGCCTCGAGAGGCAGTGACTTGTCTGACATTCTCTGCTTGCACTTTCTGCTGCGGGATTTTTTATTTGTTTGTTTGTTTGCTTGCTTGCTTGCCTTTTTTCCCAATTTATCCTTCACACTTATGGAACAAAGCTTGAAAACAAGAACTGATATCTGGTTTGAAAACCGGAGGCTGATTAGGAGAAGTATCTCCATCAGGTCGAGGGAGGTGATCCTTCCTCTCTGCTCAGCACTGGTGAGACCACAGCTGAGTGCTGTGCCCAGGCGGTGGCTCCCCCATACCAGGCAGACGTGGGCACATGGCAGTGAGCCCAGCAAAGGGACTCAGATATGGTAATGGGACTGGAGCATCTGCCCCATGAGGAGAGGCTGAGAAAGCTGGGGTTATTTAGCCTGGAGAAGAAAAGACTTAGGAGGTCTTAGGGGGCCTAAATTCCTGAGGGTGTGGGGAGCAAGGAAGGCAGAGCCGGACTCCTGTCAGCGGTGCTCAGTGACAGGACAGGAGGCAATGGGCACAAACTGAAATTCAAGAAATTTCATTTAAATATAAAATTATTATTATAGTTTTACTGTGACCATGACTGAGTTCAGGCACAGGGTGCCCAAAGAGGCTGTGGAGTGTCCATCCCTGGAGATATTCAGAACCCAGGTAGACACGGCCCTGAGGAGCCTGCTCCAGCTGTCCCTGCTTTGAGTGGGGTGGGACTGGGCATCTCCAGAGCTGCTCCAGATGCTGTGGTTCTGTAATTAATTGCTAGTTTTAAAGCCATTTAAATTCAGGGGGGGAGTTGACCCATTCTTTTTCAGGACCTATGTCAACAATGTTATGTTTTCCTTGAGCTCCAACCCTCCCTTTAAGTCAGCCCAAGCTCCGAGATGCACACCGCTCAGCCTGTTGGACAACCACCTACACGGCTTCTCACGCCACACAGGTGAGACCTGAGCATCACTTTAACCAAGCAGCCGAAGCTGCAACATTGCAGCATGAAGTGCATGGGCAGTTTCCAGTGTGTATCTTGTATATTTGCTCAGCCACACATGCAAATGAACCTAGAGGTAGAAAAAAAATGAAGACCTGGAGTTCTACACGTGCATTTGTTCAAAGTTTGTTTCAGAGATTTGTAGGGGTATTTTCATCACGCTAATTGAGTTTTAAAGGTTTTACATTTCATTATCTTTTGAAAGTCTGATAAGAGTAATCAGTGGCTGCATTTATTCTCCTTCATTCTTTTACCTGTTTGCTGCCAAAAGAGATAAAAACCAACAACAACAACAACAAAAACTGCTTTCTTAGCATAAAACAAGAAGTAAAAAGCAGGAATAAGTAAAATAGAAGTATTGCAAAATGAATAAATTAATTAATAAAATCCTGATTTTCCTCTTCCTTTTGACTAAAGCTGACAATCTCACATCACAGGTAGAAACTCTTCAAGAGATAAACTGGTAGTAAGGGTTTTGAGATGTTTAGGTTCCTAGTCTAATCCTGAGAGCTCTATATTGAAGAATCATGATGAATTTGTGCAACTTATGAATAATTGGGGAATTTCATCTGGCTTTTGATTTGAAAGAGAGGGAATACTTTTCATTACATAAATATATGAACCTACAAAATCACAAGTGTCTCCTGATTTGGAGTATCTCTGCCTTCTGTGTACCTATTCTAAAATACTGCAAAGGAGTCTGGTTTTGGAGGGGAACTGATGAAGACTAGTCCTCTGAAAAACTGTCTCTGTGTGATGCAGCCCAAGTGCAAGGATCAGACTGATTCATCAGGTGAATACTCTCTGCAATACAACAAGCATTTGCCAGGGGGATCGTCCCTTAAATTCTTTATCCACTGAATTATTGCAGAAGAATATTTCTCCCTCCAGACACATGCCAAGTAATAATTTGTTCACAGGCTTGAAACTAGGTTTGGAAAAAATATTCTAAAAAAGGGTAAGAACGGAAAATATTTTGGTTCTTAGAAGTTCAGTACTGAGTGGACAGCTGTGATTATTATTCTACTCCTACCAGTTAACTATTGCTATACACTAGAACTGATTAAGAAAAATGTAAGGGCTCATGGAATTAAAAGAAATTCTTATTTTCTCTTACTTAATCTACCTTTCTTTTGGCAATCTCAGCCTTTTTTTTTTTCTGTTTATTCTCAATCTCCAGTTTGAGTACCATTATCAAGCTGATCTGTTCCAAGGACACACTGCAATCTTGCCACAGGCACTGTAGTTGGCTACTGTGGAATCGAGTGGAGTATCACAAAGAGAAAGGAGGCCATCATGTAAAATCAAACAGGTTGTCAAGAAAGCAGTTCAGGTAGGCTGTCATCCTTAGGTCCCTGTAGCCACTTTCTACCGAAGTCACAAGCTCCTTGGAAAAGAGAGCCATTTCTCAACATCTGCAACATATCAACTATGCTGTCAGTGCTCAGCAAACAAATAATTAGAATAACAAATGGAATTGTTTCTATATATAATGTTCCACAAAGCTTTCCAAGAGATGCCATCTGGTCTGTAAGGTAGAAAGCTGGAGCCTGGAAAAAATTCCACGTATGCTTAATTTTACACCCTCAAACAGCCCCAAGGACTGTTCAAGTGCATAAAATTGAGCAGATATGTAAATATTTGCGGAGCTACAGCTCCATAAGTGGTAATTTTGCATCTCCTGTATTTTTCAAGGATGTGGAAAGAAGGTCTATGGAGAAAGGTGCCTTGAGGGTCAACAGAAATAAGCTGTGGACAGCTCATCTCCACTCCTAGTCTAGTTATTGGCTTCATTTGTCAGCCTCCTAAACACGCCCAGCTCGCAGTGGAAGGATGGCACGTTCCCAGTGCTTTGGCATCTGAGAGACAGCAGAACATATCTCACTCCTGCTTAGAGCTGAAAGTGAAAATAGAGTGCGAGGAATCCAAAAGGAAGTTGTTGAATGCATGGCAGATGTTGTTACATTTGGCCTAGCAGTACTCCATGTGGCAGTCACACGACTGGTGATCTTAGCCAGAGAGGTTAATCGGGATGGGCACTCCCACGTGAGGGTTTTCTTTCAAATGAGAGTAAAACAAATGTTAGAAGTGGACTAATAACTGCAAGTCCAAGAAGCCACACACACAAAAACAAAACCAAAAAACACCCCACAACAACAAAACCCACATTAAAAATAAGGCAAAGGGAAGCTCAGAGCTAACAGCATGTCTGTTGGGAATACAGCACCTCAACAGCCCAGAAGAGACACAAAACCAATACCATAACTCCATGGGAAAGTGAGCTGAAAGAGACATCTGAAGACCACCCTATGTATCTCCATCCGACACCCCTGAGCTTTGGCTGGCACCCAAGTGTCCTACAGACAAATGTGGAGTGAGGAAGTGATACATGCTGGCATGAATCATGGATTTCTAGGCCATCATTTACAACAGGAGCTATGCCTGAGCAGAGGAGCATTACTCACATATGATTTATGTGTTTTTTTACGTAGCTGTTGGGCTTTAATTATTCACTTGATTATCAATAAAAAATAAGCAGTGAGCAGCACAGAATGTTAACATGCCTGAAAGGGGCATGCAGCCACTTGTGTGAAACAAATGTGGACATGCAGAGAGGCATTCCTGTGCTGTCAGTGCTAGGCATGGGGAGAAATTCACAAGCAGAATTAGTGCATTTCTTTTCTCTTCCTTCTCTGTCTCCTCCCCACCCTTTCACAAACAAAACCTGCCAACCTGTTCATCAGCTCTGTGATGGCAGACAAATGTTTCAGCAAAACATGTGCCAAATATCCATTGATATTGGCTGAAATTCAATATGATGAAATGAATTGATGCTGGCGTCCCATTTGGTGCAATGCAATATCTGATCAATAGCAAGTAATTGGACATCACTTTGTGTAGGAGAGAAAGCTAGGGCTGTTACATCACTCTGAGTTATGGATCATATTAATCACTGCCTAACTGTTTCATCAATGTAATTTCTTTTCATCAACATGCTGTGGCATTTAGAATGTTGGACATAAAACCTCTATACTGTATTAACTTGAAATTAAAAGCTGTGCAGCCCAATGAAGTGGAACATCACTACCATGGGTGTGAATAGTGTTCTCAAATCATAGCGCAAAATTATACAATTGGCACCTTTAACAAGCAGAAGGAAGTGACAAGAAAAAAAAAAATCAAACAGCAAGAACTCATCTGGCCTGGGGAGGATATGCACTCATATAAGCCTTACCTACAGTTCCTCCTCCTTAATTGCAATCAATGCAGGACCAGCAGGGAGAGAAATCCATGCTTCTTTTCAGCCTTTGCTAGTTCACAGGTGTTTGCAACTTGTGAAACTACTGAGGATGTATTAAAAGGGCAGCTGTAGTAAAGAAACGGTAGAGTCATATCCTAGCATGGAAATACGTGCATCTCTGTCATTGGTCATTTGGATTCCTGTTGCTTACCTTATTATGCTCTTTCTGTTTTAGCTTTCTTCACGCCTCTTTCCCTGCTCCAGCAGAGGTACACTTGTGGAGACTGGTAGCATAGCCTTCTACCAGCTGACTCAATGTCACTTGTCTGCCATTGCACACCAGCAGGAATCCCTGCTCAGCATCTGACAGCTAAGGAAAGCTTTCAGGCACGTCAGTCAGAGAACTAGTGCCACTGGCACTGCTCACAGCCAAGGGAGAGAGATGCTGCACTCCAAATCTGTTCTTGTCCCACTGGGTCATATATAGGACAACCCATGCATAGAAAAACTGAGATCAAGGGACTTCAGAGCCAGTTAGACTTGGGGTGTTAGGTCACAAAAAGGAACTTGATGGCACTGAGTACACCAAAAAACTTTTGGTGGGGTCCACTTTACACAACTACGTGGGCAACTGTTCACTGACTGCAGAGTCAGGCACTACACTGCTGAACCTCCTGCCACGCTGCTGTTTTCAGTAAGGTCATAGCAGGAAATTAAATGAAGCCTGCACTCCTCTGTACAGACAGGCAAATCCCAGCTCCGTGGCGGGGCAAGGCCTAGGCACATGCATCCTCCCACACCCTCATTTCTGTGGGAAATAAACTGGGAAAAGCAAGCAAAATGGTGTTTAAGCCAAATCCACGTCATCCAGGGTGTAAGTGCAGAGTGCGCAAGAGGCTGAAGGACCCTGTCCAAGCCCATAGATCAAGTTTGCAGAGAACAGCCTCAAGTCTCCATTAGTCTCATTGCACAGAAAAGGAACAGGACTGTGTCCCACCTGAGCAGAGAACAAGAAAGCAAGTCAACAGCGGAAAAAAACTGATGACAGGATCTTATTCTCAGAGCACCTGCATTTCCCACTGATACCAGAGCTGCGGGTGCCTGGCACTTCTTAAAATTTAACCGGCTTATTCATCCTGTCCTAGGTGAGAGCATTTTCTCTGCTCTTTGTTTGGTGTGAAGCCTGTTGGGAAAGACAGAATGAGCAGATAATAATAATGATGTTTCAACATCTCCAGCTCATGGTTTCTTGCCATATTTGGTGATTGTTTTCTTTAAGCTCTGAACTCTGGGTCTGTGGGAATCTTTAGCTTTCTCTTAAAAAATGCTGTCTGTTCCTTTTGATGGGGTTGGAAAGGCTGAAAACCTGTCATCCAACAGAACTGAAAAATTATAAACCTAAAGAAAAAACCTTAAGTGTGCACTACTTTTAAACATCCATGTTTTTAACAGCGCCCTCCTGATTTTGGGGAAAATCTTGCTATCAGGTTTTGAGTGCTGAGTAAAACTGACCCTCACCAAGGCTTGCAGTTTGGATAAAGTCCCAAAAGAAACATTTGTAAATCAGAAAAAACAACAACTTGGATTATGGCAAAATGGCTTTTTTGGATTTTTTTCTTTTACTTCATGCTTCCAGTTGGAATTAGAAGCACAAAAGAAGCAAACTGAGGTTCGCAGGTGAAGGGAAAAGGGGGACAAAAATTTCTTTTATTTCCACCCCACTAAGGAAAATACTTCCGCGCATGATAAAACCTCATGTTATGGCAAGTTGAGGCAGTAATTTCCTCTGCGCTCAGCAGCAGACCTGTACGGTATTGTATAAAACAGGAACTGGTCTCCCATTGAAGCTGCACCAGCAATGTCGTCACTGAGTCTGTTCCTGAGACATTTTAAAACTATTTCAAGATCAGACAGCGCTGGTGCAGACAGGAGCACAGGGCTGTAGGGAGAAATAGCACAGGAGCTTTTTGCACTGTGGTTGCTTGAAGGTTTAAGCATCAGTGGCAAAATCTTTCAGTCTCCCCTCTCCTCATTTCTGCTGCTGACACTTGCTGTCTGTGCCTTTAATGGTACAAGATAAATATGCAAATGTGTGGTTGTGCATTTTTTTTTAAACATATTATGCCATTAAGGCTTACAGCAATCCTGCAGCCACTCTTCAGGGAGTGCTCCTTCAGAGCCAAGTCCATTGCAGTCACTGTCACAGAGCAAATCATCTGTGCACACACGTGCACTTACATACACAGCACTCTCTTCTTTCTTCCACCTCCCACTGGTGCCAGGAGCACCAGTAGCTGTCTACTGATTTCTGCTGGTGTATTGTAAAGGGGAGCTAAGCATAACATGGGCAAAGTGGGAAGACCCCTCTACAACCCCCACAGAAAGTCAACGGCGATTGCTACGTAGATCCACCTACCTGGATCAAACTCCCCTTCACCCTCTATCTCTGCTGCCTTATTCTAAAACTAGAGCTACTCAGAGTGCAAGGACTTCTGCTCTTTGTCTGTGGAAAATAACCCCCCAATAACCCTTTTGTCTGTTCATGTCACTCAGATGATCAGCCACATCTTCTGTTCAGTGACAGCTTCACAAAATGCACCTATTTTAGAGTGCTCTGTTGCTTTACTCCTGCATTTTTAAGGACTTATTTTAGCAACTAATTATCCTAACAGCCACAAAGAGATAGGGCCAAAAAATGTAAAACAACTTACACAAGAGAAATGAAGGCACTGGATTAGTTTAAAAGGAAGGAGCCTACTACTAAATTAATTGATGCTAGTTTATTGGGGTAACCTGCCAGAAAAGGTCAAGATGTAATTAGGACGGGTGTGCTGAGTGTACTGTACCCGTAATGCATGAAAAGCTGCTAGGTCTAAGTTTTCTAGCAGTACCCAAGACACATTAAAACTCTTTGAGGACCACAAAAGGAAAGTAGATTGTGGAGCCCTACCTATGGAGTGGAGCCCTATGCTACGTGGAGCCCTACCTATAATGCTCTGATTTTCTGCAGGGGCAGCACACTCTGGATGCACACAAGGATCCGAGGCCTTGAGATCTCTCTCTCATTTCACAGGGGATTTGCCAAGGATCTGGTGGGCTGCTCAACTCCTCATCTATAGATGCAATGGTTATTTCATCCAGCCAAATACTTCAACATTTAAGAGCAGATGTCAGTATGTCAAAGAGCATTGTGCTGTTTGTGTATTGCTCTCACTATGAGTACACAAGATGAGGTTTACAGACTGTTTAAAATGGTCAATATGGTATTTATATAGCACTCATCACCTGGGTATTCAAGCTTCCTACAAAAATAGACATTAAAAATCCTTTTTTTCCCCCCTCTACAACCAACGAAATCATTTTTACAGGCATTTTGAGAGCTCACGCACTCCTGTAATTATTGCCACCTTGCTTCTGTCATTCTCTTGGTCATGTTCAGGAGCACAATTCACTTCCTCTGGTATTAATGAGTAATAAATAATTCATACAAAAAATAAAAAAGGTACCTAACAAAAGAAAAATGGGCATACTTCATGTGGTGACTGCATTATATAGTCTGTGATGTCGTTTTCTGTGGAAAAACCCTGCAGAATTTAAGAGAAAACGATAACCTTTCTTTACATTCTGAACATCCTATAGAATAGAATACAATTAACATCTTTGTCAAAGAATATAATCCAGTAGCATGGCTCAAAAACGTTGCAGAAGACAGCACTCTCCATTTCAATTCCAGAATAGAGTGGTATTACACTTCTATAGACTCTTATTGGTTTCATCCCTCTTAACTTCTGTAGGCCTTTCCCAGGAGGGTTTGCACATGAGATGAGAAGAATGGCAGGAGAAAAAATACTGTAGAGAGACAGGAAAATATCTGGCCTAAATTTGCTGCCAAAAGCTGTCTTGGGAGGCTTAGACGTAGTGGGATCATTCAGCCCCATGACAAAGGGGTCAGGTGTGCTCAGAAGAGGGTTAATGGGGAAAAAAACAGGGAAACAACAGGAGAGTGCCCTGCAGATACACAATTAAACCGCTTTATCTGCCTAATAGCAATAGGTGGAGTACCAAGTCCCTGGCTACTGCCATAGCCCCTCAAGCTGCTGCAGGGCAGCAAATGACCAGATACTTTATCTGTGGAGCTGCCAGACTGTGCTCTTCATAGCCCGTGACCAGCTCCTTTGCCCAAGGGGTCCAGAGGAAGCATCTGGCCCTTACATGACAGACAGCACGAATTACTCTGAGCACAGAAGGGTTCAGACATCTTTGTTCAGTTAGCATCTATCTATCCAATGCATATTGAATCATGCTCTATACAAACGAATCGCAGGGTAGCCTACCATGATCTCCATGCTTACACAAACCAACCCCTTCCCACTCAATTGCCTTCTTACACCAGTCCTGGTATCAGTGTATCCCCACATAAAAGGGAATTAAAACCTTATTACGAGTTTGGCTGTGGAAGGTCAGCTCCATTGCTGTTTTTCAGAAGAGTAGCAGAAAGAAACCGAGAATGCTTTATTATTGTTGTTCAGTCTCCCTTGCTGGAGGGAAGCTCATGATTGAAGCTCTAAGAGGGATCCTGTGCTGGTGGGATGAGGGGCTTTCAATGCAGTTTAGCAACAATCGGGGAAGCCAAAGGTTGGGTGCTGTTAGAAAATGAATATGGATTATGTTCTGTTAGACAAACACAAAAGGTAAAAACAGTCACCTGAAAAACACCGCACCACTAAGGCTGCAAACTCAAACACGGAGATGGGAGACGTCAGAACCATGCGACCTTAATTAACCCTCCTGTGTGCATGCATTATCTAATTGCATGAGCTTATATTAGTCCTCCCCAGAGGGCCTGTGGCTCATAATGCAGGGGACAGACAAATAACCACTGTGTGAGAAGCTGTTCAATATTTTACCTTCTCCTCTCTGTTTGTGTAGTCCCAGGCTTATTCACTGAACACCATTCACTTCCTGCTGAAGGTAGGATTACTCATCTTATGGACATTCACATCACATTCCTGACTTTAGCAGCTGTGGACCTCACATAAATTAACACACTTGTTTTCATCTGTGTAAAAGGAGGGCTTGGCATTACCCCCATTTAGCAGAGGAGATCATTGCTGAACAATTTCAATGAGAATTTCCATTACTCTCTCTGAAATGGTTAAAAAGGCAAATGAAATATGGTTTTGCTGTTAGAAGAGCCGCTCAGTTTTAATATGTGGTGCTACTGGTCCTGCATAAATTTTGCATTCTCTTCCTAACCAATATAAGTGCAGATATCCTCATTATTCATAAAAATGATTAATCCATTTTCAGAATCTCACTAACTCCTTTGATTGAGTGGGTCATTGTGAGATGAACCCCAACAACAGCCTAGTACTGAGACTTCAGCTGACCTAAAACAAAATTTCTTGGACCAGTGAAGTTGACTTTCTTAAATTTTATTGTATATCTTATTGCTCCTGATTGAAAATGCTGACTGATTTTTTTCTATTTTATGTATCTTTTCTATACCCTTCTACCACACTCTTTTGCCACCCCTTTCCTCACTACACTAGCTAGTTTCATTTGTTTTCTTCTGTCTCTCCCAACATAATATTCATGGCCTTGTTTCAGGTTCCTCTATTTCAGAAAAATCTTTCAGGAGGGGAAAAATATATATATTTTTTCCTTTAACTTTAAAACCCAACAGTTTTTAGAAACACCTGTCACTGCTTCCATCTCTCCAATCAGTGAGCAGTACGGGTGTCTCTCTCAGTGGGAGCTGACAATTTGATGATACTTCATCAGCGTGGGACTCCTGCTGAGAAGTAGATTGAGACAAAGGAAATGCCTCTCACTATTGGAACAAATAAGAAATCAGATTTTCTAAGTTATTGCTAGGTAAATTCCATTTTTTTTTTTGGAAGTCTGCATGTCTGTGTACTGGCATTAGTACTGACTAGTCCACTCCCGTTTCTCTCTCACACTGCACAGTCATTAATCTTACCAGCAGAATGACAGTCCTCAGAAAAAAAACAAACAAAAACACCAGGCTGGGACTCCGGAGCTGTACTAAAATGCTGGTTTCACCAGAGACTTCCTGCAAACCTCAGGTAGGGTGTGTTTAAGGTCTCAATTCACTAAAGAATACAAGCCCGGAGCAACTCTTCTTTAAAATAATCAGGAAGTTTATCCTTTTTCTGGTGGCAGGTGTATTCTTGTTTGGATTTTCAAGAGTGTCTCCATTATCAGACTGCTTTATCTAAAATAGAAAGAAGGAAGGCCTTATATTACACAAAAAGTAAGCTAGTACTGGAAAGCAGGGAATGTAGGAATGCAGGGCAAAGGAAGTGGGGAGGGAGTGAAGTGCCAGCCCCCCTGAAATCAGCTGGAGGTTTGCTCGACAAATCAAGCAAATCAATCAAGCAAATCAATCAACCTTCCCACCCATTATTTGGGAGGGAATGAATGCCCTATTGCCTCCTAGATTGCTTGTAGTGAAGAGGGTCACAGCCTCTCTGCAGGTTGCCAGAATATTCAGTGCATGAGTGGCTGCTGACAAAATGCCCAAACTCAGGTCACAATAAGAATAACCAGCTGATGGAAATTGCTGTTGGAAATCCTCTGTATCATTCAGTGTGATGGAGTTCCTTTTTCTTGCATTATCGATAACAGGGACCCTGTAAAGCTGAGAGATTCAAAATCACCACCAGCCGTCATCTGGACAGTAAGGGACAAGCAAGATGAGTGGTAGAGGTTACTCATATACGTAGTGCCACAGGGCTACAGAAAGCATGGCGTCCGTGCTCTTAGCACGATACAAGTGCTCTCTGTGCTCATACACACAGGGAAGGAACTGTACCTAGTCCGTCTTTCCAACTGGGATGGTTTCTGTCCCTTTGGTCAGGCACTGGGCAGCCCTCAACAGCCAGGACTAAGCCAATATACTGCAGGCAGGAAAAGCTGCATCTCTGGAAATTTAGATGGTCAATGCATGCTGCGTTTCTTCTGCAGGTAGATGCTCTCTCAGGAGACCATGGGAGAACACTGTAGCACCAGCAACATCAGTCTTGCTGGTGGAAGTAACCTGCCCTCCATCTCTGGGGCTTTGTGCTTGGATCCCGCTGACCCGCAGACACACATCTGTGTTTTCTGTACTCCCTTGAGATCTTTCTTGGATGCCAAGTCCTGAACAGCCTGCAGTACAGGCCACGGCTCATGATGTCCAGCTGACTTCTACTGCCATAAACAGGATGATATTTGTTTAATTTAGTGAAATAAATGCCTCTCCTAGCTGTTTGGAAAGCAAATCCCTCCTTACCCTCCAGCTGGTATTTGCTGTACTTGAGTGAGGCTGGTAAAAAGCTTGGGTTATAATTGAATGCTGCTATGTTTGTGTAGAACCAACAAGCTTTCTTAATGCTTCTTAGGGCTTTTTAAGCCAAGGAACTGCTCTTTTCCTTGCTGGAGCTCTCCAGTGCTCTAACAGCATTGCACGCAGCAGATCTTCAAACAGGGACAGCAAGCAAAACTGAAGCAGCAGGTACTGCCGCAGAGCATAATAATACATTTGTGCAGGACTTCACAGAGCTTTCTGAAGTTCCTCACAACAGTCACACAGTACCTCTTCAGTATTTACCAACAAGAACTGCCTATGGTCCTGCTAGCACAGCGCTACTAAATGGTAGAGCCATGGTCCCCGCCTAGGCCTTCTCTTTTCTGTAGGTCTTTGCTATAATCCTTATCCCAACGTGAAAAATTTGGACTTTACTGTTAGCAGGCATCCGGACAGCTCTACAGATATCCATGCTGACGGACTCCTGAGAGACTATTTATAATTCCAGTGCTTTTGAGCGCAATGATGTTTTTTCCATTGCCTTCAGCAGCAGCAGGAGCAAGTGTTAGTACTGAGAAAAACTGCAGAGATACGAGGCCAGAACGAGTGGTGATTAAATGAGTAGAAGCTTTCAAACAGGACGGAGACCCAAAGTCCCAGACTTTTTGCCTCTTCTCATCTAGCTCCACAGAGAGTAAGTTAATAGAAATATGCATGCTTTGGAATGTAGTACATATTTCCTCCTTTCAAAATTTATGTATGTCTACTAATTTATTCTCTTCAATGATGACAAGAGGAATTCAGGCTGATGGCTGGCGCTATACCATATTAATTGCTTGCTTTGCAAAAAACATCTGTGCTACAGGGCCAAGTTCTGTCTTCTGCTTCTAGTTGCCTTAATTCTATGTATATTCCCATATGTCCTTCAGTCTCTTCTTCTTACTCTTCCCTCCAAATTTCCCCTTCACTTCAGTGCCTCTCATATTTTATGGGCTGTCTGATCACATGCCTAAGTCAAAGAGATTTCTTCCAAATGTTTGCTTTCATTCACAGCTCCCAGTTCATGTTAGGGGAGAACTGTAGATAAAGGAGTGAAAAAGATACATTGCTTACATGTGATCTTAAGTCATCTTAATTAAGATGACTTCCTCATGAGGAACACTCCTTAGAAATGTCTATGGTCTGCAGAGCACCCAGTTGTTAAATGAAAAACATGCTAGAAGACCACCACAACTTTAGCCAGTAACTAACAACTCACTCTGCCTCCAGGGTTTAACTGACGGATATTCTAGAGAGCCCACTGTTGCCGTATGTGAGAATAAATCATGCTTCAATTATTGCATCTTATAGCCAATTGCAGCACAGGGAACATGCTTTGCCAGCAGCTGTTATCAGCATACTTGGAATTCTTGACCAAGATCATTGAAAACCCAATATGAGAACGAAAGGCTACAAATTATATCCATAGTATGTTAAAGTTAAGACAGTAGGCTGTAAAATAAAGAGAAATCTCTCTATTAGATAGAGCTGTCTCAGAGTCACTTCTTCCTTTAGAAATCATGATCTACACAGTTTCATAAATCGATGAAAGGATTTTGACCATTAAACTTAATTGATACTGAATTTAAAGGCATGAACTTAAATCATTTTGCCATTTTCTTTGACAATTAGTTTTTGGCATTGCATTCCTCTCTATCACTATATGAAGCAAAAAATCACAAGTACTGAGGAAGCAAGATTAGCATGTAGGAAAGATGAAGCACTGTGAGAAGCGACATCTGGGGCAATGCAAAAGATGTTTCAAGGAGTGTAAACAGGCAGAAGTAAAAACAAAATAAAACCTGACTTTTAAGTAAAATCAGCAACAACTTGGATTTATATAGTGCTCCATATGTTCTAGATGAATAACACCCAAGGCGTTTTAGAGTGAAGTAAGGTAGGAAGCACGCTCAAGGCGAGAAAGTAAGAAAATAATTAAATTTCTTGAAAATGTTTTCAGCTTTGAGTAGGTGTAATTCTTCCTTTTAGATGGCTGTTGGTAATGGTGCTGAGGTGCTGTTGTTTTACATAATTGGCTTTGGATGGAAGCCATGCTGCAGTGAAAGAGCAAAGACTGCTTGTAGTTAAAATGCTCATTCTGTTTATTTATTTATTTTCTAATATATATATTTTTAATGTAATGCTGCAGCAGAAGTCTGATTGCTTAGGAAAATCTACCTGGAAAGAAAGAACAAAAACATTTAGCTGTTTGGAAATGTCATTGAGCCTGTTAAGGACAAAAGCAGGCCTTAGGTGGGAGAGAAAAGAAAGAAGTACACAAAGACAGTTTTTCCCCATTTTTGTGTTTCTTACCCCACCTCTAGTTTACAGAGGAGAGGACTGAGAAAAAGGTTCTCGAAGGCTGCATCTAGGTGGATTTCTCCAGCTCTGTGTAAAAATTAAAACAGCATTGTTGTAGTATCTGTAATAACAAAGGACTGTCAGCAACGGAAATAAATACAGCACAAAGTAAACAGCTGCCTAACAGTTTCAAGCATGAATCACGATCGCAGTGCTGTGATTGTTTTCTTGTTATATGAGTTGCACAAATATAGTACAAAATGGAGTCTTTCTATTTCTACCATTCATGAGGCACAGATCACCACATCAGCTAAGATTTGCTGGTGATGTACGTATGTGTCCCTTATTCAATTTCCTCAGATGGGAAGTGCCATGTACTGTTAAATTACTCTTCCTCTTTCACCGTGACTTTGTTTTCCACAGGATAGAAGATCAGCAAGTTAGTCATTTGTTTAGGCCACCACTGGTAAACTGCAGGTGGATGACTATTTTGTACATGGGCATTTTTCTGGCCAGAAACTGTAATTACTGTTGCTGCTATGAAACCTCCCCATGCTTTCGAACATTAAAAGCATGCTCAGATCCTGGGCCCCCAGTCCTAGAGGTCAGTACAACTGTACCTTCAAAGACAGGCCTTGGAATAAGGCTTTGATTTGTCAGACTGCTGTGGAATTCCCAGAACAGTGAAACAGGCAACTGTGCATGGCTACATGCCAACAGCAGGAGTTTTACAACTTATTAAAGCAGTCATCATCTTCATCATCACTTGGATTTATCAACTGTATTGTCCTCAAGGCCTCTGTCAGAAACAGGGCCTCACTGTTCTTTATAGACAGCAAGAAGATACACAACATGCTTCAAAGAGGTAAAAAAATTAAGCTTGAAAGAGGTTATCAAATGTCTTCTGTCTTGGAAAACAGTAGTGATAGCCAGTATTCAATCTGTCCAGCTGGCTCAGGGGTACTTCCTGACTTCAAGGAAGACAACTTGCCAGTTTTTGAAATGAATATATTATTATTACTGGTATCTTGCTTTTTAATCCTTCACTATGTGTATAGCTTGATCTTCATCAAAAAAAAGGAAACCAGAAGGGTGCACACATGCTGCCAGAAGTCTGCTAGAAGAGGATTCTTGGCTAAAATTTTCAAAGCTGCTTGAAAGGATTTCCTGCTAACTTCAGTCCTGGAAATCTACCCTTTGCTGCATGAGGATAATGAAGAGGCTACTCATCAACACCAGCATTTAGTTAGCTTTATTCCATTTTTATTCCAAAATTTCCATTTTCCCTTTAAACTGAGGGATCTTAGGCCCAGAGCTTCATTTTTTAGTGGTTACTCAGTCTGATGACTGTGCCTTTATATAGCAATTAGGGAGAGGGCAAAACACCCTATCTATAACCTGCTATATAACAGAGAACTGCAGATTGCAGCAATCCCCAAGACTGATTGGATGGACTGAGCTGAGCACTGTAACCCAGCTCTTAATGTCAAGGAAAAAATATTCACCATCAGTAGCCATCCATTATGTGTAACAGACAGCAAAAGGTGATTGAAGTGAGTTTTCTTGTCTCGTACATGATGATCAACAGAGGTAGAGTCATAATAATAATCTAGGTTAGGCCAGTAAGGCAGTGATTTTGTGGGGTTTATGTTTATCCACCATGTGGAACAGATATAA
Organism: Cygnus atratus; assembly: GCF_013377495.2. Taxonomy (NCBI): domain Eukaryota; kingdom Metazoa; phylum Chordata; class Aves; order Anseriformes; family Anatidae; genus Cygnus; species Cygnus atratus. The sequence goes on from NC_066367.1 coordinate 14,078,603, forward strand.
AGTCATCCAGAGCTAAGTTTTCACCATAAACTGGAAGGTTACAACTGTCTCTTACTTCTGCAAGATGCTGCTGCTGAGTATTATATGCTAAATATTTCCATGAACATTTATTGAAATTACTGCTCTGTTATTAGCTCTGATCAGGATCTAAATGATGCAAAAAGATTGTTCCTCAGGGCCAGGAAAAGTTAAGAGAAAGGCAGTCTTGAAAAGATCGCCACAGATGAACAAAGCACGTAAGAAAATGGTAACTGAGATTTTTGTTACAATCTTATTTTGTATCACTAATGAAGTCCTAGGAATCACATGAGAATCTTGCTCTAGTTCCCATTAACTTCTCAGTGCATCAGGAAACTAAGCCAGCTTATGGTGCCCTGCTGAAAAAATGTGACTCCTTTAATAACAAAGAAAACCAAGGGCATAGTAGTTGAACATTCAGCCATAACACTATTACGTACGCAACCAAGATTGCCACTGGAGTTCCCAGAAGGCCACAGACTTCAAATCAAAGGCCACAACATGTTCCCAGGAACATAAAGCCCAAGTTGCCAGCTCCTTAAACTGTCTGAAAGAGAAGCAGCCGTCCAGTGCTGCATCGGGAGTCAATAAATGACAAAGGTAACTTCTGTAATGCATAAAGAACTACAATACAGTCTTATAAAAAGGAAACACTGGCAATCTCTTTCTGTTTTAAAGCACTTAGTATTTTAAGTATCTCTACTACTCAAGTAGCTTTTTTCTGGTTAATATAGCAGCTGTGATTCTTAAAGTTCTGTTTTTGCTAAAGCATGCTGTCTCAGTGACTGCAACCAGCTTTCTCTTTTTTGTTTCCCCGTGTAGTAAGCAAGAATAAAACATATCCGCCCTTACACATAGAAACTTTTTTTCTCTCTTCTATGCACATTGTGATTCTGACCACCCGTTTCTAGTTAGGATGGGTAACCCAAAACAACAGAAATCTCATTTTCCAGGTCTCCACTCCCTCCCTCAGGTTCTGCCATCCCAGTTACCTCAACTTCGTTAGTAGTTGTAGAGAAATGGAGATTACATATGATCTTTGGCTCCTCTGTTCCAGCCAGTGACATACTGGCAATAATCTCTTCATCCTGTGGAGATAAAGAGAGATAATTAAGACAAACTAGGCCTGCTGTTGTGCTCCCTGCTGGGAGGTATTAGGAAGGAAGACATACGGGACTATTTTAAAAGACTTGTGAGGTACAGATGAGTTTTACCATTTGGGGATACAGGAGAACCTTTTGATGTGGTTTTTTTTTAGAACGATACAACAAAACTGTGTTACTTTTAAAAAATCTTTTGTGCAGGACCTAATGATTGAATTTCTAACCTGATACTTGTGTGCTGAAGTTAGGGGTCAAGGAAATGCTATTTTAGTACCCATGGAAGGAACAAAACCTATTTTATGTTAATGATTTAGAAAAATTAGATAGTGTAAAACTTCCTTCCGTTTTCTAAACTGGCTCCTTGGAAGATGTGATAATGCAGAGTTTTAAAATACTTTAGAATTTGCATAAAAAAAAGGGAAATTGTGTACAAAGAAAAACACAAACATGTTCAGAATGCCTACTGCCAGCAACATCTTGGCATTTGCCAGTACTTAAAGGTTATGTCTGTCATGTTTAGATGTGGCATAAAGTCTTTCACCCTTTCCCAAGTAATTGGACATCACACTGATAGGTAAAATTGAATGTGTTACGAACAGCTCTCCTATAGACTTACAGGGCTTATTGACAGGCAGTGCTTGGAGAGAAGGCCTAATTTTATGCATGAATATGTCATGCTGGAATAATTATGCAACTGCTTGCTTTCCTTCCCCAGTACATTGTGAAACCCCACAATGGTTCCTGGAAATTCACACCTTCTTCTGGTTTTGCATAAATGTAATTGCTGTGGTTAACAAGGGACAATATATTCAAGATATTATTAAGCAAGATTAAGACCAAGAACAAAGAATGGAATAATTATATATATAAAATTTTCTTGCTCTCAAGGTGTAGGAAACTGGCTTCAGCCTACATATCTTTTGTAAACAGCAGCAAATGAAAAACTGGTTCTAGTTGGGGAATCTACAGTCATTCGTTTCCTTCTCCTACTCTCTTGGTTGACTGATAGAAATGTGCAAAAACTGAGGTAGCATTTTGCCTCTGGTAAGCTTGGCTTATGGTCTTTTAGTTCAAGGCAAGTTTAACCAGTGTGAAGTATCCCATCTTCTTCTAAAATAAGAAATCCTTCTGGATCATAGCTGAAAATCACTGACAACTGACTACTATCTAGCTCTCACCTGAACAAGCTGACTGAATATTTATGGTTAAGGGAAGGAAAATGTTGGGGTGGCAAGGACCGAAATTGAGCCGAACTTGAGCCGAAAATAATTGGCTTCTGGGAGGATAGTATTGGGGGATGAAGGAGTATCCTTATGCTTTCCCTGTTCCTATTCTCTCCAGACATCTGTTCAATGCCACAGTTATACTTTTTTTTTTTTTTTAAACTGGTACATAATGTTCATGTCTATATTTCACATTTGGAAATGCATATTTCAAACAGCAATACAAAAACTATCCAGGAAGAATGCATAATCTCTGAAAAAAACCTGACAGCATTCCTGTTACTGTTCCATTTCTAAATACAAAACTGACTACCATAATGCTGCTTCTGTTTGTATAGTGAGACACGTTCATTTTGTGTATGTGTGAATGGCATGAATGACAGTCTCCCTGTTTTGATTTCTTTGCTGTTTAGGACTTCTAAGCTTGCAGACCTCCTAGAGAAAGACCCAGGCAGTGCGTGGCTGGCTTATGACATCCTGTTTGAGACAGAATAAAATCATTTTGCTCTTGCCAATCAGCAGTCCATTGCTTATCAGTGGTCAATTCCCCCCTCTTTACCCTTTTCACCCTGCTGTCAGTCTGATTCAGCTTGCCTTCATTCCTTCCCCTTCCCTGGTACACTCCTTTGGGTCCTCTCCCATGTGGCTGGCACCAGCAGTAGTGCTGCCAGAACACAGCTGCTCTGGGTGCACCATAATGGAGTAAACCCATCTCTCTATACAACTGCAGCTCACAGAAATGCAGATTAGTGCTGGCAGATGCCACAGGGAAAGCAGTGAATGCCCATGGTATGTTTTTGTGGCACTCGTGCTCACTGCTAAGGTGCCCAAGCAGTGCTGAGGTTGCAGGACTGGGATCCCTCCTAGCTTCACGTTTCCTAGTTCTCATCGCATTTCCCTTACCCACAGTCTCCACTTCCCTGTTTTCAGGTCTGCATTAGTCATCCCTAGCTCCAGGGGACAGGAGACACCACAGAGCCATTTTAACTCGGCCATGGGGGTCTCCAGCAGGGGGGTGCTTTGGCTCTGAGCTCTGGTGGGCCCCTTCCTAGAGCTGCAGAGATACTTCAGGAGCCTAAGGTAGCAGACCTGTCAGGCTCAAGATTTGTTGAAGACAACAGGAACGAGCCTGCTGTCTCACGATTTCCAACCAAGGAGAAGCAGGTAAAGCTTTAAACTGAACCTCCAACAAAACAGGGGACTGCTTGTTCGGGGTAGTAACCTGACTTCCTGTTGGTATTCTGCCACTTGAGGGATTGCTACTAGGGCAAACAACACAGGGGAATATTTGTTCCCTTCCTTTCGCATTAATTTTGAAGCATCACTAACAATTTTCATGCATTCTTTTTTTTTTTCTTTGCTTTTCCTATTTGCATTTACTCAGCAGCAACCAGAGCATATCCATTTCTGAACTAAGGTTAAATAAATGCTGTTAGTTGATGACTAGCAGTTGTGCACAAATGCTTTCATAAGAAGGTAAGTTTTCTCAAAGCTGTTTGCCTACGGGTAGATGGCTGTTCTAATGGCATGTTCAATAAGCATGCCATTATTTATAGGGCTTGTGATATTATTCATATAATACAGGTTTATATATATAATATAATAGCAGGTTTGATCTTTGCCAACACCTAGGTCCCTCTTTGCAATTAGCAAAGTAATGCATTGTATCTGCCACCATTCTGCTGCTCACCCACTCCTCATCTATAACTTCAAAAAAAAAAGGATTGAGAATACCAAGTCTTAACATAAAATAAATAAAAAGGAATAATGTCTATTAGTACCTGCCTCTGGATTTAAAAGGAAGGGCAGATTACTTGAAGAGAATACAAGAAAACTTTCCTTACATCAACAAATAATTCATGACGTGTATTTGGGTATCCAGCAACTCTATTATTGCAGTAGTGTGACAAATACTGTGAGAGGGACAGCAAATGGGATGTATCATTCTACTGTCTTGACAAAGATTATAGCAAGAACGGGAAACAGGACAAATGTAACTCATTCTGGAGACAGTCCCAGAGCTGTAATCTCATTTGTTCTTCGGCATGAATTATACAGCAGTGCAGAGGATGAGAATGTGATTTTCACCATGTTGTATACTTTAATCACTTTTCTTTGCTACTAAACAAATAACTCAATGTGAAATGCTGATAAATGGGGGATATTAGTTTTTGAACTATGAACTAAATGAACAGAAGAAAGCTGCAATGTAAGAGTTCTGCCAGTTCCATTAAAATTTGATATGGGACAAATTCAGCTCAGGTTCAGGCAAACAGAATTCCTGCAGATTTCTGCGAATCGTCTGCCATGTCCCAGAGTGGAGCTGGACCCATGCCCTTGCTTTCCTTAGCTTGGAATTGGGCCTTTTGGAGATCATTTCAGAGCTGGGTGTCTGCTTGGTGGGAAGTCTTGATCTGGAAACTATGGCGGAAAAAAACTGTGGTTGTAAAGTCCCATTGGACCTAACTCTTCTGGCAAGAATAGGGGGCAGCTTGACTGTTGTTTATGCCAACAGATGATTTGGATGTTGTTTGCTGTGGAAAGGCAACATTTGAAGCTCTGCAGGGAGTTTAATCCAAGCTGAAATCCTTAGGTAATCCATTCTGTAGTAGAAGACAGCTAGGAAGCTCCCTAAGGTACACATGGTTTTCCAGAACTCTTCTCCTGGGTAAGGGGGACTTTGTGAAAGTCGTTATTAAGGAGAGGAAGAACTAGCTATTTTGTGATATATTTGTGTGATAAGCCGTTTCCAGAGTAGCTTACAGTCCCTCTAAAACCTCTCTGTATGAAATCCCTTAGGTTTCTTCTGCATGCTTAGCCTGCAGTTCTGAGACAGACTGAAGAATGCGTTTCCCCTTTTTCCCTTTGTGTTTGCTACTTGTAACTCCAAGGCACCAGGAGCAGGTGAAGGGCTGATGTGACCACCGGTGAATTAGGCTGCTATGACAACAGCGAGAGCAAAGAGACAACCTGGGCCCTGAATTTATGTAAATGGGATTTCCATGTTCCAGGTGGCTAGAGGGCTTGAAGTGACAAACGATCCTTCATGAAGGTAGATGAGAATATCAGGACTCCCCTGGTGCGCAAGCAATCACGGCGTATGTGGGAAAGCAGGAGACAAAGTTTTGTTTTTGAATCTCGAGTGCACTGTGATGACAATGCAGGCAGTGGAGTGGCTCGTGTGAATCCAAAATCAGCGCATGTGAGCACCAGAGGAACAGTCTGGGCTCTGTAGGAGGCTGGTGTGGTTTAGAGTGGAGAATTGCCTTTGAAAACTTTAGGAACTGAAACTCAGTTCTTCCTGTGCTGCAGAACTGGAGACAAAACATACAAGTCCTACTCTTACCCATGGTTCAACCCTGTTCTTAACTTTTAGGATCAGGTTTTCAAAATCAGTTGAACATAGTGGGACGTGCCAATGTCTCTGCACAAATCCAGACTACACTGCGAATTACTGCAGACTGTGCATCCAGTTTCCCCTGCCTGCCTCAACCCCCCAACCTCAGTGGAGCGCTGTGAGGGTTAGCAAGTTAATGCTGCGAACTGGTAAATGCAGCAGTGCTCGCTGGGCAGCAGCAGTTTCAGCTCCACCGGGTGGAAGCTGGGGGACAACAGAACTCTTCTGTATAACACTGAATCATTGCCTCACTGGGAAGCAGACCACTTTTAAATGGACAAGCTCAAGTTCTGCTAGGGATCCCAGATTACACCTTGATTTCATCAGTCTTCTGAGAAAGCTGCTGAGATTGGGCCAGCAAAGGAAGGAAGAGAAGGATTTTTCCTGGCAAGTTGAAAGGCCTGGGAAGAGAAAAGAATGTGTGAAGATTGTTCATCTTCTCTAGAGTTGAAGAGCCTCTTTTTTTTTTTTTGTTAGTTTTTGAATGAATAGGGAGGATATTTGGGATGGCAAGAATGCTTCCTTAAACACAATTTTTCCAAGAAACTAACCTTTCAGGAAAAGTGGGCATGGACAATGTCCAGGGTCTGAAACACCATGGTGAGTTTAGAGTAACATGAGTGAAGTAAGACAATTTATTTAGGATTTATGGTTGCTCTAGGTCAGACCAAAATTTATTAGTCTAGGACTGTAATTCCCTTGAGTCCTGGCAGGTCTCCAGGCTGCTGTGATCTCAGTTTCTCAGAGGACAGATCTGAAAGCAAGATGTCTCAAATAATGAAATACTAAGTTCCTGTTATTTAAAGACAAAACCAAAAATAAAATCCTTCATTTGCAGTGCTACTACAAGATGCACCTCTCCATGCCATGCATAACAGCTGTAGCAGCTGGAGGCCAACAAACCTACACACCCAGAAGTTGCCTTCTGAGGGAGGAAATCCCATTTCCTTTTAGAAAAAGGCACAAAATCTATGCCCTTTCCCATAGCAGTTAGCCACAACCATGCTCATAAGCAGGGCACTGCACTGAGGCAGTGCTCAAGACCTCCCAGATGCTTTGGTCTAGGAAAGATTCCCCTCTCTGAGATAGAAATAAGAAAGATGAGTTGCCTGAAGCCTTGAAGGATTTGAGCCCCTGGCCAGGCGCTGGGCAGTGGGAATCATATCAGAGTTTACATGTACCCACCTATTTCAAGAGAAAGTATTCAGCCTCCTCCCCTCCCAGCCTTTCTTTGCCAGCAAAGTGCCAAAGCTGCTACTGCTTCCTCTATAGCCAAAGAGCAAAAATGGTGTAAAAAGCTCAAATGAGTTTGTTCACTCCAAATTTCATCTGGCTTCATGGCCCTGTGCTGGAACAACGAGCTGGGCTCCTTTGCCTTCTGTGATGCCTGTTAAGTCAACTGGCTCTTGGCAAGACTACTTGTGGATAGGGCCAGTTTACACTACCACGAGTTGTTTAAGTTCCTGAAACCATGGCCAGAGTTTGGCTCTCAAATGGCTGGGACAACAACCAAGACTAACCCAGGATGGAAGAAGCTGTCACTGCTAATCTATCACAATAGCTTTGCCTCAGCTGTCAGGCACAAGGGGCTTGGATACGCTGTTCGGGATAGCCAAAAACTACCCCTGATTAACATAGCAGAATATTAACTTCCCTTCAAAACATGATGGGGAGAAAATGTTGTGTTAGAATAACGAAGCTGGCAGCGATCTGTTGTGGTGTCCACGTGGCCTAGGGAGACAGTGGTGAAATGAAGCGATGTAACAAAAACCTTGTTTTGAATTTGAGTTTATTCTTGTCTTGATTCCAAGTCCTCTGATTTCACAACCTGGCTGAAGACTGGACTCCAGAGGACAACAGCTCAGCATAATGCTGGCAATGCTTTCAGCTTTCTCTTTCCTTCCAAAATGGGCCCCGGTGGGCCCTGACGAAGTATCCAGAGGCTCCTGACATCCCTGCGAAGCAGCCTACACAAACGCTAGCTGCTTTTCCTCTGTCCTCAGGTCAAGGGAGAAAGCACAGATCACAGAGGTCAAATGTGAAAAGAGCCTGGTCCTAACCCAGGCTCTGCTCAGGAGCAGAAAGAGGGGTTTCTAATGTGGGAAGTGTTGATTTCACTCTCTAAAGGCTTTGTGTTTGATATTAAAAGGATTTGGAGACTGCACAGATTTAACAGCCCTTTCTCTCTTCATCGCTTTCTGCTCCAACCTGCTTTTGGTCACTTTCATTCATCTGTCCATGGCTGGCTGCCTGGATTAGTTTTTTTTTTTATTGAATACATTTCCCTGCGTTAACAACATATGTGACAAATAAGTAATGTGACTCATCAAAAGGCACGGGAATGCAATGTTCCAGCTATTGAAGGACATTTAGAATTCAGCAACTTGCCACCTTTGTGTCAGTCCCAAAACACTGTATAATGTAAACAGACAGATCTAAAAGGAGATGCAGAAGTACAAACTTGCCCAGAACTCCGCTTGTTTTCATTCTCGTTTTAAATAAGTAAACTGAAATGAAATCTACTGACACAGTTTTGGCAGTTTTGATTTACATTTCCTCTGAGGCCCAGTAAACATTTCCTCAAGATCTTATCTAGGGTTAAAAATATTTCTGTGTTTCAACACACACCTTTAAAACGTGTCAAATGCTTTTGCCAGTTTGTGCAAATACAGTTGTTTCTTCCCCTTTTACTAGGAAAACCTTCTGAAAAGAGTATTCAGAGGTGACATTAAGTCCTTGAGAAGAGTATTTTTTGCATACATCACCTATGCGACCTAAATGGTAGGTGCCTCTTCCAACCACAGATAGGAAAACCCCTAATTTTGAGAGGCTAAGGCTAAAGGAGAATGCCAATCCTGTTATGGTGGTGCTGGTCCTGCGCGCATGATTCTTCCTTGCCTGACACACCATAGCTCCTGGTTATGTGCAACAAGCATCTTGCAAAAGGTTCAGTTCATATTCTGTGAGTTTTCTCAGGCATGGAGACAGATGGACGAGAAGGTCACTGAGGAATGCAAAGGGTCTCTGCGGTGTGACTGGGGTCATCTTGGTACTACCTGCACTGGGAAATGGAGCCAGGAAGCATGCAGGACAGTCTAAGGATGGGAATAATCCCATCAGATGTGGGGGGAGGAATGCCAGGTCCCTCACTGATGGGGAGGGTGGTGAGGCAAGGGCTTGATGACAGCAGAGTAGGTGGCACAGCTTGGGGAAAAGGTGCCAGCAGTGTGCACGGGGTGCAGATGCCAGCTTTAACAGCCAGTTCGACTCAACCAGCCGAGTTGCTTGCTGAGACACAGCAGCACGCCATCTGACTTGGCCAGAGCACTTCTGCAAGGAGCAAATGGGGGCTAACACACTCAGATGCAACGTGAGGTATTGCTTTACTCTTGCGAGCGTGTAGGAAACGGGGAGAGCATTTTCCTGCCTTACCACCTATCTTGTGCATCTGCACAGGCTTCAACACAGCCTGACCCTAACCTTTTCTCCTCACTACAAAATTCACCGGGAAGCCAACATGTATAAATTCCCCTGGAAAACCAGAAGAAATTCTTGTCTGGGCTTCCCAGCTAAACAAGGCACCCCAGGAAGGACAATAACCACCCTACTAAGGCTCTCCCAGTTTTCTCCTGGGGACCTGCCCATACCTGGGTCCTGGAGAACCCCACTCTTGAAACAGGGTTTCTACTTTGATGTGGGCTGCGGAAAGGGCGCTGGGGTATGCCGAGCTCAGCTGTTGTATCCTGTGACAGATTTCCTAACTGTAGCTGGGCAAGCTGAAGACAGACTGTCATTTCATCATTTTTGGACAGGGATCCCCCCTTTAACACTTAACTATTATCCACATACTGGTATTCTGGCAAGTCTGTGCTCACGCTAATCTGTTAGGATGGTCCTGTTCCCACTCATAATGTGGCACAGTATGTCAGCTTCAACCAGGCAAGGATGCCAACCTCAGTTGGATTGTGAATAGCCTGCAGAAGAGCCTCCTGCTGGTGGAAGAAGTGCCAAATTAGGCCACATGCTCTCTCATTGGGATGTACTGTGCCCAAAGCTGCTTTGGTATCAATTATGGAGGGAGCAACACCCTCTTGCAGAAAAAAATGTGTTAACCCTTCCATTTCATGCGCTCTATCTCTCCTGTTCAATTTCCATGTGTCATTTCTGGTGTTTGCCTGGACAATATGAAGATATTCTTCTTCCATGACAGCTAAGACAAAGGTCAGATGTGGCTGTTCAGATTACAAGCCCCAGCTCTGTTTGTTGTTGACTCTGGAGCTGTCTCTTTCTATTAAACCGTTTGCCATTGAGACAACAGCTCTAGATGCTGCAGAGACACTGACTCCAATGGCAGCCTTTGCCCCCACTGGGTTTACTGTCCTACTGCTCGATGTTTCTTTGCAGAAATCCAGGTGTCCCATGCTCCTGTGGACTTTGGCTACCTCCAGAAAACCGGTGAGTAGGTAAGAGACAGGTACCCTGCTGCATGTATCCCTCTGAGCAGGACTTGCTCACCAGTGCAGCATTACCCAGGTCAGAAGAGCTTCTGGACCTGCCTTTTTCTAATCAGGATGATCTCTACAGTTTCAGGCAGGCAGCTGCATGAGTAGAGTACCATACCTATCAAACTAAACACAGCCTGCCAGCCTCAGTGTAACATCTCTTCAACAGTCCCGCATTGGTGCTGAATTATAACTCGTTTTTCTACAGCCTCATACTTGCTTCTGTCTTTCCAGCTATGATGCTGTTTGTCCTTTGCGTAAGCACCAGCCTTTTTTTTTAAACAATATGAATGGGGAACAATATACCGCCAGCTAAAATGGTTGCCTTTCCACACTCACTCACCGCAGGAACTCTTTAATCAGTAGTGTCAGCCAGGGACAGAAATCTCATACTTGAGAGATAACAGTTATTTGCTGGCAACTTCTTGTATGATAAGCCCAACAACTGGGTGATTACACGGTTCCTCAAATAACACAAGAAAATGATGCACCACATTTCCAAAAGTACATGTTGCAGCATCTGGAAAATTCATAAGAATTTTGTCACGTTTTTTTCTCCTCCTGTTTTTTTTTTCTGTGCTCTGAAATCTGAATGTAATTTTGACATTTTTGAGCAATCCAACAGCTTTTCTGCAACAAAAGGCTCCATAAAGAGTATTAAGTCAATGCTAGAGACAAAGTGCAACTGATTAATGGGAGACAGTTTCTGGCATAACTAGGCTACTTAAGGTCATAGCTAAACACTTTTTCATAGCTGCTTCATCCACTGAACTGCACTCGCATGGTTGCATTGCTAGTTGAATGGGAAATGAGCAAGTACATGTTGGTTGACTAAATTATTAAAATACATAAGTTGGAGCAAAGCTATTTCTGTGAAAACCCTGCTAATGAAGGGAGACAATGCCTTCGCAGCAGTGAAATCAGTTTAAAGTAAACAGGTGTAAGAAAATGGCATTTCTAAGCACTGACAGTGTGTTTCTAAGGTGCAGGGGAGACATCTGCGAAGTAATAAGGTTAGTTTGCATCTGGGTGATGCACCTTTATAGCTAGGTGGAGGTATTCAGTCTGGTTTAAATGCGGATCTGTGTTTCCAGCTATGCTTGGGGTTCAAGACCAGCCCGGGACATGATTATAGGCTTGTGATACAACAGCTACAGGCGCATAAGAAGGAGTATCTGCCATGCTGGTGCATACTCCCAGGTGTTGGGTTTTATTGGCTGCTAAGCTAGGCAGCTGCTGGGCAGGTACTTATTGGCAAAGGAGAGCATCTGCTTTCTCCCTTTCCTTGCAACTCCATGTTGGATACAGCAGTCTGGAGAACCACAGGAGCTGCAGGGTCTCAGAGTGTGGAGAAAAGCCACACTACTGCTTAGTGAACCGCAAAAGACAGGTAAAACCGTGGGTGAAAAGAGTGCTAGACAGGAGTCAGAAGTAGATTTGGCATTTCATCAGTGAGACCTGATGGGCTTGTGGTTCAGGTCTACAAACATCTGAGATATTCTTGAGATTTCTATCCCAGTCACAGTATTTTGCGGTATTTGTGCCCCCTTTGGGTGGCACAAATGGGTGGGTCTTTTGAGCTGAAATCTTGCTCGAGAAGCTTTTGGATTATTTTTGGCAATTATCTCCCTGATAATCAAAGGACTTAGAGCTTTTCTGTCTTTGTATCCAAATCTGAAGTTGTTTTCAGACGGGGGTAATTAAACCTAAACATCCTTAGGTTCTTAACCTGCCATGATGTGAGTAGGGGTCTGCATTTGTGGTTGTGGTCTTTCACCCTGTGTCTAGGGCAAGGAGTGCAGGCTGAGATTTCTAGCACCAGGCTGCACTCAAGAGAGGGGAAAGCCATCTGGATTATTCTGCTTTCTCCTCTTCCCTCCTATCAGGTATTTGTTTTTCTCTTGGAATAGCAACAGCAGGTGCTGCTTTTGTGCTTGCACTACAAGTGAAAGAGAGACCGACCTACTAGCCTGCTGAATTTCATGGTACCCTGTTGGTCTGCACTTGTGGGAAGGCAGAATAGACAACATTAATGGAGCTCAGATTCTCTCATCTTCATCTTACTCCATCTCTGAAATTCAAGGTGGACATTCCCTTTCCTTCCACTTAAAATTTACTGGTTCTTCCTCTTCCTTCTCTATTACTCTTACTTTCCTCTTCTTCTTTTCTCTCAAGCTAGATGCTGTACAACAAACTCAGGAAGGACTGAGTGTTATTTCTGATGTTTATAGGACAATTGGCCACGCTAATGCTTCCTGTATAAGCTGAAATCGGGCACTGCTCCAAGACAGCATGTAATGCAAACATAGCCTGGAAACTTTTTCAATAGCTCCAGCTAGAATCTGACTTTCTCTCTCTCTCTGAAGGTTGATCTTAGGGATCTTCATATGCAGCCTTCAGGTTTTAGGCCACAGGTAGCTTAAAAGGAAAATAAGTCTGGAGATTGCCTGTGGAGATTAAAAAGGTTGCTTCTGGCTTCAGACAACCACTATTCTTTATAAGTCTTTTTGAAACAGTAAATCTGCATTTATTCATACTGGGTGAAGTAGACAGCTGGCACTTTCTGATTCCAAGACAAACAGATCCTGTGGATTTTGCTGGCTAAAAAGAAGTTAATACTCCAGAAGTGGAAATCCACATGGTTCCCAACAATGAGACTGGTATCACCCAAGCAACAAGATTTCAAGTGTACGGTGTGTTTGGCTGGCAGAGTCTGAGCTCAGTTAGGTTAGTGCTCATGTAAATTGATTTATTTTAGACTGGTTATCTGGGACCAGAATTCAACCTACTGACATCTTGTAAGGCAAATATTTTTCCTCCTTTCCATATATAGCTACCTACTGTCTTATGTTGCTTTATATGCTAGAAGTTAATCTTCTCAATAGTGACTTTCAGAGGTTTTCCTTCAGAAGGAAACTTGCCCATAGCAATGTATTTTGAAACAGTATATGAGGTTAGCAAATAAGAAATTCAGTAAGAAAAATATCTGCTTGGCACACATCTTACCATTTCCAATAATGATTTTCATTAAAAAAACCTACAGTAACAGACAACCTCCACTATAAAGCAACTTGCTCCTTAATAAATAAGACTCAGAATGTGACTGAAACCTACATCATTTCTCAATTTCTCACGGTCCCTCTCCGTCTGTTTGCCTCTTGTCTCCTGAAGGCCAATATCTTTGCTTTGTTTGAACATTGTTCAAGCTTCTTTAACTTGGTTGGGGATTGCTAGGTGCTATGCAATATCAATTAAAAATGATTATCTTGCAGTGTACGGTTTGATTAATGCTTAGGATTCTCAGGGGGAAAGACTAAATTCCTTCATAAGAGTCTCCAAGTTGATTCTCACCAATTCCACAGAAAATGGAATAGTTAACACTGCTACTCGAGCTGACATATGGGGGAGCAATACGAGTTTGGAAATGAGCTGGAAAGTAGGCTGGGAATATTCCTCTGTTTCTATGCCAGTTTTTCCAATTTCTGTGCACATTTCCTCCTCTGCATTAACACGGTGTAATTAGGACCTATTCTGAGGGCCATTCATGGAGAGAACGGGTCTGTCATTAGTGGAAGCAGTATGTTGACAAATGGTTTGTATTGGGAGAGCAGCGCTTCCCTTTACCAGAGAAACCACTCTGTAGTCACAAGAAGAGGTGTGTTTCACTTGGCATGTTATCTTCTGTCTTTAGTGGACAGCCTCCAAAGTGGCACAGTGTAGCAGAAAAGGATGTGTTATCAGTGTGTCCCATTCTTCTTGGGTGATACACAATTTCTCAAATGCATGAGAGTGAGCTTGCCTTGCATTGTCATCAGGTGTCATCACTGTTCCTGGGACTTCGTATTAAACATACGCTAACAGTGCATAGGGCTTTCACCAAACAGGTAACTTGAAGTGCCTGAAGGCTGTGGTGATGGTATTGTTACTGTCACAAAAACTTCAGGGCCTGCTACTTCTGTGACAGTAGTGGAGCCATGTGATGAACTACAGAGCAAGCTACCGACTGGCTTCTTACCTGGCTCTGTAGTTTGCTGCTGAATGGCTTACTTCTTTTACAACCTTATGGCTAGCAGCCTGCAGGGTCGCCACAACAGGTGTGAGCTAAGCAGAATGCTGATCTTGTTCTGCTACGAGGGCTGTGATGTGCTGTAGAGTAGCCAGCAGATAAATAACCCTGCTTGGAGTTACAGGAGGGTAAGGAGTTGCAGGAGTACATCAGGAATGGCATCCTGTGTCCTCATTTACCAAGGAAACTGGAATCGGCATGCCTTCAGTCGCAGAAGTGTAAATAGTGGGCTAATCCAGCTATGGATGGTGACAATCGTCTCCAGGAATGATGGACATCATGGGCTGTGGCACATGTTCCCTCTTCTCCCTGCCTGTGTTCCCTGCTCCTCCAGTGTGACGGGGTATGTCCCTCCTTGCCTGCCAGCCTCCAGTGGAACAGCTACGACCTTTGCTTGCTGTTGCTGCCTTCCCTGGCAATTGCTCCCCAAGTGTGCTGGAAGAGCAGCACAAGGATTCCCCTGCCCTCGAGGCCTTTGCTACACACAATTTGCCCTGCAACCTAGCCTGTGGCTGGAAGAGCTGCTTTTTCAACATGACAGCCTTGTTTTGTTGCCACTGCTTCTCTGTTGACATGTGTCAGACAGAAGAGCTAGCTATCTTCTCTCAATAGCCTTTTGTGGCTCTTCCGCCTCTTTTTGTTGTGAAAAAATCCCTAAATCCATTTCACTTCATCTGCCTGCAAGAAAGCATCTTGCTTTAACCCTCCGCTGGCTTTTTATCAATGTGCAGTCTCAGTACTGAGTGGTACCTCTTCATGGAAGTGGCAGCTGTGTCCCTCCTTGTAGGTCTGTCGCTGCCCTGGTCTGTGCCTTTCTATGAAATGCTTTCAGAATCCCACTTTCCTGGCACTTACGCCTCAATTTGTGCAGAGTGGAATTACACCAAGGCCTGTGAGTGAGAGATGCAACAGCAGAAGGCAAAGCTGGGAGTAGTAGGAGCAGGTGTCTGGCACCTCGTAGAGTTGGAGCTAGTTCCCTGACATTTAGAAGGGATAATGGCTGCGCTGTTCCATGCCAAGAATTGGGAGCATGGGATTTATCCAGACTATGCCCACCTACTTTCTGCATGTGGACATTTGTTCTCCCACCCACCTAATTAGGAAAATAGAGTGTAGAAAATGAAGGGGCGGATTTGTTATTTTGTTGTGGCTGTCTGAAAGCAAAGTTTGCTTTGCAGCCTCACATTACAGTCCATGGAGGGACAGTATTGTCTCCAAACTTGGCATTAGTGCTGGCTTTCCGCACAAAGTCTAATGGGAGGCAAAGCTACATCACAGACTACCACTGCAGCCAGGGAAAGGATCAGAATCACTGGAACAAGCCTCCATCCCAAGAGTGAATGCTTGGGAGAAGACTGCCATTGGAGATGGTCACAAATAACCTCTGGGTGATCAGGGAAGATGGACACTTTGACTGCCAAGTGTTTCAGTAGAAGAAAATAATTCTCAAAGCCAGAGAGTTTCCAACAAACTCTGCCTCAGCTGAGTTAACGTTTAAAATTCAGCTTCCCCAAGAAAGTAACCTTAAGTTCCTTCAGTCATTTTCCTTCACCAGAACTTCCTTTATTTGCCTATTCTGGTTGGGCCCCAGATAACTTGCTGTATAATAGCAAGGGATTCAGAATGGTTAGAGAGTGTCCAGGGAAAACCCATTCCCAAAATTTATCCAGCCAGCCATTACCCAGTTGCATTCACCCTTAGGTAACTTGTTATGCTCCCCTGGCAAATAGTAAAGAGTGGTTTTGTTTCACCCAAGAGATATTCATCAGTCTGGGCCACAGGACCAAAGAAAAAGGGAGCTGGAAGGGATGCCAAGAAGGCTGTCTCCCACCCAGGGCAGGATTTGCTGTAGCTACATCATTACTGGCAGATGTCAGTCAAATTTACTACATAAAGTCATCAGAAAAAGATGAGAGAGGTGTGGGATAGTGAAAACCTCTGAATGTGACAGAATCCAGATCGCGTACTTCTCAGCCTGAGGATTTGCCCCTTCCTTGAACACCCATCACACAGAAACATGCCTCGACTGACAGGCAATGGGGCATTCAGAAGTGGGATGGCTTCGGACCCTCCTCAAGTGTCTGTGTAGGTTTTTGAGTTCAGGGAGACTTCTTACCATGCTGAATGCCATGCCTTCCTAACCCAACATACAAAACACTCAGCGGGGAGCTGGGGTTTAATCCTTGCCTCCATTAGTAGTTAATTTTTTAGGGATGACTTCCCAAAGCTGAGGTAAGTTCATGAGCCATTGCTGGGGGACTGTTATACTGGAAACAGCCTCTTATAGCGCCTCTGTGATTCTAACCCTTCATTTCTGTTGTTTTTCTTGTAAGTCCTTGAAAACAAAATATCCCATTTTGGCACAGACGAGGCACTTGTTCAACGCAAAGGAAGGATGATGGGTTTAAAAACAAAGGCTATGGTTCAATCCAAGTAAAATAAAATATTTATGCTTTTCTTCTGGTTCAGCTGCTGAGCTAAAAAAATCACTATGTAAGCCTTTGAAAACCACTGGCCATCCCATTAAATTTGTTTCAAGTCTTTGCTCCAATTCCCCTTCCTACTGGTGGTCTTAGAGCTGGTCTTGTCACAGCAAGAGTCTCCTCTCCTCTGTGTGGAGCCTGGCAGAGCTGTTCTGGCTTAGTCATCAGCAAGGAGGAGAACAGGCAACTTCGCTCATCTCTGCTGTTAATCTAGAGTGTTTGTGACAGAGGATGCTTCATAGCATCTCAGCTTAGTCAGCTTCAGACTATGATTATAAATCTGTGGTGTTTTTTTCCCTTTCGGCTCAGAGGGCTGTGAGCAGATAGGTGGAGACCCTTCCTAACTGCCTGCTGAGAGCACAGTTACACCAAGCACTGGTAGTTTGGCTGGCAGTATCTCTTCCTCGGCTGCCTTCCAACCCTGAGCATGTGGGGTGGAAGCCATCAGGGTGCGGATGAAAGAATTATTCCTGAAGATTATAATAGTATAAAACCATGTCAACTCCTATAATTGTTAGGATACATATTCTACTATTATAAAGGCACAAAGACGCAAGTATTTAGACCTTGTAATAACACAAACCTGGCTGAGGTACCTAGATTCTCTCTGCAGCATCCAGGGAGAAACAGGCATTCAATTTCTCATCCAGGGAGAAACAAAGTGTGATTCACAAAAGCCAGCGAGCTGAAGATAGATGTATGTTGAAAGTTGTGCCCCCTTCTAGAACTGAGATACCACATTCAGCGCTGTCAAATGAGACATCTGCTCACTTAGGCTTCACAAACAGCTGCTCTTTCCTGAAAGTTAGGGCATAAGCTTTTCCTTTCCAGAATACCCTAATTCCAAACCCCTTCTCACGTAGAATGGTGATATTCCCTACCAACAGCCCTGCCTCTCTCATGAGGAGATTTGAATCCATGTCTCAAATTCAGAGTGAGCTCTAACAGCCAAGGTGTGTGCTACCAAGAGGGTTCAGTTCCCTCTGTGGGAGCTGCCAAAGTTCTCAGGAGCACAGGATTCACCTGGTGTATGAACGGGACACCTGGATTAATCCCTTCTTACGTCTGCCAGTTGTATGTTTTCCAACAACTTCTTAAAATAAAGTCTTACATTATATAAAGTCTCCTCCACTGAGGAGGCACTTTTGTTTTTCCCCATGCAAGAGGAAGGCAACTTAGAGCTACTACATCCTGCAGCTGTGTGTGGGAATGCTCTGAGGTGCTAGGGAGGGTGCTGAAAAATGGAGTACCAAGAGCTGGGGAGAGGAACATGGACAAAGAGGAACTTCAGGTGCTTGGTCAGCGTTAAGTCTTTCAGGGGGTCTAGGCCTGGGGGATTTGCGCTCACAAATTGAATGGTGTGATTGAATTGAATGAAAGCAACCAGTCACGAGGAATGCACAGCTCCCGCTGGCTCCCAGCTGAGGAAGCAGAGCTTTGAATTAATGCTGAAGAGAGATCTCTTGGAGATACGAGTAACAAGGAACGCGTGGGTACCGAGCATGCCCATGACTTGCCAAATAGTTTGAGCTGAGGGACGGCACAGGAGAAGGCCTTTCCTGATGTTCATCCTCCCCCCTCCTCTGAGATTAAATCCAGCCCGCACGATATTTGTTGCCAGCAGTTTCCCACTTAGCAATAATCAGGCCATATTGGGGCAAAATATTCAAAATATGTAGCAATGTGGGACTTTGGAAAGCATCAGCGTAAAATTATGTCTTCTGCAAAAGCAAACCGATGGATGCACTGGAACTGAATAGCACCATTTTTAATGAATGAGACCCTAGCTACACTTCTTGCTTGGCATTAGCCTGCCAAAGAGTAAAACTTGTCTTAACTTCTTTTTGAAGTGACTCAGTGAATTTTCTAGCTTTTGGATTCAAAGAGCCATTATTAAATCAGGCTATAAATGTTTGAGTGAAGGTAACCAACTCCTACTGCAAATGTGCTGAGTAACGCAGATGTGATGCTCAGGTAACTGGCAAACAGGCCACCTGTTGATTTTCTTGTCTTGTTGCTATCTGGGGTATGATTCTACTCAAGGAGAAAATTAAAACAATTTGTGCACCACCATTGCACTTAAAATTGTCCATGCTTTCTTAAAGGAGATTGAAAATGGTCTAATCAGGTCTTTATCGGGGTTCTACAGGCAGGAGGAGAAAAGCAGACAATCAGAGGAGTTTCACAGAGTGTGTATGAGAGGGCTAAAATGTAGGTGTTAACCTTGGCACTGGAAGTTAACGAGCAGTCTGATGCTCCACAGTAGTCCTATTTCTCCAGCTGTAACTGTATAAGCGCTCAGAGCTGTTTCTTGATGCCAGGCCTGGGGTGTGCATCCTTGTTTCCCTAAAGTTTTCTTGAAACAACAGCTGTAATCAGCAACACCCGATTCCAGCTGATCAGGTCCTTGGTTACATGTGCTCAGATACTTTCTACAGCCATGACCTAGATAACAATAGAAACCAGGAGCTCCTAACTAGAAGAGCATTTGGTCTTTATATAGATCTAACACCCTTCCCTAAATTTCTGGTAGAACGTGCTTTTGAACATATTTGCAGGTACCTTTCTGGAGACAACAGTAATACTGTTGGTGCATATAGCTTTCTTAACTCTTGCACCTCTTACAAACAATAGATATGAAATGGCTGCTTCAGCTACCGCCCCAACATAGCAACCCTGTAGTGGAGTGAAGTGGTTACCTGGCCACGCTAGCAGCTTGATTTTAGGAAGGAGTGCAAAATGCAATTGAGTACATCAGTTAAAAATGTAGGCCATAATAAGATAAGAAATCAGGATGCAGTGATCAGCACTTCTGTCCTGCAGCGTGGAACACTGCCAGCTTGAATTCAATGATACCTCAATCGATGAAAGAGTGAGAATCCTGAATATCAAATCCACAGGAACCGTGAATATATTTGTTATGATGTTCTCAACCAGTAGGGGAAGCAGGTGGGAATGTGAAAACAGAATTACTCACAGCATCTAAAGTGAGTATACTTCAAACACCACTTAGCATCTAGTCTAGACAAAGACAGGCATGTTTAAAATGGTCTTATCTGCTTGTGGTTAACCACAGCTGTTAATTGCGGGTTTTCCCAGTGCACATCCATTTGCAGCTTTGCTGGAAAGTGCCTTTATAAAGGGAGTGCAGTTGAGGAAGGAAAACTTGTCGAGGAAGAAGATAATGATCGACAGTCATTGATATGTCTTGTCTAAATACCCAGGCTCCACATCAGAAGGGGTGAGGATTCTTTGTTGCTCTCCCATTCTTGTGGAATGGATTTGATCAGGCTGGGATGGTCCTTCAAGGAATGAGTACTGAGAGGAAGAAAATGATCTCTTTGAAGACCGCCATTGCTTTTAAACTATGACTTCCCGGGAAGAGGAAGTGTGTGAAATGGAGAGACATGAGAAAGAGGAAAGCAGTGAAGTGGAAGCCCACAGAAGAACAGAGAGAGACACTCAGGCAAAAGTAAGTCAGGAAGCTGGCGAACTGCAGGCACCTGAACTCCTTCTACAGAGAAAATAAAAACAAATCAAATCCTCCCTTCTGCTGCCCCTTGTAATTTTCCAGAAATCTTCTATAATTTTCCCTGGAGTCCCACGCTGACAGCTGGCAGATGCCAAAGGAGAGAGGGTCCCCAGAATGAGTGATGGCAAGGTCACAGCCTATGAAGATACTGATGCAGTCAATCACAAGCAACTTTTGCTGCCACACAGTGGCAGAGAGAAAAGCTGCCATACGACAGATCCTCCTTTGTAGTTCTTGTCCAAAGATGATGTCTTTGTATTTTTATTAGTGTTGCTCTCTGGTAACAAGTGCACTGATGCTCAGAGATTAAAGTCATGGAGGAAGGGGAGGACCTTAAGCAATACCGTTCCTTCAGACTTAATTTAGTGTGCAAGTTACTCCTCATAAACCACACAGCATTCTCATATGCCATAGGTTTATCAACAAGGGTTGCTAAGAAGTGCTTAAAAGCTTGTATTTCAGAGACAGCATATGAATAGTACCTCTCAATGCTGCCGTTGCTATAGTAAACCCTTGTTCTTAATTGAATACTACAGTAAATAATACTTTAAAACTGGAGAGGAAAATAAAAAGAGAAATCCATCAGGAGTTCCCTGAGCCACTTGAAATTACTGCTCCTTTTTTGTTGTTTTGCAAGTATGGGATACATTGTGCAGTGGGTTAGAATAGGAACACCTGCATAACCGTGATGCTCTCTCAGCACAATTTCTTGTTCCTCAAAACTTTGCAGATGATGTGCTTTGGAGCACATCCGTCAATATGGAAAATAGCAATTAGTGGGATTAAAATAAGCTGTTGTTTTCTTAAAATTACATATATTTTATACCAAATTTTGGAGGCAGATAGGATGCAAAAGGTTGAAATGATCCATGCTGTAACTGCTGTCAGTGAAGTTACACTGGAGATAAATACTCCAATCTTTTCCTTGTTAAACTGTAATAATCCATAAGCATTGCAATTTGAGAGCTCACTCATGCTGATGGCAGCATTTGAGTGCCACAGAGATAACACTGTCCAGGACAGAAAATACAGGATGTGCAGAAGAACTGTCAGCGTATGTGTGGGGGGGAACAAGGCAGAAGTTGGTGAGCAGCTGAGAACTGCAGCAGTTCCTTGTTACCCTGAGGCAAAGAGGAGGAGGAGGATGATCCTCGAAGGCCAGATAACTCTTTGAGAGCTAAGAGAAACATCCCATACGTCATGATAAACAGCTGTGAAGCAGAAGACTTGCAGGCCCCTGAGGGGAAACAGAAGGAGCAGTGAGGTTAATGGAAGTAGGAGATTATGCTATCATAGGGTATAAAGTAGAGAAAAAAATTAAATGATACATGAAATGCTGTGTTCACAGTTACTAGCATGAGGCAAACAATAGATTTGTATTTAAAGCACTGGAGTGAGAATAAGCTGATTTGGGCCTATTTCATGCTTTGATCAGTCTCTGTGTGTGTCCTTGGTCCTCTGCCTCATCTTCCCACCTGTATAATGGGGCTAGAGATTTCCTCTTTTGCAGGGCTCTTGACAGGGGCAAACATACTGCTGTTTGTGAGTTGTTCAGATGCTGTGGCAAGAAGGGTCATGGATGTGACATCTTTTGTAGACTTCTGCTCTCTCAAGGAGTGGAAGACATGCTTATTCCTCACCAGCTAAGATGCTTCTCATGGATCTGCATCCTCATTAGCAGACAACATCTGTCTCTTCTTGTAATTAGCTCACAGTTCAATAGGTAGCTCCAGTCTCTTTTACACCTGGACCACAATCAAGATGGAATCACAGAAGCACATGTCTCTCCCTCCTCCCTCCCACCCCTTTTAAAGCAGTCTGAGTTACACACATTGTTAAACACCTAATAGACAACAACTGTGTGTTAGAGCTCTCCAGCACGTGTGAAAAAATGTTTTTTTTTTTTTCCTTTTTTTTTTTCCCCTTTCTTGATGGGCTTAAGTTCCAATATGCTTTGCCTTCTCTGGCTTCTGTGTTAGCATCAACCCACCAGTCGTGGATTAGGCCATAAAGAACTGTTTCCAGCCACCTGCACAATGGCAAGGGGAAGTGAAGCGAGGGCTGCTGGAGGGGGGAGCGTGCACCAGCTGGCCCCGCTCCTGAGGCATTATAACTGGATTCTTTGGGGCAGAAGGGTGTGAGGTCTCAGGTCATTTCCTGCCAGGTTTGCTCTGAATGGGAGGGGGATATGTAATTGCGCTGTCTCCCTGTACCATTAGTGTCAAGACTCATTAGGAACCCAATCTACTCAGTGGTGGTAGGCATACAAAAGAAAGAACTAGCCAAAGTCTGCAGACTGCAGAGCAGGAGTTGGTGGAGGAAGCAATTGCAAAATTCCCGTCTGGGTAATTAGAGTCAGCAGGGAATCAGATTGGCTACGGCAGGGCTTTCATTTTTCCCCTTGCTGTTTTAACAGGATTGGCAGGTGCTGCTTTATTCCAGGGGTGAGGTGATGTGCCTGTGTCATAATTCACAATGAGAAATGATCATCAATTTGCTGCCATGCTCCTGGGGTGAGCTGAGCAGACGAACTGTGATTACTATTGTTGTTAGTACCTTGTTAGCATGGAGCACGAAGATTGTTGCGGGCAGTTGTCTATGAAAGGGGTAGGATCTGTACACACAAATGCATATTCCTGGAAGCTTAGCTAGATTTGGAAAGTTTGGGACTGCTGGCTCTTTCATGCCCCTTACACTGGGATCTATTCGATAGCAGTCAAAAAGACATGACTTGGAAAATTTATCTCGTGTAAAAATTGGCAGCATATTGGCATCCTTCATCAGCAGGATAATTTAACTGAGCCACAAAACAGTAAAGAAGAATGGACCCTCTTTCTTTGAATACTCTGCTTAGTACTTAACTGTTTGCTTAGTGAGAGACAGAAAAAGACATAAGCAAGCTATTCTGTCCACACGCGAAGGTGCGGTTCAAGGCCTGGATCAAGACGTTGTGAGATGAACAGAGAGCTTCATACGGACTTCCCTGGGTTCTGGCTCAGGCCAGCAGCCTGCACACTCTGCTTATCAGTTGACACAACACTTGGAAGGTGCAGCAGCAAGGGATGTGCTATGACAACACGGCTTTTGGGAAGAAAAGGTTTTGTTAACACACTGTTACTCCACCGAAGTTCCTAGAAATAGAGATTTCCATAAGGAATTGGCCACGTTTAGCAATCAAATTAAGATTCTTGCACCTCCTTTGCTTAGCTGAATTCCCCATCTGAGAGTCAGACCTTGTTCTTCCTACCTCCATCCATCAACAGTCAAATGAAAGCTTAAGGACAAATTTGTTGATGATGCACAAGTCAGCATAAAATGCAGGCTGCTTCTCTTCTCTGAAACTGTATGGTCTTGATGCTAAGCTCTTGGGTTTGCTTTAAAGGATGAAAGACTTACTCCCCACCCCAGGCCAAAAAAAAAGTGCTATAGTGATCAGCAGACTAGTTTCCTGAGGAAAGCATAAAAGATTGGATCCACAAGGAGAAAATAAATGCAATGACAAGCCATGCTGTTCTCTAGGCACTCTTCGGTAAAGCATTGGACAAGAAACAATTATTTCTGTCCAGGAAAATAGGCCAACATTGTAAAAAATATTTTCTTGCTCTCCATGAGCAAAGCTGAGACCTGTCAAGGTTTATTTTATGAAAAGTACGGAAGAGAAATGACAGTATTGTCCTGAAAAGCTACTGTTTGGACCCTTATTTGAGGTGTGGACAACCCTGTTGTGACCTTGGTCTCCCCTGGTCTGGGATGGTGCTCTGCTGGCCAGGCTGTTCTGAAGTGCTTCCTGGGGCTCTGGCCAGAAATTCCAAGCCGAAGGTGGAACTGTATCTTACTGGAGGCCTAATGAAGCCAGTATATACCCATGAAAATTTTCAGCTTTAATAATTCAGTATTTTCCCATTAAAAGAGCAATTTCATCTAAAAGGAAAGGGGAAAAAAAAAAAAGAGATCCCTGCCAGCTCTACCCTTCAGACTGCAGCTACATCTGAAGAACCTACTTGGAACACTAACAATGAGATGTGTTTTCCTCGAAGCCTTTCCTTTGAGTCCCTGCGCATCTCTTCAGCGTGTTGGGTCACTGACAGAATAAGAAACAAATACATGAAAAATGGCCCTTTCCTCATCCCTGCATTCCTGGCTGGAATGAATCAAGCCCAGATCTATAAGCTGCTTAGACTTTCCAAGCACTCCAGATTAAATTATGGCAACAGCAGCTTTGCTAGCTGCTGATTTTTATAGCTAACTCTCTCTCTCTCAGGGCAAAAGCTAACGCTCCACATGGATGTATCTGTTATTTCAGATTATTTCTCGAGGCCCATTTGGGCTAGTGGCCACGTATGGTATCTTGGAGTTTGACTGAGTCTGTCCTACCAAGTAGAAAATGCAGGCTTGCTTCTCCATTATACCCCACCTCTCACTTAATCGACAACTACTTCTGTCAAAACAAGGCTGACCCTCTCCCTTCCTACCCCTCGCACATCCTTGGCAGGTCTTCTGTCTAGATGGCTTTAAATCTGATTTGGGATTTGAGCGTTATTTGGATTAACTCATTAGTGGGCTCCGTTCTGGCAAGCTTGCTAATCTGTGACAGTGGTGCATAGCACTGTGACAATATTACACTGAAAATGAGAAATCTAATGAGATTAGCATTTTATGCATTCAGACAGGGCCCGGGTGTTTGCATGGTCTGCAGACACTTGGTATGAATCACAGTAGGCTCAGGAGGGAACAAAGTGACTGGCCTGTAACACAGCATTCAAACAAAAAGAGGCGATTGCAATGGTGCGCAGAAGGAACAGTAGCTTGGTTCTGGGAACAGAAACATCTCTAGCCCTATTAACTGACTTTGTCTCAAAAGTGTTCCCACGTACAACCAACGGATTCATTGCTTTTCGCAGGGATGGAAGAGGGCTGAGCTGGGCCCAGGGGATCACCCTGCAAGTAAGTCCCGCACCACCTTACTGGTGGTGATGGGGAAGGCTTTATTGGTTGCTTTCATGGGGAAGAAGGCTGCTCACTTCCAAGTTGTTTTTACCTCACACAGGGATGCAGTGCAAGTTAGGCGTGTTAATGTGTGTGGCTACCAGACTGCTCCAGTCTAAAATTACACCCACAAGATTAGTTGCCTGGACAAATTCCAGTCGTACTTTCCCCCCTCAACGGCAATGTTGCTTTTACTTCAGGTTTAAACAGAGAAAAAAGTGAGCCAATATCTGCAGCCTCCTTTGGTTGCATGAAGAGTGAGTTTCTGGTTTCTTACGGCCATTTAGTAGAGCAAAGCAACCCCCGTGCTGAGTGCATGGGCTTCTCCTCCTCTACCACCCAACCAAGCCTTTTGTAGCTTTCAAGGAGACAACTGTGGGAGAAGCTGGGAAGTAATGCACCAGGGCTGGGAGCCACTGCTAAGTGCTGTCCTAGCCTGCCACCCAGTGCTGGTTTCTGGCACTCGGAGCTGCTAGTGTGCTCCATCATTGCAGCTGGTACCTGGCACATCCTGGGCTGGATCTCCTTGGAGCCTGTTGGAGTAGTCCTTCTGAGTTACTGAACGAGATACTCGGGCCCTGCCAGAAGTCACCCATGGTTTAAAATGGGCTGCCCTTGGAGAAGTGTGTGTCAGCATCTTCCTTGCTGAGTACCTTGGGCTCAGCAATTGGAAATGGCTCCTGGGTATTCTGCACTCAGCAGGTGATGGTCTGTTCTAGTTTCTGGCTTTAGCGAGCATTAAGCAAGAAGGAAAAGCTATTATTTCTCATCTGCTTTTACCAGGACAGCTTACGAGTGATCAGAGCTGCATAGTCTCTCAGCAATGGTGATGGATCCAAACCAAATACATGCACAAAACTGCTGAAGTTGGCAATAGTTTTCAAACTGGGATCACTGTGTCATCTTTATAAAACACCTAAGAGAGCTAGAGAGAGGTGATGAATCCCAAACATACCACAGAGCTGCCCAGTCCCCACTGAAGAAGGGGAGGAAAGAATACTTCCTTGGGAAAGCACAGATGGTTTACAGTGCTGTGGGGCTGGGCTGTTCCAGGGAGAAGAGATGTTTCCGTGGCACAGAGGACAATTCTCGTTCACGGGACTCATCATTTCTTGATTCCACAAAACCATCCTCCTATTACAAGGCTAAAAGTGCTGCTGGGGAAAAAGAAGCTGTTTTGTAAATTTCTTTCACAGAAAATCTGGGGTGGATAATTTAGGGAATAATTTTCTTTTTCTTTTTTTTAATAAAAGATGTCTGTCACTTAACCATGAAAAAAACAGTAATTGAACAGTGCCAATGACAAAACAAAAATTGTAGGTGAAACCAATAGCTTTAATTGGGTAAACGAGGAAAAAAGTCTGGTGTAGTCTTAGAAACTGCTGTTTGTCTGACTTAATAAGCAATAGTCATTGTTGTTTGTAATGGCACGGACAAAAGCTGCCACACCAGTGTTTTATTAGCCAAAGAATTTAATAGAGCAGCAGCCTTTGTGACTGCGGCCTGACACTCAGCCTTGACAATGCTGCTTGGATTTATCTAGGTGGCCAGATATATTGAGCTTTGGCTCGGCAGCGTGTGTGGGGGGGCGGTGAGTGGTCATTTTTCTTTAAGTAGTGAGATAGATTTTGTTGCCAACTGAAAAGGAAGGGGAGGAGAAGAAAGAATGTGATGCGATGGCCTTGTTTTAAAGCGTGTGAGGTGCAGAGAGGAGGCACAATACAGGAAAGGGTGAGTATAGAAGAAGATGAAGAAAAACAAAGGCGTATTTACTCTGAAGGGTGCTTAAATGCCATTAATATATATTGTAAACCTTTAAATGCTCTATTATTCAAGCATTGTATTAAGTGGAATGAAAAAAAAACCACTGCTACTGATTTGCATTTTGTTATTAATTCAGAGTAAAAAAGAGGAAAAATTGTCAGCAAGGTGCCTTAGCGAATCTTAGCATAATAGTAACAATTTATGTATGGGAAGCAAATACTTAAAAAAAGGAGTAAAATGAATAGAAATGTAATTCAGAGCAGCACTAGCACTTCATCTTCATGTAATGATATGGGCAAAGCCTCAATTCCAGCTCTCTGTGGTGAATTATGTGACATGGTAGAGTTTGCACGACTGCAAAAATAAAACACGATCAGTTATAATGTCCCATTAGGAAAAGGTGATGTAATGAATTCCTCTTTCATGGCCTAGCAATGACACATTTCATTCACGAGGTTATTTACCCCCTGGATAAAATTCATAATCTTTCTCATAATATGAAAATATTTCCTTAGATACATTTTGCGGGGGAATCTCATTTTGCTGAATGTATTTTCGTCAGAGTTGTAACGGCAGTGAGCCTCATGAATAGGGAAGCTGCACTGGGAGCCAGAATACCTGGGTTATGTTCCTGACTCTGCGATGACCTTCTGAGACACTGGGTGAGCACCATCAGCCGCTGGGACTCTTCTTCCCGTGTCCCTTCTGGTTCCATCTGTCACAGGTCAGCTGGCATCGTAAAGACATACCTATTTAAGCTGTCTAAGCCAACACAGCTCATTCGGGGTAAAACATGCTGAAGCCATTTAGCCTCTCTGACAGGAAGGCAATCTTCAGTGGGAGATGTGATGCACGGCTGGGGAGAGGCCTGAGTAGTACCAGCTACTGTTAGGACAGATGGCCAGAGCCTGAAGATAGCGGCTTCTTGAGACAGGGGTTTTTATGTGGAAGGTGCATGATCCACCCCTGACCTCAGCTGGAATTTCTGGATTCTCCGGGAAAGCTGTCACTAGTGTGGTTGTTTACTTCTGGCTCAGTGCACAGGTTGTGATGTTATAAAGAAGACTGGCCTGCTTTGGCCAACTTTGGAGCTACTGTGCATGAAAAAATTACTCTTTAGTGGCTTGGCTGACTCTCATATTTTTCTGGACTAAGGCAGCAAAAGAGTGAACAAAATGCAGTCCAGTAGAGAACTGCTTTTAAAGGAAAGCTGTTCTAATTTGATCTTTTTTTTTTTTTTTAAATCCTGAAAGGAGGCTTGAGAATTCTTAAAAAGCTCACCTGGAATCACAGTTGGCTTGCTGTCTACAAAAACTCACAACATACAAATCATCCCAGAACAGGCCTTGCAATTTATCACACTATGTGGTATATCTGTCTCTACCAACAGGTATCTGCTAGCACATCTCCACAGGTCTGTAAATATTCAGGATTTAGATTTAATGAAAAATACTGTCTCTGTGTAAAGAAAAGGTAACAGTTTATATGCAAATGTGAAGGTGCTATCATTTTAGTTATCTTAGTTTAAAAAAATCAAACTGTGGCCTTCACTCCTACTTAAATATAATAAAATAAAAAAATCACTTTCTCTCCAGAGATCCAAAAAGCTGAATATATTTTCCTAGCTGATTGATGCTTTTCCATTTATTTTTAAATGTAATTTTCCCCCGGTAAGGAATTGTTCTCTTGAATGTCAAGGAGGAAATATTTCCCAAATCATAGGCTTGGATTGGCTGGCTCGAACCTAATGAGATAGCTCTGTTGAGAGGGGGTAGGCCAGGGAAGCAGAGAGCGGAGTGATTTGTCACGCTGCTTTTCCAGCCATTGCTAAAGAGCTGCTTTGTAATGCCAGCCTGCCAAATCTCCTGGCCACAATCAAATTACTCCCTCCGCATGCACGCACATCCACACCCTCGCCCTTTAGATCTATCACTGACAGAATAGTTATTAAACAAAAACTCAGCCCGGGGAATTATTAATCGTCAGGCTTCATTTCTTTATCAAATGTTGTGGCCCGGAGGGAGAGCTCTTTAAGCTTTCAGAAAGACCATAGCACATTAATCACTGGAAGGAAGAGGGGTGTAGGCTCGGCATTTGTAATACTTGTCAGATCAGAAATGGGAGATACAGAGATCAAAAGAGATGTCTAGAACATGGCAGCTAAAGGGTTTCACTTTTCTTGTTGCTTTTCCTTGTGGACTCTTTTCTTATGGTTTGCTTTGGGATTTTGGTTTTGTTTTTCTTCTTCGGGTCTTGTTCCAGAACTTCCGTTAACTCTGGCCCAACACATTGCCAAGGAAGAGAAGGGCCATGAGTTACGGATGCTGTTTTCTGTGTACCCTATAGCAAAATGGTAGTCACTGCTTTTGGATGCCACCCTGTTGTAGTGCTGCACTTTTCCGGGAGCTGAGTGGGCCCCAAACTCTAGCCGACGTCGGGGAGCTAGGGGTACTTAGGTGCTTGTCTGCACAAACAAATTAATGGAGTTACCCAGCACTGCGGATCAGTCCTCATACACATGCCTGACTTCTTGAAAGTTTAATACTGGGTTCGCTATTATATGTAACAAATCTATATATACACATACACTCCTTTAAAATTACTACAATCACAGCGGCTCTAGACCATATATATGGCAGATTAAGCCAATATTGGAGACTGCCTGTGGCTGGAAGCACTTACCCTGTGATTAGTTAGAGCATCAATTAACATTGACCTTGTTCACTCTAATCCTGAGACCTTTAGCCCCTGTAGTATGTGGGGAGGTTGTTACTCCTGGCAGGGTACCTTGTGAGGAATGTAATGTAAGCTGCTGTTCAGCTGACATGCTTTTTCTTATGAAAAGGATGGCTTAGCAACTGAAGCAAGTAGCCTTTATTGTAACAGTTCAGCAACACTGCACTTTGCAGTCCAGATTCTTCCTCTACCACTTGAAGAGATTCTTCAGACTACTGAGAGGTGGGTTTGCTCCTACAAATCAATCAAACTTGCATACGTAATCTTTTCTGCAGCAGAAAACTGACTGACTTCTTACTAGTACCTTAGCTTGAAACACACAATCATTTTAGCATATATTGTAAACATGCTGTCCGTCTCCACCATGACCTGGAACTAATTATCAAAACAACCTGCTTCTTGAAAATAATATATATATAGTATGTATTTAAATATAACACAGAGTATGACTGAATGAAATCTATTAAAGTGGGTAAAACCAACCTAAAGATTTTGTAAATAAACACCAGGTTCCCCTCGCATAAGAGTTTTTTGCACCCCTTCCCTATCAGAACTCTCCAGAGTTTTGGCTGCAGTGAGCGAGCCGCAGGTACCTGGAAACTCCCTGTCTCACAGAAACACGTGAGGGAAAAAAAAAACTACTTCTGTGGTTGCAGTGAGGATCCCAAGCTCATTGGAGAGCGGGCTGTGTGTTAACATTCATTTTATACTGTGGCTGGCACACAGCCTAGTTTTGTACAGCCATGCTGTTAGCTGGAGCCTCTAGGCGCTACTGTAATATAAATATTCTGGAAGAATAATAGGGCTATTTGTGGCTCTTGAGGGCAGCTAATGTGCCTGGTATGCAGCATGTTTTTCAAACCTTCATCTCTTATTTTTCCAAGCATCCAGCAAGAGAGAAGAAACAAACCACATTTTCTGCACACAGACAGAAGGAACTAGAGGAGGGATGGATCACATCAAATGGATTCTGAGAGCACCACAAAACACTTGTTGCGTGTTGTCCCGACACTGCAATATGATATTTGCATTGTGATGTTGTATCAATATGTGAGACGATCTGTCTTCTTGGGAGTCTTGGGAGTTGGCAAGGCACTTCCCAACTCAGAGTCTCACTTCTTTCAAAGGGATTTTGTCTGTACGTGTGTAAACAGAGGCCAATTCTTTGTCATCTCCAGAGCAATCTGTGTAGACTTAAGCACTGCAAAACCTGAATGACCTACAATACCACAGGCAAACAATTCAAATTATTAGTTGTACTCCCAAGTATACCATCATATAGCAAAGAGCATATCAGGACACCACTGTGAATAACTATCAAGCAGTCTTCCTAAGGAACAGCATGACAGAAGAATGTGTGGGCTATGAATAATAGCCAGTGGGTCTGGTTTGTCTGTCAAGAAAACTCTGAGACATCCGTATTTTTGGATAAGCTTTGCACAGCAGGAGCTGCCTGTGTGTGTTTATTGTTAATTGAACTCAGCACTAAAGGAATTGCTTCTGTCTCATTAAATGCGTTATCCTCCATGCGATACTTTTCTTTTGGTTGTTTTTAGAGGAGAGGGGAGCAGGCAGTAAACAAAGTGTGCTGTATTATCATTTTTTCCCCAGTTTGTAATCTTATGAGAAAGAACATGTAGCTGCCCAATCTCCTAAATTACACTCCTATAGGGTGGCTTTGCTGTTGCTGTCAGGAATATTGTAGCAAGTACTCAAAGAATCTCAAATTAGTGGGATTTGAGCTAGGATTCTGCAGTAAAACAGGAATTATTAGAAAAGAAACTCTGCGCAGTGATTAGCATATTTTCTTTTGTGTTGTCAAAGCTGCTTTTCCACCTTCCTGTGAGGAGCTGTAGGTGAAGTCCTTCATGGGGGCCTGTAGTCAGGATCTACACACCTTTAACAGCTTGCAAGACTAATAGATCGCCGGAAGCTTTGGAGCTCAAGCATGTATTTGGTCTTGATTATTTTCAATTAACAATGTTTTTGCTTCCACTAGCTCTGTGCTAGTTTGCTCAGCATCTACATTCACAGGGTCTCTCTAGCAACAGGTTCCTTGGTCTCAGTGCTTTCATTGCATCAGATTACCTCAGGTCAGCTGCTCCACGTAACTGCTCTCCGGCAATGTCTTGTTCCCTTATGGTTCGGCTGAGGTAATTTACTTTTCTTTCAGAGCAGAGTACGTGACCTCAAATGACACTACAATTACCGAGCGATAAGATCTTGCAGACAGGCGCTTACTCTGGAATAGCTGATAGATGGTAACACACCTGTGTGGCTCTTGCAGGGGCTCAGCAGAGCCCACAACTGCAGAGGGATCTGCGCTTTCCAGGCAAGGGGGTGGTAGGGGCCTGTGAGGTGGAGACAGCAGGCAGGTGGCTGGGGATAAGGAATTAGAGAAGCCTTGAAGCTGGGCAACAGACAAATTGCTTCTAAAGCATTTATTAAATTTCTTTTATGGGCACTGAAGCAAGGTTTTATCACTTCCTGCACTGCATGTTTAAAGGTAGTGGCTGATACATCACGATACAGGCTCATCTGCAGATTTAGAAGAGCTTTCCTCGTTTCTACACCACAGCTGTCTGCCCTATATTGAACAGCTCCTGGTAGCACCAGCCTGGTGTCCCTGCCTACGGCAGGGGAGTTGGAGTTAGGTGATCTTTAAGGTCCCTTCCAACCTGAGCCATTCTATGATTCTACTGAATGATGGTTAAAAGCAGGATTGTGCAGGATTTGTCTGCTTCCAGGGCTTTGGTTTCCCAAAGGAAAGCTTGCTTAAGCATCTCAGCCTAAATCATTAAGCCTAATGATAGTTATTGTTTCCATTGCTAGTTACTTCACTGACTATGCTTTTCCCTCAGAAGACCTTTATTTTTACTTATATATACACACTTCTTAGATGTCTTTATGTAGAAATAAATCATATATAACATATGATATGTAATGTGTACATACATTTATTCCAAAGCATGAGTCATTTCACAGTGGCAAAGACACTTAAAGATACGACTATACTTGAAGATGCTGCTGTGATGCAGAGGTAACGTTCTGTTGTTCCTTTTGACAGTCAGGAATAATTCCTGGTGGTAGTGCCTTCTATTCCTGCCTGTTAATTGTGTTATGGTAACACTTAGCAGAGCGAGTCCTGCTCTGAGACTCTGAGATAGAGTCCTTGTTACAGTTAGTGCCGCAGAGACATCTAGCAAGACTGTCCTCACCCTGCAATGCAAACAGGGGTTGGCAGAGGACAGGGAAAGGAAGAGATTCATTAGTGTCACCGAGCAGGTGAACAAGAGTCAGAAACAACCCTCCCTGGGACAATGCACGCTCTAGTGGAGCCGTAGATTACTGCTGCCACTGTGACACACACATCTTTTTGTACTCATTTGGTGGGGCACCCAGGAGCCACATCAAGGTGGTTTTTTTATTTTTTTTCCCCATTTGTTCCATTATTGCTTTCTGCAGTTGTTTGCCAGTGATTTATTGTCAGCAACTGTAAGACCCCGTGTAAGGCCTGGACTCTAGGTTACATCAGCTGAGAACAAGGTGAAATGCTGCTGAGCACATGCCATGGAGCTGTCTGTAACAGGATCCCAGAAACACAGTGGGGAAGAGCTCTTGAGAACTCACAGCCAACGCTGGGTCCACCAAGCCTCGCCTGCCCTGCCTCCTACTGGAGCACGACAGAGACTCCTGGACCCCTGCGTTCACCCCATCTGCACCATTTCAGCTGCACCATTCCTACTGTTAAACAATGCTTTTTGAGCCGTTACTGCTTGTCCTACCTACCTACCTACCTACCTACCCACCTAGCCTTTTTTGCCTTTCTAACTATTTTATCCGTTATCTTGACTCCCTTCAGTTTGTTCTTCTGTTTACCTTACAACTGCCCTTTTCCCTTAAGTCCATGATTTTAGCTCTCTGCTATTTCTCACCACCCTGCTCCGGAACAGTTCCAGCTGACCTCTTGCTAGTACAGCCTGGCTGTAAGCTGGGACTGAGGGAGGGAGTGGCAATCCTGTGATCGAGAAATGACTGATACCACATTTTGCTAAACGTGGGGGAAAAGGGAAGAAAATAAGAAGTGGGAGAAAGCTACCAGAGAACTCTTGAAAGTACCAAGTTTCAGGGTAATTTGCTGATAGGAGGTCAGAGGACTTAGCATTGAGATATGCAAAACAATGCACTTTGGAAAGAACTACTTAAACTACACCCTTGGCTGCAAACCCTCTGGGGAAAAAAATAAGAGATTTCAATGAAGACATCGTTGCAATGTGCAGAGGTGCTAAAAGAGAACAGCAAAAATGTCAGATTGTATGAAAGAGGGAAGAAGAAGAATACAGAACGTATTGAAGTAGGATTACATCGATTGGTGTTACAGCTCCAACTAACCTACGGCATTCAGTCTTGGTTGCTTCATTTCTAAATGGCCATTGCAGAGAGCAAGCCAGACAAGAGCCTAAGAAAACTACTAGACACAGCTTGGAGGAACGAGAGACTGTACGCCAGATGAAGTTAAAAAAGAGTATGATGACTTAATTTGAAAAGTGCAAAGTAATAGAAAAGATAAGAGACACAAGATAATGAATTCCATTCTGTCCCATGGCCTAAATGCAAGTCAGCTCTTGATGAAATCAAAAGGCACAAATTTAATATGGATCAAAACAAATTTTGTTTTGAGTGCAGCACAAGGGCCAGATATCTTGGCCTGACTTTTGTGTGCCTGGCACAATTCAATGCAAGACAGAAGTGCTGCAGCATTTTTGAGCTACTTCAGCTCCTCTCTGATAAGAGGACCATTGCTTTGCGTCCTGGGCCAGGCCTGCTGCCGTGGGATAGCAGGGTGCAGACTTAAAAGGGTTGCTCGGCTGGCTGTACACCCACACAGCTCGGGACTGCCCTTGCTGACCACTCCAGCACTTCTGCTTCAAAAGTGCTTCATTTTTCCATAACTCGTGCTGCAGACACTCCTGCTTTGCAGCATCACTCCCTGTCACATTTGCAGTGCACTTTCCTAGCCTTAGGTTTCTCGCACTCTCAAATGCATCTGAGCTAGCAGTTGCCGATGTCAGTTGAGTAAACAGATCTTTCAGGAGAAGTGCTTTTTCACATCGTGTTTTGTGTAGCTAGATAAACAGCATTTTTCACCTTTTGTTATTGTCTGAACGGTGTAAGCACAAATATTGCTGAGGATCACAATGCCTGATGTATCTTGGAAATACATTATCCATCAAGAGTAAAGCAGAGGTAGAAGGGAGGAAAAAATCTTAATAGTTACCATCTCTTACTTATTTCATAACTTAGCAAATCTGTCTCCATATGAGATAACCTATGTAGCTCTGTGTGGCCACTGTCTCCAGATATCTTGATTAAGATAATATGGCTGGTACCAGGAATATGCCAGCAGCTTTGAAAAAAAGCTGAGGGCAGGGAAACAAAACTTGAGACTACACTAGTTCAAAGGAGAAGAGAATTAAAATCAAGAAGAATTTGGTGGACTTCCTT
Source organism: Cygnus atratus (assembly GCF_013377495.2). NCBI lineage: Eukaryota > Metazoa > Chordata > Aves > Anseriformes > Anatidae > Cygnus > Cygnus atratus. The sequence continues at coordinate 14,113,918 of NC_066367.1, forward strand.
GAAATGTCTCCATTTGCATTTACACTGCTGTAATAATTTGGTGGTTGTTCGAAGCTTCTCTTCTATCAAACATTTCTTTCTGTCAGCTTGGGAGCACCTCTCTAAAGCTACCTGATTGGTCTTTGGCTCTTAGGTTTTAATTAGACACGGGAAAGGATTCTCTTAATTAGGGCTCCTGATTGAAGGAGATCTAGGAGCATTCCATGATTGTTGAAAGAGAGGAGGATTAGCAGGGAATTAACTCCCTGTGTTCTGGTTTCTGGCTGCCTATGGTAGCCTGCCAGAATTCAGTGTTAATTGCTTCACGAACAGAAGGGACAGCACAGCACCGTCTGGCAGTGGAAGCAGGCACTGGGCCTTCCTTGTGCATCCTGGCGGTCTCTTTGGAGAAAGGAACAGAGCCTTCATTATCACAGCACTGCTGATCCTGTCACCATGCCCGTACCAGTACCCAGCATTTATTGGGCAGTAAGCAAGAGTGTGAATTTGAACGGCGCAAGCGAAGCTGCACCAGTGCGTGCAATGAGACGAGGGCTGAGACCTCACACAGAAGCACACGCTGTCCCTCGAGTAGGGGACTTAGTGCAAAGTAGGTCGTAAGCACTAAATTTCCAGTCATGTAGGTAGTATCCCCATACAGAGCCCTGTCTCTGTTGATGGGTGGCAAAGGGCAGCTGGGGAATTCCTGCAGGGAAGCCCGTGTGCCAGCTGGCAGAGTGGCCGGGCTAGGACGAGGCTGGACAGCTTCGTAGGTGTGTTTTTTTCTTACCTCTAGGCTTTCTACTCTGCACGTAAGACTACTTCTATGAGGCTCAAGGGAAGCAAGTGAGATGCAGAATGAGGAATGCTGGGTTTCTTTACCAAGAAAGATGAAGACTGTTGATAAACCTGAAGACTTTAGTGGCACAGGGAAGAAAGAGATTTAGTCAAAGAAAATACCAGGTATTTGAGGAACTGTCTGCATTCAGATGATCATATCTGCTAGGAAGTCAGTAACCTGACAGAGCCTTATTTAATTCCTTGGAGAGAGGAAAGAGGTTAAATTCTGTATTGTCAGAAACACAGACTTAGGCCTTAGAAATGCACTTCACAGAGGTAACAGTATTTCTGAGAAAGAGTAATTTGAAATGGTCATCCTCCAGGAACTTGGGTTCTATTCAGCTAAAAAATTTGAAGCATTTGAAGGAAAAAGCATTTGAAGGAAAAACAGAAAAAGTGCAATACCACAGACTGAATGGAGTTCTGGCTTTGATAGACAGTGGGACTACTCCAATAAATGGGATATAGAACAAGGTTATAAAGAGGACATGGCAATAACAGTAACTGAGGTTAAGCAATAAAACAATGCAAGCACCAAAATTAGATTTTACATCTGCACATAGCTGGTAGAAGAGAGATGTAAGTCTGTATGTAAATGTTGGTAGATCAAATACTTTTCAGGATGGTGTGACAGACTTTCTGCCTATAAAACTCAATTTTGAAGTGATTTTGAAATCACTTTAATTGAAGTTATTAAGCTTTCAAAGATACACAAAATCAAGCTGGCACTGTTTTTTTATGTCATTCAGCCAGCCCAGCTCCAAAAATCTCGGTGCACTTTGTAACCCAGCCCCCGTAACTGTTTACGATGGAGTGAGGTGATTTCGTGGTCCTCACAAATCAAAATGCAGTGGCAGAACTGGGACCATGGCAGAAGAATTAAAACTCTCAGCACTCCTTATTCTTTCCACTACATCAAACTCCTGCTTCCACACTTCAGCACAGTACAGCCTTCATTAGGAAAAACCACTTTAAACAAACAGATGAAGTGCACATAATATTTTTACTCCTCAAAATCTGGAATACTATATGCCATTAACACTGAGTCATTGAAATTGCTCCAAAATGAAATATTACAGTGTGTTGTGCCAATGCCTTAAAAGTCTTTGTGTTAAGGCTTCAACAAGAGAAACCAAAACAAAACTCCAAACCTGAAATTTCCAGTCCAGGCATCACATTTCAGTCCTAGTGCATGGGAAATATCAAAGCATTATGAGCCATCATGTCCACACAGAGAGGCAGATAAAAGTCTAAAGCCGAAAAGATCAGACTGCAAATAGGATACACATTTAACTGAAGATAATTAACCACTGGAACAGATGGTAAAGGGATGTGGTAAATTAATCGCCTACAGTCTTTAAATCAAGATTGGATGTCCTTCCTTCTAAAAGAGATGGCATGGTTCAGCTATAAATTATTGGGCTTGATGGTGGTATCACTGGGTGATATGCTCTGGACTGTGTCGTATGCAGGAGGTCAGAGTTTATGAGCATAATGATCCATCCCTCCAGACCTTGCTATCCATGAATCCATTATGTTAGCTTGAAAAGTTTTATAGTTTAACGAAGCAGTTACAGACTGTTAGGTTCACAGTGTGCGGCTTTAGAAGTTTCTAAATACTCTTTCATTCTGTGTTGTAAAGGGTCTGAATTAATCTTGTTAATATTGTTTAAAAGCATGCAATTGTAAAATGTGAACATGCTTTGTTTTTAACACATTTATTGCTGTATCTCACTAAAACAAATCATGATCTTGAGACACACATAGATTGCGTATTCCCTGATGTGTTCATTGCCCCAGCTGTTGGGTGGGTAGGTGATAGAAATTTTCCTTCTCCACCTCTTTCTGTCCCTCTTGGGCAATGTGAAGGACGTGGTGTATGCCAGGGTAAATATGGGCGCAACACACTGGCATGTCTCCACTTCTGAGTGCTTGAAGAGAAGTTCTGAGGCAGAGGCCTACTCAATCATTCATGGCCACGGCTTGCACAGTCACTGAGATGGAGGCTGGCAAAGCTCTCCAGCTTAGTCTTCTGCTTCCATCTTGGGTGGGATCTTTGCTTTTGTGATGGAATTCAGAGCTCTTTTTACATCTGTAACATCAAAACTCTGGTACCAATGGTGTCATCACGGAAGGGACTTAAATATCACGAAGCCAAAAGTGCATGAGATAGAGGTCAGTTTGTGCTTTTGGGTGTGCTCACCCCACACTGCTTCCATGCACTTGGCTGAAATCTTGATTCCCACAGTGAGACTGCTAGGGGCAGTTTCCTAACTCTGAGCTGGGAGGAGAAGTTGACAGGATCGAGAGAAGAGCTGTAACGTGGCTTTACTAGAAGGCTAAGGGATGACAGAAGGGGAAGAGTAGGCCACCTAGAGACCATTAGGTGGTCTGTCTGTGTCATGGGGCAGAATCCTGAAAGGAACGATCTGGAAATACAAATAAGATGATGTGGCACTAGGATGTAACCAGGCTGCAATTCTGAATATTACTTTATGCCAACCAAACCTTACCCACTCAGTTTTACTTGCTTACAACAGCCTCTACTTCCTGCCCTGAACTGCTGTGTCTTGGTGCTGGGCATCTCCATACGGTTGATGAATTTCAAAACGTACCCATCTGTGCTGATGCTTCCCAACAGATACATTTTGTAAAATATTTCAAGAGCATTCCTTAATACATCTTCAGTGTTTAAGATCCCAAAGCATTCTCTGAGAGTTATATATAGAAAAATCTGTGTTCTTCTCTCTTGTTACAGGACAAGGTTATGAAGATTAATGATGTTGAGGGTCTCAGGTTCTCAACATTCAACTTTTCAATGAAGAGACACTTGAAGAGGTACTCAAAGAGAGACTTCTGAGCCCTTTTTGAGTCTTAAACTGAGCACCCCACAGTAGAAACACCCCAAAATTATAATTTGCTTCTTGGTCCTAGTGAATTTTCATTATAATTCCACGCACATGCTAACATCTTTTGTGATTATGAGAAACAGCCTTGCATGGCTAAAAGGCAGTTTTTCATCAAGCACCAGGGAAATAACATTTTGAATATCTAACCCCTAATGCTGCTTAAATTAAACCAGTTTCTCTTCTCTCCTTTCTCTTAATTCTGATTGACCCTCTGTACTCACTTGAACTACATTCTTCTTGTATGTTTTGTCATTTATGCTCCAAGTTTATAGTCCCCTGGTTAGATAACCATAAACATTCAGCTCCTCTCATATATAACCAAGATTAAAGCTGTGTATATAAACGTGGCAGCGAAGCGGTATTTTTGCCCACTCTTGGACTGTAGATATATTTCTTCAGTAATGACTGAACAATAATTCATCATTTTCACTTTTTCAATCCCCACATAAATATGTAAACTAAAACCACAACAAATATTTGTGCTGGCAATTGGCTATTGTACTTAACCCTCTGAGAAACCTGTTTGTACCTGTGTACAAATGTAGCTGCTGATTCCTTCCACGTACAAGCGATTGCTTCATTTGCACTGCAATTAGGAGCTGTACAATTGCAATGCAAAGCACTCGGACAGAAATGCCATTGAAGCAACTTCCCTCCATAGCATACTGTATAGCATCCCCAATCTCTTGCTTCAGTATACAGTAATCTAATCTGCCCTGTACTACTTCAAGCTCGTTTATTTCTGAATCCCACGCGTAGTCCTGTACACACAGGTGTGTTCAGCTTTGTGGTAGATCCCACCGGTGTGCCCAGGCCAAGCTGTGGACATGTGGAATCACTGACTGCAGGTGATGCGTGGGTGTGCTGTAAAGGATGCTTGTTGCTGTGTTCGAGTTCCCTGCACACCCGCTGAAAACACCCAACTGCTGACTGAGAATAAACTCGGGATAATCTGACTTGAGACTTTCTGCTCACTTTCCCCTAGTCCTCTCCTTCCACTCTCTCTCACAAGAATTCCTCAGTAAGTTCTATTGTCTTCTCATCCACTTCAGACCCTAACAAAATGCTTCTCACCCATAAAAACAAGTCACTGTGTCACTCGCCCCACTTTAAAGTGCTTTATGCAGCGCTCCTGTTCCGTACTGCGCATTATCTGCCTTTCACATTCCCTGCTGCACCTGCGGCTCTCTGTCCCCAGCACCCAGCCAGATGGGAATCCGTATCCATCGCTCACACACACACACACAAACTTGCATGCACAGATTCAGACAGTTTCACCCCAAAGCTCTCCCCTTTAAGTTAGGTTACATGTCCGGGGGGGTGGCAGCCTCGTGTCCTCTGTTTTCACCCCCTCAGAACCCTTTTTAAAATTCAGTACTCAAAACAACAACAACAATAAAAAAGACTGAAGCTAATCTCTATTTCATATAATTTTGGGGCACAGACTTGTAGTCTGCTGAATGACCTTGGGTGGCCTCTCTCTTCTTCCTACAGAGCTCTTTCTTCCTATAAATATGAATAAATTATAACTCTGGCTGATAAAAAGGAAATAAATTTTATGAATATACTGGTGTTGCAAGCTAGGATGTATAGCGAGAGGTAATATTTTGTACTGAATCAATTAGTGTAGCTATCAAAAAAAGAAAAGACAAGATGATGGACATAAAATCTTTTTCTGAATGTGCAGGAACCTGACCTGTGTTTGAGCCAAAATTCCCTCTGCAGTCAGTATTTTAAGGTGTTAATTCTCCAGCTCCACAATGCAGTATTAGCCTCAGCAGGAACCGGTTAATTTTAGTGGCTGGAAGTTGTTATTAAGAGATAAATGCAGATCAGAGGGAAAGGCCCTCTTAAAGGAAAAAAAAGAAAATAGAGGATGGAGCAGTAATTGGGCCCAACCACAGCGCTCTGGCAGGAGGAAGCAGTTTTCCTTCTAAGTCAAGTCAATAGTGAGGTGATCAACTAACAAATAATAAAATCACTGCAGAAAAGCCAACTTTTCATCTTCTTGCCAGCCTCCTGTGAAAATGGGAGAAGGTCTATGGGATGCACAGAGCCTTTGATTTATTCACACAGGGGGAATGATTAGAATTAAATTCACTTCGAGGAATTTGTCTTGCTTCCTCCTCCATCTCTGTACTGCTTCTCAGAACCATCTCCTGACTGCTCTTCCCACTGTTTGCAGGAGCTGGATGTTTCTCAGATGACTACAAAAACTGGCAAGCAGCATGTTCCCTCTAGCAAAATACTTCAGGTCCGTCCCACAAGCAGTGCTCAGGGCTGCAAAGACTCCAGAGCCATGCATAACGCAGTGCTCACCGTGTGCCTTTTGGTTCAGACGGAGAATCTGGCTTTTTTGTGTTAAAGGATAATACCAGGCAATGGAAGGCCACTTCCTGAAACCAGTCCACAGGCACCCCCGAGCAAGACCAGAATGCATGGTCTAATCAAATTCAAAAGATGGATGAAGGTGGAGGCCAAACAACCACCCGACTCCTTTAATCTCAAACCCGTCTTGGCACTTGGGTAGTGCCAGATGTAGGTTCAAGACCTTAAGGCTACTTTGTTTTACACTCTGTCTGAAAGAAAATGAAGGACGAGTTCCTAAGGATGCTTTGGCCCATGTGTAACTCTTGCTCATGCTCCTTGAAGGTCAAAGGTCCTCCAGGTCAGGGTTTAAAGAATGTGTTTTTTAGGGAATTATTGTCTAATATTATATAAAACACACTTGTCTAAATGAAAGAAAAAAAAAAGAAAATATTCCCTTACAGTATGGTCCTGGATGCATGGAAAATCCTTTTAAGTTTAGAGTGAGAAAACAGCCCTCTCCTCCACTGCAATTAATAACTGACAGATCTGAATTACGGCAGCGTGGTCCAGCGAGTACTGGGCTTTGCTGTCCATCAAATTTTATTCCTTGCTTTGTCATGAATCACTGCTATGAGATAATCATAGTTCATTTCCACATTTCTGTTTTTCTTCTCACTCAAGATTTCGGGAGCTGAGAATCTCTCTTATTAGATGGCTGGAACGAACTTAGACTAGGAGGTGGGAAGCTTTGCTGAAGGTCTCTACTTGCTATTGTCATATGAGCAAATGCTGTTAAGCAGCACGGCAGCTGTTTGACCTGGATTTGGGAAAAGGACTAATGGGAACCGCATCCTTACATTTTGCTCCTAACTGGCTAGGGAAAAAGAACATGTATGAAATATCTGAACTTAAAGGGTTGTATGTGAAAGACAGCCCCGTAACCTGAGACTTGGGATAGCTACAGTTGATGAGCTACACTAACACACACTTTTTATGTTACTTGGGCTGAGTTGGTTAATAAGCTTTAAAATGAGGACATTGGCATTTACACATCTTATGGTGCTGCTAAGAATTCACTAAAGGCTTGAGGTGCCAGAAGCTGTGCTGCCCAGAAGCTGTGGTAGCAGATGTGTCAGCTCAATGTCTACAGCACACACATCCATAGCAGGCTCTGTTACACAGCTCTGTGCTCATTCTGGGAGCACAGAGTAAATCTGTAAAAGGAGGTAAGGACAGGGCTCACTACTGCAGTATTTATGGGTATTCAAAACCCACCCAAGAGATTTTTACATCATTCCATTTTGGGGCCACTGTCTTTATATGTTGTGCATGCACAGGGAGGGAGAAAGCGAGGGCAGCAAGCTGCTATACAAAACGTAGGTCTAGGTTCTGCCTCCATTTCAAATTACTGCATCGAGGTGGCACCCTTGCAGGAAAGCAATATAAGTATTTTTCTCTCTGACCTCAGATTGCTCAGGACAACACTGGAGCATTGTGTATGGAGTAAACAATATATATTAAAGTCCCTTGCATTATTCTCCTTCTGCTGGGCGGAAATGTTTGTGTATGTGTGCAAGTGTTATTTTTTAAGAGACAGGGAAACAAAAAATCCAAAAGCGTCTTTGCAGCTTTCTCTTTAGACTTCTGAATAATTGGGACCCTTACATATTTTCCCCCTGTGTAATACCCCAAGATGCAACTCCCTCTGGGAGTTCCCTAATCTGTGTATCAGTGGCAATCCTATAATCCCATATAATTGTATTAGTCTCAATAGCAGATTAGCTCCGAGTGCCCCTACAGACAAGGAGCTGTCGGCTCTGCTATTGTTTTCCTCTTAATGTAATTCTAGGCAGCAAAGAAGAAAAGCAGCTGAGAGCCCTCTGTCTCACATTACAGCCCACAGTTTCTAAACCAATTAAGAAAAAGGGATTTACAGTCAACTGGATTAGGGGCTCTGTTTATATTATCCCATATTTCTTTTTATAATACCTTCCATTTTCTATCTAGCCTTGTAATCAACTACCCTTTCCTCTGCCTTTTGAAACACCCATCCGTGTCCTTACCTATCCATTTACCAATCCATCTCACATGTAGGATTTCAGCCATCTGTCTGGTTAACTTCACCAGCCTGCTTTATTGCATATTTGTTTAGAGGACACATGGTGTATGAAGCATACCAAGTAATGCTGAGATTAAAAACGATGGCTGGTATCAGATTAGTTTCAGAATGATCTCACTAATACAAGTGCATTTTTGAGACAGTGTTTGGGCAAATCTCCCTGTTCCGCTAGCTAAAACATTTTACTACCATCCTTATCAGAGGCAAATAATGTTGGTATGTAAAGAGCAAGATAGTCATCATTTTTAGGCAGGGAAATGGTACCCATAAAATCCTGCAACACTCACTGAGGAAGAGGTAAAATGAGGCTCTGGCAGCACTGTGTTAATAAGACAAAAAAATCATCTTGCTAGTTTGCTCCTTGTTATGATCACCTTATTAGTAGACCAAAGATAGAATCTGATACATTTTTCTCATGGAGACATCCCTTTTGCTTTGACAAGACGTAATGACTGCTGGAGGATGTGGGCTAAAATACCACTTCACCTGAGGACAGGCATCACTAACTGGGATGCTGAGAGCTGGTCACCACTGTGGTTTGTGCTTTTAAAAATACATACAAAAAGGCATGCATCAGCTACCAATAGTAATTGTTTGCTTTTATTAGATCAAAATAAATCAATAAAATAAAGTTAGCACAATCCATATTGCACAGAATGTCTCTGTTATCATCCTGCAAAGTAAATTACCTTGCATTTCCTTGGATTCCTAATTCAGCATAAATTCCCACTAAGGGATATTAACCCATTCAGGTGACTGTCATTTTATGTGCCTTCCTAGAAGGAAGCAGCCCAGCGAACATCTTTCTTTATGGTTCGTTCTTATGATAAAATTAGTTTGGGGCTGTCGTTTCTCTGAATGGAGAATCTTTTCCTATTGAATTCCATTTCTCAAAAATATTTTCCCAATCAGCTCAATATTTAAACAGGTTTAAGTTTTAAATCTCACTGTACAAATCCACTTAGATTTTTAAATTACAGTAATACTTCACCAGGTTTCACTTTTAAGGCAATGTAATATGTATAATTCATTCCATGAATCTTAGATAAGGTGGATATTCTGATACAGTACAATTTGCTGCCTCGCAATGAAGCTTTACAGCGAAGGTGAGTTCTTCCACTTCAGGCTGTAGCTCTATTATAAATGGCTTTAAAGGAAATAAGAATGAAAAATGAGAAATGAAGTGTTCCAGTAGCTGGAGAGCTCCACAACCAATGGCTCTTTTAGCACTTGTGCTTGTTCCTGGAGTGCTTACGGCAAAGTACTGCTCCACCTCACAGTTTCCTTTGGGCAAGGAGAGTCTCATCGAATGAGTCACCTTCATTATATCTTTGAACCATATGTGTACAGAGGAAAGCTCAGGGAAAAGGATAAATGACTGATACTGTGAAAAGATTAGATGATGGCCAGAATATTAAAGCAGATAGGTAAAAATTTTCAAAACCAATTATTAGTTTTCAGTACTTGAACTTTTGGGACCCAAATGTAATGCATTTTAAGGCGGTCCTGTTTTTCAGTTTAGTATTACTTGATCCTAATGCCACCATCCAAAACCAGGAAGAAAAACACAGAGGTGCTTGAGATCCAACTAAGCACATGAACTAACTTTATGCAGACACCCTAGGCCTAGCTCCTGTAACAGTACCTGCTCCAGCTCTTTCCTGATTGTTGCTGCAACACTGATCCCAGTGAATACCATTAGAGGGTTTGCTAAAGCTTCCCAGTATTCCAGTAACAAGAAGTGCTTGTGACCCTTTTTGATAAGTCAGCAAGGAAAATTACTCAAGCTGGGCACCTAAAAATGGAGATACCCCAAATAACAAATTAATCTTGACCCTGAACCAGCTGGGTGCTGCTTGTATGACAGCAGTTGATTCAGGAGCCAGATGGCAAATGAACCTTATACTGTTATATGATGATGGAAAATCATTCAGGATCCAGATGGAGCTGGATTGCCAGTTTGACAGTCTTAATGCAGGCTTCTTAGTGCCTATTTTCCAACAGTAGCACACTACCTCCACTGCTCAGAAAGACTTCTGCAGGAGTACTGGTATATACTCAAGGATGACCAAAGGATGTAAGGTGTCAGTAATAAGATGGACAGTTGCCAACACCCGAGCATTATGCATGTTGTCAAGCCTTGGTTCTGGCCTGCCCTGTCAAAACCAGAGCTATTAAAACCAGCAGTGGTGCTAGCTACATTTTTGCTGGTAAACATTCCCAAGATTTATTATCGTAGACACAAGTTGTGAGCATAGCTTCTAAAGCTTTCAGGCAGTAGCAATCTGGAAAAATTGATGTTTACACAGAAATCCTGTACCGTTCATAATTTGAAGATGCTGCTGCCATGGTGCATTTCTGTCAGCTTGCCCAGAATCAAATCTCTTAGTGATAACCACAGAGGAACAGGAACATCCAACTCATCATGTGGAGGTGGAATCAATTGAATACAAAAATACTTAGTTAGCAAAGAAAGGATGGATACTGGAGGGATTATTAAAGAGATTTTCTGTATCCACCTTCAAAGATATTACTGGAAACACTGCTTCATTTCTATACTACACTCCTTTTTTTAAACGATGACCACTTGACATTTTCCAGAATCTGTCATCTGCTTGTAAAATTTTGGATCTTACTTTGTTTTTCTTGAAAGGTTTGTGTAGAAAAAAACATTTGTGATATGTTGACATTACAACAGGTGTGACCAACATCTAAACAACAGCCAAGGGCCATTTACTCCAAGCATACAAGAGACCAAGGTATGATTTTTAAAAGCTAATTTTCAGCTTTGCTTTTTTTTATATAATGAAGGACTAAGAAGCTGTAATCAGAAATATCAGGACTGGCAGCTCTAGTTACCTCTAGTTTTGCAGAAAGCCTTGCAGCATGTTTATCATTGCACCTATACTTATGCACTAAAAGTCAGTGTTTTTTGTAGGAAAAAAAATGCAAATAGTTCCAAATAGGCTGAAAGTAAACTTCAGCATCTGCTCACTGCTCAATTTCCAGTCTTGTGGTTTTTATGCTGTGATTTTGATAACTTCAGTAATCTTACAGTTTTCCTGGGATGACAATATTATAAATTTAACCTATCAAAAAAACTGTCATTGGAGGTAGGGATACTCTTTAAAGAAAGCAAACATGTTTTCAGACCCTTCTCCTGTATTGTAGGAAAGAACACACAGCTATATCTGTGCATTTTGTCTCAGTCCTGAGAAATATACTCTCAACTCATCTTCCACGTTGAGTAATGTTGCCAATACACTGATGCCTACTTCATAATATTCCTCCTTGCATTTGCTGTACCTGTTCTCCTGACTGCAATGTTTTTCCAGACAGCACTTAAACTTTTTTAACATACATAAATTACATTTTATACCTTAGACTCAACAGTTACTATAAAATCTGTAGGTAATAAAAAAATAGGCAACCATAAAAGTAGATTTTTTACCTTGATTGTGATTTAGTTATAGCTTGGCTTTATGATTAATCTTGTATAGGTTGTAAAGCACATGGATTATATGGCACATGAACCCACAACAGACAGCACATAGCAGCAATCTAACACATATCACCAGAAACCATTTAGAAGTAAATTATTTCCTGTTAACTAGTAAATGCAACAAACACCCAACTTCTATGCAAGTCTTGCTAGGTTTTTCAAGGCACACTGTGAAGTAATGTAGATTGGATTTGGGCAATGAAGGAATGTAAAAGTCTTTTTTTGAGCCAGGGGATCAAAATCTGAAAATGCACAGGAGATTCTGGTGTATGCTTTTAGTTGTGTTTTCTATCTACGTGATCCTAAAAATACTGCATTTGAGTTTGCAACACCCTATGCTAGTGCAAAAGGCTGAGAAAGTGCAATGGGCTGTGAAAAGATGAAGTACTGTTGTCTAAATTCAAAAAAGGCAGCAATGCAGGTGAGAAGCATGGGCAGAGAGAAGCTTGCTGGCTGCTTATACTGCCCTGGCTTTTAACTGGCTGTTCTGATGTGTCTGTGATAGAACAGATTTTAAACAATAAATGGAAACAAATTATATTCCAATTACACTGATGTAAATAAAAGTACTATAAAATTAGGTTTCATGAATAGAAATGCTTCTTCTTTCCACTCAATACCATGATTTCCGTTCTCTTAACTCTCTCCTTGTTTAAATCACTCAAATTACAAATGTGTTTATTACAGAGTTCTCTAATAGGTACGGACATGTATTGGCTAGCCTGTTATGTCAAGTAATCATAGATAATTTTCAGTTCTAACTCTCTTGCCCGAATCTATAGGTGTTCAGGTGTGCTTTAGGTTTACAGTTTTCCAAAAAATCCAGCCCACAAAGATATCTGGGCATGAGCTTGAAGTACCAAAACCTGGATGTTTTCAAGTTGTTGTTGCTAATGTTATTCCAGACCCTGTCTGCACTTGAGAGCCCAGTGCGATAACATGGGGCAGAGAACCTGGGCCTGCAAACCTTGTTTACTGTGATGTTTACTAACTTACAAAGCAATAGCAAATTTGTGAATTTCTGTGAATTTCTCAGGTCTGTGCATTCATAGGACTCTTTCCCAGAGTTGTTTCCCACTGCTGCATGTAAGATGATTTTCTGTTATTTCTCTTGTACTTTGGAGCTATCACAACCGGCCCAGGGTCTGAGGAGGATGCAGGGCCGGAGCAGACTTACCTGGCCTGCAGACTTCTGGCCACCTTCAGCTTTGTTTTTTTCCATTCCTCAGAAAGCCATGTGTTGGCCATCAAGCGTTCAAGGAGGCACCAGCACCTGTCCTGTTTCAGCTGACTGCTTGCAGCACAGGGGTATGGAGGATGAAGGCCACATTCGGACGCAAAGCTGCAGGCCTCCCGCCATGCTGCGGGACTTGAGCAAGGCTGTCACTTCTCTGCACGGCACCTTGCAGCATGCAAGGGCCTGCAGCAAGGCCCAGGCTTATGTCTGTGGTTGGACAAAGCGCTGTTGTGCTAAAGCCTCTTCTTTGCACGTTCATCACAGCTGCTGGGATTTTCCCCAGTCCATGCCATCGTTATGAGGCAGACAGCCGTGACAGGACCCAGCTCGGAGCAGGCAGCACATTCCCTTTAGTCACCACAGCAGCAGCGCTGCGTTGAGCTAACACAGCCCCCGCAGCTGCATCTTCCACGCTGAGGATGGTTCCAGGCGCGCTGGGCCCTTCCTAATCCGGAGCTGCTCACCTGCACCCTCTGCCGCCTCATTTGCTCCTTGGGGCCTGGGGGCGCTGCCAGGGGCTCAGCTCCCCTCACGCGGGGAAGGGGCGCCGTGACTGACCGCCCCCGCGGCCTCCCCAGGGGGCAGAGCCTCGAGCACCCCCTGACGGGGAGCGTCGGGCCGCCCGCTCGCCCGGCCCCGCTGCTGCCGCCCCGAGTTTTGCTCCAGCTGCTGGCGGCTCACAGGGGGCAGAGGCGCCCTGCACCTCACACGTCCCCCATCAAACCCCCCAAGGGGTTTTCGGGAGGCGCCTGGCGCCACAGACAGGTGGCTCTGCTGAGGGGATGGGCGCTGGTGCCCCGCTGAAGAGGTGCAACTGCTGCCAGCTGAGGAGGTGGCTGCCAGGGCCCCGCTGAAATGGGTGTGGCTGTGTTGAGGAGATGGATGCCAATGACATTGTGGGGAAATGGCCACTAGCAGGTCCTGAGGAGATGGGTACTGCCCTGTTGAGGAAATGGCTGCTAGTGTGTGCTGAGGAGATGGGTACTGCTTTGCTGAGGAGATGGCCCTCAGGGCCCACTGAGGAAATAGACACTGACTTGTTGAGGAGATGGATGCCGCTGTCGCTATGGGAAAATGGCTGCTAGGGCCTGCTGAGGAGGTGGCTAACAGGGCCCTGCTGAGGAAATGGGTGCCAGCTCCCCTCTGAGGAGATGACCAGCAGGGTCCTCCTGAGATGGACGCTGCCTTGTTGAGGAGATGGATGCTAATGGCCTGCTGGGGAAATGGGCTCCAGGGCCTGCTGAGGAGATGGGCACTGCCCTGCTGAAGAAATGCTCCTCTGAAGAGATGGTCACCAGGTCTCTACTGAGGAAATGACTGCTAAAGCCCCTCTGAGGAGATGGCCACCAGTGCCTGGCAGCCGATGGTGCAGCGGGAAGAAGACACCAGGTAACTCCAGGGTACTGCATGGCAGCCTCACAGGGCTGTAGAGTGGTCCAAACAGCAGTCTTCTTTGGGGTCCTTCATGAGTAAAGATGAGCCACATAAGCCATTTTTGTTCACCATATTGATAAAAGAGGGTGTAGGTCCCTGGTTGTTGCTTTACTGTGGGTTTAAATTGTCCATTTCATACAGTTATAAAACCTTCACAAAGTAAGGAGGGACTGTACAGAGAGAAGTCCTAGAGCTATCACACCCTATGTAAACAAGAAGGTGCCATTCACCAGCAAAGAAAAAGCCATGCTGTACTGAAATGCCTCCCAAGCCATGGCTGCTTTCTTCAGATTCTGATTTACAGGAAAAGGTTGAACTATTTGAAATAATTAACTTATTTAATGAATTGAGCTTCATACTCACTTTTCAAATTGTCACTGAATATGCTCAGAGTTTTGCAAACATACTTGCAATTATTTCAGAAGTGGCTGATAAGAGTTTTCACCCAATGCATTTCTCATTAATTGTTTGCTGCTCTGCTTGGAAAGCAGGCTGTTGTACCTGCATACCTTATTGCTCAAGTTTTCTGGTGTTTCTTCTGAATACCCAGAACCTGTTTTTAACTGGTTGCTTGAACAGTTCCTCCACAAACGGCCATGTGAATATGATATATCCCCATACACACGGAGATATTAGCCACCTTTGAGTGTTCTGAATATTTCTTTCTCTCTGGCTGTAAACCAGCTAGTGTGAATATTTGCAGAATAATGGAAGAGGATCTATTTTGAAGTGGAACTACCGTTAAAAATGAGCCATTTTGTTTTTATACAATTATTATCCCCTTTTCTCCTCCAGTTTACATTCAAGAAGTGCAGGGGTATTAAATATTGGGCTGATGTGTGGTCACGCTCTATCAAAAAATAATACTTGCAATGTTATATATATGTAATTCAGACATTCATCTGTGTGATAAAAATATTTTTCATAAATTTAATAACAATGGCTGCATGAAGAGGCTTTGGAAGCTCCTTGTGCTAGGACCACGAGGTCCTGGGCATGGTTCAGTGGGAATGAAGGAGTGTGGTATAGATCCTATTGATTTTCCTCTCCAGGAACAGGCAAATAGTGTCAATCTGTACGCAACAAGTCATGCTGTCAGTTTATGGGGGCTGCTTTTTTCATTGCAATGTGAAAAATTCCCAGAGTCTAGAGTCCTTCATCAACTGCATGTTTGTATATATAAATAAGAAACAGATAATTCCTTTCTACCAAGTGTAGCTCCCAGAATGCAGATAAATTTTTCATATCCACTTCCTTTCCCAAACACTTTTTCTTTCAGAAATTAAAAGCATATGAATTCAAAAGTATCTCAGAGAAGCAGCCAAAAATCAGGTCATAGGCACGTTCAGATGGTGGAGTCTCTATTACCGCTGTTGTTTGAATTGAGAAGATAAAAATCTCACTGAGTGGCTTTGCATTCTCTGACTTCAAACAATGCTGTTAAAACAGAGCAGAATTCTTAAGATTCCTGAGCAAAGCAAGGAAGGTTGCTTCTCCTTCTTCTGCTTTAACTCTTCTCTTCAAAGTCCTGGAGTCTTTGGGGTGTGGTATCTTATTTTACTGGTTGCTTTATAATAAGGATAAAGGGGTTATGGTGTTGGAGTTAAATATCACTTAAGAACTTCAAAGCTGCTCCTTTGAGAGGAGGGTCTTTGACTTTACATCTGGGTGGAGGACACACATGGAAAGGGTTACCATGAGAAACAGTCTTTCCCAGCTGCTGCCTGTCTTAAATTACTGTAGCAGGAGCAGCCACAGTCACTCACTTATGCCAAACATTGTTTTTTGGCATATTTCAGCCTGCTCAGTTCCTTGCAGGAATTCCCACAAGAGTGGAAGGGATTTCCAGCTTGTTGAAACCTCTTTTTTAAACAATTTGAGATGGCTCTGGCTGTTTCTGTAGCTTAAGTCAAGACTGGAAAACAGAATCTTCCAAAGTCAACAGCCATGTAAAGTACAAAAAGGGCTTGCCTGAGCTTGTGTAAACAGTTGTCTCCACACTTTGAGTAACTCTCCGTTTTTTGACGTGAGAGACCCCTGTCTTTTGCATTAGATGTCTGTATAGCTTAAATCATGTAGTAGCTGTGCTTTTGTCTTTTATGTATTGTTGTTGTTATTGTTATTCTGTCAGCAAATCATTTTAGGTTTTTCTTAACTTCAGCCTTTCTATTTTTCACAAACTCACTAGACAGGTAGGACAAAAAGAAAAGCCCGAGCCGAGCTCCTCCTCAGTCTAACAGCTTAGCAAGGAAAATGTGTTTTAATTATGTTCAGCTCCTGCACAAAGGGCTTAGTCACTCAAAGTTAATAAGGCGTAATGGCTTCCCGCCCCACAGAGCGCTCAACCTGCCATGCAGCTCCTGCTCTGAGGCAGCCATGTGATGGACCGAGTTGGGAAAGGCAGCAGCAGGAACGGCTTTGAGGATAATTGTTAGCAGATCTGAGTGTCTTAGATTTCACTTTTTCATTTGAAAACAACCAAGGCCCCTTTAACAGCACTCAGGAAAACTTCTCAGAAGAGCGGGCTCCTGCTCCCAACAATTACTAGCACCACGTCTTCATTATGTTAGCTGTAATGACAGTTACAGCTGCCTTTGATCTGTTGGTGCATGGCCTGGCCTGCTGTTATTCTGCAGGGGATGGCACCAGCATGCAGCTGGATGCCTGGGCAGGTAACAGTCTGCTCCGTGTTTCCCGTAGATTTGCTAGCCTAGTCTGGATTGAAACATGATCTGCAGGAGACAGGTTCCTTCCAGTCCTTTAGGCTCTTGCTGTGGAGGGATGACAACAACAGCTCTTACTGCTCCTTGCTAGCCTGGGACAGCCCAAGAAGAAGCCAGGTCAAGGAAGGTGCACAGCTGGCAGTTGCTCATGGCAACTGTAATCCCACAGTTTTGCTAGCTTGCAGTCCCCTGCAAAGCAAGGGCTCTCACTGCTCTTGGCTCCTGCTTTTGCTAAGAGAAAGCTGGAGGGATGGAGATGTCTCTTACTGTGGGATGGCAAGAAATGAAACGTGTACTGCAGAACAGGCTCTTCTAGTGCAAGTGCTTGCTGCCCCAGTACCCGTGTAGACAGCAGCACTGGGAACAGTGAACCTAGCTCCACAGGATCTTCCTCTCCAGCTTAACTGTCCCAGTTTGTTCTCCTAAGAGCATCCTTTGGGTGAGAGAGTTTGCTTTCACCTGTATTGCAGGGAAGCCTTGAGCTGGCTCTCAATTCATCTATTTGATGAGCTGGGTATGCTTCTAGGCTAGGCACTTGACCTGAAATCTAGTTAAACTGAAATGTCTGACTAGTCTCTCACTATTAATCCTGAAAGGAAACATGAGGAAGTTATTCTTGGAGTGGACAAGTCAGGGGTTGCTGCAGGAAGTTCTTTTGGCTGGAATTCAGGAAGCCAGACTAGGTAAGCACAGAATCACAGAACAGTAGAATCATAGAATGGTTTGGGTTGAAAAGAGACCTTAAAGATCACCTAGTTCCAGCCGCCAGTGAGGTCTCCCCAAAGCCTTCTCTTCTCCAGGCTGAACATCCCCAGCTCTCTCAGCCTGTCTTCACAGGAGAGGTGCTCCAGCCCTCTGACCATCTTTGTGTCCCTCCTCTGAATCCGCTCTAACAGTCCCACATCCTTCTTGTGCTGGGGGCCCTAGCCCTGGATGCAGCAGTCATGCTGTGGGGCCTCACAAGGGCAGAGCAGAGGGGGAGAATCCCTTCCCTCCCTCTGCTGGCCACTCCTCTGGTGATGCAGTCCGGGATGCAGTTGGCCTTCTGGGCTGCAAGTGGGCACGGCTGGCTCATGTCGAGCTTCTTGTCCACCAGAACCCCCAAATCTCTCTCCACGGGGCTGCTCTCAATGAGTTGTTTTCCCAGTCTGTGTTCATGTTGGGATTGCCCTGACCCAAGTGCAGCATCTTGCACCTGGACTTGTGGAATCTCATTAGGTTCACGTGGGCCCACATCTCAAGCTTGTCCAGGTCCTTTTGGATGGCATCCCTTCCTTCTGTTGTATCAGCTGCACCACTCAGCTTGGTGTCATCTGCAAACTTGCTGAGGGTGTGCTCAATCCCACTGTCTGTGTCACTGATACAGGTATTAAACAGCACTGGTCCCAGGACAGACCCAGGGTAGGCCAAGAAGAAGAAATCTATGAACCGTCGTGATGGAGGTACTGGAAATGGGTTAAAGATAAATCCTAGATAAGTTTATTCCTTTATTTTTTATTTTTTGATAAGTAAACCCTTTCTTGATTGTAGTAAATGCCTTTTTAGGTGATCAAAGGAATTATTTTAAAGGACACTGCTTACTCACAAAATTCATTATGGTAATGCTCCATCATACTTTGCCAAGCTGTTCTCTCTTTGATCTGCTGTTGTGGCCTTTTGTCTGTTTCTGCAGTTAATCTACATTTTGTTGGTGTCAGGTGTTTTTAGGTTTCACATCTCTGTTTTATATCATAGTAGCCCTGTGGAATTAAAGAATCTACTTTTAAAGTTGACTTCAGCTCAAGATTTTAAAAAATCATCCATGATGAAAACATAAGGAGCTCTTGATTCCTTATTGATAAGGACCTTTAATACTTTTCAATCCCATAGTACTATCTAGTAATCTTTGATTTCTGTAATTCCGTATGCTAGTCTCATACTTGAGCAGGGATTTATTTGTCTATTTTAATGGCTCTGACTTATTTTGATAGGGAGTGTTGTGATAATTTGTTCTTGTCAAACAATTTGGGTCGTGTTATATGACATGTTCCATATGAGTCAAATTTGACAAAAGCCTTTTCCTTTAATATCTTCAAATTACAGCTTTTCATTGTCAGATCACTTTTGTTCTAATTTATTTTTAGTGGATGTTAGTACTTATGAATGGCAGTGAGATTGACAGCCCTAGACACTCCTGCCTACTATGAGAAGAGGACCTTGATAGCATAGACATTACTCAACAGACAGCTTGAAATATGATGCAATGACAAAAATCAATAAGATACTGTAATTCCTGGCTATGAACTGTACCCAAAGGACAGCTTAGGTCACAGAGGTGTGGGAGTAGTACTGTAGCTTTAAAGAAAGAAACGACTCTTTGTAAACTGATGAGATAAAATTTTAGTGAAGCGCATGCAACAGTCTAGAAATCTCCTGTAGTGTGGTTAGGGGTGAATTAACAGTTTTGTGTGAACAGCTTTTTCCTCAATAAATAGGTAATGCATATACACAGTTAAGAGCGACTGCAGAGAAATAAGTCAATGAAGCGATACTAACAGGGTAATTGCAACCAAACACGAACTGTTTGGGGATGACAAAAGGACAGGATTTTAGAGCTGCAGTTTTCCAGGATGCTGGAAAATTAGCATCACCCTGGTAGCTCATCTGAGAGGAGGGGTGATGCTAATTAGCATGGAAGTGTTATAATAGGAGTTCACTTAAGTACCACCTAAGCCATGAAGTAAAAATCCCACAATAATTTAGAGTTCAATATTTTTTTGGGATACCAACAGCTAATACAGTGGAGTTTCATTTTGAAAAGAGGGTGTCAAGCAGTAGGTGATACCGTTCTGGAAAAGACCCTACGGATAAGAGAAGGATCTGACTGAAGACTCAAACTGACACAGAGGAACAAAACGTGATGGCAGATGAAGGTGTGTTGGCAGACACAGAGCAGAACATGTGACTTTACTTCTCCATCTCACTGCAGTTTCCCCTCAGAATGGGTGACCAAAAATGATCACAGAGTTCTACACTGAAACATGCCGTTAATTTACAGTGGCATTAAAAAATATATCATTTTTTCTCTTCTGTTTCTCGTCCATCATTAGCATCTCTCCCCCCCCCCCCCCCCCCCCAAATGACCAGATGTTTTCCACTGAGATTATCTCAAAGATAACATACCATTTTTTTTTCCAGAGTAGTTACAGCTAATTTAGGAGCCAGCTGTCCAGTTAAACCTTCCAGGGCCCTAATGTGACAGAACCCAAATGTGTGTGAGGTTCAAATTCTTTCCTCCCATTTGCATCTAACTAATTTTAAAACGGCGTCAATGTTGGCTTATTGGAGTACAGGGATAGACTGCTTTGACTTTCACATTTAAGACCTCGTAAGGGGAGTTACTTCAATCTAAACACATCCATAAGTTCTATGAGTACTTTGACATCAGGAGGAGAGCTAGATGGTCTGGAAAATTACAACTGGAGTAACATGGGAGAAGAGGAGGCTTTCTAGTAACTCTGCACCCCGCCTGGATGAGCTAATATTTTGGAACTACTTCAGTACTCTGGTAGACGAGGTTTATTTATGGCCAGACTGCATTTTGTGGTTTTGGAGGCATATTTATCTTCAGAAGTCTATGAACAGTTTTAGCTAGAAAAGGCTTGAAGCAGTGCTAGTTTAGATCTTTGTAATGAACTACATGAACGTCATGAAGCTGCTTCCTTCCCTGCCCTCCCTTTTTCCCATATGAATTTTCAGTTGAGCTTTGTGCCCAAGGGGCTTATATCAGGGTTACACAAAAGCTCGGTTCACGGGAGAGAGACATCACTAGCTTGTAACATTTTCCAGCCAAAACTACGTAGGCGATTGCGGCATGTTTTGCCAGTGTGAACTATAACAGGATCGCTTCTGATTACTAGACATTGGATTACCTATAAAGATAAAACCTATAAGAAGCAATAAATCAGGCTCTTCCAAGCCTGATAACAATATGGTTTTTGGAGTTACGTAATGTTGAGGGGAAGAATAGCTAGGTGGCATTTGAATGTGGCCTGCTCTTTTGCGTGCCAGTAATATCCAGAGTGACTTCTTTGGGAAACAACTTCAGATACCTCCATCTGGTATTCGCGTTGTCCAGACTTCTACATGCATCTGGATTGCTACGTACACGGTACTGTTTCCTAAGACAAACTGGGGAATCTTTTTTCATTTTCAGCAGGCCTGCTTATACCTGCAGGTGGTGAACAAAGATGCCAGAGGAAGAAAAACAACATACAAATCTTCTAGCAGCATTTCAACAGATTTGGGAGAGTTGGGGGGGGGCAGGAAAATCACAGGGATGATGCAGTGAAAGTGCTACCACGGAAGGCATACTCTACCTGAGACAGAGTTAGTGGTAAATGTGGCTTTCGGTGTTGATGCCTAAAATACATAAGTTTATGTTGTGGTCACTCTTTCCCTTTGGCTGGCTCTAGGTCTGTAGAGTTGCTTAGCCACTAGTTTTACTGATTTAGTGAGCTTTTAAGTTGTTACTTGAAGCTGGGCCTTTGCATCCGTGGTGTTTGTCTTTGTGCTGGCACCCCTGGCTAACCCTGCTGGCGGAGCTGCTTTTGTGAGTGTTGCCTATCCCATTTCAGTCGAAAGGAGGGGCATGGTTAACGAAGGCGTGCCATTTAAGCTGTAGTAGTTCACCTGGCTAGCTTTCACTCAAGTAGTTTAGGGCATGCTCGTGTGAACAACTCAGTTGATCTCCTTAAGTAGTACTGCATTCCCCAGCTTGGCAGGGAATGTGGTGGGGAGGTGCAAGTGGAAGAGTTAAATCCTGGCTGCCTTGCCTACTGTCCACAAAGGACCTTTTTGATTGAGACTTATCCTTCACACACAACCCAATAATACTAGGGGATGGCAGGAGGGGGTGACGTGAGGTGGTATTTTCACACAGCCTGAATGTCTGCATGGTAGAGTCTCAGGGATTCTTCATTCTGTTTCCAATCTCAGGCAGAAGCTGGAAGTCTGAGCTTTTCTAAGCAAGGAGGTGTGTGCCTGCCCCGTTTGGCTCCCTGGCAAGCCCCTGACTGCCATATGCTGCTGCAGGCAGCTGTAGTGCTCCAGCGCTTCATCATTTTGTTGAAAGGGTAGGGGATGGAACACCAGTAGCTTTATAGCATGCGTGCAGACTGTCTCCAGGATTAGTACTGACCCTCTTTATTGTTACCAGAAAAATTAAACTGATGAGACAGTCATACGTGGCAGGTTTCCAGCTGTCTGCGCTTCTTTGCATGGGATGGAGGGATTGCCCTTGGAGCAAAAGGGGGTTGGATACCTTCCAGAAGGGACGGAAAATCCTCTTGTGACCACTGTGGAACTGCAGATGAACCTACCTGCTTCTGAAGGAAGGAACTTACGGTAAATGCAGCAAAGCAGAGTGAGGGGAAATAAATCATAGATTATGGTGGAGGACATCCCCTTTCCTCTCCTCAGCAAATACAGTATTTCATCATTTGCATTCAAAAATAAATGGTGTTCATGCTTCTGCCATGCATACTAAATAGGAAACGTCTGACTTGTGCATATTGTAGTCACAGGACCGATATATTCCTGCTCTTGGAATTCTAGTTTCTTACCAAGGAATACACTGTGGGAGCAAATATGCCAAGAAGGATGTATCCAGGCAGAAAGCAGGGACTGAAGCACTTAATATTGCCCCAGGTCACAACATCACTTGGGAAAAATAGTGTGTCATCAGGGCTTATCTGCACTTGTGAGTAATGAAGTTGACAGCATCTCCCTGTTTTCCCGTGTGATGGGTAGGTTTTCAAACTACGAACAGATTTTGAAAATCAGGCATCAAGTTGTGTTTTTTGTCTTTTTTGTCTTTTTTTTTTTTTTTTTTACAAACTGTTGCACATACGCAGTTCAAGGAGGGTAGCTGCTTTGAGCATGCCAGGAGGAATGTGTTCTCTCCAATATATCCAGCGGAAGATGTCATGATTAAAACCGCTTTACTCCACACTTCAGGGAGGCTTCAAGCAGGGACACGTCTGTTTTGTTCTGTCCTTGGTTCTTTCCTGGGCAGTGACCTCACAGAGGGCTACTGCCCGTCATTAAAGGCTCTGAACACCTTGGATCAATCTATATGCAGAGCATTTCCAACCGCTTTGTCTGTCTGTTCCCTCACACGTTGGCTCACACAACAGGGTCTGTGGCAGGAGCCTTGGCCTGTTAGGATCCAAGAGAGAGGCCGTGGTGCTGAGCCAGAGCTAGGCAGTGGATCTTGCAGTGGGGCTCACCCGTGTCTGTAATCACATGTATTCTACAAAGGAAAAGGGATGAGGCCAGTCCAGAGAAGTACAGAGAGCCCTGAGTAGACAAGCTGTGCGATGGTGTTGCAGAGTGACTGAGGCGCTCACAGCTGGTGGGACTTGCCTTGTCTGATGTTGGAGCACGTGCTGCTGAGGAGCTCTGCTCTTGGTTTGAACGCCCGTGCACCACCGCCTCTAACCGGGACAGCGTGATTTCCTTTAGGTCTACTCTAAGCCAAGCAGCAGTTAGAAACTTGCCTTACAGCAAACCTTTTCTTTCCAGAACCAAAGGCCAGAAAAATCTTTGAGCTTGGGGGTGATGGAAACAAACTAAAATCAGGAGAAATAAAAGGTGATTGATACTGGGCTTTTGTTCATCCTCTGCTCTGCTTAATTTCAGCTCAAGCATTGTGGTCGATTAGTGGTAAACTGAACAGAGGGCTGTAGTTAGACAGTAACACATGCGTTTCTAGTCTGCTTCAGCTCCCTGCCTTCTCTGTTCCTTTGTGTCTGAGCAATGAACATGCTTTCAGGTGTGAAGTGCTCTGTTTCAACATTAGTACTTGTCGCCAAAGCTGATCTCCAGTTGCATTTGGCCTTGAGCGCTCATTCAGTACTTCCTAAAAAACAGA
Organism: Cygnus atratus; assembly: GCF_013377495.2. Taxonomy (NCBI): domain Eukaryota; kingdom Metazoa; phylum Chordata; class Aves; order Anseriformes; family Anatidae; genus Cygnus; species Cygnus atratus. Next base: position 14,137,884 of record NC_066367.1, read on the forward strand.
ATGGAAGCTCTTAAGGAGCACTTTTAAAATAATGCTGAGTGGTGATTTAAGAAGGAAAGGCAAGATAGGGAGGAAAAAAAAGGCATTTTCTTTCAGTGTTAAGTAATGCTTCTGTGTTTTAATGGCTTCGCAAGTCAGGCAGTCACTGTTGCTTGGTCCCAGCTGGACACTAATTCCTGCTGGGAACCTTGTGGCAGCTTTCAGAGTGCTCTGAAGCTGAATCTGTAATTGTGGCTCAGAGCAGGTCAATTCTTCCTTTCTGCAATGAAACTTGGGTTCCATTACAGACATGAAGACCCCTCAGTGCACTAGCAGCATTAAAACAGCAGAGCCTGCCAGGCACCAGAAACCAGATCTACACAATATAGTGGCTGGGTTTTGGATAGAAACGTTAAACTAAAGGAAGGTGCAAAGAATAGAGCTCAGAATAGCTGAAAGCCTCTTGTCTTCACTTGGTCGGTCTTGTATCAATGGCAATGAGGGCTTTCTTGTCCTTGGGAATATTAGGCCAAGATTAAGAGCAACTTCGAAATACTTCTCTGTTCTTTTGAACTGTGGTCTGCTGCATTTTCTTCCCACTCCTGTTCCACTACTACTTTTTCTTGTTTAGATGTGTAGCTCCAGTTCAGAAGTGATCTGCTGAGCAGCTGTAGTCTCTCAGACAGTGGCACAATTTTCCTGCTGGGAGAGTAAGTGGATCATGTGGTCATACCATTTAATGGATAAAAGAGGATGGTTTCTGTCATTAAATCCATGGTCAACTGTAAACTATAGAAGGATGGATCTCAGTTGTATGTCTAGTCAGCAGCCAATCTCTGAGTTTGAATGTTCTGTCTGAGTATTGCAGGTTTTAAACTTCTAAATGTGCTTCTTCATCTCACTGCTTCATCACTGGACACCCACCCACCCATAGAAGTACTTTACCTTCATACTGGTATTTCCTCTCTTCTACAAATGCTTTTGAGAAGTAAAACACTCAAAGTATTTTAATTGGAATCCAGACTGGATTGGAAAGGAGCAATTCAAAGTTGGCATTTCAGGCTTTCTGCAGACTCAGGTGGGTCTTGTAAGCAGTGATGCTTAGATTGCCTTCCCACAGTTCCTGTAGTGATCATTATACCTAGAAGCATGCTTAAAAAGCAAATTGAGAGTCTAGTACAAAACTGAGATGTCTGGCTGTTTTTTCCTGTTCCTTTTGGGAAATGAGAGTTTGTGTTTTATCACATTTTCTGGCCTACTCTGGCTAAGAGGTGCTTTCATATTGATTTCAAAGGAGTGATGATTTAGGCATCTTTTATACTAAAATGGATGATGTCTGCTTCCACTTTAAACTGATGACATCTGTGACTTCAGAAGCTTATACTCAGTATTAAGGATTTTATTATCGGGTCAGTGCTGCATTAAAGTAACTGAGACAGCTAAACTGTGCAGCAGAATTCTTCTCAGGCAGATTCAGCGTATATTTCTCTTGCCAGTGCACAGAGCACGGTCCACTAAGTTTTTGAATATCAAACCATGAGACACTACTGCCCGCCATTTAAAAACAGCTGTTCCCATAGGAGAGCTAGGGAGGGGTGGACAGCAGCGTAGGGATCAGATGTGCTGTCATGTTAATGGCTTGAATTTGCAGCATGGTGCTGCTGAGCAGCCTGCAGAGATGTTCTAACTCATGGTCCCTGGAGAGTGTTTGGAGGAGAGAAGTTGCGGGGGGGAGCAGTGTAAACAAGCCCCATTGGAAGTAAGCATAAAAGCCAAACAAAATGGGCCAGTCTTTATAGGTAAAGACTATGCAATCTGTGCGCTGAATAATGCAAGACATAGCATTATCCTCAGCCTGTCACTGAGGATGTCTGTTGCATTGCAGTCATCTCCCAGGAAAGTCTACTCCCATTAATTTCAATAGAAGCCTGTACAGGGAAAGCTCATTTGCCACTGGATTTTTAACTCTGAAAAGCCTTATTAAACTAAAAATTAAAAAAAGACATGGTTTTCTAACCCCCCAACCCCCCACCCACTTCCCTAACATTTGCCTTTAAGATGATAAAGAAATTGCATTCCACTCCAGGCAGCAAACCCTTTGAAAATGTATATCCTCCCCCGAACCATTCCATTTTTCCCAAATGTACTAGCGACATTGTCTCATGATCCGCAGTAATTATCTTGACAGGTCAATTATTAAAAAAGAAATTAAAAAATTAAATTTAAAACATGATACAGGAACTTGGCTGCTGTTTCTCCTTTTACTGCTGTTATTCTGCAGTTTCTCTTGGCACCAATTGACACGGGAACTGCATTGCACCAGAGTGGGAAATTATCTTCCCCTATCTTGATGCCAGAGGAAAGATAACCTCTAGACAGCTATTTCTCTCTGGATTTGTGGGCATTCAGAGCAGGAACAGCCCCTCCTGGCACACGGGTGATTACAGTACCAGGGCTAGCTGCAGTAATCTGAAGTCATTTACTCGTACTGGCCTGCCTGAAGGAACTGCCTATTTAGGAAGGAAACTTGGCGTGGAAGAGTAAGAGAAAGGACAGAGATAACTCTTCTTGCTTTAATGAAAGGAAGAATAGACGTGAATGTCTTCCTTGGAGGAAGATAGATGTGAATTTCCACCTGTTAGATATTTGATCAGTTCAATAATATCCACATATCAAACCTTATGAGGATTTTTTAAAGAATCTCTTTGAGCTCGTAGGATAGTAATATATGAGTAGTGTGTACCTGCAAGATTCATACTAACAAGTAAGCACTTTGGGGGAAGTAGTTCATCTGTTAGTTCATTTTTCTTACAAAATTGACATTAACATGCATTATTGCCAGATAAATACTTCAGCACATCATATAAGCAGCTATTGAGCAAGGTACCAACTGGAGTCTTTAAGCTTCTATACCAGTTGAGGAATGCAACATAAGGAAGAAATTGGGTCCTCAAGGTGCCTTTCAAGGCTGATTGAGAAACTCACTTGACAAAGAATCTCCTGAAGTCTTGTTCTCTGCTCTGCTTTGCTCCTCTCCTGGGTCCTGGGAAAATTTGTAATTCAAGCTTGGAAAGAATCCTATGCTATTTCCTTCAGACTTATTCCTTCCACATGTGAAATCTAGTCATTTAAACACCTCATCTCCTTTCATAACTGAGGCAGGAAAAAATAGCCAATGATCACTGATTGAATCCATATTTCCATAAAGTTCCAGTTATTTTGTTTGATGTTTAAAAAAAAAAAAAAGAAAAAAAATTAAATGAAGGTAGTTAAGGGAGTAAGTACACTTAAAAAAAAAAAAAATACAGATGGTTGTGGCAAATGAATCTGTACTAATCTGGACTTGCAAATAAATCCCTAAAAACCTACTGGCCACATTCCTGGGGTGTGATATCAAGTAATGAATTTGAAACCAGAGACAGGTTTAGTAGTAAGTGCTGGTTCAGCTTCACAGAGTGGGGAGCAGCCCAGAATGAGTGATGATGTATTTTGGCTTAAAGCTTTAAGAAGAGCACAGGATAAAGATTGAAATTAAGCTCCATTACCTAATTACTTGGGGCACAGTTGGAGCTGAGGATGATCAGTATCTTGGAGCAGTATTTTTCAAACTTTAGGAGTTGATCTCTTCCTCACTAAAGCCAATCATGCAACTTCAGTGCTGCCTCGTGTGGTTAAGGACCTCACTGTGTTTCAGGTCTTCCTACTGCAATACTCCTTCACCGTTCTCACTGAGGAGCTAACGGTGAAATTGAAGGTGCCGCAGTTCAATCTGAATTGTCTCACTTTGAAATGAAAAGAGCAGGTCATGCATCTCAGAGCTGATGTTTCAGGCTCTCTGCAAACTTCAGCAGGAAATGAATTGATTACATTTGAGTTATGTTTTCAGTCTTTTTTCCACCATCTGAAGAACTACAGAAAAAAAGAAGAAAGCTGAGGCTAGAAAATCTTAGGAAGGCCTAAGCATTTTTTTTACATCTTCCTTGAGAAATGGCAGCTACGTTGCCAACTGGTTGCAAACCGAATAACTTAATTTTAAACTGCTTCCACTTGATACAAAGACAGCATCTCTGACTTCAGAAGCTTGTATCCCATTCTAAGGATGGTTTTGCTTTGTGATTGCTGTCACTAAAGTGCAGGGAACTGAGAGGAGCTGCAGAGTTTTTCCCATGAAGTTAAAGTTGGTGTTTCCTAGCCTCCTACCCAGATTCTTAAAGCAATATGTTTGTTGACCACTTTCTGAAACCAAAGGGGACCCTGGCATATTCTGTACAGATTGTTGAAACAATGAAAATGCCGTAATTGCAGCCACATTGTAAAACACAAATGGGTAACGCTGGGGAGCTGAATTCTAGCCCTCTTCCTCTGCATGGCGCGTTTCCTGCAGCAATCCCCAACTGAGCCATCTGAGGAAGAACAAGATGCTTTTTCCTGCATCAGCAAACCCATTGTACATTTGCAAACTCCCAGGCTTAAACAAGCCATTTTTTTAACTGTTGGCAGTTGAGGTGGAAGGCACATATTCCACCTGCCACCAGCTTTCCCCTTTCTCTTCCACACATGTAACTGTATTTTCTTACCTGTTCCAGCAGGGAGTTCAACAGCAGAAGTATTAAGTACAGTTCCACTCAGTAAAGCACTTCCAAATGATTTCTGCCTGAACCCACCCCAACTGCCAAAACCCATCTCTGCAGACACATTTAGTCAATGTGCAGCAGATCGGTGTGGAATTAGCCTGTGCTGTGTGGTAGAGCTCGCTGCCTGCCAGGGAGGAGGGACTGGGTGCCTGTATACAGTGAGATGAGCAGCTCTGCAGGGCCCAGGGCAGCCGCCCGCTGCTCCCTTCTGTTTTAGCACTCTCCAGCAGAAGCAGCAGAGAGGGACGGTGTGTTGGCACAACCCTACTTTCTGAAGTAGGCAGCCCATAGAGAAGGCGTCTTTGGTATTGAGGCCTTGAATGGTACTAAGGACATGCTGAGTTCTTTCCTGGCTAGTACAAATCCAGCACTAGGTTTGCAGAGGCATGAGAGTACTTTTCAGCTGTGGAGTTACAGTGGACTGTTCTATGAGGGAGTTTACAATCCAGAGGGCATTCAGCATTTGTAGGTGTCCTCAGGTCTCCCCTAAAATGAAGGAAATCCTTTGCTAAGCACTAACAAAGAGCATGTTGTGTGTTCTGTGTCGTGCTTGGTTAGGCAGCTGCCTGGCTCTCAGGCAGAGTGCTGCTGGGTCACCAGGGATGCCAGGGGCCCTCAGCAGACCCTGTTCTTAGCTCCTCTCTGCTTAAGTGTCATTTCTATAAAATGGAACTTTTCCCCATCTGCCAGGGCTGCAGGGAGGGTAAGTTTCTTGTGTCTGCACGAGGTGATGAGCCTGCTAGGACACTTGTGGAGTTCCTGCACTCAAGGCTCTTACAGAAGTTGTGTGGACAAGGATTTCCTCGTTCTCCATCAACGCAGAGAAGGCAGCCTGGCAATACTGCTCAGCAACGGGAGAGGAGGCAAAACTTACTCCGCTAAACTGAGCTGAGGGAGTGAAATTAATGAGAGGGAACGTGGGTGCAGCTGGCACATAATTTACCTTTTAAAAAACTTAGCCTGTCTGCCTTGCCCTCCCCTGGAAATTACTGTATTTTCAAAGAGGTGAAGACTTTTGCTGTAGAACCAGAGATCGCAGCTGCACTCGGACCAGTCTTTCTAATGAGATGTTTAACCAATACAAAGTTCAGCCTACCTGATGTAATGTCAAATGTTTAACTTTGCATTAATTATGACAGAAGTCTGGGGACAGGAAACCAAGCTATAGTCTTGGTTGAGAAGGTATCAACTCCTAATTCACTGCGATGAAGCTTCAACTGTACCACAGATGTGGTAGCTGTGCGCGCCTCCTCTTTTACCAGACCAAAGAAGAAAACACATTGTAATAATAAAGAAATAAAAACATCCCTTTTATTAAAGCCTGACCACCCTGACCTTTATGCAATGCATTATTGACAATTCCGTTAGCATTTGTTTAAACTTAATTTCCCAGAGCAGGACATGACAGAGACTAAGAAACATTCATTTCAATTGTAAAACCTTTCACTTTAATGCATCTCTGAATTAATTGGGCACAGTCTTCATATCAAGTAAAATAAATGGGCTGATAATTGATTAGGACCTCGGGGAACAGTGAGCTCGGATTGGCTAGGAAAAGAGAAGTGACCTATAAAAGGTCAGGATTTTTTCAAATCGCTTTTTTAATAAAGCATGTTGATGAAGAAATTATCTGCAAGGCTTAGATGAAATATTCTGATTTGATGTATACCTTCTGTCAAAGGGGGAACTGTATGTGATGAGACTTAATTCTTGGAAGACTTGAGATCCCCTTTAAAAGGGGTGAGTCGGGCTCTGGCGGCAGTAGTACAGCTTTCCAGCTCGGGGAAAGCCTTTCAAGGTTCTGACTGGCAATGAGGCCTTGCCTCACTCCCCATCTTGCAGTTTGACCACTTTTACTGAGTCGTCAGAAGGCCTTTTTTTCCTCTTTATGCTCCTGGCTCAAGTGTCTATCCCAAGGGGACCTGGCCTTTGTGCAAGCCTCTGTCTTTCTATGAAGATAACCGAAAAGTATCTGCCAGGCTTCGTGCTGTGCTGGTTGGATCGATTAGAGCACACTGCTTCAAGACATCTCTTCTTTGGCCTGGGTCCCAACTAATTAGTACAGCAATAATAAAAAGTTGAGCCTTACCTGATGGACAACCTCCATTTCATCCATGAAGGGGCTGCTGAAAATTGTATGTTTCAGGGAAAACTTCCAGTGCCAATGACCACGTACCCACTGCCAATATTTTATGGTTCCTATTTGTGTTCTAATGATGTGTGTTGCTGTAATGCTTTATCAGCACCTGGGAAGTTGAATTTCTTAACGGGAGGTACGGCAACGCTTTTGGTGGATGAGCAGGCATTCAGCCTGGTCTGGTCTGGCTCCTGGAAACATCTAGTTTTTAGGGGATATTTAAGTATGTTATCCTCATCCCAGTGCAAGGATGAGAAATAGATACTTTCATTTTTCTGTGCTGTTTGCTGTCAGGCTCTGAGAGATTTAAAACGCCTCATTTTTGTTTGTGGAAGCATTGTGAAGACTGATTGCATTTAACGACAGATCCAAATTGGAATCCCAAATTCAGCCATGGAGGTGTTGGAGATTTCAGCCCATCCTGAATCTGAGGTGAATGCCTTATGCTTGTGAACACCTGCATTCACAGAACAAACGGCTGCATCCCTTGAAGATGTTAGCTCCTTCGAGCCCCAAAGGAGAACAGGAGATGTACCTGTGTCCATTCGTGACAGCTCCTGAGTGCAAAACATTCTGCTGGTGGTTGTTCTTGCCAGCAGAGCAGCGTTTGAGCTGGAGTCAGTGAGACAAGGGCACGTGGCATGGAGATGAGAGCCTTGTGCCACCACTGCAGGGTGCAAAAGCCAGGAACAAGATGGATCAGAGCTCACCTGGCACAGCCCTTGTGTTCTGGCTGTACTTTGCCTGGTTTGTTCAGCAAGAATCCCATTATTTCAGACCCCTGATGAATCCTTATATTTCCCTGCCATTTCGTAGCCTTTGGGCACTGATTTCTATTGTTTCAGTGATCTCTAAACAAAGGGACATTAAGGGTTTCTCTCCCTCAGCTGTGTGGAATGTGGCTCCAGCCCCGAGCTTCAGTGGGGCCTGTGGGAGCCAAGGCCCCTTACACAGCACCTTCCCCTGGGCACTCTTTCTCTGGGAGCTCTGCACAGCACATTCTCTTTTTGAAACTTCTTTACAGGAAAATCAAAGGTCTTTTTTTCTAATACTTAGCTTTCAAAAAGTCATGGTTTCTCAGAAAACTCAGGTGGGGGTTTTCTAAGCAAGACTGGGCTACGAAAGCAAAAAACACTGCTATGTCCAGAAGTGGAATGGGTGCCCCTGTTGATGAAGTGTAGGACATACGCTGGGGTGCCCTACTTGGTTTTGGGGAGATGCATGTCACTGCAGCAATATGCTGCCCTTCAGTTTGGTGGCAAGCTGCTGTGTAGGTGGCAAGCCACGTTTGCCACCTCTGGGAAGCTGCAGATGAAGGCAGTCAGGGGCCTCTGTGGAAACAGCATCCAAACTGCAAGTAGCAAGCTGCCCCCAGCTGCAAGTTATCCAGGGAAATGGAGTTTGCATCCTAGGCAAGCTGGGCTTGGACTTCTGAAGTGGAAGCAGCAATGTTCAGTTGCAGTTTCTGGGGTAGAGACCTTACTTGCAGCTGTAACTTGTAAGATGGACTCTTCCCCCTTCTGGGAGCCCCAACTTGCCTTTTCTTAGGCATTCCCACCCATGCCACAGGTCTGGTTTGCTGGTTTGTAAAGTGGCTTGAGAATTGCTGTAAATTATAGCTCAAACTGTTAGAGAAAACCCAAATTGCTGCCAGGAGTTAGTTCACAAGCAGGTCAATGGTACCTGCAGTCGGAGCAGGAGTCAGTGGGAGAGGGTGGAGAGCGGGGGACTTCTTGACAGCTCTCCCAGAGTAAGTCGTCTCCAGAGCCCCCTTTGTCTCTGAAATGACAGAGGCAAAGAACTAAAAAAAAAAAAGAGACAGAAGAGGAGTTGGATTAGAAATGAGCAGCATTTGGGTTGTCTGTCCTGTGGAAAACTTCAGCATTTCAGGACTTTTTCATTTCTGCTTAGGACAAAATGCTGACATTTTAACTATTGTTTTTTCAGAGAATGGAAATTCTGGCGGAAAAAAAATATTTTGAAAATGTTGGAATATATCATTCTGCTTTTCCAAATGAAAAATAGGGGCTTTTACTTTTGTTTGAGGCATAGCCAATGTTTTCTTGTACAAACTTCTTTGATTTTATACAAACTGCTTTTCTTTACTTTTATTCCTTGTCTTGCCTTTCTCTTTTATTGTCTGTGCTTTGTCTTGCTTTTTTTTCTCATTCCCTTCCCTTTCCTTCTATCCCCTTCCTTCTCTGCTTTCTCCTCTCTTCTCTCTCTTCTCTCCTCTTTTCTCTTTTCTGTCCTTCTGTCCTCTCTTCTCTTTTCTTTCTGCAGATTTTTAACCACTGGGCTATGTTCTGTGTTCCACAGTGACCTCAAGCGCTGTGCTGAGGAGCTGGTTCAAAGCTTTGCCAAGCACTTCCCTCAGCCCTTAGATTTTCTTTTAAAGTCCCTAGTCAAGTGTTAACTGAGCTTAGTCCTAGTTGTAAGATCTCAGAAGATCACATCTTGCAATGATATGATTCCAGGCATGAAACAAGTGTACTGATATGTAAGTCACACTCAGCACTACTCTCATACATCACAGGTTGAGATTCTGTCCTGTTCTTTTCAATAGCACCTTAGAACTGCTGCTACACCAGAGGAATGTAATAACATGCTATGTTGGCAAGAGTATGGGAAAAGGGTTGCAATTTGGTGTACAGATATAAGCATGCTCCTCTCCCGTGAGAAGCAAGGGCTAAAAAGCAGTATCCAAAGGGCAGTTGGATTGTGTTTTTGTAATTCTAACCCAGAAAAAAAAACAACCCTGACTTCCATGTCTTGCTATTTAATGCAACACTGACTGTAAATACAAGGGATTATTCTCTGCTGTCCAGGAAATTCACTTATACTTGTGCAAATAGGGTGTAGGTTCCTAATGTACTACAGCAGTGTTTTGCATTCATTTTGCACTCTGCAGGCAGAACAGTGTTTGTGAAAAGTGTCCTGTGTGAGAACCAACCCTTCCCTAGCTACACTACAGGTTGGGAGGCACAGGAACTCTTGTGTTTTAGGACTTTGGGATAAAGCTGATCCGGTTTGGCTGTCTTTTTTTAGTATGAGTATGGGTCAGGCAGTGCAATTCCTATCTGACTTCAGGGGCAAAAATTCTTCTGTCTGAGTTTCGTATCCTCAGATACAAACTGTCTGGCAACACATCCCCTGGGGGATTTTTGCTTTGGCTAACTGACAGTGTGGCCATTTTATTTGTCTTGTTTTTCAAGACATGCTGACCTGGGGGAACTTCAGGTTATGTGCCAAATTTATGCTCAGTCTCGTGGCATTCCTGGGATTATCCCAGGTTGGTTTTAATCATACAGAAAACCAAAACAAAACCATCAAATTATTACTCCCTTAGTTCTGTTGACAGAATTGCATCCTTCCCTCTTTACAGGAGAGGACCTGTTCTGATGATCTGTCATCAGAGACAGATGAAACTAAGAGGATTCAAGATTTATTTTAAGGGAATTTATTACTTAATCAGTGAGACGTTTTGTGAATAGTTTACTGGAAGTACATGTGCCAGCATCAGAAGGCAAGCACCTAGACATCCTTGTAGATTTAAAGATAACTTATGACTGATGAAGTAGTGGAAAAGTTAGTAAGAGGATGGAATGCAAACATGGCTATACATCCAAGGAAATGGCCTCATTCTCTCTGCAGTATTTTGCAGTCTGTGTCCTCTGTGGCTCTTACTGCTGTGCATTCACTGCTGCTATCCAGACCTAACTAAAAGACTGATCTGTGTCCTGTGAGCGGTGAGCTTTACTATCCAGAGGTTGTCTTCCTGTAAATGAGGTGGTACAACCCAGGAAGGGATTTGGACATATTGTCTGGTACAGAATTTATTCCACGGCCCTGAAGAACTGAGCAAAAAATACCTGTACTCTTGATTCATCTTGGCTGGCTAGATGTTGTGTAAGATCCAGTATACCTAGATAGCAGATATATTAGCCTGATATGTCTTTAGATTAATTAGCAACCACTTAGGCATCCCTGCTTAGCTCGTTGATAACTACCTTCCCTCCCTTAGCATGTCTGGAAGGACCACAGAAGTCCAGTATTCCAGCTCCCTGTCCTAAGGCATTTTCACCTAAACATATGTTGTTCTTTGAAAATATTTTGTCTTAACACTCTTAAAAACCTCCAATGAAGGTGATTTTACAGTCTCCGTGGGAAATGTAGTCTGATGCTACACTCCTGTCATAGTTTTTAATAATTAACCTAAAGTTTATGGTAATTTCAATCTGTTACAACTCATCATGCCCACCATCAATGGGAGGGCAAACTCTTCCCTTTTTCTCCAAAACTGTTCTTTCTGCATTTCAAGCCTTAGCTCAGCCCCCCTCCATGCTGTCTTCACTACACGAAGCAATGCTGGTTATTGCAGTCTTTCTGCTCTTTTTTCTTGTCAGTCTCCTCCCGTCTCTCCAAGTCGTCTGCATCTCTTTTAAATAGATATTACTTCTGTGGAGGCCTTCCCAATAGTGTTTCGAAAGATTATTTCATAGGATATGCAGATTATGCTGTTATTTGTAAAGGATGATATATGCCCTTTTTTCTGTATTTTTTTTTTTCATACAGAGATGCTCTAGTGCTGTCAACTCGTGTTCAGCTGGTGATCCTTTCTTACAGAACTGCTACCCAACCTCGTTCTGTACCTGCGCAGCTGATTGTTGCTGACAGAGCTCTGCATTGTTTGCGGATATGGTGGGTGTTCGCCCCAGCCTATTATCTGGGCCTAGTGAGAACACTAAATCATCCCTGTGGAACCTCACTAGGTCCATCTTTTAATTTTGACAGTGAATGATTTTCTGACTGAATCTGTGCAGCCTGTCCCTTAGAGTACTTTTGTCTGGCCTGCATTTCTCTGCCTTCTCTTTCAAAGTAACATGTCAGTGTCAAAAACCTTACCGAAGTAAAGTTCTGTGACATTTTCTCTTTCTTCCCTAAAGCTGTTCCCTGGCCACAGAAGGAAATTAGATTGGTTTGACCTGGCGTGTTTGTGACAAATGCATGTTGGCTATTACTCATCTTCTGTTTTTTTGAGGTATTTTAGTAATTTATTTGTTTGTTTCAAAATTTTTCCAGGAATTGGATTTGAGCTCTTTTACTTCTTGACTCCTCCTCCTTCCCTTCTTTTGAAGATCTGAGCTTTCTTTTGCCCCTTAGCAGTTTTCCAGAGTCTCAGCCTTTCTTTTGGGTGTCTCGGTGCTTAAAGGCAGCTTCAACCAATTCTCTAAATGTCCTAGGGTTTTCATTAAGCCCAGCTGATCTGAAAATATGTGAATTATCCTTCTACTGTGTACTGCAGCCTCAGCATGTGTTCGGGACTTTGTTGTGCTAAGTGCTGGACACAAGTAATAAAGATAGTTCTTTCAGCAAAGACCTGATTAGCTGCACATATGGATAAGCGAGACTAAGCAGAAGCTGCTGGCCAGACAGAAGGCAGGTTAAACAATGAAACATTCCTCATTAGCTTAGAAGATAAAAGTGTCAGCTTGTGCATGGTCTGGCCATTATCAAACGATTTGCAGGCGTTCCAGCAGGGGGGATTTTAAAGCAGGAGTCAAAAGAGGACAGTGTTTTAGCTGGTCTGCCTTTTTACACAGATCTCTAAAGCAATAGGAGAGGGCAGGCGTAAAGACAAGAAATAGGAATGGGTGTGTTAGGGAGCAGTGGTGAAGAAGAGATCATTGGACTGCTAGGCAGCGCTGGCAGCACAGGTTAGGGGCTCAGCAGAAGTTGTTACAGCAGCCCCTGCAGGGACAGGCGTCCTGCCACTGCGTCTGCTGGCGGCTGGGGTCTGCGGGTGTGTTTTGGTGGTGGCTGGGACTGGCAGGTCCTTTGGGCCAGTGTCACTTGGAGCCCACTCAGATGTCCTCTTGTCACAGACCCACGGCCCTGGGGAGGTGCTGTGAGTACAGCTCAGCCACGGCTTGAGTGAAACCTTTTTTGCCTTCGGTTTCCTCCCTCATTTGGCATAGGGTTAAGCTGGGCAGATTTGACTGGAGGGGTTAGGAGGGTTTGATTTGGACTGGGTGCATGCACTCTGCTCTGCTAGCTCAGCGCCCAGCGGCAGCTGCTGCTGCCTGCCAGCCCAGGACACCTCCAGGAGCTGCCAGCTTCTGCCTTGGATGCCTAGCACTGTGGTGGCAGGGGCAGGGAGATGCGGTGCGTGTCCTGGCAGGAAGGGGGGCTGGAGCGGGGAAGACATTGGAGCTGTGAGAGGTCATCGGCCAAAGGTGTTTTTGACTCAGAGGATTTGGAGAGCTCAGGGCTCTGGCAGGAGCTAAAGCATGTAACAGTTCAGAGGTATCATTCCAGGCTCAGCTCAAATTGTAGCCCAAAGTGGCTTCAGAATGACTATCCCAGCCTTCTCCCTGCACACCTGAGACCGTTCTCAGAAATTATTTTAATTCTTGATTAATGAGTTGTGAACCACAGGGGGTAATTAGTCTGCTAATCACCAGGCTCAGCAACCTCACTGGCTGCTCAGATGGCTCTTGATGGCAGCCCTAACGCTGTAGCGGCACCGAGGAGCGCTGTTAGTACCGCCGTGCTCCCGTTCAGCCGTGCCGGGCGGCATCAGGCCGGACCTGTTCTCCTTCGCACCACGGGGCTCCTCACTGGGGAGGCTGTGTCTGCACTGGGCAGCTTCGTTAATTAAGTCATTGCACGTTGCTGTATAATGAGAGAGCAGAATGCACTGGTTGAAGGTGTCATCCCACTGCCCAGAAGGTTTAAATAAATAAAATAAAATCAAGGAATAAAGCCTTCTGGCCCACATGTTGAGCAGGGCCCCAGCTGAGCGGGCTCCTGTGTTTGCCAGGCTGCGGCTGGGCCGCGGTGCAGGTGTTCTCTGTCATGGCGACACATGTTTGAACCAGGCGCCCTGTGAAATCCGAAAAGTGCACTTCCTCTGCTTTGTCAGCACGGCTCCCCTTTGCCTGCAAGGTTTTTCAAAAGTGTGAGGGAAATGACTCACCCAGCAGAATGTGGGAATTATCCTGTTTAGCTGCTCTGCTTTATCCTGTCAGAAACGCGCGATGAAAAACTCTGGTCACAGGAGACCAAAGGGGCTCCCACGTAACTGACAGACACCAACTGCTTGAGAGCACTCAGATCCTGTTATCGAGAAGAGCCTGACCCCTGTGCTGCACCTCCATTTATCATCATTTTAATCCAATTGCAAGTCTTTTCGAAAGTCTCTGTGTTCTTTCATCCCTTTCCCACTTTCTCTTCACCCAAATGTTCTCTTCTTTTCTCTCTTTTTGTTTACTTTTAAAACCCTGCCCTCCCAAATATTTTTTGTTCTTCTAAGTTGGAAAAGGATAAATTTTTAGAGATGATCCTGGGCCAAAACCTCTCTGTTAAAGCAGTATAAAGAGAAGATTACTTCACCAAAATCAATGGAGTTAGTCCAGATTTAGCTGTCGAACTGGGCAGACTTCAGCTGGCTAAGTGACTTTTTTTTTCTTTTTAATCTTCAAAGTGATCCTGAAAGGTGCCAGACAGCAACTGAAAAGAGTTTACTCTTGCAAGATAAGGCCCAATTTTTTCCATCTCCTGTTTGTCATTAAAGTAGTAAGTGTAACTGTGCCAGGTATTTTGTACTCCAAGTGAGAGGTGGTTCTTGCCCATGAGGCCTAAAGTTTTCTTCAGGGAGGTATTTAAATGCCTCAGCACTTGTTAAGCGGTCAGGGAGATTACTTGCGGTTGATTCCTATATCTGTCTAAATGCCTTCTGAATCAGTGTCCAAAAGTTGGGGGAAAAATACTATTGTCATTCCTAATTTTCATTAGGGAAGAAAATCAGCTGGTGAAATTCCTCAGAAATCAGAGAAAACTTCAGCTTTCTTTAAGACACAGTTAAGAAATTGTGCTCTTCACTTCAAATCTTTCATGAATGATGCAAATGGCTCCATGAAACATCTCGGTTTTCGTGGTGTCAAACAGTAGACATGCTTTGCCCCTGTACTCTCTCTGATATTATCAGGACACATCAGTGTTTGTGCAGTGTTACTGAAAAGTTGCTGACAATGAAGTCACGCTTTCTGAAAGCAAAACAAACAGCAAATAGTTGTACCATGTTTTTGTGTCAGTATATTTTATGCTTTTTATCTGAATGATAACTGTGGTTGCCAACAAAAAATTGAAAATAGCAGTCAACAAAAGGTAAGCTGAGGCTTAGGACAGGCTGAAGTCTAACTCTGGCTGTACTGTGGGACTGCGCTACCCCTGAAGGAGTAGCGAAGCTTAGCTGTCTGGCTAGCTCTGGGTTTTCATAAGGATCCCCACCTCTCCCACACCCTTTGGTGCCAGGGAGGGAGAGCTGCACAAGGATCTGTGATGCCCCAACTACCTGCGCTTGCTGACAGCACCTTATGCTGTGTGGGTGCGTGGTGTGGTTTGGAGTGTCAAAGCACGGGGCCCTTGTCTGGGGGTGAAGGTGCAAGAGAGCTGGAGGGAAGACAGAGCTCCTCGGGCTCGCCACCCTCCTCTGTGGGGAAGGAATCCTATGGGATCTGATATGCCATGTTTAAAGCTTAATTATTGTGAGGATTAATTGGGTAAAGGCATAAATTGTGGCAAAACCTGTATTTTTATGATAATGGAAGAATTAAAGTGTTTCATATCTCAAGCAAGCCATCCTTGAACCATTCTGACCTTGGGATTTTCAGAACTGAGTTTGGAGAATCCCTTCCCTTCCTTTCCCTTTCCTTCCCTTGGTGAAAGCCTGGGAAGGATGGAGGTAGGAAACCTCCGCCCTTTGGTCTGGATTTCTGGAATGTGATTGACACAAAGCAATTTCAGCAACATTTTGGGGTTTTCAGTGGTATCCAGTTCTGGGTTACTAGTAATTTTTTTATCACCCCTGTCACATGTAACAGACAGACACAAAGTTATTCTGACTCTCTGTGAACTTGGGTGGAAAACCGTACACCATTCTCTCAGACCAGTGTTTGTGATGGGAAAGATGATGGCAAAAATAAGGGTGAAACACCAAATACCGGGAGAAGATGTGGGGCAAACTGCTAAATGGAAGCTGATGAAAGGAAGGTTTACAGCCACTTCCACTCATGATGGTGGGAAGAATGAACTTTCCCCTCTGTTTCCCCTTTTTTTCCTGGCTGCAACAAAGTTAATCTAAGTATTTTTTGATGTTCAGAAATCAAAAATATAGGTCTGATGACCCATTGTGCATGAAACAATACTGAAAGTTTTCCTAAGAAGCCTGTAGGGGGAGGTATATCTCTGCTGAGCTAGAGCATCCCTACGCTCCTTATGCCTGTTGTAGTTTGTCTTCAGATCGTGGTCCACTCCTGTCTATTTACCTCTTTATTTCACAATTTACACCATATAGCTACAGTAAAATTCCACCACCAATCAATACGTAACACAGGTGACAGAATTAAATTTAAAATCTCTAACAAGGATCATCTCCACTCAGCCCATTCTTTCAGGTGGGGAAAACCCACAGAGCGCATAAACAGATTACACAGCATCTTAAAAGCATTGCAAACGTAGTTATGGATTTGCATGGTAAAAATTTCACCTTACAGGGACATCTCAGTTGTCACTCACATTAAGATATTCTTAGGAAGTAAGAAAGAAAAGGAAAGCTTGAATTATTTATTCTAGCAGAATTTAAATGGCTTCCATGCAAACTCTTCTCAACGGAGAAGACTTAATATATATTGCCCTTTAAAGCAATCTTAATAGAAATGTATTATTTAGAAGGCCTAAAACCACAAAATTCAGGAGAAGTGTCAGCTATCGCATGAAACTTAATATTGATCTGGCTGAAAAGTGCTTGGGTAAAGCTGGAATCTTGCTTAAGAGATCAGCTCCCTGTTTGCATTTGCTGCCTTCCCTGACAAAAATGCGTTGTATTGCTTGATATTCCCATTAGCACCGCAGCATCGGAACAGCCGGGGGAGAGGATTACCTTCAGTTCCTCCCTCTGCATGACAAGCAGAGTATTCCTGCTAGCTCCTAGTCATTTTAGCACCTGTGCAAATCTACTTCTTAAACTGAAGGCAGTTCAGCTTCCTGTGCTTTGCTGAGGCAGTTAGGGGGGTTGTAGAGATTTTCTTGCTTGCCTGGATGCTAAACAGAATTGCAGAAATTGGGCACGACTCTCTGGTCCCAGGCTTAGTTTGTAGTGAGGAAAACCGCACAATAACTGCTCTGCCCAGAAACTGAGCGGGTCTCTCAGCCAAAAATAAGCCCGGAGCCCCGTGTTGCGACTTTAACAAACGCTTCTGCAGCTTCCCTTGCTGAGCACATTATGGCTATTAGAAGGCTTCTTGGGAGACAGAAGGGAATAATTCTCAATAAATAATTTAACGATTCTTTTTTCCTATTCACAAACAGTTGTGAAATTCTCGCGTTGATTCATTATTTGACATTATTTTCCAGTGAGTTCATGGAAAAGTACTAAGGTTTCTGATTGTGTCAGTTTGAAACGTAAGAATTAACTGTGCCTTCACGCTGTGAAGTATAGAGCTAACTGATACAAATTAAATTGAATAACTTGAGCTATACAAATAATAAGGTGTTTAATAACGTGCAAATGTTGAAGCGCAGAGCACGTGATTTGGGCAGTGTATGTTAGCTCTGTAAGTCACCTAATCAAAGCTGGGAAATAAAATCACGTACCTCTGGTGGCTAACAAGTTCTGATTTGGATTTTAGTTGGGAAGTAAGAGTTCAGTAATGCCAACCCATTTTGAAAGCATGGCCCTATCTGCCAAATATGTGCTTGTAATAACAAGGGATTTCCTGTGGACCTTGTTTTTCTGATTTTTTTTTTAAATCTAAAGCATTGGGACCATATATACTGGTCATATGTTAAGGCAGAACATATTCTCAACCCAGCTCTACCTTAACTGAATTTTTCATGAGGGAATTCATTAGAATTTATGCACACTGGAGTGATTAAAAAGCTTTATTTTGTGGGTTCTTTCTCATGATCATAACTCAGAAGAATTGCAGAAGGTATTTGCTGGTCTATTTAGTAAGGGCATACTTGGCTGTCAGTGCCCAGTGAGTCTGCAACTTTCATGAAGTCTCTTAAGCTCTCGGGAGTTATATAGGATTTGGTTTTCTTTTGTATTTCATTGTGAACTCAAATGTACCTGAAAATATATTGAAGTTATGAGTCACCTAGATAAACTATAGAGTTATGGCAATAAAGTATATTTTTCTGCTCATAGTAACCATCTTAGCTGCTGACCAGGACTTGTGACATTTTAAGCTAAGCTGGCATGGTTCGCATTTCCTCACTAGCTATCAGGCAGGTACCCAAGGTTGAATCTTTGCTGTGGCTGATGTAGACTGAAGTACTTCAGTAGACCATAACCGAGGCTGCCAGAGACGCTGTCAAGTGCGCAGTGTTGGTTTCAGTGAAATTTTCACCTGCTTATTCCAGATTTGCACATGGCTCCAGAAGTGAGGCTGTGGATGTGGCTGAGCTTCCAGTCGCAGAGCTCTGCGGTGTGTTGCTGCTCTTGTCTGCTGGGAAGAAGCTGTGGGCAGGTCCCAATGAACTGACCAAAACATGAGCCAGACATCCCAGCTGCTTTGTAATCGCCTTGATAATTCGTGTGAAGGTGAAAGACTTACTTGAAATCCAGGCATTTGCTGTAATACATTGCTCCTACAAATTTGCCTGAGGTAGGGACAATCCAATGCCAGGGACAGGGACTCAGTGCAGGGGATTCCTGGTGCTTTCAGAGCAACCAGCTGCTCCTGTTCTGCTACTGTGGTTCACAGCTGTGAAATTATCAGTGTACCTGTTAAATGAGGAGCAGAGGAGCTTAGCCTGGGACACTGCAGCAGGGTCTCAAGTCCATTTACCATTCTTTGGGCATGTCTACACGTTTACTTCGCTATCTGAAGCAAGCCACTTGGCTGGAAGACTTCTGGACACCTCTCTTCTTATCACATCTTCCTGTAGGGGTTATTTTCGTCTATAATATAATACTGTTGTTGCAAACTGTCTTCACTACTGACTGTCCCAAGAGCTTCCAAGTTATCCCACGAGCCTCTGCACCCACAGGCACAGGCTTGTCCAGCAGGTACCGTGCCTCCGGTGGGCTGCCTCCTACAGCTGGTACGGCTGTCACAGCCACTATTGTTTATGCCTGGCTGCTCTTAAAAAAGTCATTTCAGTGGAAGATCCCCTTTTCTTTACTGCTGCTTTGGGGCACTGTGCTTTGTCCACCCTGTTTATTTGTGTACGAGGGGCATACAGAGTTTGTTTCGTAGAGGGCCCTTTTAATACCAAGCCTACAGACTGGGAACTCTTCAGTCTAGAGCTGGCTTTCACACAGCCCACCTGGGAGCTGAACAGCTGAAGAGATGGCTCCTTTCCCCTCTGCCTCCTACCAGGCTCTCTGAAGGAGCCACTGCTAGCCAGCTGAGGTGACCTATCCTGTGGGATTTGTTAATTACAGTAAATCCTGAAGAGGAAGGAAGTGACTCTGGGCAGCAGTGCTGTGGTAGTACATTGCTTTTTACAGTGCTTTCCTTGTGGTGTCTTTAGTCCTATCCTGGGCTACATGGTGCCTAAAAGTCAGGCAAGAACTCCTGATTTCTAGAGGTTTGAGGGCCTTTTGAGGTTTGCCTCTGTGCATTCTGTTAGGGAACATTGTGTCAGTCCTCTCCTCATGAGTAGGCGTTGGATACGTTATCTGTAAAGACCTAAAGCTCACTGTTCAACTTCTTTGCTAACTAAAATGAATGTTTTTCCTTCAGGTCTCACTCTTTTGAACAAAAGCCCACAGGGTAGGTCATCTTACTAATCATGAAAACCGCTAGAGAATTAAATGGTGGCTTCCAGTATTATCATGGCATCACTCAGCCCTCTTCCGTTGCAAAGCAGCGGGCACCATGCCAGCTCATTCCTCAGCAGGCTCCGTGGCTGGCACAGAGAAAAGTGGTGCCTCTGTCGTGACCGCCATTCTCAGGTGCTGTGTCTCAGGAACAAGTCTCTCCTGGAACCCTGTGCTGCTGTGTCCCTCCAGAAACTCCAGGGCTCTTGCCTTAGGTTAGATGCAGTGACGTTTTATCCATCTCCATGTCCTCCCTGAGCAAAAACTGTTGTATCTGCCCTTTGTTCTCCCTGCTGTCTCAGATGAAAGTAAAGGAGTCTCTATTACTCCCTGAAGTACCACAGACAGCCTAAGAGGATGAGAGCAGGCCCTTGTGTCCCTGCCACCTCCCTGTTACCACATGCCCGTTTGCTGCAGGTGTGCATGTTTACAGAGCTCACAGGGCGATCCCTCCTGCTCAGTGCTGCAAGACTCTGAAAAGCACCACTCTTGGTGTCCCTGTCACATGCTTCTGACCAGTTTTGAACCGCAAGATGCATACAAGTCAGGCAAGGAAACTTGTTCTTGTGAGATTTTGTGTTTCCTTAGTATCCCACATTTGCTTCTCTCCTTTTCACCTTTGGGCAGAAAGGGAGTGCTTCTGATCAAGGCAGAAAGTATGTTGTTTTCCTGTCTGTGGAAGTGAGATTTTTCTGTGTTATTTTGTTAAATCAGCAACAACAAAATTAAGAGATGCCTGTAGAGGTTTGGGCTAAGGAGTCCAGGGCAAAAACTGAGGCTGTATGAAGATGTGTTACAATGATAGGTTTTTCATATTAGGGTCAGAAGACAAAAGTACCACTTGGGATTTGTAAGTCTAGGTAACAGCACCTTGAGGTCTTATCCAGTTTTCTTGCATGTGTTGGAGAAGCAAAGGGAATTTGTGGGTACATCTGGGGTGAGCATGGTGCTCTGACGTGGTCCCATAAAATCAACAACCCTATTTGAGTATGATTTATCATATGCCCAGACAACAAAATGAGACTTTGGGTTTCAGAAAGAGGGAGGTCTCTGAGGGCAGTGTTTTGGCACAGGGTAAGGCAAGTTCACACCGCCTGGTCTGAGACACCAGGCTCTGTGACAAGGTGCCAAACCACATGGCTGCCGCAAAGGGTGCTTGCTCTGCTCCCTGCCGGTCTGCCTTGGGGAGGTGTTGCTGGTGGCTTTTCCTGTGGCGCTGGGCCTGCTTCTTGGCTCCCGAGCCGCTGCTCGCGGTGCCACAACCTCTTAGGGCTTTTTTCTGCGTTGCTCTGTCTACAGCAATGTCACGTTACGAGATGCACGCTGTATCTGCTGATGTCAGCATGAAAAGAGGAGAAGGAAATCGTCTCTTCACTTAAAGTGTTGTAAATCAGCCCAGTAAACCAGACTATACATTATGCTTTTGTTACTGAGAGTTAAATTACAAGGAAATGAATGGTGCATAATAACTCCCCATGTCACTGAATTCTCCACTTCTCAGCAAAATAGTCTCTCACGCAGGCAGGTTGGCAGTGCTTGTCCCATCGCTGTGGAAGAGGCGCTCTCTAGTGGCTTTGTGTCTGAAAAATTGCTGCTGGGTGGTGGCAGAACAGCTCCGAAGAGATTCATCTAAATGCGGAGAAGGGTGATTTTGACAGAAAGTTGTGTTTAAACAAGTCGTGTTATCCCAGTCCAAGATCAGTTTTGGAGAAATAATACGTTCCCAAGAAGACGAAGGGGTTCTTTTGTATTCATTGAAGGCACTATTAGTTAAACTGGGAGCTTGTGTTTATCATGCTTGCAGCCTTATTTCATGAAGGAGAAAATGATAACCAATAACTCCATTTTGAAAAGTAATGGTTATTTGTTTCCACTTGCATCTGCTGATCAGCACCTCAAGAGGTGTGCCTCCTTCAAGTGGGTTTGATGGCTGAAGACTGCAGTGAATGAGTACTGCTGGCTGCCTGCTGGAGATTTAACAACTCAGTTTGAGTAGATCACAAAAACAAAGGTTGGAAACAGACAAAACATTTGCCTAACCACAGCTGACCATTTCCATGTGCAACATGTGTGCAAGACTGTGTACAGCTAGGTGTAACTAAACCTCTCATGCCAGCTTTACAGATCTCTAGAGCTAATATTGTCAAAAGGAATCTTAAAGCAAAAATCCAATCACCTGGGACTGTCCTGGGGGTATGGGAGCTGAGAAAGGGGAAATCCTTAGGCATATTCATTCTCTCAGACAGAAAGGGCACCCAGGAAAAGGGTTGTGCTTGCAGCATTACCTTCCCTGCCCACGCTGCTGCATCCCCCTGCAGAGCCAGGCTCAGTGCAGCTCAGGGAGGGATGTGTCAGCAGGGGAAGGCGGAGCAGCAGGGAGACATGCGTGGTGCATCTTTTCAGTCTCCTCAGCTTGAGGCTAGAAGGTGTCTGCACTTACAGGAAACCTTTTTCTGATATTGGTCCTGTGGGAGAGGCTGACAACAAAGAGAGAGACCAAGGAGAGATTTAACTGGAAACAAAGGCTGGTACAGAAGTGCTGGGGCCTCGAAGGGATGGTTCGTGTCCCTTCGGAATCCCTTAGCATCTGCTAGTTTGGGGCAGTAAGCCTTACAGCCTGCTTTGGTGGGAGACTCAGTCAAGGGTGGGTTGACGTGTTTTGGGCAATAGGGCCTGCTGCAGGGTGATGGTGTGAAGGAGATGACCTAGTTCCTGGTGTCTGGAAGTATATTGTTGGCACAGGGTAGCACTAGCTCAGCCCTTCTCAATTCGGCAGGATCACAACACTTGCGGGCTGAGAAAATCTTTACTAGAGATACATAACTTGCAGGCTGGATCAACAAGAGCACCATCCCTCTTCCTCCTAGCTGGATGCTAAAAAAATTAAACTGCTTTAGAGCTCCTTTGCGGAATATGGTGACTGAGTTGTGATTTGACTTTTGGAGCTGTAAGCTGAAGAAACCAATCTGCAAAGAATGCACTGATCTTACACACTTAGAAAACTCGGTGTCCACGCCATGTACATACAAGCATATGATTCGATCTGTATGGGCAACAGGATGATATCTTCGGAGACCACCAGTCAGGCTCACAAGCTACTACACCACCATCTTGGAAAAACCTTGGCTCAGGAACACAAGTCTGTTGCAGTTACCAGACCCAGATGGTTCTCAGTCCAGTTCCTGAGTGGTGCTGCTGTCTTTGGTGCCACCCAAGGGCATGTGAAACAGCTCCTGCTCTGCTCAGTTCTGCACCTTGGTGTTAACAACAAGATGTGCCCAGGACATGAGATGTACACTGCAGCAGTTTGGATGCAGTTTCATTTCTATAGTTTGGCTGTCTCTGCCAGGAGGGAGGAAGCCTCCAGGGGATAAGCAAAGCAGCTCTGGAGGGCAGTTACTCTTCAGTTTTAATCTAGTCTTTCAATATTTCAACAGACTTCACTTTGTGCTGTCTGTCTTCAGTAGCATCTAGCCCGTAAGAGCACAGGAACATGCAATCAGGGGACTTTGTTGTCTAAGTACCTATTGTTTTCATTTTGCAAAAAGGTGCACATTGATAACACGAGGAAATAAGAGATTAGAGGATGGGGATGTGTGAGGAATTGGTTGTCTGAGCTTCTAAGCAGAATGAGAGAGAACTCCATTTGGAAACCTTTCCCCCCTCTAATAAACACTGTAAGACATAATTTTGTATTAAGAACTAATGTATGTGGCTCTCTTTTTAAGGATAAGAAAAGAAAGGAAGAAAATGCTTTGTTTCTCCGAGGCACCATATGTACCACATGCTGCAGTTGCTATGGTAATTATTCGCATTTTATTGAATAGCACTGCAAGGGGTTATACAGAAATGAATCTGACTGGCCAAAGTGCTTGTTAGAATGAATATGTCCAGTTATTTATAAAAGCTTCCATGAAGCACTTGAAGAAAATAAGTGTGTTAGGGAGAGGAAGGGAAGGAGAGGAGCAGGGAGAGCGTTCATAAAGCAGGCACCAACATGGTAGCATAACCTCCTTTCCCCTTGATGGCAGAGATGGCACTCCATGAGTTTTGGTACAGAAGAACCAGCACACTAGCTTGCAGTTACTTCAGTTATTAAGTTAAGTTGTTAGTGGAGAAAATGTGGAGTAATTTCTACAAAAAAAAAAAAAAACAACAAACAACAACTAGGGGGTAGCCAAGGTTGGGGGCTCCAGCAGGAGTAAAGGGGTCAGCTGTGGTTTGCTGCACTTGAATATGTTTGTGCTTTTCTTGTCCTTGTTGGGTCAGACAAAGGGGCCTCTCTTTTTAGTTCTCGTGTGCTTTAAGGCTAGCTTTTCAAGGGGAGCAATCACCTCCTGAGCAGACTGAAATCCTGGGAGAGTGAATCACCTGTGAGATACCAGCTTCCAAGGTTTTGGAGCAAGCCGAATCCCCTATGGCTGGAGGCTACAGCCCAAATGTGATCTGTAACCGAACAACTCTACGCTGGTGTTTCTCTGAAACCTAACGTTGTGGTTAATGGAGCTATCCATGCAAAAAATATTCCTAGGCAATGTAAATAAATTAACAGGAATTAATTTAGCTAATTAATTTGATTGCTGTAAATTGATAAAATTTTACCAAATGCATAAATTATATCTGTGTATTTTCTGTAAGGAGGTGATTAGTGTGCCTCAATATCAGAGGCATAGATAAAGCTCGAGGCCTTCCTGTAGTATAACCTGGAGAAATGTGCTCTTCCAGTGACACAAGCGAAATGATGTCCTTGCACTGGTTGCAGCTCCGTAGATGTTTGTGTCGATTGCCAACTGCAGTGACTGGATTGCGCAGGCTTGGGAAGGACTTAATCGGGAAGGCCACTTACAGACCTGTCAATGCTAAACTGCTAATTAACCTTGGCAGCACAGTTTCAGGGCAATTACCATCAACTAGACCTCTGCCCTGGTTTGCTGGATCTCTGGAGGGTCACCGGTGCCCTGGGAGTTCATGCCAGAGGAGTACTTTGTAGGATCAGGGCCCTGTGTCAGAGTGCTGCAGAGGAGGTGAAGGTTGGCCGGAGTTTTCAGGAGCGTTAAAGCAAGGCAGCCACTGACTTTGTGAGCTCTAGTGCTGCTGCGTCAGCTTTTAGTGCTGTGCTTGGGAAACCCATGCTGTAGTGGGGCTGTGGTGTGTGAGTGGGGTTTGGAGGGGATGAGGCTTGTACCCTGTAAACACCTCAGTAACAACATGTTTGTTGTTAGAAAGTGTCTGCTAGTTAAACCTGCCGGTGGCACCAGGCGTGGGGAGCCTGTGGGCACCAGGCTCAGCAGCAGAGAATTCAAAATGGTATTTATTGCCAGTTTGGGAACCTGGTGTGAAAAAATGTAAAATGAAATTCTGTGAGAACAAGGTACAAATTTCTGCATCTTTTTATGAGTAATCTGTTGTACAAATGTAGAATGGGGAACAAAGATATAGATAGCAACTTTGCAGAGCCATGACTCAAAGCCATGATGGCATCATAACAGAAGCAGGTGCACGAGCATTTATATAGATGTATAACATTGTCAGTAAAACACGGACAACACTTTTTTGCTGTACTTGGTGCTCGAATTAAGTATCCAGTTTGGGATACTGTAATTCAAGGTTAGGATTGCCTGGTTGGGAAGCAGAGATGACAGACAGCAACAATCAGAAGTTCAGAAAACGTGGCTGGTAAAGACAGGCTGAAGGGATTGAGGTAGTTGGTCCTGCAGAGGGTACTTAGGGGAGATATGATACATCTACGAGCAGGAAAAGGTTTGCTTCAAAGAAAATGGAATAATCTGTTTTCCTTGCCCATAGTAGAGATGAGGAGAAGCAGTGGGCTTAAATGGAGCACGAGGGATCTAAGTCCTGATTAGGAGAACCTTTTGCATCGCCAGGCTAGTGGAAGGCAGGGTACAGCAGGAGGCTCCGGTCTGTGGGGCATGGAGTGGGCAGAGATTGTTCTGCTCTAGGAGGTGGAGGTAAACAATTCCTATTAATTCAAATTTCAAGCTTGCACAAGAACTGGGCTTTTGATAATGGGCTTTTCTTTCTGGTAGGTGCTTCTCCCTTGAAGGAGTCTCTTGAGGAAGTAAAAAATTGCAGATAAAGTAAAGTGGAGCATGGGGAAAAGGAGAGAATTCCCTAAGAAACGGTGTAGGCTAAACAGAAGTCCAGCTAGGTCGGCGTAATGGGGGGAGAATTGCTGGGATGTCTTCCCCTTCAGAAAGCAGGTTGATTTCTGTTGAATGTGTGCGTGACTGATGTTGAATTCAAGTGTTAGTGCTTAGCTTTGGGAGCCAGGCTCTGTGCAGGCTGGGGAGAGGTTGCTGGCTATGGGCAGGAGCCATGGCCCCATGCCTGGGAGGCCACTTTTTTAGGTGAGAAGGACTTCTGAGAGCAGGTGCAGTGTAAAGGAAGAGTCCTCCCAGGCGTGCCCTGCACTCTGCAGCCTGTTCTCTGCTAGGACACGCTTGGCCTCCACAGGCAGAGCACTTGGGGGTGAATGCCTAGGACGAACCTCTCTCTCTCAGGGCTGCAATGTTCTCTCCTGAGCACAGGCTGAGGTTTGCCCCCAGGCCCTAGCTCGGTCCACGCGGAGCTGCTGGCCTGGCCGGGGCCTCGGTCTGGTTGTGTGGCAGCCTCTGGAAGCAGCAGCCAGCTAGGGGTGATGGAGGAGGATCCCCATCACCAGGTCTCCCAGGGAGCAGATGCCATCTTGTGCCACGGAGTAGCCTCTTCAGGTAGTCAGGGAAACAGCTTTAGCAAGCTGTACTCAGGGGGTCTCCACACCAAGGACTCTCCTGGCTCAAGTGTTTGTGCTCGGTTCAGATTGGATTTCACAGTTGTTTTCTCCCTCTGTTCAGAGCTTCCTCTTTGTGCTGCAGAGGAGGCGTGTTTTGTCTGAGCGCGGGATTTGGTCTGCCACCTTTGGAGAGCCATCTTCCAAGCAGATGGAAGCGAGATTCAGCAAGCGACCCCTGCAGCCCGAGACAGAGATGCTTTTTCAGCTAGCAAGCGGGGAGCTTCTTTTGCCTGCAAGGCTGTGTCCATCTCCTCACCAGCTCTCACTAATTATGTCAGCTTGTCTTTCACCCAACTTCCAGCCGCTCCTTTTCAATGCCCACATCTGTGACTACCAATTAACACACCAGCAAGTCGGCACAGCACTACCAGGCAGCCCCCCGTAGCCATAATGGCATTCAAATACTGTTTTGACCTGAATGAATTCGCTTTGTTGGACAGTTAGAGCCTTATGGAGGCTATAATCACAATGGTAGCCTTGGTGCCGCAGATACCATTTAGCAGTGATGTTCTGAGGACAAACAGGATTACAAAGCAGTCCGTATGCCCCGATATTCACCACTTAGGTCATTTAAAAATCTTTAAGAAGTCATTACAGCTGAAGCTGAATTGTACAGTGTGTGATTACATGCTCGCTGCTAACAGCAAAGCTTGTCGCTTGCTATGAGAAGCAGGCAGCACAAGAGCAGAATTTATTTTGGAGCGGCATGTGAAATAGCAATCTTTGGGGGGCTCGCCATTAAGAACATCACCAGAGACTCAGCTGCAATCTGAAGGACTTGGTAAAGCAATGTTTTGAGAAGAGACTGTAGTTTAGCACATAAAATATTTAGATAAGGCACTAAGGATGTTGTGCTCAGCTTCCCAGAAGCACGCAGGGCACCTGACAATGCATTATTAACAGCTTTGGAGTTCAGTGGTGGGAGGGCAGGAGAGAGAATCCAGAGGGATGGGAAGCTTGTGCTGGGTAAAGAGATTTTGTAGGAAGCACTCTGAAGCCCTGGGCTGGAGGGGGGTGAGCGCAAAGAAAGCTGGTGACTTAATAGGAGAGGATGCCTAGCCATTACTGTAGTAATGGAGAGTGCCTGGGAGGCATATTCAAGTTAGTGAGGGCAGAAATGTCAGAGAAAAGGATGCCTGAGGGGAGCTGAGAGGCTCAAGGAACTGATAAATGAAATGGGAATTGGGAATGCATTGACAACTTTTCATCTTTCCTTACAACCAAGTAATTATTGCCCTGAGAAGACTAACTTGAAAGCTTAGGCCGAGTTTGTTGATGAACGTCTGGCTCCCAAATACTGGCTGTAGTTACTTGCTCCCCGGCAGCTCTTCTTCAAGAAGGGCAGAGGCCGGGGACTCCAATCTCCCTAGGTACTGATTACTTTGTTCCCAAGCTACAAAAGCTCTCAAGTACCTGCTTTAAGTTGAGCAAGAGTAGCCCACCAAGCAGTAGCACAAAACAGCCAGTTAAGTACCTCAGTAAACGGGCGCTAGAGCCCTTCATGAGAAGAATCACTAATGCCAAATCACTTGTATCCTCTGCAGTAAGGCTGGCAGGCTGGCAGGACTGAGCCAGGATCCCCACACCGCTGCTTTTCAGTGTGCCAGTAGTGCACGTGGGGGACTGCAACCTTGGGGGCTGCCAACCAGCAGCCTCCCCACACGCTAGATAGACTTTAAAAATTAAGTCTCTGTCCTGATTTCCCAAGACTGTCTGAGTGAATGGTTTTCTCAGGAAAGACTTCATGAGATTTTTATGGAACTGGCGTCATTTGAAAGCTAGTGACCTGGAGACATGCAATATATTTTTGAGAAAGTTAACGGGAGATCAGCTGACCTCTACAGTCAGAATGGGAAGGAGGGAAAAAAACACAAATGCCTTTGTGCTTTTAAAAGGAAAAGAAAATGTTTAAAGCTTCTTGAATATGTAAACTTAACACAAGTGCAAATCAGTAGCTATTCTTTGAAAGGCTGTTTGGGGAACCTGTGTCTTCCATTAGTGCTTAAAGGCAGGGACCTTAAAGACAGGACCAGAAAGAAGGGAATAAAGCATTTCAGTTCTATATTATAGCTTTTCAGAGTTGTTTTATTTTTGTTTTTATTTAACTTGCGGAAAATTAAAGCAAGAACAAGTCACGTCAATGTCATATGCACGTTTTCTGTGTGTACACTCAAATCTCTCACCTAGGTCACTAATGAAATGAAAGATGACCCTGGACAGATCTGTGCTGGATCCTGCTTCAAGTATTCCTACAGCTGGAGAGAGAGCCACTAACAGTATGTATTCTTTCTGCATGATTTTTAACCAGTCTGGCACTCATCTTACAGCAATTTCTTCAATGCTGCATTTCTGTAGTTATTTGGAACAGCATCAGAGAACCTCACAGTATGTGCTTCCTCTGGAGGATCCTGTCAAAATGGGGTTTTTGCTGCATTATTCTGAATTGGTGTTGACAGGACAAGGTGCCATAAAGGTTGGGGCAAAGGGTGGAGATGAGAAAATGTAAGAGTCAGCATGAGACCTTGACTGAACAGGAAGTGTTTAGAGATGCTGTGCTGAAAGCTGTGTGTAAAGCCTGTGTGTAACCTTGGTTGGGTTACCAGGGGCAAGATCCCAGTCATAGATAGCACTTGGTCCATGTGCAGGAAGGGGATAATATTCAAAGAGATTGAACAAGAAGTGAGGGAGTCTTGGGCTACAGTGAATTGCAAAGTCTCTTTCAAAAAAAAGTTGAAATGACAATGCATTCTGACATGTACAAAGTAAAGGAATTTCAGGTTGGTATCATGAATGTAGGCAGAACAGATAGCAAACACTTTCAGACAAAAAAGAGAATAAGGAGCAAGCAGTGTTTTTAAAATGGTGAAACTTTAAAAAAAAAAAAACAACTTTCCTCTTTTCCCTTTTTTCTATATCTAAACTAATTTGTCAAAACGTTCCACACAGTTGCATAGCCTGGAGCCACCTGAAATATATAGAGAAATTTTTTTGGCAAATTGAACTTTTATTGAAATTGCTTTAATTTGATTCATCTTCAACTCTCAACTGCTAAAGTGTGGACAGGAAATGTGGACTTCCATGAGCTTAATGACGCAGGGGAAGAGGAGGAGCTGGAAGAAAGCGGGGGGATGAAATGGAAGATAACATAGTGAGAGGGATAACAAAAATATTAAAAAGTTTTTTATGTGAGGTTGTAAGAGGGAGAGCATGAGGGCATGTGGAGAAAGGTACAGGAAGGCAGAGTGAGGGAGCAGCTAAGGGAATGGAGAAGATCTGTAGGTGCAGTGAAGATCCTTTCTTCCCATCTCTCTCTTTTTTTTAAAATCCTTTCTCGTGCCCCACACACTCCAGGAATCAGTGAGGCTCCTTTCCTTTCCCTTTTCAGGAACAGTTCATTTTGCTTCTTGTAGCAAAACTGGCTCCAAATGTAATTATTTCCTGCTGTCTCAGTGCACTTACCTATGCCTCCCGGCTGGGTCCTGTATTTGGCTAGCACAGACTCACCCACTTCCCTTCCCCCCCATACAATGTGGGTCCCTGTAAGAAGTTTTCCCAAGAGGTTTTCAAATGTTCCTTCAGGGTAGGTTTCCTCTTTTAGGCCTCAAGGTTCTATGACAACGCATTCACCTTTGCTTTCAGAACAGTTTACGCTGGCTCTGCTCTTTTCTCTTCTTTTTGGATATTCTTTTATTCAAACAACTCCTGCAATATGTATCATTTCAATTACCCTAGAGGTTTACACAGTGCTTACAATGAACTGAGCTGTGCTTCCAACTTCTGCCCATTATATTCTGACAAAGAAGCTCAGAGGCAAGGCTGTGTGACTGGTGAGCAGTGTGTGAGGCAGGGTTCAAAGAGAAAGGAGCTCATAAAATAGTTACTCATAGCTCTTCCCCTTTGCAGGGTCTAGCTCTGTCTTGCAGTATTGAAATTCAAGATGCAATCAGGGGCTGGGAGACCTTGTTTTAGAAGAGGTTTTTGCTGAAGGTAATAGGGGAGATGTAAATCTTCTGTTTGTTTGTTTATGCTCCTGGACAGTAAGAACATAGGCAATTGTTATTCCGAGCATTCACTGAATACACTGAAGTTTTATTGTATAGAAGATTTGTTTAGCTAAAGATTATCCAACATGCACAGAACTACTTCATGGGAACTTCTATATCTGCAGGGCTTTTGGTTTGTTTCAGTGCTTGCCAGCTCCTCAGTCCTTGTCCCATCCCAATCAAAGTCCTAATCATAACAGCTGTAAAAGCCTGGGAAACTGCCCATTGTAACCAAAGCTTTCCAGCCATTATTTAAAACCACGTTTGCTACAGGAAAACTGGTAGTGTCCACTGTGACTGCCAGCCCCTAAAAAAATGCACTGCATGCAGACAGAACATCTTCTGCTTTTAGAAACGAGGATTCCCCAGATGGGTGCCTTTGGAGATAATTTAGTGGTGCCCTACTCCTTGCCTTCATCAGTGTATGCAATCTGGTAACATCTTGCAAGCACACCTGGCAGGAGAGAGGATCGTATTATAAATGCCTAACAAAAGGATCTCCCTTTCTTTTCTCTCCTCCTCCTGTACTTACTAAGCTAATTACTTCATTTTAAAAAAGGGAAAAGCTCTTCTCTCTTCATCCCTTGCATGCCTCCCATCTTTCTGGCTTTTTCTTTGAATGCTGTGTGCTTTGACTGTGAAACGACAAGGTAAAAAGCTCACATTCCCTTTCCAGTTGGAATTTTAAGGCTTGAATTTTTTCAAACCCAGCTTTCAGCTGTTAGTGGAGGGTCAAGCCTCTGCAGACAAAAGCTTTCAAACTTCAGAAGACATAATTCAGCAAGATTGGCTGAGGTGCCGATGGAAGGGAGGTCTGACCATGTCTCCCTATGGTTAAGGATGACAGTGCAGATAAGAACTCATGTTGTTAATGAATGCAGCCTTTCACCTTCTGACACCTGACTTGGTCGGGACTAAGTTTTTGTCACCTTGAATGATCGTTCCCCCAGATACCAGGGACTTTGGCAGAGGGTCCTGCTTCTCTGATTACAGCTGAGCTATCAAAAGGAAAGTAGGATAAGTACAGCCTAACATGGCTATTTTTACCTTGAAAGAATAATAGTTACTGATTTTTTTAGATGTCTGAAGCCTTTTCTTTTCCCATGTGCTACTGTCTAACTTACTGATAACTTCACCTGGGGTGGGAGAGACCACCACATTCTTACAAAAAAACTGCCTCTTCAAAATGGTATTTTGGGGAATAACAGCAGGAGCAGCAGCAGTCTGCTCAGCAATAGCAGGCACGCCAGTGTTGTTCTGTGAAAGCATCGCTTCTTCCCTACTAACGCTTGCTTGCATTCTATCTCTTGCACAGCTGGAACGGACAGGGGAGAATTAATGCTTTTTATTTAATTAAAAAGCTATTGAGGTAGCAAGCAAATTCATCAAGAAACAAATTCAGCAAGCAGCTTTTCCTTAACTTCAGAATGATTTTTTATTATTGATGGTATTTTTGCGAGGACTCAAACCTCTGCTGAATTTAGGATCTGTTTGGAGTGTCCTAAGCAAAGAAGGGGATTTCATGGCTTATATGTTCCTTTAGGACAGGATATCTCCACATCTTCACTTTTGGTATATTTATTTTCTAAACCAGATCTACATTTGGCTGTCCCTTCTGTTTAGAAGCAGACTGCCCACTGTCTTTAACCATCATAGTTCTATGGTAGAAGGTGTCTGTCTGTCATGCTGACAGACATTTAGACTGTTTTGCACGTGCATAGCCATTATTTGTCATTGCTTTTCCCACCAATTACATGTCAACCTTTTACCCATTGTCAACCCAACCTTACAATCAATCCTTCATTGTTTTTTCTGATCTTTTCTTGGACTGGAGGGACTGAATGTGAAAAAACTGCAAAACCGGGGAGCTGAAATGACAATCCTTTAGTTCTACAACCATAACTAGCAGTAGCATCTTTTGACGTAGACCGTCTTAATGAATAAACACCTACTTAGCAATGCTAGGAAAATGTATTTCCTAAGTTCCATTTTGCAGCCAGACATATATCCCTTATTGTTACTTCTTGGCATGCTGCCCATAGCGTTGATCTCTTCCTACTGAATTAGCCCTACCCTAGACAGCATTTCTCCCTTTCGCTATACACGCTTCATCAGCACAACTGGATATCTCTCTAAGCATGGTACCCTTTGCTGCTGCCTCTCTGCCCTTTCTTCCTCAGACCACATAAAATCCATCTGTCAGAAACTCTAAAATTACTTGTTCTGTGAAGTGAAATCTTCAAAGCCTTCAAATATCTAGTATATGAAAACTCTTTTCTTTATTCCATTTAGGATTACAGCCAAAAAAAAATTAATAATAATAAAATGGCAAGACACTTGCTTTCTTGCAAAGAAACTAGTTATTAACCTTCAGCATAAAAGCAGATACAGTTCCAGTGATGGACTTTTTCTCCAGAGAAAGTGTGGGGAAGGCAATTGCTGTGGACAGCAACAAGTAACTTGTAGAAGAGCAACAGCTCCCATAAAGGTTTGTCGCACTTAAAGAGGAGATGAAGCTATGCATTATAACGCCGGCCTATTTTGGAGTTGCCAGAAATCCTGGTTTACATCAGTGATTTGCAAACGGACCCTCTCCTGGCATCGTGTCAAGAAAAACTGTATATAAAGCTTTGCAGCTCTGCAGTTGCTTCTGACTTTGGTGACTTTCACAGAGGCATGATCTGAGGGATGTTTGTAGCAGAGCCTTCTGGACTATGTTTAAGTTTCAAGTTGCTCAATATTTACTTTTATAAGTGCAATATATTCATTTTCAATATATTTGTATTACTGACTTCCACTTTATGTTTGTACTCACTGAGACATGACTGGGTGATTAGTGTAAGCAGACTCAAACCAAATGGCAGTAACATATCAGAGGGAAGCTGTAAAACATACCTTGTCTGAGTACTTTGGTAATGTTGGAAGAGAAGGTTTACACTGCTTTGGAAAGGCAGCTTCTTACGTCTACTTCATATAAACTGTGTAGGAGCAACTCACAGGACATGATGAAAAGGAGAAACAGGCAGAACAGCAGGATTTTGCCCCAAATCAGACGTCTGCATGAAAGCAAACACAGAATATAAAGAAACAACGGCCCAAACCACTGCTTGATGACGGAACTACAGAAAGCAGAGATGTACTAACATGAGGCTTTGCAAGGTTTAGAAAAAACAGTTTACAACAACTGTGAACTTCAATATAAGTTTTAAAGCACCTTATCAGCATTTAACTTCCTTTTTCTTGCTATTCTTCAGTCTTTGCAGAAACATAGAGCCTTCCAGGTTCTCAGCACACTTTTCTGCTTCCCCAAGGGTGAAAGTGCTGTCAGCTTTGCGACCAGAAGTGGTTCCTACCCTAGGGGCTTTCCTTCACTGATTTCTCTTTAAATATTTGTTCACTTCAGATTTTGCAGGTTTAGGTCAGCTGTTCATTTGGGCCCTTGTCCTGCTGTTGCTGCCGAAGCCCCTGACAAAGCTCTTTTTGGCCTGAGGACTGGTGTGATCTTGTTTAGGAATTAGCAGGAACAATTCATCCCCATTCTAAGAAGAGAAAAAAAATGGCTTGGTCAGTGCCTTCTCAGCTTCTTTCTGCCTTCTCAGCTGCACACTGAGAAGCACAACAGTGAATAGGCTCTCTCTACCAGAGGAGAAAGGGTTAAATTTTAGATAAACCTGAAAGGAAATTAAAACAAATGTTTCAAACACTTCTAGTTACTGCCCTTATCATGTTACTAATGTCAGAATACTGACGCTCTTTGCACTGCAGCACACTTCACACTTTTCGGGGATTCATTTATCAACATTAGTCTGGAAGTGCATTTTGCTCTAAGTCAAGGCCACAGAGATTCAATTAAATATTTTTCAGCTTTCATTACCTTGTTTGTGGGTTTCATCAGATATTTGCATTCTCTTTAGTCATATCCTAAGCTCTCAGCCTCCCAAATGCTCCTCATGTGCTAGGACAGGCAGGAGAGCTTCCATAGGTTCCTGCAGGAACTACTGGGCTGTGAGCTGTGATCTCATTTCATCTATGCAGTTGCTGGATGGCTTCAACTAAGCTTCTTGTCAGCCCATGTGGAATGAAAAACAGCAGGGGCTGTGAGTTCCCTAAATAGAGTTACCATCAGACCGAGGAATGACGAAGTATTTTCTCTTTCCCAATGATGAGGATATCACAAAAAAAACAGCCTACTGTGGCACTTCTTTCTTACTTTCCAGGATGAGGTCCTCAGGTGTCATTCACCATTTTGGTGAAGATCACACACAGCCAGTTGGTTTGTGTGGCAGTTTGCATTTTAAGGTCCACAAGTGCTTGCTGGGAAAAAAAAAAAAAAAAAAGTTTTCTCATGGAGGAGAGATCTCCAAGGCTGGATTTCCAAGGCAAGCACCCCAGCTCAGGAGTGCCCTCGGGAACAGACTGGCTGTGCATTTGACCTCGCTGCAAGCTGACCTGCTGCAGCTGCACACTCATGGAATTCCTCTCCAGAAAGGTTGTAAATATGGTGTTTCCTGGTTTCTAAAAGGCCTTGAAAAAACGTACCACACTCCAGCCATTGAGGGAGGCTCCTCATCCTGGGCATGAACGTAGTTGGAATATGACCCCCCCTCTCTTTCTTACAGTGAGGCAGGGAGGTAAGACAGAAAGCACAGAGCTTGTGCTTTGGTGACTAAAATGGAAAAGGCTGATACAATATTGTTTATTTTAACTGAAGGTATTTCCATGGTCCTTATCACTGCAAAATCTGAGCCAAGGCCAAAACTCCACTTTCTGTCAGGTCTGCAGAGCTGGAAGCGGACAGCTGAGGGATAAGTGTCTGGTGAGTGGACACAGCTGGAAACTGTTAACCTGTGGGGCCCACTGAAGCATGTAAAAAGGAGGAAGAAAAAAGGGGTGGGTAGCTGGGAGGGAAAAAAAAAAAAAAAAGGATTTTGTGTAGTTTAGGAAGAGATTTGGTGCTATCCTGGAATTCTAGTACAAATAGCATTTTTATTTAAGAGTCTGTCCTGTGTGTGAGAGGCAGGAGGGATTCTTACTCTGGCTTTTTTTGTCTGTTTAAGGGACAGTGTTTCCCAGCCATCAGCAGTTTCCTCAGTTGTGCTATGTTCACTTAAAAGATCCTTGAGCCCTGTGAGAGCTTGTCTGTGCTATAGGAGGAAGCTGAGGTCTCAAATGTTATGTTTTTTTGGTTTGGTTTGCAAAGTAACTTGGCCACCAAGCAGAGTTTTGTGAAGAACAGGTTCCTCAGCCTGTGCCCAGGCTCAGCTGGAAGGAGTTATTTTACCCTCTAAAATCTGGATTGTTGTGTGGAGGTGATAAGCATAAGGTTAGTTTAGCAAAGGAGTTTGTGTCGATTTCTCCCCAGAAGAAAAAACATCCTTCCTGCTGGACAACCTACTTGAGAGCCTCCTCACATCTGTCCCTCAGTTTGTGCAAAGATCTCAGCCCTCAACAGGAATAGCCTTTTCCCCACAAGATATTTAGGAAGATCCTGGGCAACATGGCTTCTGTCTTCTCTTCTGGGAATGATGCTTCAGCCCTTTTCTCTTGAGGGGTTGTTCTCTCTGTGGACTCTTGATCTGAAAGGGGAGCGTGCTACATGCTGCCAAAGACTATTTTTTCTGGTTTTTATGCATTCTTGAAATTATTCCGTAGAACTGGCTAACCTAGACCCTGACTTTTACATGGCTCTGTTTGGTGAAGTGCTGCTTTTCTGCTCATTTCTGTAGTCTCCCTTTCTTGAGACTTTCCTCCTGTTCCTTGTTACACTAATTACTTGGCTTTGCTTGGTTTGGAGGGTGAAGTCCTGCCTGGTAAGTATGTTCTTCCTAACTTAGAGTCTCTATCTCTGAGGCTTTCTGGAAGGAAAAGAAGTTGTCACACATACCAGTAGTAGAAGAGTTGAAATCACTTCTGCCTTTAAAAAGCTGTTGAGTGGTCTTTAAATGCAGTTGAAAGAGATTCTGTAATGTGGTTAGGAGAGATTTTGTGGGTGTGAGGGGAGAAAAACAGGAGATACAAATTCAGTTCCTGTGTCAGCAAGTCATGATACTTACATGCTTGCCTTTATAGGCTGAAGTCACACGGTTTTCTTCTACCTTGTTTAGGCTGTGTAGTTTTGTTGTCAGTGCTTCGTGTTGGGGACTAGGTGTGTTTACATATATGCAAAGAGGTCCTGATTCTGGATCTTAGTGCAAGATTATTACAAGAGTAATAACATGAGAAGCTGTCACTGTAGGGCAAGAGCCAATTCTTTGGGATATTTGCAGCTTCTCTGGCTGTGCTTGCCATTAGCCCTGAGGCAGGGAAGATTTGCCCTTACGATGATCTGTCCAAGTTCCAGTTCTATAGCCTACCAGTGGATGTCATGAAAATGCTTTAGAGTTTGGTGGGCACTTCATCAAAGTGAAAAACAGTGCTATATGATTTCAGTGATGCCATGAAAGCAGTGAATTTGCAAGAGGTAACTGAGGCGCTTTACCATGAGTTTATAGGCTGAAACGGGCTTTATACAAAACAGCTTGGTGAATAATAGAGGACACAAAGTATATTCTGTATACTCCATACTACTGACTAGAAGGAAGACTAAACCCACCAAAATCAGTTACATTCTGCAAGCAACTCATGCAAAGTCCCCAAATTTGATTTGAAACTTTGTAAGTGTAAGAATGTTGGCAGTGTTTGCTTTTATCTCAAGGATTAACTGTCTACCACCAGGATCTAGTCTGAAAGCTAAGACTCCGGGCTAGGTACAGTGAAGACTCTGGAGCTTGTGACTAATTGGGGTGCAGTTCTTCTGCATTTTTCATAATACCCGTTTTATCATAGGCAGCTACTGAACTTACTCTTTCCCATTAGCAGTGGTAGAAAGATCCTTGATTAAAAATATCTTGCTGGTGGTCATTCTGAGAAATTTGGAGGGAGAAATACTTCTCCTGTGGCCTAACCAGATCTACCTCTCCCTCATACACCTCCAGAGCTCCTTACATTGCTATGTATTTGTTTAAGTATTATGTTCCATGTGAAACACAAGTATCCATAATCCAAACTTTTTTTTTGCTTGTTTTTATACTGCATTTGTCCTAATCCTGAGACATTATTCATCCTTCCAGTCACTCAACTGCAGTTCATCAAAACTGGTCAGCACCACGGTCTTGACCTTGAGAGGCAGACAAAGAGGAAGAGAAAACCCAAGAGTGCAGAGTAGCCTCTCCCCGATACCTCCCTCCTGTATCTGTAATCAGTGGCTCAAGGACAGGGTGCAGCAGGGCCTACAGCTGAGCTCCACCTTCAGGACCCTGATTCTGCACCATTACGATCTAGTAGGCTTCTTTACTTAACGGGAAATGGTTTGGCATTTAATTACCTACCTTGTGTGCTTAACCCTTTATATTTTCTTGGAATCTTGAGTTAAGTTTAATGACATTTTCAAAGCCAAGCCACCTATTCTCTAGAAAAGTTTCTCCAGAATAACAGCAATTTAAAGATCATTTTGAAATTGAAAGGGTAGCAATTCCTGCTCCTATAACTGAAGCTTGCTTTTTCATATGGCATTCATTTCCTGTTAAGTAAATCACACATTTATTTATTTCTTCCTCTCAGTTGCTCTTTTGGTTTGTCTTACCACCCTGATCAGTTGTGTATATTTCTAATTAGTTTGCAGACAATATTTTTTGGTTTTGATTTTTTGTCTCAATCTGTGGATACTTGCTCCTGCATGCGCCAGCCTTGACTTGGGGTGTAGAAAATGCAGCTGGCTTCTAACAATTGAAGCCATCCTTGTGCAGGCAAGATAAGGACAGCAGTTAAGGCAAAGGTTGTGAATGCTCTTGGAAAGCGTGCTCAGTGTGTGGGGTGGCTGATTACTTTGTAGCTTGCTTCTCAATAGACTTCTCCCTGTGTCTGCTTATTTTTCTTTTTCCTGGACACTTCTGCTCAACATTGTCAGATATTCCAGAGACTGGTCTTTGAACAGCTGCCAGCCTCTCCCCTGGGTACTGCCTTGGCTTTCTTGTGCTATCTGAAAAACAAATTTGAAACAATTAACAGGAAGATCAAAATCACTCAATGTTTTGAGTCCCTGAGAGGCTTCTGTCTGGTGCTCAGGTGGATCCCAAAGGCTGACTGGCTTCTTCCCTCTCCCCTTTTCCTTTTCCCTATATTTCCCTTCCCTATTTTTCCCAATAATAGGAAAACAAAACAATGTCAAATTTATGTGAGCCGAGCAACTTACAATATGTGAAGGTAAGGGGTTCCCGCTTCACATTTGCAGTTTACTTTTTGCCATCTCTGCTCAATGGCTCTGCCGTGGCCCAGCGCACATTCAGGATCTGGGGGTGCTGCATGCCTCTGTGATGCTGGTGAAGCCATTGCTCCTGTCTGTGCCTCAGTTTCCTAATCATTAAAATACTGCTTAGCTGTTCTGGAATCTAGTGATAAGGAGAATCCTAAGTGGTAGTTGTCATTAGCTAGGTCAAGTAGGTGACATTTCAGTTATGTACAGATGCGCTACATAATGGTTATTGAGATTAAAGGTGCTTCTTTTTTTCTAACTACTAACTAAATGTTACAACACAATGTTGTAATTCGTTATGACAGATAATTATATCCACCGTCCAGCAGAAAACTGTGTTCTAAGAAAACTGTTTTGGGTCTGCTTTTCCTGTTTTTCGTTTGTATTTGTTTTGTTTTGTTTTTCCTAGTTCTTCCCGTGGGATTCAGTTATGTTGTTAAAGAATGCCCTTTTTTTTTCTTTCTCCAGCAAGTACATTATAAACTTTTACGACAAATAACCATTATCAATCCTTTCTTCACCTTGTCACTTTTATAAAAATCTTCATGAGGGAAATATACAAATTTTTTAATGACTTCCAGTGTTCTGTTTTGAGAATTTTTATTAAATCTGAACTCAGATAATTTGAAACACAGCCATTCCTCACTCCTTCAAGCTCAATTCTATCTGGTTTTCTTGAGCAGCACATGGAAACTTTATCCTGTGAATCATGCAATGCTGCACTGCAGCGCTCCTTTTAATTCTCCAGCAAAACTCCATTTAACTCACAAAATATGGGATGATTGTATTTTAAAAGGAATATGACTGGGGATCTCATTTATGCTCAGACACAGTCTGCCTAATTAGAGCTGATTGAAGCAGTGTGTGGGGGAGACATGAATGGGCTCCTACTGCCAGAAGATATCAAAAGAGACTGGGGACCCAGATTTTCCAGAGAAAAGGGAGTCGTGGCATCAGGCCCAATCTCCCTCCGAACACAGGTCCCTCACAGCAGCTCAGCAGCTTGGTACCTTCTGACGGAGCTAGGAAGATGCCCACTCTTGGTTCAGCAGCTTCCATCGATAGAGAATCCATTATGTCCCTTGCTGAGACTTCTGAATGCAATGCGCTTAGATGTCACGTTTTGAACTATTTGGATTTGCTTGGGAGTAAGGGGATGCATTTCTGGGTAAGCAAGAGAGGAAGGGATTGCGCTGTTATTACAGGAACATGTGCCGAAGTGATTTTTTGTCACAGCCAGCCATGCCTTGAGTATTTTGTTCTGGGTGCAGCACAGCTGTGTAGGTACCTACAGGAACTGCAGAAAGCATGAACATCTCTGCTTGGGTGAGGACAGCTGGACACAGACTTCTTTTCTTGCCTGAAGAAGTGGCTTGGCAGCAGGCAGTTGTGCTGGGCTGCTGCAGGGCTGGCAAAGTGACAGACGTTTGTTCAGGGCTGGAGAAGTGTGGGCACGGGAGGTACCTGGGGCTGGCCAGCACGTGCAGGGGCGCTTTGGTCGGTCCCACCTTGGTAGATGTGACCTAAATGGACCTGCAGGCTAGCTGGATGACCAGAGAGTCTCACTAAGTATGTTTTTCATGTAGAAGCACATGTTAAAGCATTCTCCTCTCCAAACCTTGCTTCATTTTTTCTTCCTCTGACTGGTAGTCTTAGGAAGGCCTCTTAGCCCTCAGAGGCTCCTTTGCTGAGGTAGGTGGATGTAAATGTATTCTGCTGGCGCTTCGGTACTTCAGGTTTGACTGGAACTTCTCACAGGTGGCAGCTAAGATGAGAAGGAAGATAACAGCTGTGTGAAGCTGTGGCAGTGTTGTCCGCAGCACTTTCAGACTCCTTTGTTTAAGAGGAAAGGCCTAAGTCACGTCACAAGCTCGGGCCAAGTTTGTTAGCTGTCCTTTCGCTCCCTCGTGCTGCATTGTGAGCGGGGATTTGTGCTTGGCTGGCTGTTTCAGAGGTAAAGCCTGCTGAGTTTCTTCCTGGAACATCCTGACATAGTAAACAAGGGAAAGCAGAGGCAAAGCTCTTCCTGTGCAGCCGGCCGGGGTGCCTGCGCTTTCTCACTTCTTCGTGCATTCTTACCCTTGACCCCAGTGTGCTATCCAGTTCCCTCTGTGTCAGGTTCTCCTGAAAGCTGTGATTTCCTCTCCTGACAGCCAGCAGGAAGATGAGAAAGCTGTTGGGCAACCTTTGCTCTGAAAGTACTGGAGGGTTATTAACAAAGCATGCCTGACAGGCAGGGTTTAGGAAATACCGATAACATCGGGAAGAGGGAGGAAAGTAAACAGTTCAGTAGCATAGGGTGTGTTTGTCATTTTAAAGTTGGCCCAGAGCAGCAGCCTATAAAGTCCTTTCCTTTGCAGAGTCGCTGTCACAGACCGGCGCTGCAGATGAGCTCACGCCGCTTCCCCCAGCAGCTGAGATGAATTCAGCCCCTTGAGCTGGGACCCTAGTCTGAACCAGTCCAAAGGCTGGACAGGTTTTGGCTTGGTTTCAGCACCACGTAGACGAGTCAGATGAACCAACTTGTTCTGCCCTCAGATGTGAGGGTGTGGCAGAATGGAAGCGTCTTCGTTTCCACTGCCTCATAGGTGAGGAGAGCTACTGTAAGGAGAAGCCGCCTGTTTTACAAGGGAATCAAGGCCAGGAATAGAACTTGTGTCACTGCCTTCCACTAACCCAGCCTTGTAAAAGACAGCTAGGACGTTTAGCTGGGAACTATGAAATCCCATCCTCTGGGCAGCTTGCAGCTAAGATTTTGATAGAGGCCTTTTCTAATTATCACTGACAGGCAGATCGAGGGTAAGATTATGTATCTGGGTTCTTGTTTTTTCTCTTCCCTCCCCTTCTTCGTATCATGCGTCAGCTCTAGTTTCCAAATACATTTCAGTGTCAAAGCACTAAACTTCATCCATCATAAGCACATTTGTGCAAGTCCTAATAAAATAATCCTGCCGCCACGTCTCTGCGGGAGGGTGGAGACTCCAGTCCTAATGTAACATGACAATGGAAGCACCATGAGGCTGGGTAGGGAGATTATATCTTTTCCATTTGTGCAGTAACTGTTGTTTAGTG
The DNA here is from genome assembly GCF_013377495.2 of Cygnus atratus. Lineage (NCBI taxonomy): Eukaryota > Metazoa > Chordata > Aves > Anseriformes > Anatidae > Cygnus > Cygnus atratus. The sequence goes on from NC_066367.1 coordinate 14,179,664, forward strand.
TGGCTTGTCAGTCTGTCAGATAAAGGCACACAGCCATCTATGAGGAATTATTAATGAAGATTCAGACGTTTTTTCTGCTGGAAACGGATCACTTCACTTTTCATCTCACTGACTTTTTACATTAGAAAACTAAAAATAGCCCTGAGTTTATAAGGAAAGGCCTTCAATATCTGGCAGGTTTTGCCTTTCCTTTCCTGTACTCTGTTCCCCAGAGACAGGCTAAATACACAAACCCTATTTCTAATGGCTTGGGCTGAGCATTTCAGAGCCGTAAACATGAATACAAGGTGTGCGTCCCCGTCTGCTAAGCACATTCAGTCCACTGAGCCCCTGTATCATCCAAACAGAAAGCAAAGACCAGAAAATCCCTCCAGCCTCTGATTATTCACACTTTTGAGGAAAAGGCAGGTTAAGAAAAAGAAGTGCTAATCACACCAGCTCGAATAAATGTGGTGTTGCCAAATGCTGTGCAGCTTTCCTCATCTTCCCCGACAGCGCAGCCCAGCAGTCACGGTGCTGGGCCCTGCTGGAGCAGCGCCTTTGCCTCGCACTGATGCGTGCTGAGGGATGCTGGGGCACAAGTGTGTGGGGGCAAGAGTCTTGCACAGGCAGCTACATGCTAGTGACTCATGTTGTTGCTTTAGAATGGAGAAAATTCATTTCTACAGATGACCTTGATGGGGCTTGCCTCCTGGCTTTTCAAAAGAGATGTCTGAAACCCAGAAATGCTATTGTCTGTTAATTATTTTTTTCCCCTCCTTTCCCGGACAACATAAAGTGCCCAGGAGCCATTTGGATCCCCAGAACGTTTGGGCTGCTGTTGCCAAGGGAAGAAGTCTGTGTAGTTGTTTGTAGCATCTTCCCATTTTCCCTCAGGATGGCAGTGACATCTCAGCTGGTGTGTGGGGGCTGTTCTTCCCAATGGGCATATGCTGCAAGCACCAGAATAGGTGTGTAACACAATACTGCCTTGGGAAGCGGGCAGTGAAACTTCCTGAGTGTGTGTGTGTGGCTACACGCACCTCGAGTTCAGAGGCCACTGTTACAATGGGAGATTCATTTTCCCCTTTACTTTCTGGAGGCTGGGATACAATTTGTGTCCAAACGCACGGTTCTCAGGTGTGCCTCTGCATTGTGTGGTGTGCTTTCAGCACAACAAGGGCCAACACCCTGAAATCCCAAGAAAGGGAAGGCAGGTCGGATCATCTCTGCCAAAGCAGCGGAATGTGGTTCCGCGCAATTGAACGTGGCTAGCTGATTCTGCTGGGTGTACTGGGGCTGTGCTCTGCGCTGAGCACTTCCCAAAACCAAACCAAGTCAACAAAGTGCTCTGCAGTGTGAAGCAAAACAAAAACACAAAGTTCATGTGTTGTCACCGGACAAAAATTTGCTAAGAACCAGCAGAAATGAGAACTTAATGGGTCCCATATGTGGCAGCTAACCTGGGCTTTATAAGATTTTCCATGAGAGTTTTGAAAAGATTTCTATAGCAGCAAATGAGACCCATTTCTTGTTAACCTGGACAGCTAACATTTAGGCCACATTTTGTGCCATGGCTCAGTCTATAAATACAGGCTAACAAATTTGGATGGGATTCCCACTCTGTGAAAAAAGCAGATGTCAGCCTCTAGTGTTCCTGAGCAGTGCTGCACTTAAAGCTTTAATCAGCCTCTCAGCAAGACATCAGAAATAGTTCAGAAAATATTTACCTTTTAATGCATCTTGTGGAGATGTGAGTTTTTGCAGTCTTCCTAGGTATTTTTGTATTCGTATTTTGCAGGTAGAGCGTGGGTCTCTTTTCCTTACAGACAGTACAGCATATTACACATATATACACATTAGTTTGATGAACTTGGTGATGCCTTCACCAGATGTTCCAGGGTTGCCACAGCAGTGGCGTTCAGTCCTCGCAGGGACGGTTATACAATATCCAATATAGATTGGAGGTTTTTTTTTTTTTTTTTTATCTTGCCTTTTTTTTTCCCCTGTTCATTTTAAGTGTGTTCTGAACAGCAGGGGTAAGAAATATTATTGTTTTCATGTGCTGACATCAATTCTGCCAGAAAGGTCAAACCACTGGAATTCTGTTTACCATTGCATAGGAGAAGGATCAGTAGGCTAAGTCTGAAAACTAAAAGCAATAGTGTTTTTTACCAATGATTGCCTGGGGTGCGGATGTGCTGGGGGATTTTGCTTGTGTGATTTTAAGGGCTTGGACTGGTAGAAGTGTCATTTGGGGAATTTTGAGCCAGAACTCCTGACAGAGAAAGTCTCCCAAAGCAAACGGATAACAAAACCCACTGTCAGCTGAACCAGCATCTCTGTCTCTTGGTATCCGTGCAGTTTTCACACTGGCATTCAGGGGATTGTCTCTTCCTTCATCATTTCCATGCCTTTAACACAGCCCCAGCTGCACTTGGGAGGGATTTTCAGACCCTCCTCATGCCCCCCTAGGAAAGCTCACCAGTATAAAAACCAGAGCAGGGCAGAGACTTGTTCCTTTGAGACCACTCGCAGAGCCTGCTTTAACATCTTTTTTTTTGGGAACCTTTACTCTATAGCTTACAAGTTTTAAAACTATCAATTGCTACATATTGGTTCTCTGTTTCTTCTGAATCTGTGAGATGCTGAATAGCTTCATTCATGTCTGTCTGCAGCTTTGTACGTGATCTCTAGGTGGAAAGTGCTCAAGAAATGCAAAGTGTTACTGATGAAGAAAACTGAGACAATGAGAAAGGTGAAGAATGCAGCAGTCTGTGAGGGCAAAGTGTAGGTGTTGATGTGGGAGATGTTATTTTATTGAGTCATCCTATGTTTCAGTCTAAGCTGGCCTTGGAAATTTATCTGTTCCTTTATGGCTTCCCCAGAACTAAGTAATGAAGGTCTGGGCAGTTAAGAGCAGCCTACGTCTCTGTCAAGGGGAGACAAACCAAAGGAGAGAGAGAGAAGTTGTGAGGGGTAAGTGATGCTGTGACAACAGGCCAGTCTGGAGAACCCTGTGAGACAGTCCTCCATAAAAGTCACAGCTACAGCCCGGAAGGTGAGTGTGAAATTGTGTCAGCAGGTGATGTAGGAAGATGTGGCTTTGGTTCCCTGTATCTGGCTGTCCTGTGCAAGGGGAGCGCGCCGACAGGCATGTTTGTCATGCCTCCTGGCAAAGTAACGCAGTGACTTCAGTGAGCATGGAAAGGATGAAAGGTCTCAGAAGCTGAGACTGAGGGAACAGCAGCATGTTTGCAGTTGGGGAAAAGCTGAATTCTGAGAGTTGTGGGGCTGTGTTAGCATGCCAGATGTGGCAGTCTGTTACACCATGCGAACTGCCCTGGGACTGGAGGAGAAGCAGGTTTCTCCTGTGACAGGGGGAGGGCCAGGTCGCTGAAGCAGCCCAGAGCACTCAGTGCTGCAGTTGACTGGAAAGACCGTGAGGTGACTCCCTGAGGAGCAAACACGGGCAGGGAGCAGGCCCCCAACCTAGCACAGTGGGAGCAGTCTCACAGGATGCATCCCACAGCCCTGCAAAATGCAAATAGTGTGTGAGCAACCGAGTGAAGCCTCCCACTGCGGTGCGTGGGCAGCAGTTCTGGTACTGCCAGCTCTGGCGGGATGGGGAGCCTGCAGATGAGCAATGCGAGCTTCGACCTTGAGCTCGGCGTCACCAGGTGAGCCCTGGGAAGGCTCCTCCTGGTGGACGTGCTTATGTGCTCTTGGGGATTCTCTAGGTTAGGGTAGGCTTCAGTATTCCCCCAAACACGCTTCCTGGGAATAGATGATTTCTTCCAATGTGCCTGAGATACTTCCCTCCCTCACAGACATGGCTGCTCCTCAGGAGCATTGAACCTGTCTGCACATTTCTCTTCATCTTTGAACTGGCCGATGAAAGAGTTTCCTTTCCCCAGTAAACCCCTTGGCCAGTGTACCTTTGGCCAACCATTGCAATTAATTCAAGCCTCTCTAACTGATTTGTTCTGTCTTTGCAGAACTCACTTGTTTTTACAGAGGGGAAGAACAGCTATAGGAAGTTGTCCTTTTGGTTGGTTGGTTGGTTTGGGGCTTGTTTTTTTTTGAGTTTTCCAATGGACAGTAGCCAAAACTTAGTCCAAGAATGTCTGCGTGGGAATAGGGCATCACCAAGGCTAAATAACTCACGTTGTTAGCCTTCTGTCACTGTCCCTTGGCACATGGGTCCAACTTGGAAACAAAGAGGCAGCAGAGAAAACAGATGTTGAAAATAAAATTTGCTGTGTGACAAGGGTACAGGAAGATCACTAACCAAAAATAATGTTTCCTGGATGATCACAGCCAGTGGAGAGAGAAATCTGTGCATCCTAAATGGAAGAAGATGACATTCAGTCTTCAGCATTTCCCTGTTCAGCCTTTATCACTTTTGTGCTCCTGCCAAATCCTGGTACCTCTTCATTTGCAGTGGTTCTGGAAACTATTCTTTCCTTCTGAACCTGACTGCAAAATCTTTGAGAGTGGGTGAGGGGCTGGGCACAATGTCTTTCAACATTTTTTATTGCATCTTGGTTCGTCTTTGTGTATCGAGTTTTTTGTCTGAGCTCTCTTCAGAGCTAAAATCTTTTCCCGTTAATTCTGGTCGTGCCTCTTGCTTTCTCAAGAGCCTTGATCAGTTCCTTCTATTGTCAAATTCAGTGTATTTGTCCTCCCCTACCAGCCTCCACACAGCCCTGCCCAACGTACCCCCTCAGCTCGTCTAACATCACAGCAAGTATGGTCATCATCTGAGCAAGCTGATGGGTATACAGCATCTGCTCCTCTTCCAGCATAACCTCATCTCTAGGATGGTATAAATTGCAACCAAAAGTAAGGGGAGAGGGGAGGTGGGGCTAGGGGGAGCACTCGGCACTGCCAAGTGTGTAGAAACAGCTCACTTAGACTGGATGTGGGAGAAGGATCAGCATTTTGGAGGGAAATCTCAAGTATCTTCAGAGGTCTGGAGAGGCAGGAGGAAAGCAGGCTGAGTTGCACGTGGCCAGACCTGCGCTGTCCCATTGGATGTGCCATCAGTGCTTGTGTTTAATACTCGACTGTTCAGTCACAGGGTTAGATACTGAAAAATGCTGGAGGAGAACAGGCTCTGTGTTTGTCTCTGCAGAGCACCACGTGCTCTTGCACTGGTAGACGGGCAACGAAGTGTGGTATTGATACCAGACAAACTCCAGATCCAGAGAAGCCCAAGGCCAACAGGGGAGGAGGTTGAAATGTAGGATACGTGAAGAGTCAGCGTGATCCACCGAGATAATGCAGAAATTCCGGCTGACATCTGAAATTATGTCGCCAGGAAAAGATAAGGCTCTCCCTGGGAGGGAAGACAATAATTGTTTTTTAGCGTAGCAGATCAGAGATTAGGCACTCTCATCTGTAATCTGTCATGGTGGAAACAGTAGCTTCCTGTGCTGCTGCTAAATATTTCAATTGAAGACTGCAACTGTCCACAGCCTCCTCCTCCATTTATCTCTGGAGAGAAAGGATTAAATTTCCACCCAGTTTAAGTTAATTTTGAACTTGGAAACACTGCGTCTTCTTTCTCCTCTCTGATCATTTCCTTACAGATGAAGGGAGGAGGCTGGGTAAAGCAAACCAGAAGGAGCAGCAGAGGCTCTGCCAGCTGGGGACATGCCGGAGGACACTGATATAGGAGGGCTTGCTGTTTAACTCCTGGGTGGGCTCGTGGTGATGTCTGCAGCCTCCTGCTCCCTGGTGTGGATGAGGAAAGGAGAACTGAAGGCAGTGACTAACAGGTCTCCTTCTCTTCTCACACATCTTCTTTATTCCAGTTTTGTTTTCCCTCCAAGTGCTGTTACTGAGCAGGGTGCTATGTAACACTCTGCTTGCTATGTAAAGCAAGAGAGCCAGGGAGCTTTAAAAGAAAAGTAGTTAGCCTGTTTTTTGTTTTCTTTCCCCCAAGGAAGCGAGCTTTAGTCTGTTTTTGCATCTGCTTCGTGAGTGCACTGCACAGACCCCAAGCCCAGGGACATGTTGCAACCCCACCTCCTTCTAACACACCAGCACATGTACCAGCATAAATGCATAAGCAACGAATTGGGTTATTTTCTCTCTGTGAGGTGGATTTATTTCCCCCCCTACTGCTTCCCACAAGCCTCCCGACCCTTTTGCCCCCCCTGTGGCAGGCCCCTTACACTTGTACTCTGGAAAAACAGTAGTAACTAGCATTTGTGCCTTTGGCAATAAAACCACAGGCCTTGCAAACCCCAAATGGCAAAAAGACATTTCCATTCCAATCCCAGTTTTAAATTAAACTGTAATGAAAAATCAGCAGTGGCAGCTGGGACCAGAGACAGTGATTGTCTCGAGGAACAAAAAAGGGGAAGGAGGAGGAGAGAGGGAGAGACTGCAAGGAAAGCTCAGCCTGGTAATAAAGCAGCTGGTAAACCTTCAAGTAAAAAGAAATTAGAAAAACAAATCTAGCAGAGAGGGAAGCGGAGACGCCTGACCTTCCGTGCGGTGCCGTAGAGGAGGGCCACCGTGAGCCGTGTCCCAGCGGGCTGCGGTGGGAGCTGCGCAGTCCTGTGCTGACATCTGGAGGGGACGTGTGGCAGCCGGGCACCGGGACTCCTCACTCCTGTCCGTCCTGTCCTCCTCATCCTCAGGCACAGAAGGACCCCACCGCTCCCCTGAGGGGCAACAAGCGCTCTGTCTGCCTCTCTCAGACATGTGCAGGCAGCCCTGAAACACAGAACTAACAGGTAGTGCTGTTCCAGTACTTTTGGAGGTGTTTCAATGAAAAATAGAAAGCTAGCCAACGAAACTCTTGATTTTGTTTTTCACGTGTCGGTTCTTCAAGAAGTCAAGGTTTTCTTTGGTAAGCAGATACTTTATTTGGTGCCGGTGGGAGGCTAAAACAAGGAAGACAGACCAACTTTGAGAGGGATCAGGGTCTGCAGTGTGAAATTTGAGGGTTTTTTTGTGTTTGTTTTTATTCTTCATCATGCATACAGCAATTCAGCCAAAGACCTGACACGTTTTCCTGGCATAGCATGAACAGTCAATTGCAAGAATACCTTGCTACATCTCGTCCTTGTGGACAAAATTGTAACATCAACAAGCTCAACATGAATTTGTAGTATTTAGTTTTCCTCATTGCTATTAGTTTTTTTGTATTTTATCACCCCAGCATGAAACTGAAGGATTAAAAAAAGGTGAAATTCACTGCTCTGAAGAGTTTGCAATGAGAGGAAGCAGGCCTTGGGGGAAAGTAGAAGGTGCGGAGGAGCAAAGGGATGCTTCAAAGGTCACACAGCGCATGAATAACATTTCTAAGAAAGGAACCAAGGTCTCCAGAGAGTCAGTTTAGTGCCCCATGCACAGGACTACACAATCTTTGCAGAGCCTCTGCCGCTCCTGGGCCCTACCATAGATCTGGCAGGGTGTATTTGAGGGGTTTGTGGTGCTCACACCTAGTGCAGGGAGGTGCCTGGTTCATCCAGACCCAATTTCACCCGTAAGTGAGGTGACAGTACACTGCACATAACCGCACAGAGTCACGCCGCTCGCTTGCCTGTACAGTTTTGCAGTTGGCAAATGCACATCCAGTTTTACTCTGCCAGACCTGAACACAGCCTTGATGTGGGCTGCAGGTTTTAGCCACGTTATTTGTAAACCATAAGAAGTGCTGATTCAAAACAAACCTGTAGTTTTGTTCATCTTTAATTTTCAACAGCATCAGGAGGAGAAGTGAGTTGCTAGCTATGTCTTCTCCTTAGATTGTCTGCAAGATACAGGGTCAAACCGGTACCTGAAATTACGGTTCCAGTACAAGTTCCTCAAAACTAGTTAAGCAGTTACATCCTTTGAAGTTCCAGAGCAGTAAGCACTGAAATATTCAGGCTGTTAAGGTCAAACACAAAGTAAGCTGTTGGCCTAAATTTCAAGGTTGCTGAACACCACAAGCTTTTTCACTGAAGTCATAGGAAGAACCCTTATGTATTTAAAAATTAGGCCAGTTGTATGTGCATCTAAATAAGGACTTATAGCCTACATTTAATTCAGAGGAACTGTGAGCCTATTTAGAAAACCTCCTGCCTACCTCTGCACCTCAGCTGTAGCAGACGATAGTAACTGCTGTGTGTTTGACCTGTAGATCATGCTTCAGTGCATGTGGCAAATAAAAGCATTTTCATGTTGTTTGCAAAAAGCTGCTCAGACTGTTTTGTTATCGAGACTAGTATAAGGGAATTAGATACCCAGCTTCCGCTGAGCTGATTTTGTTTCATTCCCTGGCAGTCTTTTAGAGGAGGAGGAGAGAAAAATTACAGATGAGATTTCATCTATCAGGAGCTCACATCTATAGCATATTCTCTGATCTCCATCACAAGACACACACAGGCAAACCTCTCTTCTCCTATCCCACTCCTCTGCTGGCCTGGTGTGCATGCAAGAGAAGTGGTGCAGGCGAGGGGAGTTCTGGTAGAGTGTCTTGGCTGCCATGCATCCTTCTGTTTAGCTGAAGTGCTTGTAATGCTGATGCTGCAGCCAGCTCTGGGTGAGCCTCTGGTGGTGCAGTTCACGTGGAAGCGCCCGCAGGAATGTAGGTGCCTGTGAACACTTGATCCAGATGATCCCAGCACCTTGGGCCTTTCAAGACAGAGGACAGGCTTTCCTCAAAAAATGCATTCCTCGTGGGATTCCTAGCCATACCCTAAACCTCAAAAAAGTCTCACCTCTCCTTGCTTCTTTACTCAAATTGCTTGTGCTGTCCTTGATGCTAGTGTTCCTGTGCTTACACCTGAGGAGGGAGAAACAGGGAGACGTTAATTCAAGACCACCACTCTGTTTCACAGCTGGGTTTTCCTCTGCTGTTTGTTTGCTTTTTATACCAGCCATGTTGGGATATTAGCATGATAATGCACTTCTGAAGGTGCTGTTGGATGGGACTAGGTCCTTTTTGTTTGTACAGTGGTTTGAACCATTCACAGTTGTGCACTGGCCAGAGGCCAAAATTCTGCTCCCTGTTCTGTGCCAGCAGCTTCCACTGACTCCCAGACAACGCAGAAGCCCCGGGAGCTGCCTATGGCTGTGTGCATCTGGGGACAGAGCTTAAAGCTCAATCAGCAACTTGCTAATTCTGTACAAAGCTGTAAGCAAGGCAGTCTCAGAAATCAAAATAAGCTCCCGTGAAGACTTGAGACAGATACAATCTGTATTGTTGCTACTCCAGTGAACTCTTGCTTTTCAAACCCAGCAACATGGTTATTGAGACCGACTCTGAGGGACCACAACGGGTTCCTTATAATTATTTTCTGTTGTATAACCTCTTTAAAAAGAAAAGAAATAGTATGAGACTTCTCTGTGAAAGGTTTCAGGGTGTTTACAGACCCTGAACCATATCAAAGAGATTTCTGACATGAATTCCTGAGTTATTCAAATAACAAGAGGTCACATTTGAGTTAAGTAACACATTTGGGTTACTTAAAAGATCTAGTGGGCAAAGCTGTACATGCTGTGGAAACAACTGAGTGCATATACAAACCTCCCTATGTCTTTTGATCTCTGCATAGGGCACAGAAGGCAGCACAGGACAGCTGTGAACTCAAAGGACATGGAATAGCAATAAACTTGGATCTGTTTGTGCTTCTGTCAAAGCCAGTGGCAAATGTCCCGTTGGTTTCATAGAGATCAGGTGCACGCCTCCATGAGCACCATGGATAATGCTTATGCAGTGCTGTGGGAACATGTTATACCTCAGAAAGTAAGGTTTCAAAGTGTGTTGTGTGGAAGGGCACCATTAGAAGTAGGCTGGAGGTCTCGGTGTGCTACCAGCTTTCTGTTTCACACCCAGACCAGAGACTCTCTCTCTTAAAATGTTCTTCCATTGGGAGAACCATAGATTTATAGCATGTATGTTGAAGAAACGACAGTGGTGAGCATCTATTCTGACATACTGGAACTGGTTTTATAGATCTTTTATCTGGTCGTTGTGTGAGCCAGCACATCCTTTCACAGCATGGAGAAAGCTCTTTTATCACTGACACTGATGCCGCAAGGTGTCGGTTGTATGGCTAGAAAGGGAAGGTTGTACCAAACCTCAGCTGTGCTTAGGCTGCACCTGGCCTGTTATCTGAGGTGCCTGGGAGCAGCTGCAAATCACAGAATGGCTGAGGTTGGAAGGGACCCCTGGAGGTCACCTCGTCCAACCCCCCTGCCCAAGCACAGTCACCTGGAACAGGTTGTCCAGGACCATCTCCAGGCAGCTTGTGAGTATCTGCTGGGATGGAGACTCCACAGCCTCTCTGCATGACCTATGCCAGTGCTCAGTCACACTCACAATATAAAAGTGTTTTCTGATTTCAGACAGAGCTTCCTGTGTTCCAGTTTGTGCCCAGTGCCTCTTGTCCTGTCACTGAAAAGAGTCTGGCTCCATCTTCTTTGCATCCTTCCTTCAGATACTTATATACCTTGATGAGATACCCTCTGATAGTCTTCTGTGGGCTAAATAGTCCCAGCTCTTTCAGCCTTTCTTCATATCAGAGATGCTTCAGTCCCACTGGCACTTCTGTGGCCCTTCTTTGGACTCTCCAGTAAGTCCATGTCAGTCTTGCATTGGGGAGCCCAGAACTGGACACAGTGCTGCAGGTGTAGCCTCACCACTGATAGGTAGAGGGGAAGGATTTTCTGCCTTGACCTTTGCAGGAAGGGCACATTGCTGTCTCCTGGTCACCTTGGTGTCCGCCAGGACCCTGAGGTCCTTTCCTGCAAAACTGCTTTCCAGCTGGGTGGCCCCCAACTTAAATGCTCACTCCCTGCATTGGAAATTTGTTTTGTCTGTGCATTGTTCTTTGAAAGCAAAAAAAAACGTTTTCCCCCAGCCCCAAATATGTTAGGGACTTTTTTTCTTTTTTTTTTTCTATAAACTTCCAAAATAATTCAGCTGAAATTTGTCTGCAGACAGTTGTCTCTTGATCTGTGAGAGAAATCAGATGGTATTTTAGGAGCTCAGAAATTAGCTCATGTTCTTGCAAATCCAGCAGATAACAGCTTGCTCAGTGCCATTCACACAGCTGTAGGGGAGAATATTAAAAAACTTTCAAATTCTATTTATTAAACTCGCTAGACAACTTGTCAGAGGGAAAAAAAAATAACAAACCCTCTTCAGCAAACTGCATTCCCCTAGTTCGTGTGAGATGCCATGGTAGCAGAAGAAATGTCTGGAGCTTTACTGGAGGAAGTGAAGTGTTAGGGTAACAGAGCAGGACTTAGGATGACTCCTGCGCTCTGTTAGTCATTCTGTCACTGCCCCAGTCCAGGCTCTTTCCTGAGCAGGTCCAACGACGCTGCTGCCTGACTCATTCAAGTAATCAGGATGACTGAAAGCCTAATCTGACCTTAGTTTATCTGACAGCGAGGCATGATAACAACACCTGGCTGTCTTTCTTATGGCAATTCATTCTGGACAGTTAAACTCTTTGGAGATCTTTTGAGCAAAAAGAACTCGGTAATTGCAAAGAGATCGTATTTTACCTAGCCTACACTGGCAAGTTCTTTGGAAATACAGTTTTAATTGCTTTTTAAAAAGACATATTCCCTCCACCTTGAAAATCAAAAAAAGGTTAAAAATCTCTATCACATTCTTTCTTATTCTTCAAGAAAATTGAGCTCCATTTTTGAAGCTGATTTAAGTGAACAACAAAAAATGTTCACAATTTTCTCACTCAACTTTGTAGAAACCCAAAATACAGGTCTCAGCCTTTAAGACTCTTGATCTTGTATTTCACAAGTCATTTCAAGTTCATATCAAAAGCTATCTCACTGCTAGGGTTTCTTTTTTTTCTTTTTTTTCCCCCTAAGCTATATTTAAAATGCATCTGTTTTATTCGCCTTGGACTGACAGTCATCATTTATCCATTTTCTCTATCTGAGGGGAAGGGGAGGGAATCAGTTGACAGAAACAGTAATCTGCTTGAGAAAGCCGTAGGCTGTTTGATATTAATACAGAGGATGATTAATCAAAGAAAGATTACTCCTCCAGTAATAAGCAAAGGATGAGGTCAGTAGCTGGGTAGCAGAGACCAGGCAGCATCTACAGATATGCACGGGGGTCAAGAGTGAATAAGGGAACCGCAGGAGTTTTCAGTCCTTTAGACCATGGTAATGACCTAGCTGGGTTAGATCAAAGATCCCTCCAGCTCTGCAGCCTGTTTCTCATACTGACCAGTCGCAGATGTTCAGGGAAGAACTAAAGGAAAAGGGGAAAGTGCAGAGTACTCCTTCCCTGCTATACCTTTCCAGCAATTAATAGGCTAGGGACCTCATAAGCGTATAAGTCATTGTGTTTGAAGCCACTGGTGGGTGTACCTGCCATGAAAGCATCCAATCATTGTTTAATCCCTTTCTATTTTTGGCCTCCACCAGTAATGAGTGGTAATGAACTCCACAGTATAACTGGGCATAGTGTGGAAAAGAAACCATAACATAATCCCATCAGTGATGCTAATATCCAGGCCCAAGAAATATCAAATGAGGGATGCACTCATTGTTTCTTTAATCCAATTTTTTCAGCGTCTGTTGAGGACTGAGAGTGTGTCTGCCTCCTCCCAAACGTGCCACTACCAGCTCTTCGAGAGCCTTGTGCTCCAGCAGCCAGCAAGTGCTGCAGGCCTGGTCTTCGCTGCGGGCTGCATCCAAGTCAGCTTCTGAGAAGAAGGGGATTGGCAGGGGGATGTGGGAGGTGGGCGTGCAAGACCAGGAGTAATGTCAAGAGAGGGAGACAGGTGTGCGAGTTAGTAGGAGATGGAAGGGCTGGGTGATACAAAGAAGGTGAACCAGAAAGCTGAAACTGGTTTTGAATGATGCGCTGTTCTTATCCGTGGCACCAGCAGTCCTTAAAGCAGTCTTGCTCTTTGTGCAGCACAAGCAGAGTGATGTGGTGTGCGCTGTGAGCTGTAAGCACAGCTTTCCAGGGCTCTGGAGTATCAGTAGGTACCAGTCCGCTTGGTCTGTGGTTGATCCTCTTCTCAGCAGGGGATTTCACCACTTGTATGGTGTGGGTTGGGAGGCAGGCTGGCTGTTTGTCCTTCTGAGCGCTCCTGGACAGAGGAACAAGCCCTTACTCCAAACATAGATAAGGGTCTTTGGATACTATTCCTGTCTGGACTTCAGCAGGACACCCACAGGGATTTGAGTCCTGCAGCAGGGTCTGCCCTGGCAGTGAAATCAGTGAGACTTTTTGCAAATGCAGGAATTGACCCATTGGATCCAAGAACAGAGTCGGGGGCCCTTCTGGGTCAGGGAGGAGCTGCAGGTAGGTGTGCCTTCCTAGGGCCAGGGTTCGTGTCTCAGCTGTGCTGCACTTGCAAGAGGAGAGCTGAATGCGTCCAAGTCTCCCAGAACCCCCCCTCCCTTTCCCCGTGTGTATTGAATACAGTGCAGATTTCATCTGTAATAAATAATTCCTAAAAGTCAAAACAAGAAGCGCATTTGTTCCATCTATTTTTAGCTTTGCCACTTGCTTAAATCTTGGGTGCCTGACACTGCTTAGATCTATGATAAAGGCAGACAGCAAGAACCTTATCGTGCTTTGATAGGACTGTTTTTTGTCAGCACACTCTCTCCTTTGTCATCAGCCTTAGAAGGCAAAAAGCTGGAAACCATTCATGGGGAAATAACTGAAACTCATTCTGCCAAAGAAAGAAAAGAAAGAAAGAAACACAAAAGACAACGAAAAATGAAAAAGACCCTTGAAACTGGCTGGGGCAGTGCCCTCATGATGACAGACGGGTACTGAGCCCTGGCGTGACTCAGCCTTCTACAGGATCACACCAAAGAACAGCTTGCCTCCTTTGGACAAGGGAACGACCACCTGCCTAAAGCCTGCCAGAAAAGCACAGGGCCTGGAGATGGTTTTCTGCATCGCGCTCTCCTGCCTCAGACACGCACACTTGATCCCACCCGATGGGCAGGGAGATACCAGCATCTTCTCTGATCATATCACCGATTCCCTTCCCTTTCACTTCTGTGATACCTTCTGTGAACAGGAGCCCTCTTCCTCCTGTTCACTTTTGCAAGAGTCCCTTGCTTTCAGCTCTCAGCTCCTGCCTTCTTGTAGTGAGCAAAGAGCATACTCTCTCTAACCTCCTCTTGGTAACTCCAGAAGACTAGGAGGGAAGGACATCTACCTTACTCCTCTCAGATATATTTTCCAGCGCAAGGTAGTAAGATAAAGGCAAGCCTTGGGTCAGGATCACTCTGCTGTTTGCCCAGAATCCCATAACCTTTTTTCCCATGGCTGAGGCTTCATGATCTCCCCAACCCACTGGCATCTCCTGTGGATGCTGGAGGAGTGTTGTGAAACTCCTGCAGCTCCCTGGTTGATGTGGATTGCTTCCACAATTGTGGTCTTTGCTAGCTTTAGGGAAAGAAATGACATTTTCCCCCAGCTCAAAGGGAAGGTCTCAGAAGGGAGGGGTAATGGACTATTTGCATTTTTTGTTCTTTTTTCTAGTCTGTAGAGTGCCCCCTCCAGGGTCACAGAGCCTTTTTACCTGACTGGCGCAGTTTCTCTAGGATGCTGGAGTAATTCTGACTTCTTTTGCCTTCTTCCTGCTGTATGTTGCAGTTTCAGGGCTTTTGTTGTACTCAAGGGGGGCTAATTGTTGGCTGCCTTTTCAAGTGTCTGTACTTAATAAGTAAGACAGACCTGTATTTGGTTTACATCTATCGAAGTTTTGAAGTATTGAAGTGTAAAAGGTGGTTTTACAAATTGAGCTCTGAATGGCTAATGTATTTTGGGTCTTAGGCATATGGTGCTTCCCAGTGGTAGTGGCTCTATTTCCACGTGTAAATGCCTGCCAAATGCTAAAGAGGGAAGAGCTTCACGTTTTACAGGTGATTTGGAGACTGTTGAGGCTTTTGACAGCCTAGAAGAAAGGTGGTTTGGAGGCAACTCTTTTGCAGTGGAGAAAGGATTTGCTTGTTCTTTCATCTCTTTTCTCTGAACAACATTGATGTGATGTGAAAGTTTGGATTCCTAGCTCTTCGTCTCAAACAAATGTTGAAAGCAATCGATCCTACAGCTCTGTGGTTGAATAGGCTTCAAAAAAAAGATGGTTTATTTTCCTGATACAGAAGACACAGGGCAATGGCATGTGCTCCATTCCTAGCCTCTCTTGTGCTTCTTAGGTACCTGTGGGCGGGTAACTCAGCATCTGATTTTTATTTTTATTTTCAAAAAACTGTATTTGAGTGAAATGTTAGGAGCTCAGAATCACGTTCCCAGCTCCTACAATCAAGTTACTAAACAAAACTGGCCAGTTTCATCATCGTATATGCAAATACAAATTTGTGCTTGTAATCACAGCTCTTGTTTCCATGCAATTAAGTGCACACAGTTTAGAAACCCAGACCTCTTTAAAAAAATAAACCAAACCTGGTATAACTGACAGCTTGGTGAGTCAGTTGCTCCATGTCTTTGTAAAAAAGAAAGGAAAAAAGGAGATAAAGTACATTCTCCCCCTCGAAGAGAGACCATGAAGCTCAATTTCTTCATATTTGATTATTATCTTTAGGTGGCAAAGAGGAAAATGCATTAAGACACATACAGTGTTATGACTTGCACTGACTAAAAGTAGCATTTGCCAAGAAAATGATGTACTGAAAATGACTGTTACTGTTATAATGCTATCAGCCAGGGTAGCTGTGAAGGATTTGTTTTTATGTCTCTGCCTTTAATTTCATCATGATTTTTAAAAATTCCCAGAGAGTGTTGCAGCTGCTCCGGTATTAACAGCCTTGAAATAGAAATGTGTTACTTAGCAAGATACAGCTGCAGAGGAGAAAAAAAATTCCCCAAACAACAACCCCAACATTTGGATTGATTAATCTACCAAGATGGTTATTCGTATTTTAAATTCATGTTGTTTAAACTCAAATCTGTTTGCCTCCCAGTCATTTTATTTAGTTATGTTTTTTGTGAAGTGGCGACAAATTCCAAGATCTGCATAAAAAATGAAGGCTGCCCAAGCAGCTCCGCAGCTCCCGCGGCTTGTTGGCTCCTACTTGTTTCAGTATCACAGACCAAGCCACTGAAATGGGTCTCACGAGGCTCTTTATCCATGGTGATGTAAATAACTGTTCCCCCTCACTTTGCCCTTTCTGCGGAGGCTCCCACCATGTTTGATAGTGTCATTGTAAAACTGGCCTTTCCTCGGTATGGGGGATTTCATAGCAGCATGATTAGTGGCTGGGAGAGCACGCAGCGTATTTGCACGTGTCAAGGTATATAAGACCTGGGGGAACAATAGGAGAAGTTCAGCGGTTCCCAGTTTGATTATGACTCGCTCCAGCACTGCTGTTAGAGAGCACATTTCTGCTCCCTTTCCTTCTAGTGCCATAAAGCCACTGCTGTGTCATGAATTTAGTAGAGTCCTTTGCTTTGCGTTACCAAATCCTGTCTCTAGCTCAGACTCCCTTACTGCACTCTGTTGGCAGCCCTCAGATAAGCACAAGGGAGCCTCTCTAACCAGAGCCACCAGAAAAGGGGGTCTCAGAGAGGGGTGGCCAGCTTCTCTTGTCTCAAGAGCTGCTTATGAAGTGGCTGAGAGCCACAAGAGACCTGCTGTGAATTGAGGGAGAAGAGGAGAGAGCTCCTTTGCCTGCTGGGCCAGATGAGGCACCGTGCTGGTCCCTGCTTAGCTGGTGGCTGGGCTCCAAGGAAAGCAGCCCCGGCTGCTCTGCGCCTCCCTCAGCCAGCTGCCTGCCTTGCCTGCCCCACAGCTGGAGAATCCAACAAGGACAGCTTCAACCAGACCTAAAGGTGCCTGACTCAGGTGCTGGTGGGGCCCTTCCCACATTCCATCCCATGGCTGCACTGAGCCTAGGGCAGTTATCTTGCTGGGAAAAGCTCGGTTTGACATCATCTGTAGCTGTAACAGGCTTTCACATCTGGTACTGGGGAGATGTGGTTAGGCGAGGAAAGAAAAGAACACGAGGGAGCATCCCTAGAAACATCAGTCTGCATTGAGCTAGGAAGGATTTTCCTTCCGACGTGTCCTGTGAGAACTCACACTCTGTAGTGCCTCCTTCCGCAGGAAGATGAGAGGAACGTGACTCCTGAAAAAACCTGTGCTACCACACGGGTGTGCCTGGAAGCACAGCCTGAGAGCAGGCAGTCCCAAAAAACAATGTTTCAGACCTTCTGACATGCTATGATATCCAGGGGATTTCCTCCAGCAGTCGGTAATATTCATGGGTTTTGGAGAACTGTTATCCCTTCTAGTCCTGTGGGGCCATCTAATTTATAGGAAACTGAGAAAACAGGAAATTTGTGGCATTTCCCAGCCCTCTCAGATTTTTTTGTGCTGATGGTATTATCCCATTCTCATGATCAAGAGAGAGAGACATCTTTTGGACAACTGATTATTGTGTAGCATTTAATGCTACTCCTACAATGGTGCGTTAAGCAGCAAAGCATGCTTTACCTCCAGTATGCTGCTTATAGAAACCCAGCTGGATTAATATTTTATTCTTATTTAAAAAGAACTGCCCAAGGTTATCTTATCCTGTCAGACCATACTTTTTCCCCCCTCTAAATAATTCCCTTGCCCTCACATTGTTTCAACTTTTTATTTAGCAGCTCTCTGTTTCTCTCCCAGCTAATTTATTCCTTGAAGTGCCTCCTCAGTCCTTTTAGTTTGTCTGCTCCTTTGCTGATGACATTCATGCACCCTAGCTCAAGTAGACTACAGCAGCTTTTTCTTCCTCTCTCAGAAGTTGCCTGCAGTACTTTAATAAGTTCTATAATCTCTCTCTCTCTCTCCTTTTTTTTTTTTTTTTGGTAAAGAATGCAGATTCAGTTTACCTAACCTTTCTAAAAACTGCTGTGTGTCTGAATCTCTCTGTTGCCCTCTGGTACTTTTCCATAATATCCTTCTTTTATGCGGTGACCAAAACTGCATTCAGCATCTTAAATATGACCTCCCATGTACTTAACCGATTCTATAACAATTTCCTGTGACTTACAATTAATACCACAGTATTAATGTTTCCCAGGATTTTGCAGAGCAGTGAGGTTACATTCCCCTTTTGTTGAGGTTTCCCCCACATGCATTTCCAAGCTGGCTCTTTCTCATCCTGTCCCACAGTCCTCTGTTGTTAACCATATATTGCCACTCTCTCCTCATGCAGGTCTGGGCAAGGTGCTGGGGATCATGCTTCTCTGATGTTTCTGTACCGACTGGTGGGCGTCCCTCCTGGACAAGTACAGCTGTCAGCCTCTGTATACCAGGCATCATGCTGCAGGGTTAACATTACGAGGGGCTTTGCATTCAGCACCGTTCCCCATGGGTTTGGATGCTGCCATACTGCCGAGCTGCCTCTGCTGTGGTGGCACTACATTACTTATTTACTGTTCCTGAGTCTCTCTGGACAGAAGGTGATCTGAGTCTCTTTCTTGTGAAGCAGGTACTGGATCAGATGGGGAAAATCAAGTGCACAGTTGTTCTAACAGTAAGGAAAGGAATGAGTCCGGGAAAAGAATGACAGATTTCTGAGTTTCAGTAGTTGTGTAAGTTCCATGCAAAGTAAACTTGAGCTTGATTCCTTCTATAAAGTGCAAGGAATTCCTGACCACTCACCTCCTGGCAAACTGCATACTTCAAAAGATAAAATCTGGCTCTTTGTGCTAGGAAATGCATTACTTTTTTTTTTTCAAGTGACTCTTGGCTTTTTCGAAGTCCGAGAGAATGATTCTATGAAGATAAAGAGTAGAATCCATGTCCTATTACCATTCACTCCTACAGGTATTAAGCCAAGTATCTCTTGCTTCAGCATTCTTGAAGGCAAATTTCATCATGGATAAAGAGAATCCCTTTCAGTTTTACAAAGTAATTGTACACATTTATCTAGACACTCCAGATTGTAGGCTCTGAGTGCTATTAACCTACACAAGGCAACCACCTGTGTGTATACATAATGTGCTTTTCTGGTTTTCCTACTTGAACAGTAAGTACACAACTATGCACCCATAGACATGGCCTGGCTATATTCATATAATTAGATCCCTCAAGTAGACACTGAAGCAGGTATGTTGCTGGTTTTATAAAGAGCAGCCTGGCTGGCTGGCTTAAGAGGTACTGACTGAGGTTTTGTTCTTACACAATGCGTATGACAGTGCTGCAACCAGGTCACAGGTCTACAGCACATACAAAGGTGAAAATATGATTTGTGCAGAGTGTGATTGCAGCTCCCAGTCTATAATCACTTCATCCTGAAGTGTACTTGTTATATAATTATCAGGAGGCCTGAGGTGACAGAGCAGAAAAGGACACTGGAAGAAGTGGAAAAATTACCTGGGATCTATTCAGACAAAGGAGCACTTGCTAATTAATTTCAATGGAATTCTGTTTCTCTTAGACTTAGATGACAACTCCAAACCACCCAAACCTGTCAGTAGCTAAGCAGGATTTCAGGGAGTGCTGTTTCAAAGAATCACAGAGCGGCTGAGGTCAGCAAACATCTCTGGAGATTGTCCAGTCCCACCACCTGCTCAAAGCAGGGTCAGCTGGAGCAGGCTGCTCAGGACTGTGTCCCATCATCTTTTGAGTATCTCCAAGGATGGAGACCTCACAACCTCTCTGGACAGCCTGTTCCAGTGTTCAGTCACAGTGAAAAATTTTTTTCTTTGTTGAAATCGAATTTCCTGTGTATGAATTTCCTTTGTGCCCACTGCCTCTTGTTCTGCCACTGAGCACCACTGAGAAGAGTCTGGCTCTGTTTTCGTTACTTCTCCCATCAGGTATTTAAAGACACTGATAAAATCCTCCTGAACCTTTTCTTCTCCAGGCTAAATAACCCCAGCTCCCTCAGCCTCTCCTCATGGGGCAGATGCTCCAGTCCCATTACCATATCTGAGTCCCTTTGCTGGGCTCACTCCCGTGTGCCCATGTCTGTCTGGTATGGGGGAGCCCCCACCTGGGCTGAGGAAGGATCACCTCTGTCAACCCACTGGCAATTCTCCTCCTCGTGCATCCTGGGATGCTGCTGGCATTCTTTGCTGCAAGGCACATTGCTGGCTCACGGTCAATTTGTTACTGCTTCTGCAAAGCTGCTTTCCAGATGGCTGGCTGCCAGCCTGTACTGGTCTGTGAGGTTATTCTCCCCTGATTTTCTGCTGATATGACCACGTGCATAAAAAACTGCTGCAAAGAGAGAGGGCCACAGTGCTCCTGGAAAGAGTTACAAGTCATATCTCCAGGTCAGAGGCAGTTTTGGTGGCAGCACCCACCTGCTTTGCTGGGTCCCCTCAGAGCAGATGGAGCAGTGAGCACCTCCTGCATGCACCCACAAGAAAGCTAAGCAAGGTCTCCGTAGGCTCCCTCAGAAGGTAGGAGCAACGTGCAGTCGCTTTGTGCTTGTGAATTCTCGAACCAGTTTTTGGATTTGCACAACCATTTCAGTTTCCTGAACCTTTCGTGAACTTCAGCTGTGCCTTATTCAGGGATGACTCAAGTTAAAACTATGCACGTTTCTCTAGCTGTATTGCTGGGAGCTGAAGACTACCCCTCAAAACCTTGGCCGCCCCAGATGAATGCCCTTTCCCTAGACTTAGTCCTTGGCTGACCTGGATGGACAGAGCTGCGCGGACATCAGTGAGAGCTCAAGGAGCTGGGCGGTCCCATTTTCTCCCTAACCTCCTCTCAATTCCCTGCTTCCCTTTCACAAACACAGCTCTGTTTGCTCTCTCACTATGCAGTATATCATTCCCCCTTCCCTCTGTCCTTTTGTAAGATTTTCGGCCAGATCCTTAGCTGTGGTAATAGCTCATTGTGCCCTTGAGCTCGGATTGGTTTTGCTTATCAGAGCTGCACGATTTGTTTTAAGGGAGCTGTGCCAATTCATAACAACTGATGATTTAGCCCCATTCTTCCACCTCTTGTTACAGCATCTCCCTTGTTAACATGGTTGGATATTCAAACTCTGTGGTGCGTGCTGAAAGAAAAGCATTCTCCCTTCTCCCAGCAACGTCTTGGTGAATAATAGAAAACAGTTATCCCTTGGTAAAGCAGGCATCTTACTGAAGCGGGCTGGCTGGTCAACATGCAGACTGGTACAGAGCTAGTTTCCTAGTTTCCCCCTCAGCGGGCTCATGAGACAGTGTGTTTTGTGCAATTATTTCAATTCTCTCTGTAACTACCTGTCCCTGACTCTTTAAAATGAGATTTTTTCTCATTAATTAAGTTCTGTGGCCTTTATGAGAAAATTAGAGGAATATTATCTTTTTAAACCAAATTGGTATTTTAAAGGTCTAATAAATAAATGTATGATTTCAAAATTAAACATGATATTTCATCTTTGTCTGCTGTGCTCATTAAATATTTAATTAAATTCCAGGCTGAGATGGATTGATGGTTGGGAGGAGGGGGGTGTGAGTTTCTTCTCCCCCCCCCCCCCCAAAAAAAAAAGTCAGCTTTATTTGGAGGTCTGAAGGCTTTGTCTGGAAAGAATCTTCAAAGCCCTACTATATGACACTACTGCTCTTGAGGAAGCAGTGTATCATAGCACGTGAATGCACTGTGCTTTCAGCTAAACCTTGTATTCACCTTTGGGTCTGGCCTAAGGAGGTAGGGGCAGGGGCTGGCTGTAGTGCTGACACGTGTGTAAGACCTCCTCTCATCTCTAGGGACCTCCAGGCATGGTTAAACAGTTCAGGAAGCTGTCTAGCAGAGTGAGGTTTTCATTTGCTCAGCTTGGTGGGGCCAGAACATAGTGAATTCAGATAATTCTTTGTCATCTTTCTCATCCCCTTATTTTGGGACTCCTTTCTGGCTGCTGGGGTCAGTCTGGTCCACTTCAGAGTTTTTAATTTTTATCCTCTGCTTCCTGTACTGCCAGGCAAATGGAGATTCACCGCGGTGCTGCCTGCACTGGCCACAGCTCCTCACTACTTGGAGGCTCGGGGTCACATACCACATATTAGAGAGTCTGTGGCCTCAGGAGTGCCAGGTTAGTATGAAGCAGGTCTTTGTGAAACAGTGCCATGGTCAGTATTCTTTTTCTTTCTTGCAGGTCTACCATTTGTTCATATCCAAAGTATCTGAATATGAACTGAGGACTGTAATGAGCTCATTTGCCAACCACATCATACACAGATTCATAATCGGATCAAACCCCACTTGAAACTAGATAGACATCCACTTCTTTGGGAAGACCGATTTCCATTCAAAATCTATTTCTGGTTGGTTGATTTAGATGTATTTTTTATTGTGCCATCCTTATTCTGCAATGCAAACAGTTGTCCCCATAAGGAGAAGCCTACAACAATGTCTTGATATACAACAATTTGTCCACCCTTTTCTTCAGACTTGGTCCAGTCTGAAACTCTGCCTTGAAGAGGTTTGGTCAGTACTCCAAACCAAGACTCAGGCCTTGTCCAGTGACATCATTGCTTCCTTATTTCCCTTGGAAACATTTCATGCAGCACTTCTTAGGATTTTACTTGCCTTTTTTATGGACATATTATATTGCTCTCTCATAATTGTCCAATGATCAAATAATATACCTCATTTTTTCTTCTTCTTAGTCATTTCCAAGTAATAAGCCAAGGCTTACAGTGGGAGTTCTGTTACTAGTCTCCAAGTGCATGACTTCACAATACTTAACTTTATTCCATTTCTGTTTTTCTAGTTCTTCCCACTTGATATAGCGATAGTCTTTTTTTACTGACAGTGCCTTTCAAATTTGTGCATCTCTAAATCACTTTTGCATACACCAGCTCTTCGTGCCAAGGTCATTAAATTACAGAAGATACAGAATAAGATTCATTTCAATACCAGCTGTTGAGGGCTGACACTAAGCAACCTCCCACCACAAATGTCTTCCTTACAGTGAGGCAATTGCCTCATTCCCTTTAAGAAGTTCTCACAAGTTCTCTTACAACTTTAAAGTTGTCCGATCTCTCCAGTTAAACCCGTATCTTTCTATGTGGTATCATATTAAATGCCTTACTGAAGACCAGTTAGTAAAAAGCAGATCATTGCCCTGAAGAGTAAAACCCTATGTTGCATTTTCTTTTAACTTCATGTCTTTCATAGCTCTTCATTCTAAAATACCCTCTTTAACCTTGTATACCATGAAGGTCAGACTCGCACATTTCTCTACTTGAAAAATAAAAGGTATCTTGAGCATGGAGATAGCTCTGCATTCATATTATATATTGTTTATTATCTGGACACAATGTCAGCACTTAACAAGTAAGAATGAATTTTGGGTGCTGGAGTTATGACTGTCATCTAGAGAAAGTACGAGAAAAAGTCAGAGTAAGCTGGTATTAAATGCTAAATCATGTAGCAGCTCATGAACTCACCTTTCACCTCTGGGAAGCTGGATTTAATAGAAATTCATCAGAGGGAGAAAAATACGACCGCAGCTCAGCCCCTCTGCAGGTCTGCACACCCCAGGCAATCGGCGGTGTGTGTTCGCGGAGGAGGCATGCCCGATCCGTAAGCTCTTGCAGGTGTTGCAGCTTGTGCAGTGTTGCTCTCTGGGGGGCCGCTGCTATCAGGACCTGTCTGACCTCATGGAGTTTCAAAGCAGTACTTAGAGCCTGATGCTGGCCCTTACCAGCCCAGGCTGTGGGAAGCAGCGAGGCAAGAGATCTGGACCATGCGAGGGAGCCTGTTCTTGAGCAGGGAACCTTAAGGCTCGTTTCACCCGTGTATCCCCTGGCACCAACATTTTGGACAGCCCACGGGGAGGTGTAAGGCCTCTGTGGGCCTTGCATTCAGGTGGCTGGCAGGACTGCTTGAGGAGCAGGGGCCAGGGGAGGCAGGGTCAGGCTGTTTTCCCCCCAGCTGTCACTCCATACTGCAGGGCTGGGGATGCTCATGCCTGTTTACTGCCCTGCAACACCTGTGAGCTGTGGGAGAGCTGCAGTGGAGAGGGAAGAACCAGCCATCAGGGCTGAGCACGGCCTTTCAGTTTTGAGAAAGAAAATGCCTGCATATAGCATGAGCTGCTGCAAGAAAAGCTTTCCAACCTCACTCACTCCCCTTCATTTGCCTTGCATACACACTGGGAAAATACACACACAGACAGCAGCACTGGGTACTCCTCATATCTCACGCCTGCTGTTTGCTTCCCACCCCGTCTCCTTCCATCCTTCTCTTAACAGGAGTTCTGCACCAGGCTGAGCAGACAAACAGCCCATCTCGGCTCTGCCCTCGCACAGCCAGCCTGGCCACTCCTGCCTGTCTTGGTCTGCCCTGCTAATCGTGGGCTACTACTTGATCACTGCTACTTTGGCCTGTCAGTTCTACTTACAGCCAAGCGACCTGCCCACAGTCGTTTCATGTTCTTTATTTGCTGGATTACATTGTTCTCCCGAGTATGTTGCCTGAAACTGCATGAAGTGCTCTCTCCCTTTCTGCCTTAGTTATTCCATGTATCAATCACTCCACAACCACCTTCACTGCTATTAACCTTCTTCCTGTCTTCCAAATCAAAACCCATTTCTCACTTCCATATGTCAACACCAGCAACAAGCATCGATTAAATGTCTTTCATTTTTAAAGCACACAGCCTTGCTACCCTTGCTTATATCTTAATGCTTCCCATATGCTTCTCATCAGAGTTTAAATTCCTCTGTTTGCTTCCTCAGAGAAGTCATTCTTCATTATAATAAGTTGCCCCAAGTAAATTTATTCATCATCTTTTTCTATGACAGCCACGTTCTTTCACTACGGGAAATTAAACACTGTACCATATGGCCAGAGCAGCAAACTTTAGTACTCACTTGCTCAATTGTTTTAACACTTTGC
The DNA here is from genome assembly GCF_013377495.2 of Cygnus atratus. Classification (NCBI taxonomy): domain Eukaryota; kingdom Metazoa; phylum Chordata; class Aves; order Anseriformes; family Anatidae; genus Cygnus; species Cygnus atratus. The sequence continues at coordinate 14,204,452 of NC_066367.1, forward strand.
CGCCTTCGTACAACAGTCTGTTTGCCACTAGTGTGTCAAGCTTCCGCCTGACATATGCATTAGACACGTTAATGGGAAGGAGGAAATTAAGTGTAGTTGACAATGTGAGGAAAGAACAGTATGATCCCATTAAGTTCCAAAAATTCCCTATTTCTACTATTTTTCACTGGGCTGGGGAAAAAAAAAAGCCCCTTAAACTAATTCCTCTGAACATGGTACATCATTAGCCTGCTGTGCTGCCATATGACACCTTTCAAAATCAGAACAATGTGAGAATTCAGAACTCTGGGGACAGCATATACATGGCTCTGCTGTGCATCCCTTTTGTGAGCCTGGTACTGTCATTAGCTTTACTTTTCATGCTGCAGTTGTTCCTCAAGCCATACTAGCTCCTGCCTAATTAATGATACACCATCAGCTACTGCTAGAAGCTTAATTTTCTCCATGTTTTTCTTAAGAATTTGGCTTTCCTGACAGAGGCTTTTTGATGCATGCACCAAATTGCTTTTAATAGTACAGGAGGAGAACAGACTTCCTTCCCTGGAGTCTCTTCTGATGTTGACTTCTTGAATATCTTTCTTATATGTATATGGATCTCTTCTCATGAGATAAAAGAAAAATATGAAATGGTGGGTAAAGACAGTGATGTGCTTCCACAGATATATTTCACTTCCTTGCAGCAGCTCTTAGTTCTTCTGCTGTTCTTATTGTCTATCTGTGAGCCAAATCTCTGAGCTGGAGGAAGGCACCCCTCCCCCTACAGTAAGTAATTTAGGGCTGAATTTACCCCATCTCTCCAGATTTCCTCATGCTCCTTTATTGAATTTCAACTTCGGTCAGGCAGCTAGGAGAAAATCGGCACCTTCTGTTATGCCATCTTTCTATTCCTGTTTCTGATTGACAGCTGGCAGTGCTGTAGGAGCCAAGCAGCCCCCACTGATGCCTGGTGTGCTCCTCGGGCGCAACTCTTTGCCCCCTCATGCCAGCAGGGCAGTGAATTGCTGCAGAGCTTTTGTTCTGCCACTCACCCACAGGCCCATGGCCACAGCCTCGGGATGTTCTCAGCAAGGCAGCTGCACTGCTAGGTGCAGAAACTCTTTTTCAGTGAGAGAAGGAGAGATGATGAAGTCAACGTGACACGGGACTCTTGTGTGCCAGCCCTCTGTCAAATATCTAAGAGGTGTTTTTCTCAAAAACTGGTGTTCTGAAATCCGTAAGTTTTGAAATGGTATAATCTTTACAAAACTTTATTGATTTTTAACTCTGCTGAGCCTTAAAAAATAATAGCTTTTACCAACCTTATTCATGCATCAGATAATACATAGTTTCATGTTTTATCAATTCAGTGTTATCCTGTAAGGGCTGAACTTGACTATGCTATTATTCCTGCTGTTGTTGTAAGTAAAGCATTGACAATGTTCTCAGCAGTTTATTTAAAAGAAAAAAGATGTAATAAAACAGTAAAACAGGCATTTTGCATCCAGCAAGGGGCTGCAGGAGGAACTGTGAATAACCTGTGATCTTAAGGAAAAATCAATGACAGTCTCTCAAAGCTCAAGAATGGTTTTCAAGGCTGTTGCTAGGGGGAAGGACTGGAAGTGTGTCTGCTGGTGCTCCTGGGCTTCCAGGCAGATGTGGGCAGCTGCTCAGATGGCACAAGTCCACAGAGTCCATTTGGGCTCTGTTTGTGTAAAAGCACCTGCTTTTGCCAAGCTTGCTGCAAGTTTAGAGCTCTGCTCATCTGACATAAAATAACAATATGCAAGGGTTTCCATTACATTTCTTCTTTCTGGATCCAATATTCCGCACTGTGTGTAACAAGCAATAAAATGAATACCTGAAATAAAATGAATAATAACCAATAAAATAAAGCTCTTTAAAAGTACTTCCTATACTTCAAGTAGTGATGATTTCATTCAGTGCAAGATTTCCTTTATGCTGGTTTCTCTATTATCTCCATTGCTCAGTGTGCAGAGTTCCTGCATTATACATGAAGATAGATCTGGGAGCACAAAGACTCACAGGATTGGGAAGGAGGTCATCTATTGCGTCCCTCAGTCCCAAAGAGGGATTGGTTATACTTAAGCCATTTTTTGTCTCCCTATAATGGAGACTGTACAATCTCCCTAGTCAATCTATTCCAATGCTTTATATCCTTAGAGAGCTCTTCTCAATATCCTACCTAGGTCCGCCATGCAGCAATTTAAATCCATTACTTCTCATTATATCCACCGCGAGGAACAGGTCATTCTTCTCATTTGTGAAGCAGTCTTTTACGTATTGGAAGACTGTTATGATGTCTTCTCCAAGTGTCTTTTAGATGAAGCAGTCCCAATTCATTTCATCTTTCCCTGTAAATCACATTCTTCTAGACATATGATCATTGTTGGTTTTCTCCTTTGGGTTCTCTGCAACTGGTCCATGACTTCCTTGAAAGCCCTCTGCTGTCATTCCTCAAACAGGCATAAGTCAGATCAAAGAGCTGATGAGACCTTCATTGCAGCAGTCGGGGAATAGTATTTTCCTTTGAGTGCTCTCTATATATAAGTGAAAAGGCTGCTAAATGGGCTCATAGAGCTCTTCTCAAATTTATAGTACACCCCTCTTTTACTATCAGTGGTCCAGCAAAAAAAAAAGATATTACACAGCTTGGGTGTGTATTCATTCATCTGCAAAATGAGCTGAGATTCCAACAAAATATTTAATCTAAAAACTTTGCTGAGTGAGTCAACATGAATACGTCTGCATGAAATTAAAATAATCCATTGCATGTGTGCCACCATATAGTCGAATAGTAGAAATGAGTGGAATCAGGGAGTTCATGCACTCACTGCTGCTGGAGCAGCTCAGAGCAGTGCTGCTTTGCTGGCCGTTGGGTAAGTGCTCAGAACATGGTAGTCACTGCCTCGAGGAGCCTAAATCAGAAGGGTGAGCAGTGGTAGGAGATGTTGCATTTCGCAAACGGGAGAACCAAAACTTGGGAAAAGAACTGATTTGCTCAGGATTGTTGAGGCAAAGAGGAAAGGAGAACTCACTTCCCTGAGTTCCCTTCTTGCCACTGTCCACAGGGCATTCTTCCTTGCTGGGAATGAATCTCTGGCCAGTCCTCGGAGATTGCAAGGTGCTATCTTTATGGCTCGTATGACCTTGAAGAGACCTGAAATTAGGTTTCTTCCAAAGAACCTGGTGTTGTGTAATGAGTACGCAGGAGTCAGTTTTACCATCAAGGACAACAAAGAGATGTGCAATACTTATGTGTACCATCTTCTTTTAATTTCCTTTAGCTTCAGAGATAGTGAGCTGTCAGCGGGTGGGCTGTGACATTACACGTGAAGATGAGATCATCTCTTCCTCTCCTGCGCTCTCAGTCCACCCCTGTACCAGCAATTTGGCATGAGGTCCAATTCCTATTGGTTTAAATGGATCTGCAGGGTTCCCCTTGGGCTCTCGAAGTGGAGAAGGGAGTGTGAGCCAGAGGTTTGCATACTTCAAATATTATGACTTTTTGATATCAGGGATTTGAATGGCTCTTTCTGGGAGTGTCAGCTGGCTTTGTGCTGAGTTTCTTCATCCCTGGGGGACTCTGTTCACCCCCTTTTCTCCCTCTCCTTCTTCATTGTATTGTCAATAGCTTAAAGATCCATTGCAGATGCTAAGGATTTTCCACCCGCACTGTCACGGATTTATTTATGGCAATCTGTCTGGAAGCATCCCTGCCCTGGGAAGGCAGAAGAGCTGAACAGCCGCAACAGCTGCAGGCAGGCTCCCTTGTATGCTCCGAGAGCCTGCAGCCCCTGGCTCTGGCAGCTCGAGGTCTCCAGGAGGCCCCCACCTGGCCCAGTACTGCCTTTGCTCCTAAGAGGGAAAAGGAAGCCAGAGCTCACCACGTAGCACACGGGGGATTCCTGAATGTTTGTTCTCCTGCCATGAGGTCTTCAGAGATGATAGCCTTCCCTCTGTTTTTGCTTTCCCAAAATAGTGTCCTCCTTTTTCAAGGCAATCTTATTTCAAATTAAAACCTCAAAATTTTCCACTGCTTGAATGTGGTTTAACAAGCTCCTTCCAGACTTCCCAAGAAATCTGACAGGAGCATTTCTGGGGGATACTGGGAGCTCTCTAGAGTAAGAGGCCCTCTTCTACAAGGAAAAATGCATGACTGAATTGCAGCCAGAGAATGAGAGGGGAAAACAGCCACCCTTGGCTGCTAAATTGGAGCTGCAAAGCCCCAAATCACCCAGCAGGAGCCCACTCTCTCTCCCTTGCTCACTGCTCCCCTGCCGTCTCCACATCCCCCACCTCTTTCCAGCTCCCACAGTTTGCACGGCAAAAGTTAACCCCCTTGTTTTTTCATAGCTGCACTTTGAGAGAGGGCCAGACATATTTTTGCAGGCTTCTTCAGGCTTGTGGTTAGCACTGCATTCCCTCTGAGCATAATTTACATAGAGAGGAAATGACTCTTGCAAAATAAGTCCTGGTGTATTTAGATGCTATTCAGTTAACATTGTTCATGGTTTCAGAGGCTTGGGCAGCAGTAAAGATGGCATTTGAAAGAGCAGCATTTCCTAGTCACTTCAGCCCAACAAAGCACCAGTACCCCAAAACCAACAAAAACGAGAAGCCAGAAAACTCCCACTGCAGTCAGAGCCCATGCGCTCTTGTTCCTCCAACCACAAACCTTTTCTTTTTTTTTCCTTCATTTTTTTTTCTCTCTAATGCCATATGTACAGCTTGAGGTTATGTTGGAACTTATAAATCTCCTGTGAGCCGCAAAGCATTAAGCCACCATTATCCTTATAATTTCATTATCTCAGTTCCTACCCTAAAACATTTAAAACTAATTGAACACCCGAGGTTTTCCTGTGAAGTTTATTTCCTAAACATTATTGAGGTACTGTTGCTAAGCCAAAATGTACAAAGTCAGCACTTCCTAAAACAGCCTGATTTATTAAAGTAGAAATGCTTTTTTATGAATAGGATCAGAATGCCAAATAGTTCTTATCATTGCATGTTTCCATGCCGTGTATTTTAGTTGATTTCCAAGAACAACTACTTAACTTCCATGAAGTTGTGCCAATTTCCCTTCCCTTCATAACATCACTTTAAGGTGCTTGCCAGTTCTTTTTAACTACGAATTTAGACTGTGTCTTGGTATTTTCTCTGTCTTCATTTAAACTGTTTGGCTTTGCTTGTTCTTGATGTCACAGCCTGTCTCCGATACTTCATTTATGCTGCTAATGGTTCCCAAATGTTTGCATGTTACAGTAGGCTATATTTTTGAGTAGAAATGTATTTTATATTCTGGGTGAAGTTCATAGCACAGAAGACCTGTGTAGCATAGCAGGTCAGGCTAAATGATCATTATATTCCCTTCCAACCTGTAAAATCAGTAAAACAGATTCACATGCATACATGTTGCTTTGTCATTAAAGATAGATCTGCCTCTCCATATCCTCCAGCCTCATGACATTACACTGATGTTGGATCCAGCTGCAAAATTTGGAACAAAATTTAAGTTTGGTGGTTTTCATTTGGCTTGTTATGAAGACAAAAGCTATTATTTTTTTTCCAGAATGAAGAATGGCATTCATGCTTCCAGCTTCAAACAGCTTTGATTTTGTAGAAAGGAAAATATATGAAAATATATGGAAGGACCTGAAGTTTCCAGATTTTATATGTTTTGTACAGGTGGTAGCAGCATTAAACATGACAGGACTACAATGGCATTTACCAAAGCAAGAATGAGGAATGCTGGTTTACTGCTGAAAATGTGATAATCAACTGAGTAGTAACAAATCCTCACTCCCAATTTCAAGTTGAGGTTGGTGAGCTTGAATCTGAAGCTGAGCTCGGACCTTTATCAGATAAAGAGCTCTTGAACTGGCGGTGTTGTTTTCGCAACACAGTAAATGGAAGAAGGCATACAAAAGACAGAGGTTTTTAAACTTCATCCTGCTGAGCTGTTCTTCCAAGTAGTTCTGCTGAAGTCACTGAAACTTCAGTTCAAGGTCAGCAGGCAGGATCTGGCCTTTTGGATCTCTCTGTATCTTTGAGCTAGCTGTGACAATGGTGTGTGGTATCTGTTTTACATGTAATAGCAGATTTCAAGTAAAGAAAACAAAACTAAACTGAGTAACAAGTGAAAAAATGAGTTTTTCCCGCTTTTAAAATAAATTGCCAGCAGTTACCATAGTAACTGCTAACAGTTGAGTATTTTGACTGTCTTTATTATGAACTGAAAAGTAAAATATTCTCTTTTCTTGGGAATGCTAAGGAATGTTCATCCAAAACAATGGATTAGCTAATCATGGCTTGCACAGTAATTCACCTCCATGGCACAGATGGATGGGAGGTGGCTCCGCTCCTCTCCAGCGGTCAGCTGAAAACTGCAGAGCCAAAGCAGGTTTTGCTGTCTCAATTACTTGGACTGTCTAGAAGGGGGAGAAACATAGTGGACCTGCATGTTGGCCTTTTTTGCAACCTCTTAAGGAGATTTCTGCTAGTCAGGTAGGCAATGTGGAGGAGTTTATGCATAGGAAAGCCAAGCATGTGCCGTTGCCAGAGCTCTCCAGCTGAAACCATTTCCTCAGACTAATTTCCTAACAGGACAAAGATTCTCAGCCCTTCCCCTGTTTCCTACACTAAAACCAGTTCCTTTTTATTTCCTCTGGTCTTTGGATCATCTTCCTTATATTTTCCCATCCTGTCTGCTTTCTCAGCATAGTGGGTTAGCAGTGGAGGGAGAGTACAGGAAAGCGTGGTCTGTCACTTCTGTGCTCAGTCAAGTACCCAGATCAAAATCAGAAAGGCTGGGATCCTCTGCTCATATAAAGAAATGTTTCTCTCTTAAAGTGAGTGATTTGTCCACTGTCCTGGTTTGTACGCCTGAGAAACGTGCATTTTCAGTCCGTTCCCATTAGAACCTGTTGGACCATTTAAAACTGTTTCTCAAGTCTATGTAGACGGACACTTTTCTGCCTTGAGCCTTTTACCTTCTCAAAGACTAAAAGAAAGCCATACTAAGTATAGTTAATATCCCCTTCAGTAGTCATCATATGGCCAAATTTTTTAACTTGATGTATTTAAGCTCTGTAAATCTGTCACTCCACTATGTTAGTCAGGTTTGTTGCTTCTCTTTGGATTCCTTGCAGTTTGCCAACATCTGCCTGGCTCTGAGGTGCCTAGGAGAAATGTCGGTGTCTGCGGGCTCCTCACCTCGGTGCGAGTGGAGGCAGGACTGCCACCAACCTGAAGTCCCATACTGGTAGCTACTGGGCACGGAAAATCTGACATGTGTCAGGCCAAAAGGAGAGAGGTAGAGACAAAGAATATTTTTCAAGAGAAAACGTAACTTTGTTTATCATTTATTTATGCCGGGAAAATATTTTGTATACATGGTTTACAGTTACAGGTGATAAAAATAGCGTTTCAGGAAAGCTATCACTGGGGAATTGCTACCAGAAGAGTACAATCAAAGTAGAAATGATGGTTTGTTGTTGTTGTTTTAAATCAAATGGTTGATTAGGAGCTAATCACGTTATATACATTTACTGTCAGGTATTTCTGTACGTGCAGTGGAACACAAAGCATGGTCCTAGAAACAGAGACCAGTTCTGGTTAGCAGGGACCTTTAGAGGTCATCTTGTCCGATCCCCACTCAGAGCAGGGCTAGCTTACAAATTATGTTAGCTTTCTCAGAGCCTTGATGTTCGCACTGCAAACATTTCTGCTAAGTCTCTGATAAGGACTTCTGAATGAACAATCAAAAGCTTTCTTCAGAGAGGCTGCCCCAGGTTTCCAGGGCTAGGGACAGATCCCAGTGTGTTATCTAGTGTGTTTTGAAGCATTAACCCATAAAACTCATCCAGTGAGTGCTCCACTAATAAGAATGTGCATTTAATGCTGAGAAGTTGTCTGAAAACAAAGAGAAAAATCCTAATATTGCACCAAGCAGCCATCAGATCTTCTCCTTTAGATCTTTTAAGGTGTGTTTTTATCTCTTTTGCCACAGTAATACATGTGTGCAAGGGCACAAGTGCTTTATTGGAGCAAATATATATCACCAGGGACCGGGGGCAGAAATTAGTGAGTGGGCTTGATTCCTGCTGTTGCACATGGACAGCGCTTCCCCATTTCAAGCAGTCGTGGAGGAGACCCCAGGTGCCTCAGTGTGATCCCGGAGGCAGGCTGCCACTTCTGGGCCCAAGGGCAGCAGAGCCATCTCCAGGTCACTTGAGCGATATTTGTCACCCTCTCAGTTTCTTCAAAGAGTGTCTCTTTCTGTGTTTTTGTGATCCAAAAGTTCAGTTAAGGGGAAGGTTTTAGAGAGCGTGATCCGACACCACATTACTGGAGCTAATTGGGCAGCCAGACCCGACTTCGGTTCTGTCTGGTCAGATTTCTTGAAAAAAGATTTCAGAATCTCACCAGAGCAGGAGATAAAAGCTGGTGTCAAAAGAGACAGTGTGTTCTTTCCTACTTTTTCTTTTGATGATGTAAGTCCTGGTGGTTTAATAGTGCTGGTAGTTAAGCAGGAAAGTTTTCTGTAGTTAACTGTTTGCAGTGACAGATATTAATTACTTTTACTTCGACAGCAATTCTTCAGTAATAGCTCTTCAATGGCAATTCCTATTTGACTGATTTATAACAGCTCTTTACCCTCTATTAAGAGACAAGTTAAACTTAAACTTAAATCTTATTACTCATAATTGGGGCTTGGAAAAAATAGTGTAGACTTCACACTTTTAAATTTTAATTATGAGTGCATTTAATACTCATGAAAGTGAACAGCTAATTGCTCTGGTTTGAACCAGACACAATGCATGTTCTGTACAAGCTTCAGCTTGTAGTTCAGCCAGTGCACCTCAACCCTGAATCCTGTTAATCCAATCTTACTTTTTTTTTGCAATGGGACAGCCAGTTTGTCAGTGTGTTTTATGAGCTACATGAAAAAAGGAGCAGGGCTAGGATCACCAAATTCTTTCTGTATCCAAAAGCAGGCTTTGAGCTTACAGCTGCAGGAGGCAACTGCTCATGTAATAGCCCATTGTTCAGAAACAACCAATTTCTTCTGCAGCTGAAACCCAACGTAGTTAAAATCAAGTGCTTGGCCATAAAACTAGTAATTTTTATGTCAGTTTTTTTAATTGTATTATTCCTAATAATATTTTATTGTTGTATACATTTTCAAATATTTTCTCTCTCTTTCTGGATCAGTACTCTATCAAACATATCCGTTCTTTATGTTATTTATTTACCTTTCTTTGGAGATTGGGTGCATTTGGACATGATAATAACTTCCAGCTTGCAGTACTCAAAATTAATGGCCAGAGTATTGAAAAGCTTGCCATAGATGTTAATAATCCTTTTTTCTGCTGTGTTTGTTACTTCTATCTGTTACCACAGGAAGGATGACTAGGTAATAAACCTATGATTATACCTTCACCACAAAACAAGAGAGGAAATGAGATGTCAGCAAAAAATCAAAGTGTGACACAGTCATGTTCGGCAGCATTTTTTGTGACTTAGAGACTCTTACACGTATGTTGTTGCTAATGCCCATATCTCTGAGGAGTTTGGAATAATTGCAGTAGGGTAAATCCGTCCAGGATGCCCCTCCTCAGGAGTTGCAGTGTCCACGGAGAACCGAGTCATCTCTGTGGTACTGATTAATGCACTTGGAACTTCGCCTTCAGGCAGAGATAGGACTAAGCTGTAGCGTTTTACAATACTGAGAAGGAACTGTGTGCTTTCATTTGAAAACCTGTTTCTGAATGGCATATTTGTGATCATAAAATGTCCATATTTCTATGAGTTGTTCTAATTTTGCAAGTCAGCCATCCTGGTGGCTCTACTGGCACAGAACAGTTCTCAGCCTGCAGAGGTCTGGGCTTTCTTCCAGCGTCTAGCAAGAGGATCAATGCGCTTCATGACTACCCTCTATGCGTTCATACACTGGGGATATCTGGGCCCTGGCAGCCACTCACCCTCCCTTCCTCCTATCTTACAAGCTCAGCTGGATTCTCCAGAGCTCTGAAACCACATGCAGGTGGTTCCTAATTTTAATAGCATCTACACACTGACTATCATGATGTGTGAGACGGAAAATCCCACACCTCTCTGATACAATGAGCTTGGGCTCCTGATGGGTTTCTGAGCAGCCCTGAGCACACCATGGTAGAAAGGAAGCAGCCGAGCAGCTGTAAGGCTTCAGGTGCTTTTGTGGGAAGGAAAGAGAGACTGAGAATATGGGTCATTTGGGGGAAATCTTCTTACTTGTCCTGCCATGGGGGTTTAAGCAATTTTACCATGGTCTTAGCCAACCAGGCATTGCCCCAAAGGCTAAAACAGCCCATGTTGGAGACCTCTTCCAAAAGATTACAGCAATCTCAGGCCCAGTGTGAAGTGGCTTGTGGAAAGTAAAGGGCACTTTTCACAGGGCTTTTTTTATGGGTTATTGATAGGACTTGTAGTAACCAGGCCCATGCTGACTTCTCACAGCTGCTTCTGTCATTGCTTCTGTTTAGCCCTGAAAAGGCAGTTGGCCTAGATGATCTTGGAAAGTCTCTTCCAAATGGACTATTCTATTCTATTCTGTTCTGTTCTGTTCTGTTCCGTCCTGTACCGTCCTGTTCCGTCCTGTTCTCTTGCTGCTACATATACATTCTGTACTTGCCCCTGCATCTTCCCTCCCTCCAGGAAGGCACAGTGTGGAAAAAATGAAGCCTGCATTTCCTGGCCAACCTAGAGGTACTTGCAGGCCCATGAAGTCCTTTCTGCTAAATGTGCCCATGCAGTTTACAGTCCTTCCTCAAAACACCCAGGAGACCACAGAGATTTTAACTATGCAGGTTACTCTTCTGCTGAAACCCTTTCCGCACCACAGCTGCTTGCAGCAGATCGTAGCAGGTCAGTCCCCAGCGGTCCAAGCTCACGATTCAGAAGAGTGAAGTTAAGCCCTTGGAAGTCTGTGATACCAGGGTATCTGAACCCAGGGCTTTTGGTGAACTAACTAGAGCTCCATCTCTTTGCTGTGTCATTTAGATGTACTGCAACTTCTAAAAAATGTCTTTTTGAAAACACTGTGGAATGAAAAAGAAAAAAAATCTTCCAGTGACATCTTCCAACAGCACTTAAAACTTCCATTAATATTACAAACGAATTCAGCAGATAATCTGCTGTTGAATCAAAATTTCCAGCACTGTATTCCAACTGCACTAAAAGCTGCATTTCCATTAATGTAAAGAATGAATCCAGCATGTAATATATTGCTGAATCAAAATTTATGCAACAGGTTAGTTAAGAGGCTACAGTCAACTCTTATAACGCAAATATCTCAAGTCTGGCCTAGTACTATAGCCACTGCAATTAAAAAAACAAAATAGATGTGAAAAACATGTGGAGGACAATCTATTTCTCTAAACAGTGATGTAGACACAGTGAAGATGTTTGAAGAACGGGCTTTGAAAGTCGAACAGTCACCTCCTCTATAAAACAGGGTACTATTGCAGCCTGTTTTCTTGGGAGGTGGAAGAGCTTGTAACAAATATAGTGCTTTTATTGAAAAGCTTAGTACCATCTTATTTTGCTTCTTCAAGAAAAAGTACAAGAGAAAGTACAATAAAAGCTCAAGAAAAATACAGTAAGTTTGATAGAAAGTGCAATAATGTGTCCGGATTGTTCAAAAATTGCCTTAAGACTCTTCCCAGTAGAACTGTGTTCTTCTCTGAATGCCTGTGTCCCTTTCCCTTATATTTTGTTATTCTGGGAAAACCCTTACTTTGTGAGGTTTGTTGCCTTGTTTGTGAAGGTGTCAGTGCTCTTCAGCAAGGGTTCTTATTTCACTGTCAGAGCTTACAGGCAGAGGAATCCTCAGAGATCTCAGCAGCTCTCTCCCAATTCAAGAGACATGAGCAGATCAGGAGGCAGCAGCTCCGGCTGTGGAAGGCAGAGATCTGGCATGGCTAACAGGTGTCCTGAGAGGAGAGGGAGGCCCTTACAGGCTCACAAGAAGCAAAAGGAGCTGGTAGGAGTTCCACTTCCCTGAAATTGGGACCTGTATTTGCAGATCATCTTCCTATGTACCAGCAGGTGCCTTGGGGTTAAAGAGAAGTGCCTCGAGTGCTTTGGTTTAGATACCTCTTTCTCCATCTCAGCAAGTGCTAGCAGTGGTGACATGTCCCTCCCAAGAGATGACAATATAAACTTCCTCCTAAAGTTATCCCTTACAATTTTGATTCTACTCTGACAAGCCAGGATTTTACTAACAGGTGTATTGCCAAGTTTCATACCTTGGGAATTAGCATTATAATCTCCATCACTGTCTTTATTATCAGCTGCATTCTTTTAGTTTTCCTCGATGTCATTCCTTGCTGTTAATTTTATCTTTTTTTATCATTCTACACCATCTTCTACATTTTTTTAATTTTATTTTTACTAATGCAAAATCTCTTTATCTATCATTCCTGTAATATTAGCATTCTTCTTCCATTCAGAGTTTTAATTTTAGCTATGCATGGCCTTCTCAGTCAAAGGCGGCTGAGGATATGCAGCCCCTTGCAGGATCAGATCCAGACCTGAGAGGAACTTGTATGCTCTCTAGATATATTAAACTAATTACTTTGACTTCCATATACTCATTGCAGGTTCAAAGGCCAACAGCTGGGCATCCTATTTGAGAATTTCAAGGGAGATGGCTGAGCACAGGAGAGCCTGGGAGCAGGTTTCAATTATTGTATTAGACAGAGGGTTAAGAGTCATGCCTGGGAGGAGAGATGAGTGTTTCTCGACGTGGGATTTGGAGTGTAACAAGGAGGACTTGAGGGCTTTTGATCTGGCATCTTTCTCAAGCATTATCTCACTTTAAAAAAAGAAAAAGGGAAAAGAAGAAAGGATGGAAACATCTCCTAGGCTGGAGATTTTGTAACGAATTCTGACACCAAGAGGAGCTTATGAAATACTTTTTTGGGTACAGCTAAAAAATCCTGGGGCAAACAAAAAATCATGGTAAAATGATAAGGAGTTTTGTTCACTTGGAACATGTATCCTGTCCTGCTACTTCCAGCAATGGGTGAAGAAACAAGCTTCCATGTTTTGGACAGGCTTATGGACTAAGAGTTATGTCCTGGAAAGGCCATTAAGAAAATAACTGTAGTAAAACTGTGAATCAATTATGGAAGAATATCTGAAATACAATTTTAGTTTATGGATGCTTTCAAGCAATAAAGTGTGATGAGTTAATTCTCTTATGCTTATTTCTACAGCTTCAGAGATGAGATTAGAGTTTGCAGATTCCTGGCACCTTGTCCATGCTGAGTCCACAGACAATTTAACTTCTACAGCATTTACTGTGCTAATGCATGGAACATGGTAAGTGTTTTAATATTACTATTCCAGACTTCTCTTTCCCCATTTTAAATACTTCGAATCTGCTGGTATGAACCCCAAATAACTTCTGGGGGAAAAACGTTTGCCGTGACAGAAAGAAGTATCACTTTGCAAATTCCAAATTAGTGAGTAACTGGCTACCTGTTCTGTGATACCCTATAGGGTGAGTCTAGGACAAAAGCCTGTTCTTATTATGTCTTTTTATGCAACTTGGGATGTCAGTAGTCATTTGAATGAAGCTGTCTGCCTTGCCTTAAAAACAGGCAGTGGAACTGTTTAATGTGAAACCTGGGATTGAATTGTAAAATGTGTCAAAAATAGTACAGGAACTACTATAAGTTTCGGTAGTTTTTATTCAGGTACTTTCAGAACAAAAGCTACAAGAGTCATTTCAAGAAATACACCTCAAGAGAGAAGAGGTGCATGAAAAACCATAGAAGGGTTTACTAAATTCAAACACCACTTTCATATTTGTAATGCAAAACAATAAATGCAATCCAGTGTATTCTCCAGATGCTCCTGATATGAATCAGTATGTCCATGAGTAGGTGTAAATAGGCTATGATAACAATTCAGCTCTCTTCCTGCCGCCTACACCACTAAAGCATTTGAATAGTGGATTAGTGGATTTTCTCTCTGACGTGATACCCCCCTCCTCCTCATAAGGCAGGGAAATATCGCTTCTCACAGGTAAGGAGGTTTCAAGCCTGACAGAGAAAATGGAGTTGTTTGGTGCACTGGATTAGGTGCATACTCTAGTGTAACTTCACTGGTGAGGTCTACCCATCACTGCCAGTACCTACAGGGCTGAGTACATGACTTGCGTAAGGCCATGCAAGAGGTAGATCCAGAAACTGAATTCTCTGAATCAGAGTTGGAGTCTTCCTTGCAGAACTGATTTTCTAAATAACCTAATTGTTTCTAACAGAACTAAGTCCTTTGCCTAGTCCCGTGAAGAGAAATTACAGGATTTGGTCTCTGTGCAATAAATATATGGTCCTGAAAGGCATTCCTTTATGGACATTGGGAAAATTAGAGCCTTGTCCACGAGCACTTCTTTTAAGGCCTTCCCCTGCAATGACTTAGGTTTACTGGCTCTGTGTACCTCTAAACACTAAACTTTCCTCGATGAGTTTCCCTAGTGAGACCTTCATGTAAAGAAAACAATGAGGACATGATGGCTATTCACGTATCATAAAGCATTAAGCATTACCTTTTTATATACCATTTCTGTGCCTGTTAAGATTGGATATATTCAGTCTTTGACTGTTAAGTGCAGTTTTGTGTTCTGTAAGAGTCAAAGTGACTCAGAATCCCTAGACCACTACACATAAAAGTTTGATTTTGCCTTTTTTATTTATACCTTATACTTAAAATGTTCTAGAAGCCCGATCAAAACAAGAAAAATAAAAATGTTTCCTTGAAAAAAAACATTGGAATGGGATGTTTGGACAATACCAACAGCGCCCTCCCTTCTCCTTTGGTATTTGGTTGCCAAAACAAACTTAAGCCAAACTGATGCACTTTGGTGAAGGCCATAAACCTTATTGAAATTGCATCCTCTGAGAGCAAATGGTTCCACCAACATTTAACACTGCATTTACCAGGTTTTCTGTGTACAGCATCCACCTCTGAAACCCTGTAACATGGTGGCTTTCAAAGGTGTGTAAATAGTCACTAGGCCTTTTTCAAATCAACTATTCAAAGTGCACCACTTTGTACTGACCCCTCTTTCTACACAGCCTCTAAGTTAACCATTTTGTAAGTGAACATAGCATTAAAAGTTGCTGTTATTAGAGCTCTACCTAAATCAGAAGAGTGGGAGGGGTGAACAAGAGCATGTAGAAGTGCTCTCCTGAGCCAGACCAACAGTCTGTCATTCAGTGCCCCTCTTAAGGAGCGGCAGTAGGAGCAGCTGTTTTGGGACACCATACAAACTTGGCCACCATTTGCTGTCCATACCCCTTGTACTCCCTGAGCATCTGAATCATTAGATTAGGATATTAGAGAACAAATCCCTACCCAGAGTTTTCACTTTGTATTTATGTACCCGTTGTCTAGGAATTTGTCGGAACCTTTATTTCACCTGCTGCTATGCCTGCCTCCATAACCTCCTATAGTAGCAAGTACCAGAAATTCACTACCCATTGTGTAAAGAAGCACTTGCTTTTACCTGTTTTGACCACATCTGCTACTGCTTTCATGAAGTGTCCCTGGTTCTCAGGTTATAGGACTTGGTAAAAACAGTTCTGCCTTTACCTTGGGAAGTATTGCTTGTAGGCAGTGGAGGTGGAGAAAGAGATACGAGGAAAGAGCGTTCCACAGGTTTCTTAGAATTCTCTCATCACACAGTTATGTAAAATGTGTCTGTTAATAGTTTGCATAAACTAGAGCTCTAGCAGAATCCCAGGCAACACCCTCTTGGCAGCGGTGTCCAGCCGCTGAAGCCTAGCCCAACATTTCAAATTCCAGAATTAGGGAGCCAAATTAGTGGCTTAAAGGTAGAGATATTCACTGTCTGCAAAAGATCATGTAGGCTCTCTATCTTCTACAAGAAGCTTGTTTGGTACTTAGCCTACATTTTCCTTTCCCTGGAATTATTTCTGTATTTGTAATCACAAACCCTTAGACTACACTAGGTAATTCCTTTCCTTTCTTGATTTTCATTTTCTCCGCATATTTATCTTGTCTCACCCATGGCTGTCACTGTGTCAAGTTATGCATTACAAGGGCTTTTTTTAGCTTCTTCTCTATTCACTAGATTCTCCCTGTCCCATGGCAATTTTAACTGTGTTTTTATTTCACTCCGATTTCCCTGAATAAGATTTGTCTGTTGGCTGTCTCATGTATGTTTTATTTCTAGAGACATTTAGAGTCTGGTATTTCTCAGCTCTCTGACTGGTTCCTCCTAAGGTCCGTGAAGGTTTCCAACTCCAGAGACGTCCTTTTCTGTAGTCTCACTGCTTGAAGCGGGGGCCAAGAGTCAAAATAGTGAAAGAAAATCAAACATATGCCTGTGAGCTACCATCTCCTATTAGTGGCTCTGCGCAACCATCTCCTGTTAGTGGCTTCATGAAGCTGTCACCAGAGTTGTTTCTGAATCAAAACCTTGGGAAAAAAAATAAAAATCGGAGCCCCGAGGAAAAGGGGGTTGCTGCAGATCTGAAACCTGCTGCTTGAGTCCCTCTTGTTTCTCCCTCCCCCAGTTTCCTTTTGAGGCACACGTTTCGTTGTGAAATAGTCTCAAAGGATGCAGTGTTGGTGCCCTCTTGTGGGAGGAAAAAGATACGAGGTGAGGAAAAATTCTGGCCCAGCAGTGGGACAACGTTTAGAACAGATTAGGATGGATTGTTTTGGCAAGGGGTGGAGATGGGGATTTCACTCAGCTACGCCAAAAGACTTGGTTGGTGGTCACTGGAGGGGTATTGGCAAGCTGAGATTTCAATAGATCACCTGGGACAGGTCTGCCAGCCTCGCCAGTGACATCTGTGGCATGGCCCTGTGCAGTGCAGCTGGGAGATGTTGGTGTTGGTGCCCCGCAGGCAGCATGCTGTGCCCAGAGAGAGCCCAAAGTCACCACAACGGAGGGACAGCTGCCTTAGCAGTGCTTCACCTGGGCTTTTGGGGCACAGACATTAGCCTGGGCCCAGCTTGGCACTGACGGAACTGCAGCTTTGCAAAGGGAGTTCAGTGCCCTCTGACATTAATTTCTTTGTCCTCGATTGTGTGGCACAGAGAGGCCTTGCATTTCATCAGCTCACATGGATCACCTTTGAAAGGGGACCATACAGCTACGGAGGTGTTTGGTTTGTTGTATAATCCTTGCTTATAGCGTCTTATGCCTGCATCTTTGTGCTCTGGCTTTTCAAGATCCCTTTTCGCTACAAAAAATAGAGCCCATAAAATCTAATGGAAGATACGGTTCTCTCCATATTTTAGCTCAGTGTATTTCTGATTCTTTTTTCATAAGCTAAGAGCCCATGGTTTGTTTGTTGTCAAATAGTTTGCGTGCTATCTTTTTATGAAAGCATCAGCACGGACCCCAGTAGTACATGAAAACTGCTAGGTTTTTCACCTGAGATACCAAGCTTTCCTAGGCTGACCTGCAGTCAGTCATCTAACCAGATATCTGAGACATCTTCAGTTTCTTCACATGGTTGATAGTTCTGGTTTTAGCTGGCTGGAGAAAAAGCTTGTGAATGCTGAACAACTACTTGATGCAAGGTTTTGTGTCTGTGGATAATATATGGAAAAAAGTATCTGCATCTTTCTGGGGTAGCAGACTATTAGATGCCACTTTCTTTAAGCACAGAAAGAAGGCTGTGAGCCAGCAGAATTCAGCATTAAAAGATCTTCATGGGGTAGAGAACGGCCTTATTGCGTCGATATTAAGTGGCAAACAGTAAATCATAAACCTAAATTTAAAGCCTTCTCCCAGGCTTGATGATTTTAAGATTTCCATCTAATTTTTTTCTTGCTTCAAGGTCTCTAAAGATTTGCAAACCCTGAGTTAGTTCATTTGCAGGTGATAACTCTGCTTCTTTAGGCAGATTCTCGCCATTTAAAGTTCACTAAACTGAGGGGGCTATCTTTTTGAGCAAAGTCCTGCAACCCACTACAGGTTTGGCTTGATTTCAAGGTTAGCTGCCATCATTCACAGGCAATGGCTGTACTGCATGACCAATCACCAGGGTAGTGGCAAGGAAATCAGTATTATAGTTCTGAAACAGCTATGAGTAATAGCCAAAACTATTTCAAGTGGAACCTAGTGGAAGGTATATCTGTCACTCAAAGTAAATAGAGAATGCCATTTCTTTAGTGTAAAGACAGACAAAATTCTTCATGCAGGTGGCGTGGGAAATGATGTATGGCGTTTCAGTAACTGCTTGCTTTTTAATCGTGTATGTAGAGGCACAGTGTCTTGTTTAGAAAAGGAACCTCCACAAAGCACTCAGGGCAAAGTCTTTCATGAAATGGAAGGAGAGAGGAAGAAGCAGGCAAACTGTCATGCTAGAGTAAAATCTTCCAGCCCCGTCTTTTGATCTTGGAGGGGTTGTTTTCTCCCCTGTTCTTCTCCCCACTGTCTCCTCACCCTTTTTCAATCCTTCTGCCATTTTACTTTTAGTAGCACTAATTCTCCAGTAACGGTAGAGGGGCAAAAATGGCCTGCCTTTTCTGTCTGTGCTCTTTTCTATGGGATGAGCTCTGCCAGAAACTTCCTTGCAAGGCCAGTCACCTTCTAGGCATCCACTTCACTCAAACTATCTGCATATCATTATTGATTATATACAGTCCTTCCTCGAAGCATTTCAGCCCAAATGTCAAAGTCTTGTAGCATCCTTATCTGCAGAGTGATGCGTGTCAAATCTGCTTTATCACAATCTGCCACCAGGGTTTTCACATGTGTAACTTCCATTACAGTTGGCAGGAGTGATATATGCAAATCTTCCACATAGCAAGAAAATAGCAGTTTTATAAAATAATCGAACTAGTAGAAATGCCCTCTGTACATTACAAAGAAACAAAGGCAAGACTAAAACAGCAGTGGCTAGTAGCAGTCAAATACTGTATGCCAAAAAGAAGACTGCTAAGCTTGCTTTAGAAATGTTTATTTTGGTCTCCCCATTATCCATCTTGGTCCAACCAAGAGAGTGGAAGGCAGCAGCTGTATTGTGTCCCTTGAGATGTAACAGGCCAAAACATGAAAAAAACTATCAGGAGCTCAGGAAAGGATCTAGTGTCCCACTCTAGAAGGCCATAAAATTTCAATCAAAAGATAAAATTTGGTACACTTCCTCTAGTAGGGAGCTAAGAGCTTGTTTCAGCTTGTCGCCAAACACCCACTCAAAGTCAGCGTGCCACGCAGTACTCTGGCCACAGGAAAGCTTTTACTGGCAAAGCAAGAAAATGTATGTAACAAGGCATAACGTATGTTGTTCGTATCCATTAAAGACAGTGAAACTCTCAAGTTAGCTGCTGACTAAAAGCTTCCAAATCTGTAGCTGGCTTAGACTGAAGCGATGAAAGTGGTGTCAGTCTGGTGCCACATATGTGGGCGTGCATCAGTGCACAGTCTGAGTTTACAGGATATGAGGCAGTAAGCAGTCGGGTATCAGCAAATAGAATTAGGGCAGGAGCTCTAATCTATTGTAACCATAAATTGCTTGGCTCTTTTCCAGGGCTGTGTAGACAGGAATTTTCTTTCTGGGTTCAGGTCCCACAAACTTCCTGGTAGTCTCAGTCGAGTTTCAGAGCCAGATTCTGATCTTAATTTATTCCTTCGCAAACTCAAAATAATTCGGATGAATCCAACATGTGGCAGTTGTTCAAAACTACCCTAAATGAACTCAAAAGAGCATTCAGAGTGCCTCATTTCTTCATCTGTAAAAGGAGGGACTCCTCTCTAACCCCTCAGTCTGTCTTTTCGGTACTGTAGCAGAAACACAGTTATTGTGCACTTATTGGTGAAATCTTAGACGGAGTCTCTATCTGCTAATATAATGCAAACAGCAGTATTCACAAAAGATTTGAGCAAGTTTTTTCAAGTTGCAGTTCCAAATTCTAAATATTGTGAGAGCAGAGAACCACACAGCACTAGCATATGTGCAGTAATTCAGAAGGCAGCCTGACCAGAAGGATTTACCCACACAAATAAATCATCAGGATTTTAACTCTGAAAGAGATCAACTAGCAGCATAAAATTTCAAAAGAAAAGGTGGGATTTCTCCATTTCTTGCTGTCTTTAAATCAGCCTGCAGGTACATTTTTTGATGTTATGTTTTAATCAAAAACAACTTTTTGTCTTCCAAGCAAAGACAGGCTAGAGAAATCCTATTTTCCATTATTCCATCTATTTAAAGAAATCAAGTTTTAAGAGTTAGTATGTTAAGCTTTTCAAGTCATTTGGGCCTAAACAGGGGAGAGAAAACATAATGAAGAGTCAGAATGAAGAACATAAAAGAAACATTCATGCAAGAACCCAAGAAAGGCTGGGCAGTAAATTGCTCTGGAGTAATAGCAATGTAGCGTTTATATTTCCAACAGGCACAATTTTAATAATAAAAGCAAAGAGAGACCAGATTTTTGTAAAGTAACGCTGTCTTCTTCTCAGTATTGGTTGTGTTTAGTCCTCCCTAATTATGTAACGTGCATGTGCAAAGACACCTTTCAGTTAACTGTTCAGACTTCATAGAAATTGGAGATTAAACTGTATTTTGTTCTCGAAATGAGGGATGTGTGAAAGCGAGTTACCTGAATTTAGCAACATAGTTTGTAAATCTGTTCATTTTTCTATGTTGAATCTTTCAGGTTTCCCAGAAAAAAAAATACCCTAAAAGTAGTATCTAAATCATCTTGACTATGTAGCCATATTTGTTAGAGGGGGTGAATATATATGAGCTAATTCCGGAATCACGTACCTGAAATTGGTATTTTAATCTTGAAAGTCGTATTACGTATTAGGAAAAGTAACTATTTTCAAAAGCAAAATTGGGACACTTTTGCATTGACACATGTGAAATGTTTCTATGAAAGAGAGAGGTGCTTCTTGTAAAAAACAAGTATATCGAACACATTGGAAAACCTTAGGTGTAGCAGTAGTATATTCTTTTTTTCTGAATAAATGTTTCCAGTAGTATAAGGTCTGATTCAAAGTCTTCTCTGAGCACTGAGGAGTTCTATTAACATTTACTCTCTTATAAAGAACAATTTTAATGAGGGTTAGACTCATCTGCTTTTCCTCCTGCTTCCAAACACTGTTTATCACAGCAGAGACCCATTCCACTGCTTGGTTTATTTTGTGATGAAGGCAGAACCATTTGATCACTGTGTGTTGGGCAAACATAAAACAAACAAACAAACAAAACAAAAAACAACAAACAAAAACAACAACAACAAAAAAAAAACTTGATGTGAGAAAATGAGATGTAAAAGATTTTGTTCCTGAACAGTGAGAGTACATTGCACAGAACTCTAGACTTGTACCAGCATAAAAATTCAGAGCATATAGGTATTTTAATAGAGAGCTCACATACATTGAATAGTGCCATAGTTCCAGAATGGTCCTATTACTTTGGGCAGCGCCATCTCAGTTGTAAGGCAAGAAAAATCTGGCATGTAGAGTAGCTATTTCTGAGGAAGCCATAAGGAAAGATACAGAATGAAACGGGTTATTACATGTTCTTTGTATATTTGAGAGTTCTTTGTTAAAACACATTTTCCCTGCATTATTTCCTTGGAAGACTAAAATCAGTTAGCTGATTTTGTCGAGATCTTTAAGTGTGAACAGGGCATTAAAAAATGTTCTTTTAAAATGGTTGAGGTTTGCAAAATTCATGTTGATTAACTTATTCTCAAACATTAATGCCTGTGCCCTGCTTAGGAATGGCTCTGAGCCCAGATTATTTGTGCTCATGAACAGCATTTCTCATTGGTGTCAACAGAGCAATGGTTCTTCATACTAGGATCTCCCAAGCAACAGGAAAAGACAGAGCAGTAAGGAAAGTGTCTCTGTTTTAGTATTCTCCAGAAGATGCTGAGGAGAAGCTGAGATGAGAAGAGCCTAGTGGTTAGACAACGGGAGGTCAAAGAGATTTTTTTTTCTTTCTGGAGTGAAACTTGTAGGATTGCTGGGAGCTGTTGGGAGGAAAGCAGGTTCTAGGTAGCTAGAATTAGGGAGTGCAGTAGACAAGTGGTAGGATAAGAGCTTGATTTCACTCATTTTCCATAGCGCCTGCTTTTGAGGAACAGTTTCTTTGAGGAGCATCTGCTCTGTCTCTACATTCCCCTTGAATGGGTCTCAAGAATGGGTATTACTTAGCAGGTCACTGGTTGGGAGCCACAGTATGAGGGCGGTCTGCTCTGTGAGCCTGGCTTCGATCCATGTGGCTGGACACCAAGCTGAACCTGAAGTATGTAACAAGTCATGTATGAAGGAGACACCAGCTACATCAGGCTGAGAGAGGATGTTTTGTGCGTGTTCTGAGTTATGAAGTACATCTTGTTCTGGGTGCTCTGTTAGTGGTAATTAAGAATCTGCACTTGCAGTTTTTAAATTGTGATGAGCTTTAAATTGCAAAATCGGTAGGTTGACAAGAACCAAAGGACAAAGCTTTCTAAAGGAGGGAAAGGAGGGAGAAAATTGCTTCCTAACAAACAGCAGCTCTACAAAGTAAATGATCTGTACTAGGATGTCCTTGTGGGCATTACATTTCAGCACAAAATTCTTCAGGGTCCAATGGATTCTGGAATAGCAAGAAATACACAGAAAAAGCACAGTGAAGTATTTTTTGTGAGTTGTCATTGCACTGGATGGGTGTGCATTTTAATTCTTGCAGACTACTGTTCGAGGTAGGAGCATTTTAGGTTGCTGCAAAGTGCCATTCTGTCAGGGGGTCCCGGTGATCAAATTGCCCATTTCTGCAATATTTAGGGTGTGTTTGTCATGTCGTTGCTTCCCACCTGCTCACAGAGGAAGATGCTGTAGGAAAATAGGAATCAGAAGAACAACTAGTCCTGACCCAAGAACTATGAGAGGCAGCAGGTTAAGATGACAACGGGAAGATGCAACAGCAGAGTGAGCGGGGATGGGGGGGGGGCACGGCACAGAGGTTAGCGCAGGGAATGTGTTACAAAATCTGGGTGTCGTGCTGTGCAAATAGGCCAGTCAGGGAAGTACCTTAGTACCAAATTAGCATGGCAAGGAAATGATGAGAAAAAACTCCTCAGACGGTCCTTCTAATGAGTCTTATCTCTGATCTTGAAGGGCTTAAAACAGTTTACTTTCCATGCCTGGGTAAGCCATTTGTGCTAGTAAATCAGAAGTAAGTGCTCCATATCCTGTTACCTTCAGATCTGCCTCAATAGCCACAAGCTGTGTAATGCCAAAAAGACGTCTCTATCTTAAAAAGAAAAAAAAAAGATTGAAGGTCCTTTTGATCTAAACTGAATCTCATTCAAGTCTATATAAACCCTTCTGTCTGTGGCGCACAACACACGCTTCATGGCCTTGTTCCATTGCATTCACAGTGATGTCCTGTGGTTTCCTTGTCATTTTTTGCAATCAAGTCTACACGAAATATATTATTGTCTACCTTCCTCTGATAATCTTGATACCACATTTTCCTGTTGCACAAACATCTTTTTCAGGGTGATTTGATCTAAAAGTTTAAACCCAGCAGAAAGGAAACAAAATGTGAGGGTTTTTTTGAACATCCTATTTCACCACGTTGAGACCTTGTTCTAACTGCTGCATCCTAAATTTAGGTGTTGGGATCAAAGTGGAGTAAAGGAATGATGTCAGGAAACATACCGTATCTTCTTACAGCTTTGACACTATCTGTATTGTCCTGAAGATAGGGGTTGAAGATATGGGCAAGATACTTTGATTTCAATTCGAGTTGTGAATTTATGCCCCTTATGATTTCAGTCCCTGAGAGAGAAAATTTCTAGTAACTGCATGATGGGTGTGTGTCACACAGGCTATCACACCAGATTGGGGGTTAGGCTTGAACCCAGGCTCCCTGCCTACGTGTTTTTTCACTCTACTCTTCCTCCTGCACGGGAGAGGGCAGGCAGTTGTCACACTTGTGTTCTGTGGCTACAGGCATCACAAAAGTAATCGGCTCAAACCTTTTGGTTCAAGAACCGGAGCCCATTCTGGGGCACAGCTTACAGAGGCTTGCCTGCCGTCACTTTGCCTGTCCCCAGAATGGTCCCCTGCCTCTGGACACAATCACTGCACCATTTGCCATGTCCCCCATTTAGAAAACGTGGCAGGTTGCCTCAGCTCAAAAATCAGCATTCAGTAATTGTCCTGTGACAGGTACAGGATGAGTAAAAACAGAAGCAGCGCTATCAAGCAGCTCTTTTGGTGAATTTTGGCTATTCGCTGAAGGTAGCATTGATGTCACTGAAAGAATGACTCAGTTCTGTGTTTCTTGAGTCACCTGTGCTGAAACTGGTAAAGCGTGTGCCAGTAAAGATGATTTCGACTTTAGCTTTTAGTGACACGAGTGCCTTTCCCCTCCTCCACTGTAGAGCTTGGTCATCTGATAAAGCTAAATTATGAGCCTTCCTGCGAAGAGAGCCTAGACCAAGGCTTCTCCAGGTCTCTCTTTGTATTAAGCCTTAGATAAATGTATCAGGCCATATAAATCCAAGGCAGCAAATGTGCTATGGCAGCTTTTCCATTGCTCCAGCCTTCTGGGCTGGAGGCAGCATCCAGATCCTTCCCTCAATGTCCCACTCACGCGGAGCTGAGGTTTACGTCTCCTAAGTAGCATACGGTAGTTTTTCCTCAGTGACCTAAACTACAAGTGCACATGGGAGAGGAGAAACTGATTGTCAGTGAAAGGAGCAGGTGGGAATGGAGAAATGCAAGAACAGAATAACTAAATCACCTACAGCCAGGAGTAGGGGTACATTCTGGGTCTGGACTGCCCTTAGCGACCACTTGAATTCCTTCAGGTAACAGCACTGGGACCTGCCTGTAATCACTGTCAGCAACACCTGTCAGAAGGGTGCAAATCCTTTGCTTCTGCTCTGGGCTCCATTTTCTGCCACTGACTTTGAGCTACAAGGTCTTAAACTTTCTTCCAAAGTCCAGCCCTAAAGAAAGGGAAAAAGGGGAGAGAAAAAGGAAAAGCAAATAACAAGGGAATGGGAAGGGAATGGGAAGGGAATGGGAAGGGAAGGGAAGGGAAGGGAAGGGAAGGGAAGGGAAGGGAAGGGAAGGGAAGGGAAGGGAAGGGAAGGGAAGGGAAGGGAAGGGAAGGGAAGGGAAGGGAAGGGAAGGGAAGGGAAGGGAAGGGAAGGGAAGGGAAGGGAAGGGAAGGGAAGGGAAGGGAAGGGAAGGGAAGGGAAGGGAAGGGAAGGGAAGGGAAGGGAAGGGAAGGGAAGGGAAGGGCCCTCCTTTTATCATACGACTGTGTGAGTGTGTTAGAAATCAAAAGAGCCTTTGGAAAAAGTTATTAACAGATGTAGGCCAGTGAAAATTTCAAAGTAGATAGAGATTTTAGAGTGCAGAGAACAGGAATGATAGAAGAACTGAAGATTTACAAAAAGTCAGACATGCAAGCATGGACAAGGTTTACATGGTTGAAATCACTATAGCTGTAGAAGGAAAGAAAAAGAAACAGTGGCTGGAGAAGTAGTAGCTGGCATGGCATACTAAGTTCAGCATCTGGGTGGGGGTCTCAAAAGTGTGTGCAGTTTGGACAGGGGTGGTTTGAGGAGAGAGGACAAGTGATGGGAACTTTTACTGCTCTCTGTCCAGCAAAGCCTGTGCAGGACTTTTGCCCATAAATCATCAGCTCAGGTTTTACAATCCTGTCAGTTAAATCTTTGAATCTCTCACATTCTTGGGTAGAGGATTTAGGTGAAATACACTATCCCTACAGCTGGAACAACATTTTTGAAGACACTGCTTTTCAAATCTCCTTAGGGAGGTAAGAAATGGGCATAATTTATGCTGCAGTGCTATTATTCATCCCTTCAGGAATTATTGTTCCATGTGAACAAAGTCAGGACAAGTAGGCCAGGTCACCTGAGATTCTGCTGAGCAGCGAACAGATGGCTGGAAAGATTATCCTGAAAATCTCTAGTGGTGCTTAAATGTTTTCCAGGGATGGTAAACTAGCCCTTACGTTAAGTAATACTGCTGAGGGGCTGCTCATGAGTTCCTCATCACCACAGATAGTCACAAAACATCTCTGGTGTATATGCATGGTCATGGTAGAGCTGTGTCGTGTTTTCTACACACGAGTTATGTTGTATACCCTTCCGGGGGAAGAACAAATAGCGTTTATTGTCCTCACATGTAGGACAATGTGCATTAAGTTCCTGTGAGTCATGTTGACACTGTTACCAGGGAAAAAAGGGCAAGTAAGACCATCATAAATGGCCTTGGCTATGTGGATTTAAACTGTGGCCTGTCTTCCACCCAGAGATGCTCCAGCCAGTATTCACTGATAAAAGGAGGGAAGCTGAGGGCAGAAATTATGTTGCAGGGATGCAAAATGATCACCACTCTTAATAGGTCCAGGTGGGGAGTTTTTGACAATGTTATAGAGAGAAACCATAGGACAGGTTGGCTGCACATGAGTCTGGGCACTGCTCAGCTCACTCGTCTGTTATGAAGATACTTCAATGTGAAGAAGACATTCATAGACATGTTCCCTGAAAGTGACTCTTTGATGACTTGCTCACACCAGAGCCATCGGATTTGACAGATGGATATATACACTCGTATCCACTGCATACATGCTACACGAAGGCTGGCTGACAGGGAACCTGGGTGGAAATTTTTTTGACAGTTTTGGGCAAGCCCCAAGCAACTCTGTTTTTCTGGATTTCTGATCAAAATTTATACGTGGCCAGTTCAAGCAGGCTCAACAACAGCAAGAAAACAAGACCTTCATTTTGTTGCACCTGTAGTTGTATGCGACACATAGCACACCAAGAGATCTTTTGAACAGACTTTCAAAACTCGGTACAAATGACTAATTGGTGATGCAATTTGTTGAAAGCAAATACAGTGCTTCAAACATGTCTGGAATGTTTGCAAAACATTTTCAACAAGCTTAATCATATTTCTTTCATCTTATCCCTTGATAGGAAACCTTTCTGGACATTTTCATTTAAAAAGTATCTTTTTTCTTGCTCATTATTTTTCAACAGCTCCAAAAATGACCTAGTGATCTTAAGTCTGAAGAGACATTAAGTGGAAGATAAAAAGTAAAGAACTGGGACTTGATCAGCTTTTTTAGTCATGTTGTTTAGTTTTGTTTTACAGGTGGTGGTACTTCTGTGTTTGAAGTCTTTTGCAGATGTTTTTAGGCATTCCAGTGGTCCCCCGTTACCCGTGCTGCCATGGCAAAGAAGAAAGGACATCTGGTTTGGTTTAGTCACATCTTTCATACCAGTGTCATACAGCAAAGTCTTTCTGTGGAGTTGTGACACTATAGGGTTGGATCTGAGGGTCTCCATGGATTTCATCATATGTCTAAACAATTTAAAAGGTATAAGTCGTTTCAAGAGTATGTTTACAGTGACACATCTTATTAAATAGTACTTCAGCCTGTGAATGTAAAATGTTTGCTGAGTCACTCCAGCACTTCCAGAACACCACGCAGCAACCTTTGGAGTCAGCAGATACTCGGCAGGATCACAGTGTTCCTGCTTAGAGTGAGACAGACTGAAGTTTCTTTTATCCACATTACTCGGCTTAGGCTGGGCCAGTTATTTCTGAAGCATGGAGGAGTAAGACTCGGCTTTACCGTATTCAAATACACATGTCCTTTAGAGAGTAGCTCTCATTGCAGCCACCAGTGAGTTTTCAGGTTGATTCTGATATTTTCTTCTTTGAAGATAAGACCTTAACCTTAACCCAGCTGATGGCTGGCTACCAAGTGTGGTATAGTTTTTCAGCTGAACTATTGCTTAATCAAAAGACAGAGGATCAAAGGAATGGAAAGAAAAAAAAAAAGGTCATTAGGGTAATTAGCCCCATACAGTCTCCCAGCTGTTTCTCTCCCTCCATAGTTATTTTTAAAGCCTTTTTTTTCCCACCCTTTTTATATGGTAGCACATCTTTTCCAGAATGTCAGTTGGTGACTTCTCTAAGTCATTTTAAAGCACCCAGGGCCCTTCTAAGACTGTAACTACTGTAGGCTAAGTACAATCAAGTTATTTTGCATGAGGTGCAGAACTGGACAAGAAATTCTAAGAAAGCCACATTTCTGCTCATTCTCAATTGTCACTCTGAGAAGGGTTTCTTTGACACCTCAGGTATCACCACATCTATGTCATGCTTGAGGCAGGAATTTTGCAACGGGTCTGACAAGTTGCATCATTCAAAATTAGCACAAAAAGCAGTAGAACAGGCTATGAAATAAATTTGTGTAATGTATATACACAGCAGTGTATGTCTTTGACCTGTTGCTGACATGTTTTGAAGAGACACCTCTGTACTTCCATTCAGTGTTTTATGCATCACATGCTGAAGCCATGTATTCTGGGGAAAACTGACATTGGAAGAGTTTACTAGCATGTTTCACAGTGCTGAATTTGGGGAGGATTTTTTGGTCAAATTTATTGCGCAGAAATTTTTAAATAGTTTGTCTGTTTGTCATTCAGTGGATGTCTCCAGTTTCACGTGTCTACATGAATGTACTCCTTTCCGGCTGAACTTGCTAACATGTTCCTTTCCTTTTCCATGGGTTGTGTGCCATGTGGGAAATCCTGAGGCCTCATGCTTCTGCCTGAGATGGAATTTTTTCTTGAGAAAGGGAAAGTTGTATTTCTCTTCAAAATGACAAATCTTGCAGATTTTTAGCTATCCTCTAACCTTTGCTCTGATTCCCCAGGAGGGCCCTTTCCTCACTCTGTTTCCTGATGTCTCCTTTTGTGTATGTGCTAGAGAGGGAATGTAAGTTTGTTACCTACTCTGACAAATGATGTGAGGGAGAAAAGTCTCACAGAAGACATGTTTTAACTTTGGCAATTCTAGATTAATTTGAGAGAACATCAGAATTATGATGATTGATTTTGAGATACCCAGGAAGGAGGGTATAGACTGGTAAAATGATAATAATGGATTTCTTTGTGGGGTTTGGGCTTGTAATACGAACACGTACCATTGATTGTTTCCCCAGAAAAGAATAACCCTAGGGTCTAGAGACTGCAGTTGTTGAGCTTCCTTTAAAAAAGCCACAGGCTCCCCGTCCAGTTCTGGCATTCACAAATTGTCCAAACTGTATCTCTAGCTTAAGAGACACAAAGAGAGAGAGAAATAATTTTGTGCCTTCTTCTGCTAAAAAGAAAATTGTGTGGTGGACTCATTAGCAGGTATCTCTGTTGTGCAATAGCAGGACACAAAATGTGGGGAAAAAGAAATGTTAAATTCAGAGACTATGAGTTTCCCAATAGCAACTGCATCACCATCTAAAAGTGAATGCTTCCACCCTTCAGTGCAGGACAGTTTTCAGCGATCTCTTTGTGTGACATATACAACAACCTCCGTATTGATGCGATTGAATACGTTTGTGTGTCTGTGATAGCTGCCTGAGGGAAGTGCTGTGTTCCAGGACTTGAAAAATATAAATCTGTCCATAGCCATGCAGAGATGTACCAAGGTTATGTCCTGGCAAGGCTCTAAATACATTTTCCTGTCTTGAACTTTTTCTCCTCCTTTAGAACGAGGGAGTTCTTCATCACTTGCGGATCTCTTTCCTAGTGAGGATTCAGGCCCACCTCAAAATACATTCATCCTGCTGGCAGCACTGTAGGACCTTGTTCTGCAGATCACAAGGTTTAACCCTGTTGTTCTGACACTATTCTAGCAACTTCGCTTCTTACCAGGCCTCGTGCTGTCAATGCCATAGTATTCCTCCCTCATTAAAGTACCAACATAATGAAGTTTTTTCATAACAGCAAAAAAAATGTGGCAATAGAGCATTCACATCCCTTGTCCTAGGGGTGTATGCCATTTTTTTAAGGATAAAAAAATTGCTCTATGAACCCAAGGCTCAGGTACTTGACTTTCATGCACACCAGATAGCCCTCTCTGCCCTGAGAGCTCAAGTCTACCTTGTCTTACCCCTCACGAAACTGGACCCACAACTGAAATATCCCCAATAACTTTTAGAATGGGGCACTCTGAAATTACAGTCCATCAACTTCATGCCCATAAATCTTTTACCAATTGCTGGTAAGAAATTCTTCACCCCTTAAACAGTGATGTTCTTCCCATTTTGGAATTATTGCTAAATCATAGTAGGGTATGTATCTCCCTCTCTTCTTGTATACTCAGAATTGTAAATAATTTTATTTTTCTTATTCTTCCAGGGTTGTTTTTTTTTGAGCATAAAATGGCCATGACTGTATATGTGGCATCCAGAACAGGCTGATTATAATCATGTATGTGCACAGATGTGTGTGTATATGCAGTAATAGTTATATACTGTGTATATAGTCCTTATTTGTATATAATATAGTAAGATACTGATTATAACGATTTCCTTATCATCTGTATGTGCCTCTAGTACACACAAGTGGCATCTATACCTGAAGTTTTCAACCATCATTCAACCCAGTTCTCGGAAGTCAAAACCGCTTACGCATCTCAGCAGTTTTTAGAACTATACTGTCTACAACTAGGGCATCTCAAAGGCCACCCTGTGCTGCATGCATCCTTCTCACTCAGACAGAGTCAAGGAGGTAGCAGCAATCATGGCTATGGCCGCATAATGTCTGGTGTTAGCTCACTTGTTTTGCTCACCGTGGTAGCATTTCTCATCCAGGTGAAATGATAAAGATCCACGTGTACACGGGTTAAAGCACTCGGGTTGCATGGGAATCACGCATATTAAAAAAACAAATGAATACACCTTTACTTCACTGAGAGAAAGCATCCAAATATTGATCTGCATAGGGTTTTGAAATGATGCGATGTTCTGTGCACTGATCATTTTTGATCACTCCTATAATTATGTACCATCACGTCTCCAGTAGGCATTAGGGACCCAAAGATGCTTATAAAACGCAGGCTATCGATTGTGTTATCTTAATCCACTTGACACCTTCTCTTGTTATGTATTAGAATACCCTAGGGCATCACATCAGAAGTGCCTCTCCCCTACTTCCTGCTGCTCAGGCTGTTTCCACAGTGAGAGGCAGAAGTTGTGTCACAGCTACATCTATTGTGCTGTGAATTCTCCTCAAAACTGTCGCTGGAGCAGTGTTGTGGTGGTGGCCTCTTGAAAATCTCTGAAAGCAAAAATGATCTTATGTCTCACAGAGTGGGGAGGGAATGCCTTCTCCAGCATCATGCAGGTCTCCAAAACGCACACCCTCAATCTTCAAAGGCTTCCAGAGCAAAGTTAGCAGCCCACCAAGTGCTAGGCCTGTCTCCAGCCAAAGCTTGCACTATGGTTTTGGAGCTCTCGCTGTGCCTCTGCTCACAAACTGGATCTACACTCCTGAAAAGCAGCTCCCTGCCCAGCGATGATGGTGCGGGTCCTGAAAGGCCCTTCTTTGAGGAGGGAGCCCCAACCCTGAAAGACTCCCAGCTTTCAATGGCTGTGTCCATGGGTGGGACCCAGAGGTGGAGAACCCACACTGCAGGATGCAGGGGCATAGCTGGAGCAGAGTAACCTTTCACCTACAAACCTGAATGTAATTATGGTAACACTACATATATTTTGGACCCCAGAATATATTAGGGTGCTCTGAATCCAGCACTGTGTGGGCTGCTGCAGGGAAAGTTAACTCCATCCCAGACAGACCCAGCACAACGTCATTTGCTGTGGGCAATCTAGGACCTTCTGAATTCCCAGGGGATGCTCACAGGCAAGTTGGTGATCATGACAAAGAAGCAACTTCTTGTTGCGCACAGAACCCCTACTGTCTGGGCCCGAAGTACATAGACTCTGGCTGCCCTTGATACACCCATTGCAGGCTCTGCTTTGTGGTAAACAGTTTTTCGCACACGCTTGTTCATAGTCAAAAGGTGAAGGTCAAGATCAAAGCTGGATGTCGGTGCCTTATCAGCTCACATGCAATGAGGGCACGCTCGCTGTGGCTTCACAGCACACACAGAGGCAGCGGGGCTGGGGTGACATCTCCATGGCTGCAGCCTCCAGCCCTGTCAGCATTGCTCATTCACAGCGGGGTGAGCTGGGGGCAGGTGGGGTTCAGGAGATGTGCAGAGGTGGGCAAGGCTTTTGTGATTTTAGTTTATTCATACTGCGTGTGCTGGAAGGGCTGAGAGGAGGAGTGAGGGCCTTGCAGTACCCACACAGCATTAAGCGTGCTTGCTGAACTGAGGAACCTCCAAATTACAGGCAGCAGACAAATGTGAAGGAGAAGGAGGAGAAGAATGAAACAGAACAGCAGAGAGAAATGGCATGTTAGCTCCTTGTGTCACTTGTTTAGGAAAAAAAGTGACGGTACATATATGTATGTATTTGGGAACATGACAAGCAAGTAAGAAAGGGTGCAACAGTCCTCAGAAACACTACGGCATATTTGATAGATTAAGTTATTTGATCATCAAAGTCTCACTGTGTTTAGACAAAATACAACTTCCAAAAAGAGATTCAGTTTGTAGGGTTTCAGTTCCTGGAAGCTGTGTGTTTAATAATTCATTTCTATATCACTAATTTTGTCTTGGTAATGTTGAAATCAATATTCTCAACACACAGCCAATCTTGATAGAAGATTTCTGGCCTTCTTTCTTCCCCAAAGATGAGTCTTGCTGAAGTTGCTGATTTTGATCCCTGTCATGAGACACTGTTTGGGTTTGTTCAGAAGGCAGACTGCTAGTAGCAGCATATGCTTGCTGTGATTACAAGCAGGGAGAGTACCATCTTTCAGCAGATCTGCTTACTCTGTGCATTCAGGGTTGTATATTCTTAGTTTCATTCTGAGAATATTTCATTTATTTCTTGCTGGTGGCCCTGCAGAGCAGTGACACACAGAGAAATGCTTCTTTTTTGGTTGGCCTCACCAGCTGAACTCCTAAACGAAGACCTGACTGTCCATACGTGTGCTCACATTACTGTTATTTTTCTTTACTGTTATTTTTATTTACTGTTATTTACAAGCACCGTTACTTGTACCATGTATTGCAGCACTGCGTAAGGATCCTGGCATCTCTCTGTATGTGTTCCG
The DNA here is from genome assembly GCF_013377495.2 of Cygnus atratus. Classification (NCBI taxonomy): domain Eukaryota; kingdom Metazoa; phylum Chordata; class Aves; order Anseriformes; family Anatidae; genus Cygnus; species Cygnus atratus. The sequence continues at coordinate 14,237,506 of NC_066367.1, forward strand.
TGGGACTGCTCCTAGAGCTGTCCACGGGTGCAGATGCCAGCAGAACGGTGCTGTAGACCCAGATGCACACGCACAGAATCAGAGAATCAGCTTCTTTTCAAGCTCTTTTGATTGATTTTCAGCCCTTTTTGATGTAGCAGAGAAAACTCTGTTTTAGAAATTTGTTCTAGGAAAGAGGCTGGCATCAGAGACTGTTTTCTGCCACTTGCAACCCTCTGGGAATTCTCCACAGTTATCAACGCAGTCAGTTTAGTCTCGAGCTATTTGCTGTGCTGAACGCTCTTGCGGGTAGCCTGGAAAATCTGTATCTCTGACAAAGCTTTAAGAGTCAGGGAAGGTTCCTAAAGAAAGCTAGTCCTGAAACATCCGGCCTCTGTAATGGGACCCCAGCGATCTGCCAGGAAGGGAAGCTCCCAGGGACCTCTGGGGGCAGTAGGAGGGAGGTGGCAGTGAGAGCTGTGCTGTAGCGCTGCTGGAACCAGCCTGCGCAGTTGTTAGCAGTGACCACCTGGCAGCCACAGAAAAACGGCTCGATTTTATTAGAGTTCATTTTACATAAGTTCTATCTGCAAATACAGGGAATGAATTTGGCTCAAATCTTTGAACAAACTTAATGAAAATCACAGAGCTTCATAAAACGTTTGACTATACAGCAAGCACACCTTGAAAGGACTGTGAAATTGGCATTATTTTGATGTCAAATCAAAAAACAAAGTAGCCAGATATAGCAAAAGGATTCACAGATTAACTGTATTTTAAGCAAATGTGACCTGAATTTCAGTGTTTGTTAAGAAAGCCCAAGTCACTTGATTTCTGTATAGTTTTGTTAAAGTTTGTCCATACAGTTTACATTATGAAATAAAATGGCTTTGCAAAGCACTATTTGAATACAGGTCCTCCAGAGGAATGTTGACCTCTCGTCTTCTGTTCAGCCTTGCATTGGTTTCTTTTCCCTTCCTCCCTCCAAGGGAGCCAGTTCAGCTGACAGGCATCGACTAAATCTTCCCTGAAGTGCAACAAAGGATAGCCCTCATCTGGCTTGCAGAGCAGGTCTCTCCTCTTCCACCGGGCTTCCTATATGAGCAGTGCTACATGCAAAACCTCTTTCTGCTCTTCCTTCTCTCCAGAATCACAGAAGACACCATGAGCAGAGGCTCCTGCAGGGAAGGAAAGTAGGCCACTGTATCACAGGGCCCCAAGGGGGAATTCTGCTGCACAAAGGAGGGAGGTAGGAAAAGGGGAAGAGAGGGAGTCTCTCCTTCCTTCTACACTCTCCGGAAAGCTTAAAGCTCCTTCTGCTATCCAGACCCCCCCAGTGGTTTTCATGTTGCTCTCATTGCACTAAGGCCTCACTTTGTATTTGAGGGTAGCAATTGGAGATAGCTCTAAACATGCTGAATAGTTTATCTGCAGCAGTGTTAATCTGTGACACAGGAAACACTGGCAATATGTGAGATACCAGACAATGATATATAAAATGGTTGCGAAAAACCTCCCCAAATTCAAAACTGTCATAGGTGTTCCCATGCCCTTGGCAGATACGGGTCCCCATCTGCCCTGCAGGCACAGGCAGTAGCCAGCAACCAGCTGCAAAATGCCTACCTGAGGTGATTTGTAACTGTGTCAGTAGCATGTGGCTTACCCAGTGCTGTGTGCTTTACTGAGCATCCCTCTGGCTATCAAAGAGCACCCCCAGGAGAGGTGGTCTAAACATCCTGCAGCAGGCTGGGGATTCACTGGGGAAAGGGAAAGTGTGTGGGAGAGAGAAATCGCTGTAAGACCTCTAGTTGCTGGCAGTCAGTGCGAAGAGGGACAAGCTGTAGTTCTGATTCTAAATCTGTTTTGGTACCTTACCCCTGAATTTTTCACTTGAAGTTCATAAGCAGTCCTCAGGATGGTACTGAGAGCATGCAGCCATGAGGCTTCAGGACCGTGCTACATCCCATCTCCAGCTCTGTGACTGCTGCAGTGAGTCCCCTGGTGAAGTGCTGCTCCCAGGCACATGGGATGTGAGACCATGGTACTTTAGTCAGGGCTGTGGTATCCAAAGCCAAACACCTATCCATTGGGCTGGAGAAAGCTGAGCATTTCAGTGTCTAAACTGTTTGATGACTCTCAGATCAGCACAGGACACCAACAGCTTACTGGTGAATGAGCTATGTTCTAGGTTCATGTCCTGACAACTCAAAAAATTTCCTTCCTGACCTGAAATCTCTTCATCCTGTGAAAGTACTGGGGAACTCACCCGCTGGAGCTTCTGTACGCAGGCAAAGGAATTGCACTTTTCTGCCAACAGGCTCTTAGGGCAAGGTCTCTGGAAACCTAAGGGTGCCACAGAGCCAGACAGGTTCTTTATGGATTGCTCAGTACAACTGGTCACTTGTTATGGATTACTCAGTTGGAGTATATCACTTGTATGCCTGAGAAATGCACAGATCCTCGTGGCTGTTGCTCTAGACTCTCATTCTTTGTCTGCATTTGCCAGCACCGCAGAAAGCAGAGAAAGTGTAGCTTGAAAATGACTCAGAAGTGATTCCATGGTCATGTGGTGTAATGCTCTGGTTTGCCATCAAAGCAATCTGACTGAATGTCTACATTAAAAAAATCCACTGCGTACATTTCATTGCACTAGCTAAGCCGTAGCAATGCTTTTCTGCATGTTTTTATTCACAGCTGTTGTTTTTATCAGTGACAACTGACCAAGTGACGTTTTCTGTGGAAAGAGAAATGGGTCCCCATTACTGGCACACAATTCAGGTCTCTGAAAGGTGCTTTGGCTAGTTGTAATTACCGAAGGAGAGATGCAGTCTTGTGTTTGAATTAGTAACTGTGCCCGGTGTTAGAATTTTGTTTAAGATGAATAGAAGCCTGTTTTCTCGCAAAATGCACATTTACTTCATCCTGAGTGAATAGGATATTTTCTTTTACTCAAATTCTCAGTGGAAATTATGATTCACGAGCTATTATTCAACACGGGTGACCATTTTCACTAGTGCGCCTGTTTTCCAGTAAAGAGCACACCTTTTCTCTAAACGGAAAGATTACCAACACACTTAGCAGGAAAGACAGGGCTCCTTTCATCTGGGTCAGGGTCCTGATGGAGATGAAGTTTCCTTTAGCTTTTGAAGCTGGTGAGACAGATGCTGTGGTAGGAAGTGCTGTGTGCCTCTTTGCATTGGCTGTGTGAAAAAGAAACAAGGCAATACAGAAAAAGTGACTCTTCAGCTTGAAAGAGTTTCAGGTGGAGAGGTGCTCATAAGCAGTGCTCTCACACCCCAATACTGCGCCTTGGCCAGGCCAGGCTGCTCGTGACTGCAGAGGGTGCCCCATGGGTTAGGCACAGCCCCGGCAAGGGCTGATGAGCACCTCCACAGAAGGAAAACAGGTGCTGTTAGGGCAGGGCAGCATCCCCATCAGTCCCTGGTACAAGAAATTAAGCCCCAAGCCAGGGAGTGTTTTGCTGAATAAATAGATTGTGCTTGAAATATTGTGCATATTCACCAATGCGTGTTTCAGTCAGTCCCTTGAGTAATCAGACATGGGTTTCTGTGATCTTCTCACTGCCTTCTGTGAGTCTAGACTTCTCAGAGGTGCAAGTACAAAGAGCAAAATAAAATTAAAACCTAATGAAAAAAATGCTAATTTTTTACATTTTCCGAATAACATGTACAAAAATCTACAGTTGGTCTTCACCCCTTTCCAGGACCTGAAGAATCACTCTAAATATCAGTATTACTGATTGGAAGCAAAGATACTTTTTGTTGTGGCAGTATGTCTTAAGAGTTGTTTATTTTAGTCTGTTGTAGTCCACAGAAGTTTTGAGCTTCCTCCTCCAAAATTCGATCTCAGTAGCCTGAAAAACTTAGGCAGAGTTCTCGTGCAAATAGAGATTGCACCAGTTAAACTGCCACCTTGGGGGAAGGCTGTGTGTTCCCTCTTGCTACTGTCAGCTGATGCTAACATCATTTTTCCTTTTCACTTTTCTTGGTGTTTCAGACTTTTTTTGTTTTTTTGTTTTTTGAGGAGAACCCTAGGGCAGCAAATGAGCCTTCTTTCTCCACAGGAGGAAAGTAATACCCCCTTGTAAGTCTTTGCACAATCCAGGCCTTAAGTCGTTGCCTCAAATCTGAGAGACAGCAGCAAACTCTGTAAGATGCAGTAAAGCTTGCCCCTGCAGTGTGTTGAGACAGGATAAAATATGGTAGGTGATGGATTTGCCAACAGAGTACTAAAAACTGGGAGGACTGATGCAGGATTTAATATGTGGAAGATGTTCAGTATTTCAAAGTTGTTAATGTTTGCAGTTTTTAAAAATGATTATGCTTGATGTGTGCAGCAGCTAAATCTTTCTCATTGATAATCAGAGCTGATTTATCTCTTTTTAAAAATTGATCTCAAGCCATAGGAGATCTTATGACTCCCAGGAGGAATTAAATAGCTCAGACATACTCATTTAGAAGATGTTCACCCCCTGACCTCTTTTTCATATCTCCAGTTCATACCTGTCCAGCTCATTTTTCCAGAAAAGCTGTTTAATCCTTCCCATTCCTTCATCTTCTCCAGTCAACCTTCCCCCACCCCCCCACCTCCCCCCCCCGAATTGAACTCATAATCACAGAACATAAATACAAATCTCAAAATTTCATCTATGGGGGAAATGGGAATTTTTTATGACAGCGGGTAGACTGCTTTAGTGATAAAGGACTGGACAACTCAAGGGACTTGGGTGCATTGGGAGTTTCATTGAACTTAGAGTCAAACCAAAACCAAAGACTTAGGTCCAGCTCCCTGGTAAACCTTGTATGGGCAGAAGTCCCCAATAAAAAATTGGATTTATTTTTAACTCATAGAATCATAGTATCATAGAATCATTTAGGTTGGAAAAGACCTCTAAGATCATCTGGTCCAACCTGTAGTCTAGCACTGCCAAGTCCACCAATAAACTGTGTCACTGAGCACTACATCTACACATTTTTTGAAGATCTCCAGGGATGGTAACTCAGCTACTTCCCTGCACAGCCTATTCCAATACTTTACAACCCTTTCAGTGAAGAAACTTTTCCTAATAGCCTACCTAAGCCTCCCCTTGCTCAATTTAAGACCATTTCCTCTTGTCTTATCACTTAGTGCTTGGGAGAAGAGACTGATCCCCACCTCTCTATAGCCTCCTTTGAGGTAATTGTGGAGTGCAATAAGGTCTCCCCGAGCCTCCTTTTCTCTAGGTTAAACAACCCAAGCTCCCTCAGCGCTCCTCATAAGACTTGTTCTCTAGACCCTTCACCAGCTTCATTGCCCTTCTTTGGACACACTCCAGCACCTTGATGTCCTTCTTGTAGTGTGGGGCTCAAAACTTAAACACAGCATTCGAGGTATGGCCTCACCAGAGCCAAGTACAGATGGTCAATCACTTCCCTAAGTAATTTCAGTGACATGTACTTTTTCTGCTTTTATTATTGGTACATTCTTCTGCATGGCAAGTTGTAGATTCACATGTGTAATGGACACTACACATGTAAAACACTTTATGAGTAACAGTGCACAATATCTTCAGTTTAGATCCTTGTTCTGATTAATTTGTTTGCTTTACCCTAGTTCCTGAGCCTCTTTTCCCCTAGACTTAAAAAAAAATGTGTAGAATCTGTAAGAAGCATGGCAGAATTTGAAACTACTTGAACTTTGAAGGTAACAAAATACTCATGCTAGGGGAAAATGGCCCATGACATTTCATAATGGCACTTCATTCACAGTGTTATATATTAGGTACAAAATTCCAATCTTGAATCCAATCATTAAACTCCAAGAGCATTCAGATTTAGTGTTCATAATTCAGGCTAGGAAGATAAACTTGCAAAATACATGTTGAGCTTTGGATTTCAAACCAACCCAAGATATGCAGGTGTTCTAAATGAGATATTCTTGTCATATATCCGTCTTCAAATTTTGGAGTCACTGTAGTTGTCATCTTTAAAATCGTTCACCTGTTCACATTAGATCATGCTACCTGTTCAGCAAGATTAAGTTCAGCTTGCTTTGCTCCAATTGTAAATTTTTATTTCAGGTCTTAACCTGCAACATTACAAGTAGTTCTTTGCCACACAAACCTATTTGGTTTATTGACTTACTGACTTCATACAGTCCATACAGGCACGGACCAGGAAAATGTAAAGGACATTAATGAGTGTAAATAAATATATATGGAGCAACTTGCAGCAAGGATAAATCAGAATGGCTGAAAGCATCTTACTGATCCTGGATCTTGTTACCTATTGTATGACAGAAACTGATCTTACAAGAGCAGGAAAATGATTGAAAAAGGATTTTGCTTGGTGCTGTTCTAGGAGCCAAGTCCCTTTTTCAGTCATTTTCCCCTTAAAACAGTAGAAGATGAAGATGGAGAGGGCCAGCTTGTAGAACTCACCTCACAGACTGCTATACAATTGGAAAAATTCTTTTACAATTCTAAACCTTTACATGGCAAGCAAAAAACTTAAGTTGAGATTGTTTCTTAGTAGTTTATTTTACCCCCCAAACTCTGATTTTCTGAAGCTTATTTGGATACTACTCACGCTGCTGCTTTCTTGAAAGGGGATTTTCTAGAAGGGTTGGCTAAAATATTTCTGGTTGATGTTTTTCCCTGTTGAAATGATCTTTTTTACAAAACTGGGATTTTCCAAAGAAAGTTTTGACTTTTTGAAGTGCTGACCTATGAGAATATCAGACTTTTTATTTATTCTTCTAAACTCTTTTTTTTGTTTGTTTTATTTTAATCCCTTTTTTGTCACTCTGTAAATTCAGCTCATGTTACTTTTTTCATAGATTTTTTCTCATTTTGCCAATATTTATCTTCTTCCAGCTCCTTTTGATTAGGGGGTACTGAAGTGACAGAAAGAAACTGAAAAATGTCTAAAAATAATCCTAAATATTATCTGTATACTGCACAAGGGATTAAAGGAAAGCAAAAAGAAATGGGGCTATAAGAAAAACCACTTTTTCATGAAAATAAAAAGAAACAAACATATTGAAAAAGCATCATTAATTCACTGCATGGAAACAGCTCTAAATTTTTGGTTTTCACTTTTTTTTTTTTAATTATTTTTTCCTTAGTACTTTTCCTATTTCCCACTAAGTTCCTATATGGTGACTGCCCCTGCCCTCTCCCTGTTACACTGTGGAGGTTGTTGAACTTATTTCTTTCATATGGCACGCAGGCACTCATGAATTTTCTTAAGGACACATTTAATAATAAAACAGTTTTATTAAGAATAAAAATTTCTCTTTAAAAAAAAAAAAAAGCAGAGATAGAACCTGAGATTTCCCAAAGCTTTGTTACAAGGGGTATAAACCATTTCTCTTTCTAGAGCACAGTATATTTTGAACTATCATAGAATCATACAATATCTGAGTTGAAAGGAACCCACAAGGTTCATCGAGTTCAATTCTTGGGTCCCCAAAGGATCCCCCCCCCCCCCCCAGGAAAATAATAAAAAAAATCAGATCATGTTTATCATTTATCCTTTATCCAGCAGCACCTCAAGGCAAACCTTAGGTTTTTCCTTCTTTCAGAAACTCTTTATTCCATGAATTTCCTTCTCAGTCTGATGAAAGTTTCTAGAGACTAGGACTCTCCACTCTTACATAGAATCCTATATCCAGCATTTATTACAAGCAGTAAAGGTTAGTTATTTTCACTGATAATTTTAAAAGCTAATTATTTCACCAATAATTTTCAAAATGGTGAAGTCATGTATTTGTGGGTGTACAGAGGATAGTTTTGCTTTATAGGGAAATTAGGTCAGTTGGCAAAGTTATTTATTGGAACGACAGAAAAGAATGTAATGTTGGCCAACATGCCAGGGTACCCCTCTACATCTCTGCCTAGGAGCCTGGTTATCAAACCAGGGTAGCTGCTGCAAAATTGGCAATCCCTACTTTATTTGGTGCTGTACTCATTTCCCCCTCGCTTAATGTCACAGCTTACAATTTGCACCTTCTTCCTGAAGTATCTCTATGTATTTAGGTTTTTGTTGAGGAAATACCCATTCCTGACTTACCAGCAATGTCCCCTTCGTGTCTGATCATCCCTGTTTTACCCTGTCAAGTTTGAAACCAGCCTTCCATTTACCAGACAAGCAGGCTATGCATCTTTCAACATAGTGTCCTCTGACCAGTATGTGTTTTGTCAGTGAATTACAGAAAGACTCCATCAATGCACCGCTCTGCTTCCAGCAGCCAAATGGTATCTGACAACATATCCAGGTTGGATTCCCAGTTGGTCATTTATGATCCAAGTTTTGGTGGATTTCACAAGTAGCATGAAGGATCATAGAATCATAGAATGGCTTGGGTTGGAAGGGACGTGAAAGATCATCCAACTCCAACCCGCTGCCATAGGCAGGGATGCCACCCACTAGATCTTGTTGGCCAATGCCCCATCCAACCTGGCCTTGAACATCTCCAGGGATGGGGCATCCACAGCTTCTCTGAACAACCTGTTCCAGGGCCTCACCACCCTTACAGTGAAAAATTTCTTCCTAATGTCTAGTCTAAATCTGTCCTCTTTTAGCTTAAGACCTTTCCCCCTTGTCCTATCATTATCTGCCCAAATAAAGAGTCCCTCTCCATCATTTTTATAAGACCCCTTTAAGTACTGAAAGGCTGCAATGAAGTCTCCCCGGAGCCTTCTCTTCCCCATGCTGAACTTCCACAGCTCTCTCAGCCTGTCTTCATAGGAGAGGTGTTCCAGCCCTCTGATCATCTTTATAGCCCTCCTCTAGACTCGCTCTAACAGGTCCACATCTTTCTTGTGCTGAGGCTCCAAACCTGGATGCAGCACTCCAGGTGGGGCTTCATGAGGGCAGAGGTGAGGGGGACAATCCCCTTCCTCAACCTGCTGGTCACACCTCTTTTGATGCAGCCCAGGACAAAGTTGACCTTCTGGGCTATATTGAAGACTGAGCAATTTTCAGAAGGTCAAGTAACCCCTAAACCCACGGGGGAAGTGGTAAAGGTTTCATGTCAAACCACAAGAGGAAAATAATTGCAAACCAGAGTCCACGAATACCCTGCCCTTATGGATACTGTTGTATTGGTGCTGTAAGATATGTGAATAGGAGACGTCATGCCTCCTAGTTTAGGGACTTATCCTGTAGGTTTGAACTGATTTAAAGAACAATTGCAGTCTCAAAAGTAATATATTACTATTTTGGAAGAAGAATTCAGAATTTAATTAAATAAGAGGAGGCCTATGGTGTGAATGGCAAAGATGTACTGCTAGCACAAATGCATTGGAGCATACCTAAGGTTCTATGTCACAATAAAGTCTCTGCTGTGCTCTCTCAGGCAGGAGAGCATGTGTGCATACCACACTGGCCTAATGTGGTGCTAAGAAGTTTGACAGTGGATCTGAAGATAACTTCATAGTATCAGGCTAGACTAGCCCTAATAAAAGGGCTTGTGCAATACATTGACAGCACTTCACGGCTGTGCCACAAGGAATGGCATTGGAGGTAGTCTTTTTTTTTTCTTTTTTTTTTGTAACCAGTGGAAAGTTACCATAAAGGAAACTGTAGAAAGTAGAAGTTGCCTCTGTAGCACCACTGCAAGAATCTACTCTCAAGCAAACCCTATATTTTCTTCAGCTGAAAGCTGACATCTTTAACACATTGTTAGCATTTCGTGTATAAGTCAGTGGATCAGGCAGCGTGCCAGTTAACACACAAGGCTAGCGCAAAACAGAGTTTAGAGCAGTGGTAGAGTGGGTGTCTCATGACTGAGCACAGGACCATCCTGAGAGCTCAGGGAGGCAGAAGGTGAGGAAATGTTGATTTCCCATTTCCCAGGGTTTTCCCATTGTCCAGGTTCAAGTAGCTGGAAACTTCCACTGCCAGAATGTCTATGCCACAAGCAACTTACACCTGGAATAGAAATGGAGAATTAGTTATGTGCAACCCACATGTGTTTGAATCAGTCCAACCTCTCCTTCTGTTCTGTATCCAAACTGCTTCTGGCTACAATGCAAGGATTTAAGTAGTTAGGAAATTCCTTACTCCCTACAGATTATTTGTCCCTAGCCAGTAACCCTGAGTGAATCTAGTAAATCTCTTGTGCCTCCTTGGGTAGCACACACTATCTGAAGAATCTGAATGGAACAGTTTTACATGCCTTCCTCATGTATAAGATCATCACTTGGCACCGATGCAAAGCAAAACAGTTGCATTTCTAGGAACCAGCCCACCATTCTGATTCAAAAGCTTTCCTGAGATTTTGTTCTGTTTCCCTTTCCTGCTACATGGCAGCACGAGCTACTGTGCTGATCCCTTCTTCCCACCCACCCACCTAGACTCAATGGGAGGCACAGCAAGCAGCCCTGTCCCTCCCAGAGAAAGCCTTGCAACAGTTAGAGGCAAAGGTTCAAGTACTACTAGTCTTAATACAACCTCAGATTCTTGTTTTTTTTGCTGCATTCACTGCTGCCATGGGCATGTATTCACTGTTGTACTCGTGGGAGTTGGATTCACACTGCTGATTCTGCAAACAGAGAGGAAATGCCATGACTTTAATTTGTGGTCACTAACCTCCACCACTCCTACCTTTGTTCTTTAAACAGGGCAGTTAATCTGACTGTTTTAAGTGTGAATATTAAAGTCAGAATAGACAGGCACTCAGGTAGAAAAGTTGGAATAGAACAAACTGAAAATGAAAAACGCACTGTCCAAAAAAAAATAACTAATGTCCACAGTCTCCTTTCTTCCCTGAGCCAACTGGTTCTTTGTTTAAGTGGTTTTGCTCCAGAACAGAGCTGGAATTGCTCCACTGATGATTTGTTTCCCCCTCTTGAAGAAAACAATCAGGTGAATTGCTTACCAAAGTAATTTTGCTGACCTGTGCAGCATTTCTCTTCTTTCCTTTAATTCCCAGCCCTTAAATCAATAGACAATTCTGTCTTAGAAAAATTAAATCTGAGCTGCTGTCATCAGTGAGTGAATTTCAGTGGTAAATTAACAGCTCAGTCTCTTTGTCAAAAAACATATCACGTGCTGAGTATATGCCTGTCCCACCCTCTAAATCTCATTAAATCAAGTTCCCTGTCCATGACCCTTGGAAGGAGGGTTGTGCAGAATCTCGTAGACTTGCTTACCTTGTTCCTTAAGCGACAGGCTGCTACACAGCAGACACAGGAAATCATGGCAAACACAATCAGGCCAATAGTTACCCATGACATGATTCCCAGTGAAATGCAGTCTTCCTTATCTGGAGATAGGGAGGCAAAAATGTCATTGCTGAAAATCAGCACTTTTTATTTCCCCCCTGCAAACAACTTTTCAAATTATTTCCCATCTCCTCTTCATATTTGAGGAAACAGCCAAAGTGTGCTCTGGAGAAGGATTTCTCTGAGTTGAAGAGCTGCCTTGGAAAAGTGTATTCAGCAGGAAACAGAACATCGCAGTTTTCCCAGAAGGAGAAGTGAAAGCCTAACTGCTGGTACACAAAGCTAAAAGTGTAGATTGAAAAGAAACCAAGCCCAGACTGAGAGCATGATAATATTTCAGACTTGAAGATCTGAACAAGGTGTAAGCACAGGTAATTTAAAGGGCAGCCTAGTCAAAAGAAGGGAGGACTTTGGCAGTCATGTTTGGGTAGGAAGGCAAGTGGAGGGGGACACAAAATCAACCTTGTCCAGATCTCGGAGAAAATATGATAGGGCATGAAACAGCTAGCAATAGCTATGAACATCTGGCTGTCAGGAAAATGGAAGTGGACAGCAGTGGAAAACACCACTGACAAAAAAGGATGGCACAGCCTGATTCTGCAATCCAGAGGAGGATAATAGATAATTTGCCCAACCACAATTTTAGACGCAGCATTTCAGCTTTTATCTATGTTTAGTCCTGGCGTTGAGAAATGGGAAAGGATAGAAAGGGAAGGACAACAGACAGTACAGTATTGCTATTGATCTGTATGGAGAACCCTTCCTGAGTACTTTTATGCTCTCTTGGAACTCTCCATGTGAACTTCAGTCACACTTCTCACTGCAGTGTAGCTACACCCAGTGTCTGTTTATCAGTAAACCGAAGTGAGGGGAGAAGGGAAGTAAACTTACCCTGGATGTACAAATAGGTTTCTTTCAGGCGGCAATCTATGTAAGGAGGGGGTAAGAACATCTCCAGGCAGTAGGTATAAGTGTCGATGTGCTTTCTTTCCAGATTTGTGAGTATGAAAGTGGTGCTGGTATTTGAATGCTCTGCCTGACAGTAGGTGACGTTACTCTTGGGGATAGCTTTCTCCTTGCTTACATGGAGAGCACAGATCTCCTTCTTTTCGTGCCCTTTGAAGAGGGTCATGCTGAATTCACTCACATTTTGGGGGTTGTGGAATATGAACTTAAAGTTTCCACTCTTAAATTCCACCATCACCTGGGGGTCAGAGACATGCAGCTGATCTGAAAACATGAAAATAATAAGTGCAGTCACTCAAACAGCAATGAAGAGAATCCCTAAAATGTTAAGAAACTCATTCACACAAAGCAAGTGAACTGTGTCATAGAAACTTAAAACACGTAGGTACTCAGAACAGTCTGGCTTTGCCACTCAGCCCTGTACTGTGAGATACCAGTGCATCGTTCTGGTCATGTCCCACATTACAGAGAAAATAAATGAGATAACACCTTGCCTGCTATCTGCTATGAGGCTGGACAAGTCTCTGTTAGCACTGGATCAATGACTTATTTCATAATATTTCAAGGCCTCCTTCGATCAAACACTGAGACATATAGTCCCTTCCACAGTCTTGTTGTCCTATTCATAGATAAAACAAGGTGAGATGAAAATGGCGACAATTATCTCTGGTTTAGGGTTTGTAATCTGAAACTCATTGCTGTAGCTGAAAATGCAAAACAGGATTCGAACCCTAAACTCCTACATAAATGCCTTAACCATAAGACCTATCTTTCCTTTTGAGATAGTGGTTTGGGGCATGCCATACAATTTAAACTTAATTACTTAGATGACTATATGACCTTTATCACGAACATGAGGACATGAGTAGAGGACAAATGTCACTGCGTGCATGCATTCACATGCAATCCAAAAATCATATTTGACCTTCCTGAAAGCATTGACAGAAAACATTGACAGATGTTATACAACTCTCTCATTCTGCAAAATGTTTCTATTTTTATTTTCTTGGAGAAGAAAAAGAAAGCAAACTGACTGAGGACCTCCTGCTACCTCACAGTTTGACTTTTGTAAAATCAGCAACCAATAGCATGGGGAATGCCCTCAGAAAAAAAGATGTGTTAAAGTGTGCTGTAAAAAAATGACAGCCCTCTTCTTCAGAGACAGTATTTTCTGATCTAGATTGGCACTTGAAACCATATACCAAATTATGTGAATGTGTCTTACCTATATTTTTGCACGGTCTTGATGAGCAGGTATCAGCTCCTGAAAAATAAATTGTTTCCTCTTTAAAATTCAAGAAGAGAAATGCAGGAGGAAGGGCTGAGCCATGCGATGTTAAGATGCTGAAGTTATTTTCTAATGTTAGTGCTTGTGTCGTAAGCGGATCTGATCTTGTCTCAGTGCTACACTACAAAATCCCATGATATGATAAAATCACAAAGTATAAAAATAATGTAGAAAGAAATTTAATTGAGCAAGAATTAATATTGATAACATATATAGCACTTAGAAATTCATAAAACACCTCTGCGGAAGGAATAGGCATACTTAAAGAATAGAAACTGAGATGAAAGTAGAATTTCCCCAAAGATAGTGAGGAAATCTATCCCAAATTAAAAAGCATACTCTTGTTTTCTTGTGAATCCAAAGTTGGCAATAAGTTAGCATTATACTCTGTTTCCAGACCGTAGTGCCCATTTTGTTCTATGTTTGTTCTGTTTCCCAGCACTGCATCAAAACAGCTTCTTCTGGCACATCCAGAATGAATAACTGGAAGGTGCTCCAAGATATGCAGCAAGAAAATATTCATCAACGCATACAGTTTTCTGTTTGAACTTTTTCTCTTCATGATTATCAAGCTGCATTCAGTCTGTTGTGCTTAGGCAGCCTCTGTTACAGGAGCCCAACACACTTTTATTAATTATTTAGGACTTCTTTAAGGTGCTACCTCCCCCCCCACCTACTATGGCAATACAGAGAATGGAATTTTCTGTCTGAGTTGGTGGCATGCACTGCTTTGAAATGGTTTGTGTGTCATTAGTAGCAGGCATAGCTCAGCCTGATAGTGTTTCATTTAGACTTTTCCTTTTTTGCATTGCTCAAAAATTAGAGGTTTATCTCCTACACAGCCAGGTAGAAAAAACCTGTATCAGCCTTTCCTGTCTTCAGGTAGTCTGAGCAAATTCTTCAGAGGCTGCTTAGATTGAAATACACTCTACATCAATATTTTTTGATGTTAAGGAAACAGGGGACAAATACTTGAAGGCTTTCATAGATAATCATATTCTTGTTATTGCTACGTGGCAGTCTAGATCCATGCAGAGTAGGTTCCCAACTGTGCTGGGTACTGCACTGATTGCACAGTGTAAATAATCCTTTTCCCAAGGCACCTGCAATCCACGACATCCAGCCTGCACATGCCCAGGAACAGAAGATTATTCTCATTCATGTAGTGTTGTATGCTCTCAACTCTCTTCTTGGACTGAGGCAACTTTTGCTGTCCACGCTTTTTTCTGCTTTGAATTCTTGCTCCTCAATTATCACCACTGGTAAGGGTGTTGCAATGAATTATACTTGTTTAAAATATTTTTAGTGTGACACAGAAGTTAATGGACTTGTGGAAAATGCTTTGTGATGTGCAGTTGGAAAGCAATACAAACTGTTATCCTTTTTTGATTGATTCACCCTCTTCCCAGTTATCACATTCTTCCTGGCCTACTGTGCACAGTCAGTGGCCTTATGTCACACAGCGACAGTTCAAATATCTGTACTACTTTCAGGACTATTGCTAAAGTGTGTGATAACAGACAAGGTATCTTGTACCACTGGTATGAAGATAAGACAGACAAAACACAACTTGTCAACCCCCATTGAATTAAAGCTCTCGATACAGAGAGCGCAAGCCCTCGGAAAGGCACACGGCCTGAAAAGCTGAAAGCAAAGGTCAAATAAGGAAACGCTTCTTGATGACTTGCGTGCTGAGTGGTGAAGGAAAGCAGCTGCTGGGAGAACAACATTTGAAATAAAGGTCTTTTAAAATGCTCTAGTTTCAGTGGCCTGTGGGTTGATAACATATACCTTTAAAATTAGTCCCAACAGCAGATAAATTATTTAGGGACGGAAAGAAAACAGCAAGTGTATTGATCTAGCAGAAGCTAGGGAGAGCAGTGTATACGTGAGCTGGCCTGGCCCCACCTGTAGCTGACCGAAGCCTCTACCTTTGCCACTGGACATCAGAGAGGAGAGGCAGATGCTGGCTCGGGGTCTGGGCAGCTGCAGAGCCAAGCGGTCCCAGAGGCCCCCGGCACCCCAGAGGGCAACTGGGCTGCGCTACTCTGCGTAAAGGAACAGCTTGGAATTTCATGCCTCTGATCGCCTCCAAGAACAGTTCAATTCTGCTGTTGGCTAATGAAATTGCCCTTTCATACTGGGTGGTTTAAAATCTTTGTCAGAGATCATGGTTTTAATATTTGTTTTTAATGGAAAAGGGCAGTGCGAGGTGATTAAGCGTGAAGTTCACGTGACCCTGTGGCAAGCTGAAAAATTGTTTTGCATCCTCTCAGGCCCAGAAGCTGTAACTGCCTATTTTCATGAAAGGCTCAGTAATGTATTTCTGTGAAGGAACATTTCAGTAGAAGTAATACAATTAGTATTCTTCTGAAACAAGTGACCACACAGAACAGTGTGCTTAGCATAGTATAAAGGGAGCATATTTTAAAATGAGATTAACAGTGCCTGAGATTAAAACAGAATTGTCTACATGGGTAACCACAATGAGTGAGATCCAATATGAATTTCCAGCTCTCTAGCTATTCTGCATCAAGTCCTGATGTGAATGCTCTGTCACTGCATACTAAGAGGTAGTTTATTCCCCCTCCCTACGGCTGATTGCTCTTCTCCTGTTCCCATTTGTATTGGTTCATTCCTAGGGTAATCCTATGGACCCTGTAGCACTCCAAGGTTAATGGCCAGATGCGTGTATTTGCCAAGCTCCTATGAGAATAAATGTATATTTAGGGGGGTGGAATATAGGAAATGGAGGTTAAAACATCCACTAATATTGAGAGATTTACTCACAAAACCTCCCTAATACTACCACGAAAAATACGTGAATGAAAGAATACATCCTGTTAGAGTTGAAAATGAGCAGAAGAATATCACTGGTTCAGCAGTAAAAATGCTTGCATTTGGCTGTAAGGTTCCTTTTGGTATTTTTCATAAAAGAACTAATGCAATTGTAATATTTATAACAAGAGGAAACAAATCTTTCAGTGGTTTCCTAAGTGTCACGCTGATTTGTGTAGAGCTGTTCCTAGCTCACCTCTTGTCAAGTAGATGCGAATCCAAGAGATGAACTTGTGTATGAGAGCAGCATCTTGTTATGTCAAACTATGAAGTGTGTGTGTGTATGCATCCTATGTTTGTGTGTACTTACAGTCCTGTACATTTCTGTAAGAGATTACCTGGATAACAACTATGTCTACCTCAGTTCCTTTGATAGACATTTTTACTTTCATCTTTACTGCAGTGGGAAAGTACTTTGTCAGCGGGTTGTGAATTTCTGCAGTTGTGGTGCTTGGATGCAGAGGCCACTAGAAGGCAGGTTATTTTCATTTTAATGGGACTGCAACTTTGAGCTTTCTCATTGCTCTTCAGCAGACCCAATGCTATTTGCAAACATCACAATCCATTACATATTTGGGTCTTAACAGAAGTTTAAAAACCACATTTGATTAATTTTGAAACTTGCATTTTAAAGTAGGAGAACGGAACAGAACAGGGATAGGATAGGATAGGATAGGATAGGATAGGATAGGATAGGATAGGATAGGATAGGATAGGATAGGATAGGATAGGATATTCTTGCTTGGTTTTATTGCATTTTGTTTTCTCTGCCCCAGCTCCCAGAAACTAATCAGCTGATTAAAAGAACAAGCATAATTTTGCTTGGGTGTGTTTGCCACTGAAAATGAGCAAATAGAGTGTAGACCCTGCTTTTCAAACAAGCATTTTTGTTTTATTATTACTAAATGTCTGATGAAACCACACACCATTTTTAAGTTGCTGTAGCTTTTAATCTTTCAAGGCACTCTGAAAGATGGCACTGTCAATTCAGTGTCATTAGTCATGTGCCTAAAACTAACATGTTCCTGTCCTTCAGGAATCAAGGGTTAAGAGGAAGGCAGTCCTTCTGGGCAAAGCAAGTAATGGCCAGAAGTACTCTAGGAAACTATCTGAATTATTTCTATGCTATAAGATATGCTGTAGAATGTGGAAGCTATTATAAAATATACCACTAACACTGCAGTAATTGCTGGTAATATTTCAGACACCCTTCTGAGAAGTGACCATGGCTTCATCCGGTGTTGACAACAGGAGATATGTGGGTAAACAGTGATAATAGTTTGCAAACGTTGGCATGCAAAAACTCATGTACAGCATTTCATAGCGAAGGGCCTCAAGTGCTATGGAGTCCTTCAGCTCTGTACTCCAAAATCCCATTGCCTGTTTTTGTCTACCTAAGAAGCTCTTACAGACAATTTCTTGGTCACAATTGGTTTACCAAATTGCACAATACACACACACACACGTATATCACCTTCCATGCGGTATTTACATTGAAACAATATCCACAGATCAGAAGTAGAGCTTGCTAATAACTACATTAAAACAAAGAGACAAACAAATAAACAAAAAACCCCACGCTTTTAAATTACTCTGTTTTTACTCCCAAAAATTTGCCACAGTGCTGGAGTGCTAGCTCACTCTCTAAATGAGGGTGTCATACTAATGTGTCTTACATAAAGCTGCTATTTTACAGCCTTTTTCTTTTTAGCAATAATGATAATAATTAGTACTTGTTATACTGAAAGCACTGTAAGAAAAAAAAAAAGTGAGATACCATTTCTCACTGGAAGCAATGTCTTTCTTCTGCCATCTCCTCTGCCCAGACCCTGCCCAAGACCTATTCTCCGTGTTGGAAGGAAGGGAGAAAGAAGGGGAAACTGCCGGTATTAGACAGAACAATTATTTACACCCTTAAAATTCCAGCCTATTTCTTCTAAGGGAATGACCTTTTAGATGGCTGCAGCCACATGTAAAAGCATGCTGGTGAAGTATACCTGCTAAATTGACTAGCTGAGAAATATGTAACAAAATTGAGAGGATGTTTTTGTTAGATTTAAGATGATTTTTCAAGGAGAAAAAGAACAGCTTGTGTCCCTTTGTTGATACTGTCCACTATCCTCCTTCCCTGTGATTTCACCCATTTTTCAATGTCTGAAAGCTCGGTATGCTGTTGCTGTATTAGTTAACCTTCGGAGGGGTATCTGCATTGCCTAAAGAGCTGGAAACTAGCTTTTATTTAAATGAAAGCTTAAATTCTGTATGTAACCTCAAGACTACTCAAATTCTACAGAAGGACTTGAAACCTACCTGAACCTATCTATCACTGGAATTTCAGAAGCGAACATATTCAATAGCCCTTCACATGACCTTCACACAACATGTTTAAATAATGAATGCTTCAGTTAATAACTCTGTGCACTAAATCTCAGGTCTCAGATAAATGTGAGCTCTGGTATTTTACTTTACATAGCTATTACAAAACACTGAACCACGCAAAATGCTACATCCATGTTTATGGCTGGACTGAGATCAATGCTGTCACCCTGCCCCTTCTCAAACACAGCGTTAGGAGAGCTATACCTCCTTTTAAGTCTGTCCGCATTTCAAGCCTGCACCAAAATGATCTCATCCACCCTTCCATGACATATACATTTTTCACAGGACAAAAATTCCCTGCTCAAGCATGACCAGGATTAATATCAATAACTTAGTGTCTCTTTATTAAGCCATTCACCGTCACGCTGCTCTAAGACATTGTGCCCAGCAAGGGAAGCTGGCTGGAGCACTACAGGCTAAACAGCTAAAGGATAACACTGAGCAGATGAGCTAAAGAATACAGACAATGAAAACTTGTACATTTTGTCTCAGACCAAATGCCCTTTCTGGCAGGAATTCTCTTCCCGCCAGCTCTAGTGATGCTAAAGTCAAGAGTGGTCTTTTTGCAACTGTTTCCCTTAGTTATCTCTATTCCTCCAACCCTATGCTATCAGACCTCCTTTACTGCCTCCCTTCTTTGGGTGGGCTATATTCCAAAGGGACATCTACTGCGAGGAGAATAAGACAAACTGCTACTCACCATACAGGGCTCCAAACTGAAAGCCGAGGAGACAGAACGTTACAGCGACCGACTTCATGCTTGCCTGACACACAGGCACCAGCCTTCTGTCTGCTGTGAAGATGGGGAAGAATTCTTGGGTAGAAAAGGAAGTGGTTTGTGGGCAATGGGGGAAATTATATGATAGTCAGAAGGACTTTTTAATTTAACACCTGACTACGTTATAGCTATGTCAGCATTAGCTGTCGCCCACACCTGTGGAGTTTGCTGCTTTTTTTTCCCCCCGCCTCATGGCTTGCTGTCACAGACAGGAAGATGAAATATTTTCGAACATTACCTTTGATAATCACTTCCGCAAAGACTGCTTCTGGTGAAATCTGTCATGACAGAGTCTACCATCACCTACAACACGCTTCCTGGAGATAGCCAGTTATTGGTGACCTGTTCCTTAAATTAACTTACTGTATGTGCATGTTTGCCACTGGCAACCAGGCTTCCCCCTCACCTTCAGCTGGGCTTGTGTAACTGGTGGTGTTGCTCTGTATGGAAGCTGATGGCCAGTAGGGGAGGAGGCTCATCTTTTCCTGGACCTCGAATTCAGTGGAAGAACAGACCCAAATCGCAGAAGGATCCACTCAGCCCTGTGACATCCTGGAGGCTCACTTGGATGTAAAACTTCCACCCTGGAGTTCAGGCTTGCTCTGGGTGGACATGAGAAACTCCACACAACTCTGAGCAGAGGAGATCTGGCCCAGAGCCCCAGGGCCTTGGGCAGAAGTTTCTCTCCCTCCCTCTCCTTGCTTTTGTGCAGCACACTGTACTTTGGCCTGCAGACGTCTATGTTCAGGAAGTGGTTTGGGACCCTCTGGGATAAAATGTTCTACAGCCATTTAGATCTGGCTAATTTTAGGGCAGATACTATGTTTGAAAAACATCTTCTTTAGTAAATGAGATGCATTTAGCATTCCTGACTGTCATATACATGTTAGAAGACACAAAGGACTAATTTTGGTGCCTGACAGACACTTCTGCGGTTGATGTCCTCATAATGGTCATGTAGTGGTACCCCATAATTGTGAATAATAGGATTGGGTTACAGATTCTCTCCTACTTTGTACTTTGTGAATAAGTCTTCACCCGTTGGTTTACTCTTTCTCAAAAAGTGATTTAATTTCATTACTACTGCTAAAGATTTGTTCACATGAACACTGGCAGAGAGTTTTACTCCCTTCAAATCTTTGCAAATCCCTGCAAATCTTTGCCTTTTGTTAAATGAAAATCAGAGCTGAGTTGGAGTCAAGTCAGGATTTGATCTAAATTCTCAGCTCAGGTCTCTGGAGCTAAATGCAAGCAATTCTAACTAGAGAAAGTTTCTGCAGTATGCTTTTAATTCTGAAGCTCAAGAGTAATATATGAAGGTTCAGGCAATGATAAAGCTGGGAGAGATACACCTGACTCCTGAGCTTTGCCAATGAAGTTATGACCCAGGTTCCAACCTACTGAGGTTCCAGGTGGTACCACCTTTCCCATCCCTGACAACAACTTACGGGAAGTGCTGAAACACAGAGGAGCCTTCTCCTGGGACAGGACCCTTATTGCTCCCTAATTAACCTGAGACAAGCAGCAAGAGAGACTGATAGTAAAAAGAGCTGCTGATGATGCAAAATTAATGGAGGAAGAGGATCACGTGTGAACTACCCCCACCGCCACCTTTGGGAGAGCTTGCTGACATACCAAGGACTAAGTCTCTAGAAAAACTACTGCTGGCTGGGAAGGCCAGTAAAGGTGCAGGGGAATGTAAGCATTTGAGCAAGGTTTTAACTGTTTTATGTAGAAATGAGCTTTAAGACAAATCAGGATTGCTGGGGTTCATAAAACATGTTGGCTTTCTTCAAAATGTAAACATTTTGCCAGGAAACTCATTTTGATAGAGATTTTTTGTTTTTAACCAGCATAGCTGTTTTGGAGCATCTTACTTCTTCCCTCCCTTCTCTGGGACTTTATCAGTTACACAGATGCAGAAAAGATGATTACGCATCTGTTTCCCTCCTGGAGTGAGAGTAGCTACCAGTGTAGCTTGGTTGACATAAGCTATGACAATTGGAGCAAGTTCCACTGCCCAGCAAATAGGTTGTGTTTGTCCTCTTTCTCCTGTCCTTATAGCCTCAAATATGGAGTTACCCCTTTACTTTTCTGTTTCCCAATAACTTTGGAACTGCTAGAACAAACCACTCCCATTGTTTCAAAAGGATCCAGCCCAGGATACGGTTTGGAGTACTTTTGGCAGCAGTATGAAGTTTGATGAGGATAATTTTTTTTTTTTTTTTTTTTTTTCAGATAGTTGAGTGTCTTTGATGATGAGCTAGCAGAGCCTGGGGCACTCAGTGTTTGTTCACAAGCTGAGAGACACAAAGTCTATCTCAGGGCTGAGCATGAGGGATGCTCACCTTGTAGTCCCACGCCAACAGACACCTTCATTGCCTTTCACCCTCTTTACTCTTTCCGTCTTTGCCTCCCTCCTCTGTCATGCTTTTGTACCTTACAAAGACACTGTGACTGCAACTAGAAGTGTTTCTTACAAATACTACAGTTGGTTGCAGTTAACCACCTGGGACAAGCAGCCTGTTTCCACAACACGCTTCCTATAACTGTAGCTATTTTGAGTCACAAACACGTGTTTCCTTTTTCCATCGTCACTTATTTCTCTCCCTCCTTCATTTTGATTTTGACTGTCCTTCATCCACATGCTCCTCTCAGATCTCTCTTCTTTCTTTTTCTAACCTGACTGCCTATGGCCCCCCTCTATGCCCCTCTCTGTCCTCCTCTCAAGCAGAGGCTGCTCTCCAGCATGTGTCCTAGGTCCTTTCTGGAACGTGGCTCCTCCTGCCCCCAGGCCACATTCTTTCTATATATCTTACCTCCATAACTACTATCCCAGTGATAAACTCCTTTTTCTCATACATCACTTCCAACTTGTTTAGTCTGGGATAGAGTTAATTTTCTGCATAGTAGCTCATATCATGCTATGCTTTGGATTCGCGATGAAAACAGTGTAGATAACACTACTCTGTTTTTGCTGTTTTTGTTGTTTCTGGACAGTACTTATACAGAGTCAAGGTCTTTTCTGTTTCTGAAACTACCCTGCCAGTGAGGAAGCTGGGGTGCACAAGAAACTGGGAGGGGACACAACCAGGACAGTTGACCCCAGATGACCGAAGGGATATTCCAAACCATATGACATTGTGCTCAGCAGTAAAATCTTGAGGGGGGTGAAAAGTTTGCCGGGGCTGCTGTTGCTCAGGAACTGGCTGGGCATCGTTTGGCTGGTGGTAACCAATTGTGTTTCACATCACTTTTTTTCCCTCCTTGGTTTTGTTTTCTTTTGTTTCTTTTATTTTTTACTTAACTTATTAAACTGTCTTAACTGTGTTCATCTTGGCCCAGGACTTTTCTAACTTCTGCCCTTCCAATTCTCCTCCTCCACCCTGCTAGAGGAGGCAGTGAGTGAGCAGCTGTGTGGTGCTTAGCTGCCTGCCAGGGTTAACCCACAACAGACTTGCCATCTCCTTGACTGTAAACAACCTGGAAATTCCTTATGGGCATTTTTATTCCTTTAAAACTACAGCCAGTGGCATACCCAGTTCCAAAGAGAAACAGGCTTGCCCATCCCTTGATCTGTACATCAATATTCTCTACCCTGTGATCTTTAGTGCTTGTCCTTTCTAGCTCCAAGCAACTCAGAAAACACCACTTCTGCTGCTTCCCAAAGGAGACTGATTCACAGCAAGGATTTTGCCTGTGATGTACAATGTTTATTTTTCTTTGCCCTGTTTAATCACTTAACTCTTACTCTTCTTATCACTATCACCCAAAACAATTTCCATGTTAGCAATCTGCTAGTGTGTTGTATACCTTTATTCACCATGAAATAGTGGTGGTGTTTACATTGAAGTAGCTTGTTGTGTCTCACTGGCAGTTTTCCACTTCTGCTTGTGGATGATGAGCAGTTGCCCACAGCAATGTAAAATATTCTCTCAATAAAATGCATTGTGATTCTTTCTGCAGGGGCTGTTACAGTCTATCCACACAAATTATATTCTGTTGTCTCCTGCTGCTTCTTATTCTTTGCTTCAATATCTGGCCTATATTTTCATGACTCTGGGTCATTTCCTCAGGGCTGGAGCAGAAAGCCTCCACACTCCTGCACTTTCCTTTCCCATTCTTTGAATAGAGAAGGGGAACAATGACTTTCTCTGTGCTATTTTTAAAGTTCTGTGATAGGTTTAAATCCCCCTTCCCATCAGCATCACTCGCTATTAGGTGTGTAGACAGGCCGCAGTCACTCATGGTGTACAGATTTCAGCCGGAGATGCAACTCGTGTTGCACCAACCCTGCTGGTATGGGGCTGATCCCTCCCACAGGCCTGTGGGCATGCTGTAATGTTCTGACCACCAGTGTGCCAGAGGAGGCTACAGGGTCTCACCTCAGCTCAGCAGCAGGGCAGACACTTCCCTGTATGGGTATGTTAAGGAGTTAAGCCCAGATCTGACCCACGTGCAATAAACTCAATCAATAGGAACCTAAGTGGCAAATGCAGTCAGCCTAAATGCCACTTCAGGTCCTGTGACTCATGTTTTGTGCTGGCTGGCTCAAGGCCCTCAAGGCCTCTCTCCCGCCGACCTCAAGAGCTGATGCTCTGTGTGTCTGGCCTCCTGCCCACTGGCACACAGCTACCTAATGAGGTACCTAATCACTTTTCCAGGATCACTGAGCATAGGGAGGCATGGACCAGTGACGGTCAGCACACATATGCCCGTGGCCTGGACTGCAGGCCTATGGGATGGCTGTGGAAGATTTCCTGTCTTGGTAACAACCAACACCGTGTTCCTGCCCTTCCAGGTGTGCTGGGAGAAGGACTGTGAGCAGCAGGTATCTTTGAGTGGCATATGCCCAAACGTGCAGGAGGTATTTAGGAGAACAACAGGGTTGTAAGCAGCATGGGTTCATGTGTGCCAGAGGGAGAACACCTTCTGAAGCCTTTGCAGTTCCTCTGTGGCCAATGGGCAGCTGTCTGGAGCTTTGTCACCAGTGCTACCTACATCTGGGTTCAGATGGGAGGTTCTCCAGAGTGGACAATAAATATACAAAATCCAAAAGAAATGTATACTTGGGGACCCAGACTGTTTTTGTCTTGCCACTTGTAGAGCACTTTATGACAGCTACCCGACGTTGAGCTGGATGACCATGAAAGTTTTTCTGCTGTTGGATTTGAATTTAACTCTCTTCTGGGTGTGACAGTGATGAATTAAACACATTCTTTAGCATTTTCACACCCCAGCTGTTTCAAAGCTCTCAGTAAGGTAGGGCCTCCTGTTATGTGGTTGTCTGGTCAGCTGCTTTGGAGGAGTTAGGATTGAAAGAGCCGCAGGCTGTAGTCGTAATTGGGGTTTGTGGTGTGATTTTATCTCAGCATTGTTGTGATTACGTTTTAAAGGTAAACTTTCGCTACCATTGAGTTGACAGTATAACACGAGGCAAACTTTCCCCTACAGAAGCAGCCCCCTAAGCTGCGATTCCTGTAGATAAGAGAGAACTGAAATGGCATGCTGAAAACTGCAAAGACTGGTCTAACAGCACAGCCCAGGCCTGGACTTCCAGAAACACTGAAGTGGCTTAGGTCACCCATGCTGCTGTCTGCTGCCAGCTCACATGAAGCACTTTTGAAAATCTTGGTTTTTTTTCCAAATGTTTTTGAGCCAGGCTTTGGTTTGCAGCTCCTACTAGTGGTTAATTGAAGATACACTTAGCTCAGGCCTTGACAGATTTGGAGGAATAAAATCAATGAAATGACATCTTTCTTAAACATGTAACTAAATTTCCTCTTTTTTTGTGTATATCATGTTCAGAATCACAGAGGTTACTGTACTGGGAACAAAATGCTCTGTCCATGCATGCAAAAGCTAAAAGAAGCACAGAATAATGATACTGTGCTCCACCACGCTGAAGGCATGGTCCAGCCGCACTTCTCTTACGGATGCCAGAACAAGCTAAGGAAAGCTGGACACACTGCAGCCCTGTGTCACACTTCCAGCAAGTGACCAGCGGAGGGGTTTTGTCCCGTTTGGTAGGAGATGATTCCAAGAGCTGACATGGGCTATGTGTGAATTGTAAAACCTCTCCCGCGCGGCCTGGGCTTCCTGGAGGAGCCGAAGCCTCTGCTGCAAGACAGGGGAGCTGGGAGGGCGTGCACAAGAGTGTGAGAGGGCCCCATGCGCCGTGAACCCGTGCCCCAGAGGCAGCCCCGGCTGAAAACCCTCCGACAGCCGCTGTCCGCTGCCCGCCCCGCCGCCACGGGGCCACATGGGGGCGCCGCCGCACCGCGCTGCGACACGGCCCGGCCCGGCCCGGCCCGGTCCCGCCGCCTGAGGGAAGCCGCGGCCCGGCTGCTCCCGGCACCGCGCCTCAGGGGGCCGCCCGCGGACGCACAGCGTTAGTTTGGAAAGATTTGGGGTTTTCTCATTTTTAAGGTTTCTGACACCTGCACGGGCGAAGCCAGTGCCGTGTTTCGGTGACCCGGGCGTGCAGGCCAGGGCAGGGCTCCGTGTTTTCGGTGTCACGGCAGAGGGGGAGGTTCTGTCTTCTGAGTGGGCACTTGGCAATTGTCAGGCTGCACCCGCTAATTTGATGAGAAAGAACAAGCCGTGAAAACAGTCAGCCCCTCCAGCAGGCCAGGAAAGGCCAGGAGACAAAGGAGTCTGAAAAAAAGTCACTTTTTCTGTCACGTCGCCATGTCTCGTTCTGGGTGTTAACGGGCCGCCCCCCAGGGGGTGGGTGAGGACTGCTGGTTCCAGCCAAAGCTCACATTGCCTGGTTAGTAAATCGGGATTGCCCACATCCAGAGCAGGGAGGCTTCAGGAGGAAAGGTTCCCCCTTGCTGCGCGATCAGTAACAATTTACCGAGTCTAGTTTTATTGATGAACATGCTGAAACCAGAGCTGTTACTTGATAAAACATACGCTTAATCACGCTCAGCACAGCTTATATGACCATACAGGGTCTGGAAATGTCTGTCACACAAAACATGTTAAAGGAAGTGTGTGGTACTGGCTTGTACATGTTAAACTGGAAAAGAGGATGAAATTCTCACAGTTCGTTGTATCCTCAAGAGAACAAGGAAGAAAATTTTGCTAATACCTTCCTCTGGCATTGATACCAGCATCTTTTGTAACCTCGAGGTTACAAAAAATATTGATAGCAAAATAAATTCTGTTATAGCAACCCTGAATTCTGGATCCTGGCCAGAAACAGTTTTGTGCAGCCGCACAAAGTGTCCAGTGACCAAAGGCATCGTCTTCTCCTCCAGTTTCATGGCTTACGCAGAGTCTGCAGCATGAGCAGAACACTTGTGCTGCGGTGTGCAGAGCTGGTGTGGGCAGGGGGCTGCCCTGCCCCTGCCAAGGGAAGATGCAGCCTCTCTGGAAGCAGTTGTGATGGATGCTGCCTCTGGCCGGCAGTGGACTGCCCTCCTCCAGGAGGGGAGGCTTGGCTGGGAACCCCTGGAGGATGCAAAGGCTGCTTCAGCCCTGTGGGAGCAGCTGAGTATGCTGTGGCCAAGGGACAGCTGAAGGGTCAGTTGGATGTGAAAGACCAGGGAAACACAGCAACAAACTGCAAAGGTGTGGCTCATTAGACTTGGAGACATTATAATGAAGAGAAAAGGAGGACAGCTATGCCTCCAGGGAGACTGAAGGAACTCCTCCAGGGATCAGTCAGAACTCAGTTTGCTGCCACTCAGAAAGTCACTGAGTTAACCAACATTAAGCTTGGGAGCAAAAGCCTATCTGCAAGAATGACAGGAGTGGAGTTGTCCATAAGCCCTTCTGATGTGTTTGCTGTTTGTCTCAGGCTACTTTTAATCCAGTGAAGTATGTCTTTTCTGTGCTTAAAAGTCTTTGATGTTCTTTGGGAGCTCACTAAGGGAACGGTCTAGGTACTCCTCTCACAGCCAGCTTGGTTGCTGTCACCACAAAAAAAAAAAAAAAAAAAAAAAAGTAAAAATTAGAACAACAGTGAATAAAACATAGAAACAAGATATCTGTGTTCTCTAGAGAACATGAATGATTGAAATGACTACTTTAGAACATCACTTTAACCACATTGATGATATTACAGATCACCATAGTATATTCTGGTGAATTGGCCTTTGCCATGTAAAAACTCAGATTTCTTAACTGAAGTTCCTAGCCTTCGTGCACCTCTGAATGCCCCTGGGAAACAGGTGTAACTACTTCGTAAGTTGTACAACTTCTTCATCGCTGAACCTTCATGATAATGGCATCCTTCTTCATTTGTATGGCCCTCCACATCTACATATTACCATGTCAAAATCAGCTTGATTCTCATGAATTTCACCCTGAGAGTGCAAAAAGAAAAAAACTGGTGTGTGCGCACATTGCAAAGGTTTGTAGGGCCAAGACAGAGTGCTCACAGCAAAAGCTATGAGCTCTGCAGCTGCTCAGCTCCTATCTTGGTCGGCTGTCCTTCTGTGTTTGGCTCTAGTGGACACTTTATACAGTTCAGGGTGGGCTACCCGGGCTCTCAGGGTAAGTCCTCATCGAGCTCTGCTCAGCCTAAGCTATTCTCAGCTCGTGTTGCTATTACTCTTAAGTTGGCCCAGGGAGTTGCAGACATGTTGTATAGAAATGTGCAGCTCCCTGCTTGCTCATGACGGTCTGCTGGCAAACTTTAAGAAACAGGCTTTTCACTCTTGGTCTCTTTGATCTCAGCTCAGTGGTTAGTGGTCATTAAAAGTGAAAGTGTGCTCAGGGGGGCTTTTGTTGTCCTAGCCAAAGTGCTTCCTCTGTTTTGGGTCTGTAGCCTCATGCAGTTCTGACTGAGCCACAGCAAAACAGACCCAAATCCAAGGAGAGGTCAAGCAGTCTGCTGGAACCTCTTGCAGCATGATGAAGCTGGGGAAATAGGAGTGTCCATATTGTTCATATGGATACTACAGAATCCTGGTTTTCCTGTGTCCTTGGTCAGCTGAGTTACAAAGACATAAAAACCCAAGAAAAGTCCTTGACCTGCAAATTTGTTTTGGTTGTGAGTCTTTCAGGATAGCATTAGCACATGTTTTGCCTGTTCTTACATTCATCTCTAAGCATCTACTTCGAGACACTTACCTGAGAGACAAGATACTTGACTTGCTGTATTTTTGTTCTCATCTGGAACAGCTGCCCTTAGGCTCACGCTCTTGTGAATTGTTTAGATGACTATCAGAACAGGTGAAAGTTGGTGTTTCTCTGTTCTTGCTGTGTTGATATTACTGTCAAGCATTAGTGTTACATTATTGTCTGGGGCTATTCATAGCACTGTTCCCGAGCCTAAACTTAATTCCTCAGGAATATCCTACTGGTTGGGAGCTGCCTTGGTTTGCAGCCAGGCCAAGGAGGATGCTATGGCTCTTCAGATAGCCCTGGAAAAAACAGTGTGAAAATTTCAATTTTCTCTTCATAGATCAGTTTATAGATCAGCTACTCATCCCGTTGCTTCAGGTGACCACTGAAAAGTCACACATGCACATCCCCTCTCCCTCTAATTCAAAATCAACCACTTGCCCTGTCTGTTTGCTAGAATTCTTTCTGCTTGTATGGTCTGCGCTGTGCTGCACTAGCAGCAGGGGCATCGTCTGGCTGTTGGAAAGCTGTTAGTGACAAAGTTGTGTGTGCAACATACCACAGAGATCAGTATCACAGCTGATGTTGTTCTTGTTAGCTGGACTATCCTCGTTTTGGCGAAAGTTTCCCTGCAGGTGCTGCCATGTACCTCTTCAAAGGTGTTCTTGGATGTGATTATATACTCACTGGCTTGCCCAGGTCTTTCTTAGACTTATCTCTTCACCTGATGTTGCGGGGGGAGTGCCCCTGTTGTGGCCCAGGAGTAAGTAACCATTGCTCATTTTGTTGGCGTTCACAGTACGATGAGAAGTGTACAAATGTATTAGTTTCTATGTTAGGATTTATACAGTACCTGCAATCCACAAAACATGGGATTCTTTAGTTCCCAAGTCATTAATTCCTATTATATCGATTCAGGCATTAAGTTCTGTGGGCCATTTGTTTCTTTCCTTCTGTGCTAAGTAAGAACAAGTAAGAACAAAGCAGTAGCAAAAAAAACAACAAAAAAAGCCAGTCACTCCACTTCTCTTTGGGTTGCTGTGGTTACACTATGTTTGCTACTGACATCAGTGAGGACTCTGTAATGCTTGCGTGATGGACTGTTTTGGGTGCCTCTTTTGCTTGAAGAAAAAAAAAAAAGTAGCCGAAGGGGAAAAAATTAAGTTGTCCATTTGCATCTTTCCTTCTAGTCATGTTTTCATAACAGGGTGAGTAGTGTTAGTGGTTTACTGAGGAGCAAGTGGTGATTTTTTTAATATGCTTTACATACATGCTTTTTGATTATACAGCTACAAATCATTTTAGTTGATATGGAAACATAACTATTTTTCCACTAAGAAAAGAGACACTTCATTGTTTCCAAAGCTTTGAAAACTACCTCAAATAGCACCTTTTTTCTATCTAGGTTTTTCTGCCAATTTCAAGGCCATTTAAGGTTTTTCAGGTTCTTCCATTTCTTATGTAATACAATGAACAAATCAGAACAGAATCAGAACAATCAGAACAGCTGATCATCTTTGCTTACCTGGACTGAAGTTCACAAGGTTTTAAAAAGTGGCAGGATGAATCCATGTAAAAGAAACCCCTCAAGGTTGTTAAACATACAGATACCAAACTCTGACATTCCTAAGCTGCTGGTGAGGGAAGGCTGGGACAGTATTTGGGGGAAATTTCATAACATACTTTCCATGTTGTTATTCTCTACCCAGACATAGTTCTTGGTCACTCTTGGGAAGTGGATAGTAGAAAGAGTACATCGTTTGTCTGACCTGCTGTGGGCTCAGTTATGTTCTTATGCTCTCATTGTTGCTGACTAGGATAGCAAATTGCAATTTGATTTGCTAAGTGACATCAAAGCCTGAAAAATGCAGTGTGCTCCACATCATTTGAAGCTCATGGCACTGCAGTGCCTTTCAGGTGGGCTTACTGCTTTGCAGGAAAAAGGTAATGCTTTTGGGTGATTGTGTAGGTCAACAACTCCAGTTCTCTGACCAACCTGCCATTTCCCTTCCAGAGCAGCCAGCTCATCTGCAAAGCACATCTCCTGCAACACAGCCAGCGGTGGGAGCAGTTGGATGTACTCGGTACAGACAGAGGAAGCAATCAGCTTTGAAAAAAGAGCTCCATGAGCAGCCTGCAGACTGTGTGCTTCAAGTGAGTTAAATGTCTTATCTTCTAACAAGTTAACTGCTTAATTACACACCCAATATGTCATTTGGTTTGTGTTACATCTGAGTTACACGTATGCAAATATATGTGTATACACTTTTATGTGCAGTTGTCTAAAGGAAAGCAATTTGCATCAGTGTTATCCTAGTATTGTCATGAATTCCCAAATACAAATCTAGGGAGTGAGAATACAAGTACAAAAACATTTGATTTACGGATGTTCCAGTAAGGAGAGAGTATGTCAGTGAAACTGCGGCAGTTCGAGCAGATGCTGCTGTGGAAACCCAACACGGTCCATTATTTTCATTAGTAGTTTCACATATATGTCAAGCATAGGCCATTCCTGATTTCACAGAGACTGGGACTGTTTAACCTGAAGAAGGGAAGGCTCAGGGGGCATCTTATTGGTGTGTATAAATACTCAGGGTAGTGATAAAGAGGACGGAGCTAGACTCTTGGTGCCCAGTGACAGGACAAGAAGCAGTCCAAAAAATTCCATTTAAATGTCAAAACAGTTTTACTGGGGGTAGTCAAACACTGGATCAGGTTGCCCAGAGAGGTTGTGGAGATGTTCAAAATCCAGCCAGCCATGGCACTGAGCAGCCTGCTCCAGCTGACCCTGCTTTGAGCAGGGGCCTTGGAGTAGGCAATTTCCAGAGGTGCCTTCCCACCTCAGCTGTCCCGTGATTCTCAATGCCTTTGTTCCAGGCATCTGAATTTTGGCATTCGTACATTGTGATGTGTCTGTATAAGTTTTAGGTTTCATCCTGACTCAGCCTTTCCAACAGAAACAACAAAGGGGAAAGGCTATCTGCTTAACACCTAGGAATTTGGAGGTGGAAATCACCATCTGCTTAACTGCTGCAGTGTCTTTTCGGATCATTCCTATCTTCGCTTCTGCCTGCTATGTCTGGTCTTGAATCAGACCTGCAGATACTGTAAAAGAAGTACCATTTGATTAGTACTCATTTATAATGTACTGTCCTTATTATTGCAAATAAGAATATTATCTCATATAAAATGCATTCAAGAGAACTGCTGATGTGTTATCCTACCACAGAACGGAACATCTTTTGGTGTTCCCACAGCCAGCAGGTTAACAGTGGCTGATTTATTTTGCGTCCATGGAAAGAAGAAACAGTTTTAAAAAGATGAGCTACACCATCTCATGCTGAAATACCTACAAACTATACAAATAAGATGCCTGACTTCAGTATGTGTGTGACTTGGAAAGAGAAAAGAAAAATTAAACATAGTATTACCAGCACAAATAAAACTCCAACCTTGTTAGGTATTAGCACATAAATTGGTAATATGAGTTTTTCAGACCAGAGATCTTTCTTGCATAAGAAAGAGCAAGGGTTACTGGTTTGGAACCTCATACAGTTTCTGCTGTCAGTAAAATCTGCTGTGCAAAGGACTTCTAAGTGTCTCAAAATTGTTGAAAACAGCGATTCTTAGTTCTGTTGCAAGATACAGATTCACAGTACTCATCACTAAATCTGCTTGTGTTCCATGTTCTAACAGGGCAGTGTTGTCAACAACATATACTTTTAACAATCTTGAATAGATTTAAACAAATAAATTGTTGCGATGTTTGCTATTATACTTGCTAAGTTTTAAGATAAGTATTTCCCATTATGCATCAGGGCAAAATTGCAACCATTCAGAGTTTTTCAGTAAAAATCAGGAAAGCTTGCCAGCCATGACAGTCTTCTGCTGAAAGTGCAGAGGGAGTGAGCACTCTCCTGGGATAGTCAGTGGTCTGAGCACATTCCTGCCTTTGATGTGGGATAAGGCAAAGGAGCAGCAGCCTGTGTGTCTGACTTCCCAGATGAGTACCACAACATTCAGGCCCTTTGCATTCCTGTGTCTGGCACTGAGCAGAAGATCTAACTTTGACTTGGAAAGTTTTGTCAAAAAAGGTTTAGTTGCTGCACATGCACACATCTATACATACACACACACACACTTGTTAAAACAAACGATCATTCTCTGTATGAAGTTTCTGGCCAACTCTTAATTATGTGAAGGTGACTAATAGGACCAACTCACCCACCACTGGAAAGTGGCAGCCGCTTACTCGTGCATATCCAAGTGAACAAATTAGGGCAGGAACTAAAGAGAATTCTGAATGACTTGTAAAATGACAGGATTTGAGATTTTGCTGGAGTATTCTCTTTAAACACTTTACAATTACAAAAATGCCATGGTATCTACTGATCAAATATCATCAGAGCATCAGTTTCGTGTTGAAAGAATTGAAAACAGCATTTCAGCAAAACATGAAACTATTTTCTAGCAACTAGACAAAAACTAGCAACACTTCATTTTTCAGCCAGTTTATAAGTTTTATTTTGGAACAGATGCAAGACAATGTATTTATGAATAATTGACTTTTTTCACTTTTTTAAATGAAGTATGGGTTGAGGTAGCATGGGAAGCCTTTGGGTATGCTCAACATATAGCTATGTGTATTTCAGATGCATATTTCTATATTCATATATTTAATTGTGTATATTTAGTAAATTTAAGTTCTAATTCTACTTTCTCACACACCTGCTTCACATACAACAAATTATTTCCAGCTTCTGCTCTTCCAACTCTGATTCAGGGACAGTTTTTTACAACACTGAAACATTTTGCAAAACTTTACCCTACACAGATGCTACTATTGTATGATGAGTAAGATTTTGTGATTTATTCACAAGCCACATGAACAAGCTTGTAATCTGAGTAGTTAGCTATAAGTGTCAATGCTTTTAATCCCTACACTGGCCTCCCAGAAAATTAAATTCATAGAATAAAGAAAAAAAATAAGTGAAATGGAAGTTGGAAAGATCCAGTTGGGTCCAGCTGGAAGTTTCAAAAGTTCTGTTCATCCTAATAATGAATTGAATTTGGAATCACATAATGGCAGCTATCTAACAGCGTGAAAAGAAAAAAGGTTGACCAATTATTGAAAAAGAATTGTACCCTCATTACCCTCTAAAATGTCATAATTAACTCAAAATGCTTTTGGCTTTATTGTAAGTTAAGAAGGGAGGATCAACACAATAGCTTTTGCTACATTCGGCCTCATCTCCATTTTGTGGTATTATTATTTGTTCTTTGAAGATTTCTCACTCAGATACATAATTTCCGTTCTTTTGCAAAAACTAGGCTTATGAGAATAACTGGTTCTAAATTCACTGTCCAATCTGAAAAGAATGTGATTTTTTGACAAACTAGGAAAAAAGAAAAAAGATAGTTTTATCTTTTATCTTAAGTTTTATCTTATCTGAGACAAAGATAGTTTTATGTCTGACAAACATTTTTCTTGTTAGAAATTCAACATGGTTAATGTAAATTTTAAAGTGAAGCATCATTTCAAAGAAGTCAAAGTATTTCATTTTGAAATACAAACATACGTCCTTTTTCCCCAGATTTTTTCTATACACACGAATTTACCAAAGTCACTATAGGCAAAATGTTTTATGTGAGCTGCTTATCAGTGGAAAAGGGTATTCAGTTGAAATACTTCATCTGTCTGGAGCAGACGTGGGTGCTGAGTGTTTCCTGTTCTGCATGTTGGAAAATAACACCAACAACATCTATATTGTCACACCTAAACTGGCATTTTTGGGGAAGAACCATTTAAAAAGGCACTGCATTTAAAGATGACATTTATGCCATGTGCACACAGGCTGACTTCCTCTTGCTTCCTCTAGGCTCTTCCTCTTGAAGCCTGGCTTTTGCTCAGGTGCCATGCAGGTTGTTACCCTCCTCTGCGTGTCATCCACCCACTGAATAAGACACAGCCTGCATCTCCTTCTTTGTCCTCCTAACTATTTCATATATTCATTGCACAAGACACTAGCAATCTGGTCCTATGGAGCACGCACCGTTGAAAAATGAAAGCGGAGAGAGGAAATAGATGTCCATGCTTAGCATCACGACTGTCCTAGTTTCAGGAACCATAGAGCAAATGCTTAAGGTGCATTTCAGACTGAGGCCTCTGAAACCTGAGAGTGAAGAGACTTTGTCCACATCCATGAAAGAACAACTAGTAGCTTGTGCTCAGGGATAGCCGAGAAATTGCTGTATTTAGTAAAACTGGTATGGAAACCTGGTCTTTCTTAATCATAGAATACAAAGTAAAAAGATGAGAAACAATAATGGAAGTTAATCTGAAAGTTACAATATAAATGATGACGTTAATGTGAAGAATCTTTACACAGGATATGCATCTGTGGTTCACATATGGGAGGGGGTAACATGAGTTTGGAAACTACTGGTATAATTACACTATATTATTGCGCAGAGACAAGTAGAGAGAAGAACTTAAAAGATGTTTTATCTCAGTGAGAGAGTACTAAAAAGAGCAGGCTAAGCAAATAGTCATAAAATAAAATATGATATAATGAATTAGCTTGGTATTATAAGAGAAAGGAAAATATTATTAATTTGTGAAGCAGACAGTCATCTTTGCTACAGAATTAAAAGTGAGAGAGCTCTTATAAATGCTACCCACACGATGTAACACCTCACCAAAGCTCAACTATGAAACCAACTTATTCTGCTGATTACTGCTGTTCTAGCCATCTTTCCTGCATGTAAAACATTAAGTCAGCCAGTTATGAAGCTATTGAATGTTTCCAGAGTGTCACTTACCAGAAGGATTTAATAACTTACAGAGAAATGAACTGTTTTGCTTTCTGATCTTGATTAAGTGCTGCTAACATGCCACAATTTATAACAGTTTCAAATGTGGGTTATTTTTAGTTCTTGTTCCCCCCCCCAATTATTTCTACAATTTTTGACCAGTTGATTGCATCTAAGTTTTTAATCTGTATGACACAAATAAATTAGAGCAGGTTTTGTGTTTCCGTAGTACTGCCTGGCACATTTTCTAGCATAGGCAAAGAGAGGGCCTATTTTTAGTCATCTATTTGTTCTATTTGTTTGGGTTCAAATTAAGTAAAAAGATGACAATAGGAGGAACTAGAGACTTTATCTAGCACGTAAGAATACAGACTCTGAAAATATAAGAAGTCTTATCAGAGCTCCTACAGAACTTCAAACAGCTCAGCTTTCCCCAAACAGCTGTACATGAAGAGCAGTGTGGCTCTGCAGTGTGACTGAAGGCCAACAGAGACCAAGGAGAATTTTCACAGAACAGAAGGAGATTGAGATATTTCTTACAGTTCATGATGACGCAAGTGCCCAGCTCAAAGTACTATGGAAGTCAGTACATGCCAATCCCCTCAAACTTTGGAAAGAGACTGTGCGAAAGTAAACACTTCTGCTGGCCCCTTTCATTGCTAGTTCAAGGAAGCTGCAAATCCCCAAGGAGAAGCTCTAAAAGCAAGACTAAGAGCTGCCTAATGAGCAGTGAGTTAACAGTAACCCATTTCATGTAAAGCAGGATTCATTTACTTCCTGTGTGTACTGAGTTGTAGAAGTCTTTGGAGTCAGGCCACTCAGTTCGTACTTTGAAAGAAGCCTGGAGTATTTGCTAGGTGTAACTATTTTTATTTACATAAAAAGAGCAATCCTATGTATTACATGCAAACAGCAATCCTTTCTTTCAAGAGCTCTCAGCCCAAACATTTATGTCCAGTTCTAACAGAAAACCCACATCCCGAGCACTGATCCTGGCTAGGAAGAACAAGGCATCCTGCTGCTTGCTTCAGCTTTCAACACAAGCTGCTGCATCACAGGGCAGAGCATGAATGCTGATAAACCCCACCCACGGCACAACATGGTCCAACCAGATGTTACCCGGTAATTCAAGCTCTCCCTGTTGTATCACATAACCTGTTACAGGAGGTATTCTTCTCGAAGTTCCACCTACTGGAATCATGTAATTAATTATGTGAGAAATTATGTTTTCCTTAAAAGCAAGTGCTTGCCTACTGTTGAAAACAAAACAAAACAAAACAAAACAAAACAACAACAACAACAAAAAAAACTAACAAACTAATCCAGAAGGCATCCAATAAGGAAATAAAAATGTTTTTTTTTTAATCAAAGTTATGACTGTCTGGTTGTTTGATATATGGTTTCAGGTTTCTGCCATGGTTTTCCCTCACTCTGTCAGGACAGCTCTGTGCAATTGCAGCTGCCCAGTTGCTGTCTGTGATACCAAAGATGACTCCAATGGCTGCTCTCTGTGTAAAGAGTTTGTAATGAAAATAAAGAACCATCAGTATGCTACTTTTCATTTTGAACAGTCAATTACTTCATCATTAATAAATAAGATATGCTTTCTTATTATCAATTTCATTGCAAATAAAGAAGTACTACATAGCATGTTTGCAAGAAAACTGCATGCCAATAAATATTATACTATAACAGAATTCATCCATATTCTTTAATCCTAATTTTTACTGCAATCGCATATACTTGTTTTCAATTTGTAATATACTTATATTGAAAGATGTCTGTGTCTTACCACTTGTGCTGCCGGAAGTTTGCCTGTTGATGCTCCTGTGAGTTAAAGTAACTTAAAATGTTCAGGAACCTCATTTGTATCATGTGGATGTTTGAACAGAACAGATGTGGTGTTGTGTAGAAATGTTCCACCCCAGAGCAGAAAATGAAGCAGATCAAACTGAGCAGATTAAAGAACTACTTTTTTTCAAAACAACAGCCAGAGGAGAATGAAGGAGAAAAACTGTCAGTGAAGAAACTGAGAACTTTTAGTTCAACTGTAACTTCATAACCACTAAAAAACGTTCATTAAGATATAAAACCATGAATGTGGTTAAGGCAGCTGACTTTGGAAATTGAAAGAAAACT
Organism: Cygnus atratus; assembly: GCF_013377495.2. Classification (NCBI taxonomy): domain Eukaryota; kingdom Metazoa; phylum Chordata; class Aves; order Anseriformes; family Anatidae; genus Cygnus; species Cygnus atratus. The sequence continues at coordinate 14,274,994 of NC_066367.1, forward strand.
CCATTTTAGAAGTTAAAAGAAAAAGGAAAGAAAAGTAGAAAAGTGACATTTTGAATAGTTAATAATCTTCTATTTCATGGAAATATCTGCCAGGTCACATCAAAAGGAATTATTAATGATTCCAAATGGAGTTTTGTCCCCTATCTGAACTCTTCCTTGCTGTATCCTTCTAGTAAACAACAGGAATTTCTAAACTAATTTCAGGGGCAACTTTTACAACTCTCCTGCTTCGACTTACTAAGATCTTGTATCAGTAGCTGTTAATTTGTTCAAACATGCCACAGTTCCTCAACATTCTTCTTTGATACGCGATGTAAAAGTGCCTTAAATAAGACTGTTCTTTTATCAGTCACAGAAAACATTCACACAAAATGATAACAAAGTCTCTTAAGTGCTAAATATCTGTATGTAGAAGTACAGGAATAATCATGCGCAAGTGCTCAGGAATTTGCAGTATCAACAGTATGGTGCCCTGTATTTGTGATTCTTTCCCCTTTCTCTGCAGCTCAAAAGTTTTCTGAATTTCACCTCTTCCCCACACCTTTCTTCCCCATCCATAAGCTTGCACTCAAAATGACATTACACTCCCATGGAATGTAGAGGCTCCACAGCGAGAGAAACTAGCTCAGAGTACCATTTATGAGTTCAAGCAAGCATGAAGTTTACAAATGTCAAAAGTAAATTGGTTTTAGTAATGCATAAAACCATCTGCTATACACCAGCCTTCTTTGGTTTGGATTTCATGACATAACTCTTGGCTACATCATCTGATTCCTATTTATGCCTCTCCTTTTAGAGGCACAGCTCTTTAGTCATGGTTCAGACTGTTCCCATCATGGGGAAGACTAAAACCTTTTTTTTTTCTTTTTTTTTCAGAGCTCTCTCCCCAGCAATAGTTTTTCTCTAGCAAAAGGAAGAAGCCAGACTTATGGCCTCACCTTCAGAGACTGTTGCCTCCAAATCTCACCTCAGTTCCTTACACAAATTCTGATGCTCTTTGAAGCTGCAAAGCTTAAAGTCAGAAGGCAGAAATTGTATTAAACAAGCTAGGAGTTACCTGGACAATGGAGGTGTTTGTTACTGAAAAACTAGAAATTAATCCCAAGTGTCTCTTCAGCAAAGTTCAGAAGTTAGGAAGAATAGAAGCAGGTCTGCTGTTGAATAGCCTGGGGGCCCTTGATTATAATTTTTCTAATTTGGTAAGGAAAAATTTGATGTGGAAAACAGCATGAATTGATTTTCCCTGTAGATCTCAAGGCCTGACTGAGTAGCAAGTTCAGATTTGCATAGTTGTTTCCTTTTTCACAGGAAGATCTCTAATGCTAAAGTGATGGACCACTCTGCCAAATCATAGAATAGCCAGATGAGAGACTTTGTTGCATGTTTTTCTGCATTAGATAGGAATCCGATAGTTGAAAATGGCAAGGAGAAAAATTGTTCATATAAAAAAGCAGATGAAAATGAAAGTAGAATATCGGTGTGTGTGTGCATATGCCATTGCCTTTGATGCAGACAAGTATACGTGTGAATGCCCAGGCAGATGCCGCCAGAAACTCACTATTTCTGTTTCTCAAACAGGCTGACATGTCTCCTGTCTGGGTAAAGGGGACATCAAAAGAGACCCTTCCTGAACTTCAACAAGCAGTGCGGTCTCATTGTTTGGCTGCCCAGGTAAGATATTCAGTTATGTTTTTAAACTCCCTGTTCTATGAGCCCCTAATTCTTCTGAGACCAATTCCTTTGGCCTCTACATGTTGCATTCTTCCCAGAGTCAGCATTTCCTCCTTCTTACATTTTTTCGGATGTACAGTACTGCTTTGGTACTAGTACAGCTATTGGTACTGCTGTAGTCTGAGAGAAAAGCATATCTGACTTGCATATGTCCATTTTTTTGAATGCTGATCATGGCAAGATACTCTCCTAGCATCAGGAGAAAGCACAGAGCTCAAGGTCCTGAAGGGTGGCACAGGGCATGAGCAGAATGGAAATTCCCTGAGGTTTATGCTCTGCACTCTTCAGAGCTGCTATATGGACCATATGGGGACAGGCATAAATAACATCTCTGAGGGCACTTAGGCTCCAGTCATTTCTGTAGCGCCAGATATAAATTACGAGAGTACTATTGTCAATAGAATCTGAACTGAAATCCCACTTTGGTCTTCATTGCTACATCTGCTGTTTTGAGTGCACCTCGTACTCTGCCAGAAAATTCAAAAGGAGAACCTGGCTTTGAACAGAAATGGTAACGCATGCTTGGATAACATTCAGCTCAGGTAAAGCTGCTACAATGGTAAGAAAAGCTAGAGAAAATTCAGCACTGCAGAAATAAGAGAAGGTTGGAAAAAGTTTGGGTTGAAAGCTACTGAGAATGAAGAGAAGTTCAGAACAGCTAGAGAATTTAGGCAAAGTAATTTCCAATACAATAGTTAATAAGCGTCATACCAGAAATTACTTAAGTGCAGGAGCAAACATAAAATACTGCTATTGCCGTATGTGAAATGATTGTTTCTGCTCAGGTGTCCCATAATCTTCACCATCTGGGTAATTTACCAATTTTTAGTTTGTTTAGGTCAGAATTCTCCACTGCCCATTAGAGGCTGAATGTCTCAAGGAAATGCTAGTGTACTGAGAGGGATTAGTCCTGATGGATGCAGAAGGCCTAACCATGGTCAGCTTACCTGCCAGCAAAGAAAGTGATTATTATTTATACTTGGATTCTGTGGTGACACAGATTCACAGCTGTGGCCAGAGGTCATGAGATTGCTGACAGAGGCCCAAAGCATCCCTTCCCTCAGGAGGGACAAACTTAGAAAATCATTTACTTGAGCTGCTTTGGATTGCTCAAGAGAAGGAAGCACTTGGTTGTAGCGCATACAAATTGTCAAGGGAGAGAAAAAGAAGAAACACTTGGTTCCTGATTAGCAATTGGACACAATTCAGGGAATATCTGAGCTATTACTTCCTGTGCTGGGAAAAAAAGTTGACCTGAGTAATTATTCTTGCTTTGCCAGGGTAAATTTATTGGAAGATTTTACAGCTCCAACAAGCGGATGTGTGGGTCAAATCTATTTCTGCCAGTCATGGAACACATTTCTCTTAGCAGACTGCATTTGAATAGACAGAAATTTGGTCATTTTGCAGTGAGGTCAGCTGTGTGAGTTTTTACCATTTTTAATGCCCAGAACAACAGGCTAGTGGAAAATTGGAGAAAAATCCCAGACTGTTGTCAAATTAAGGAACAATGGCTTCAGAAAAAGCATATGTCACCAGATGCTACTTTTACTTAATGCACTACAACTGTAGGTCAACACTGAGAAAGCAGTTGGCACCTGCAAATGTTTGAGTTGGTAGCAAATTGAGACTGTGAATGTTTGTTTGTACAGTGGGAGCTGATGTAAGATGAATGGGGGAAGAGGGGAAAAGCTAACCAAGAGAGCAATGAGATTTGGTGTTCTGCAAGCTGCTGCTGCTGCAGGAGCGGTGTAGTGGGCTGTGGGGATTTGATTACACAGTTACTGAGGCAAAAAGATGCATTCACAACTGTTAAACAGAGGTACATACTGCCAAGTTTTGGGGTTGTAAGGTGAAATTTTGATCGCAAAGAATTAAAACGGTAGAGCTAAGAATTCTCAAATGGTTTTAAGCTCTAAAAGCTTTGTGTGTCAGGTAGCATTAAGTGAGTGAGAGTGCCAAGGAGGTGCAAAGAAAACAGGATTTGAAACTAGAACTAGCTTTTTGTATAAACAGGTACAGGAGATGCTACCAAAGTCGTTACTGTTACCTTCTGCAAGCAAGTAACTTTGCTGGAAGTGTAAAGGTGACTGGTAGCATCTGCGAACCACATCACAGCAGCTCTAACTAAACAAATAGAAGACTTGGCAGATTTTAATGGTGACCCCTGAGGAGGAGGGCTGAGAAAGTAAGTGTTGGCATTAGCACCCAAGCTCCTCAGAAAGGCAAAACACAGGGTCAGAGGGGAAAGGTTCATCTTGTCATCGCTGCTTTCTAACATGTAGCCACTTCCTGTTGCTTCTGAGAATGGTGAATAAGAAATGAACTTTAATTTGGGCAAAGCTTCAAGGTTTTTATTGAATGGTACATAACTAATAAACAAGATTATACACTGTTGGTATTTTCATGGAAAATAGACTCAGTTAAACACAGCAACATACTTCTGCCTTTTGGATAGATGCTAATTTAGCATTTGTAAAATGTGAGGCCCCAGCAGAGCTGGAACATCTTCCCAGCAACAGCTTAAGAGGTCTCCAGCTGGGCAGCTTTTCTCTCCAAGCACTGGCTCAGATATCATCAATGTTAACTCCAGCGCAGCACTGCTGGGACGCAATGCCAGAGAAAGGTGCTGAGATCAGGCTTTTAGAGCAGCGGTATCATCACTGCCAGCCTACGGTGATGCCTCTGTTGAAGCGCGAAGCACTAATGCAAGAAATGGAACCAATAAATAGCACTGCACAGAAACAAGTCAACATTCCTTTGTACATTAGTGTGCTCCTCTGCCTCTGCCTCCCAGACCTGTAGAATTAGCCTTGCAATGACACACGAGCTTCTGTCTTAATAGTGTTTGGATCTCAGTTGATCAGTAGATATGGCACAATCTAACAATACGATGTTCTGCTGCAACAGCAATAGCACTTAATGCTATACATATATATATGCATATATATATAGACTACATATTGGTACAATACAACTCAAAGAATCAATGGCCTAATGTAGCCATTTTTATGTAACAGGGTTAACCTTGAAATATTAATGCATAAACTATATTTATTCTCCTCCAAACCGTAGAAGTTACAAGGAATATTATCTCTCTTTCCCATACACCTTTGTAATAAGATAACAAATTTTATTTCTTTGACTTAAGTCAGTTAGCAGATTCTCCATCCCAGCTAGGAAACAGGCTCCCTCTCCCTGTTTCAATTCACAGTGATGTGAAATGGAATCACTTTTTTCTCTAGCTTTTCAGAAGGCATTTTCACATAGACTCCAGTAGTGAGACGTCGTCTTCTCTGTATCTGTAAAATATGGGAAGACACAAAAATGAACAAGTCATCACAGCATAATCACTGACTAGCACATTTTAAAGAGTGGTAGGTGTACTGCCTTTAGCGAGTAAAACATATTCTGGACACCTTTCCTATTCACCTCTCTTTGTAGAAGATCCATTAAGACTATTTGAGGGATAATCAAGAGTTACAGGGGCTGTTTAGCAAAAGATAGAGTCCTACTATTCAGTTAGCACTTTGAAGGTGCTCTTGTTGCAGAGTCCAGCAACAGTTCAAACCTAGGAGTGTTGACACCTGACTGCTTCATTTGGCTTCTAGGGACAAGGATGGATTGAAAAATACAGGACAGGAGTACTTTTTGGTTTTATGCTTTGGCATCAGTTTTATTTCTAACAGGCTGAGCACGCCAGACCCACACTGAAACGGGCAACCCAGGTTTCTCATGCCTCTGTTTTCATGCAGATGTTCCTAGCCGTGAAGTTAAAAATGCTGTAAATTACAGTTCCCCCCTGTCACAAGGGGAGGCCTCTTTAAATTTGCTTTGCACCGAGATAAATATTGGGGAAAGGAAAAATCAAATCCTGGCAATTTGTGTGAATCGGCCATGTGAAATCAGAGTACACCTGAAGTCTGTTGCCTTTGATCCCAGAAGCATCCAAGACTCCGTCCTGTTCTAAGCATCCAAACCTAAGCCAAGGATCAGTCCAGCTGATAGAAGCTGGCTGCTTTCTGGTACTCTGGCAACACAACTGATCCACAAACAAGTTTAAATGGTAGGTTCAGGAAGTTCTCATTTTGTATTATTGTAACAGCACTGCATTGCACCAGTAAAAGGGAGCCAGAACACCCCCGTGCCTTTGCTCCTAACATTCTTCCCTCTTCTCATTTCTTTCTCCTTTTCCTTGGCACACAAAGGGGTATTATTAGCAGGATGGGGCTGAATTGACAGGACTTACCGCTTTGCCCACGACAACAGCTGAGATGATGAAGCTGTAAAGAAAGAATCCTGAGGCAGTAGCTCCTAATACCCAGAGATATATGGCAGTGTCTGGACACGGTTCTGGATCTAAAATATATCGTATCACACAAGTCATATTACACATGCAGAAGAACATACATCTTACTCTTTGCTGTTTCTGCACTTACATTCCTTACTGCCTGTACACAACATAAGGAATCCCCTCGAGTCAAAGATTAGCCTCCACACTGCTTTTCTCTAACCTGCACTATCGCAAGATACTACCATGACTGAGCTCTGAGCCCCTGCCCACTCAACTTCCAAGGAAAATAGCTTTATCTGCAGAAGAACACGTCTTAGCTTTGCTGTTTCAGCTCCTACATACCTTACTGCCTGGACCCAACATATACACTATATGGTGTTGCTTATGCTGTCCAATGCTCATACATTACTAAATACATTGCATGCCTATGAATACACCTGCTTTAGGTATCTACAGGGAGACATTAAAGGAATAAGAGCATGATTCTCAAAGCTTGAATCAGTGTTCAACCACACTTCTTACAAATAGAACTTTGAAGATCTCTGAGACATAATAGCAACACCCTTAAGCTGGGAGTATCACAGTTCTGTAAAGCTGCTTGGCTTACCAATCACGTAGAGTTGTGTCCCATTGCCTTTGTTCATAAAATAGGGTGGAGGGTACATCCGCTCCATCTTGCAGACATAAAGACCAGTATCATTAACTTGCAGGCCAGTGAGGGTGAGGGTCACATTGTTTCGGCTAGGGCTAACACGGCACTGAATGACCTCTTCCACACTGAACATTTTAAACTCCGTCGTGTAGGTTGAAGCACAAATCTCAGTGAACTGGTCACCCGTCTGTTTCAGCAGAGTCACTCGAATTTCCTTTGCATTCCCGATGTGCTTGTATTTACACACCAAGCTGGCAACTCCTTGCCTGTTGGCTAGCACCATTGCTGGCTGAGACACTTCCATTACTGTAAGGAAGCAAAGGACGTGATGGTAAATGATCCGTCAAGAAATTATCTGCAGTCATGTAATATTTACTTGAAACCCATGCAATAGGAGGAGTGTCCTACCACCCCCTGTCAACCATGGGTAACTCCTAGAAATGCGGATAAATTCTTCCAAAAAAACACAACAACCACAATTCACATAGGGGCAGCATTAATATACTTAGAAATGCTGAAGTGCTTTAATTACTGTAAATTATATTATAAATCTCAGCAATCACTTGTTGCCCAAACCAGAACCATTAGGGTAACAGTAAAACTGAATAGAAACTGTATTTGCATTTCTTTTGGTTTTGATCTTTTTGCACCAGCTATTCCCAAGCCACTGTACAGCAGCAGCATACATATCCTAAGCCACAGTATAGGAATGCACAGCAAAGCCTGATAAACATACTGAAAAAAAATCATGACAAATCTTAAGGGGAAACTAGTGTACCACTGGCTACCTTTTACAACTGCTGTACTCTATCCCACTATAGTATGGGAATGCAATTATTTTTTTCTTTAAAAGCTGTCAGGACACAGTATTTGATTTCATATTATATCAGTCCATTTGTGGTCAGGGCTTATCTTCCCCAGTTCTTCAGTGCCAGAATTTGAGAGAGAGAGGAGTAAAATCTCTCCAGCCATTCAAACCTCTGTCTCTGCCTTATCAGCTGCCAACTTCACTCACAAGGCCTGGTGTGTCAAAATATTTCTTCCTTCTCGAGCTACTCTGAATCCTGCTCAGCCTCTCTGCAGATGCCTCTGTTCTGAAGTCTGCATCTGGTTTTCCAGACACCTCTCAGTTCTCAGTCCGTCCTGCCGAGAGGCTCCATGTCATCTCCCTCTCCCTCTTGTACCCAGCCCCTGTCCTACAAAGATGTGAAACTGAGAAAATGCAGATACCCCCGGCTACCTTGCCTCCTTCATCTACCCACCTTCTGCAACGGCAGTGGCTGTGCAGAGAAATCCCACGGTGACCAATATTGAGAGCATTCCTGCGCTGGGACAGATGCTGAAGGGACTGACGGTGTCTGATGCCTTCAGACGTTAAGACAAACTGGAACTCCCAGAAGGACTGGAAAACAGGTGACACCTTTCAGGATACTGAATCTTCGAAATGTTTGAACCCACACAGAGTCAGTGTGTATATATATAGCTTTGATCCCAGATGCTGTACCTGAAAGTAATATGAAGCTTTGTTTTGGTTTTACGAGAAAGGAAGTAGTGGGTTTGATTAGTACGTGCATAGTTAACCTCAAACAGCATGAACAAAAACAACTATTCAGCAGATGGAAAATATATATTCAATCTGAAACTGCCATCCATTCTGCTTTAAGAATTGGGGGAGGAAAGGTAATCATCCAATAGAGCAATTCAGGCCTTTTGGTGCTGCCTGCTTGCACAATCATAGTCATTAAAATTTTAGCAATCATCAGGTATTTCCCACTAGGACAACATGCAGAGAACTGTATTTCTGCCTAATGTGACACAGTGAATCAGTGCAAGCTAGCCTTTTTGTGGAGGACTTCCCTCCGCCCCCAATTTCTTTGCTTCCTTTAATGTTAATGCTTTTGATGTTTAAAAACTGCTGCCCCCTTCAAAATACTGATTACAATTGCAACAGCTTCAACTTTTCATATCAGCAATGTGACTTGAATCATAACCCAGCTTCTTTAGGCTTTTGTGTTTCCAAGAAAAAAATTATCTAGGTTTATAGCTAATGACTTCCACATCTGTGCAGTACTTTCCTACCTAAAGACTTTCCTGTCTAAGTACCTTGAGATCACCAGATGAAAAACACTGCAGGAGCTTTGATTATTGCTATCTGTGCTTAGAGAACCTGCCTCATTTCAAATCTCAGTGAAACAGTTTTCACCCAATGGCCTTTTAAAAGTCATGTAAGGTCTGAAAATCATTGTGCTTTTTTATGTGACAGGCTGTCACATCCATGAATCATTGCCTAAAGAATTTCATAAAAATGCAGTTACCCTGAAGGTCATCATTCTTTTTTTTTTTCCTACTTTGAGAAGTTCTTTTATAAGGTGCTTCATTTATACATGTAGATCTAGTAGATTACAAAGACCTACTTTTGAACTGTGACCTAGAAAAAATAATAGCATTCATTCTTCAACAGTAGCTTGCTCAATCCAAAGACACGGGATAAATATTTGATCTTGAAATCATGTAAATACATAATGATAAAAATAAATTTACTGCTTCTATATTTAGGTGATGCAACAATTGTTTGTAATGACAGATTCATAGCCAGTTTGATTTCAACCAGCATTCAAATCAGAATTGATGATAAGTAAAAATATGGCTCTAGGAAAATGAAAAACTACATCTGACTAATGAGTCTGGGACATATTGTATTACTGGTTAGACAAGCTTAAATCAATGTTAATAATAAATTTAATATCAAATTAATGCTACTGCAACATCGCGTGCCAGGATAACAGTGATATTTATGGCATGAAATTACCAGGTTCTGCTTGACATTTTCATATCCAGAGCAGTAACCAAATTGCCTGTCCTATGTATCTCTTTGTCTTGGGCTTTGTATGCAGTTAAACAAATCATGTATTTGAGCCTCATCAGTCATAATGTCATCTCCTGATAATTGATTGAGGCTGCAAAGTGATGGTGCAATTAGCCACTAAACATTTGCAAAGGATTGCCATGCAAAACCAAGTGCTCACTGCCCCTCATAGCCACAGCATTGTATATAGCCAGAGAGATAGGTAGCTCCAGGTGCTTGTCTCTTCAGTAATCAAAACCACTCTGGCAATCATTGTGTTTCCATCATTATCCATCTTGTTTCCAGGCTGTTTCATTCTCATGGTGTCTTTTCAGATCTGCCACTTAATATGTTTTACCCTTGTTTCTCCTCAAAAGCTTCACATAACGATGGCTGCTCTTCTAAGTAAGGCATGGTATATCTCCCTGTGGAGTCTCTTCATGGCTGGGGCAGCCTAAGGTGAGCCTAGAGCATCCCCTTCCAGTGGACAGAGATTTTCCACAGTCTCCTCTCTCCTTGCTAATCAAGCTTTGGATCTGGAGTTAACATATGCAGATACCAGACTGATGACATAGCAAAATAGGATTCTTGTTCCCAGTAGGATCTGTCTTTCACTGCTCCTGTCCTTTGGAGCTCAGTTATGACATGAAACAAGGTATTGATAACTGAATGAGTTCCCCCCTAAAATGAGTTCCACAAGAATGGTCGGGGAGGACTTTTCTCTCTGCTGTGCTCCTGTTCTAACAACCCTTCAGCTGATGAAGTCTCTGGACTTTGGCTTGGTCCACCTTCCCTTTATACCACACAGGCTTTGTGGGCTACAGCCAAAGGATGTATCTTACCTAGTTACAGATTCTTCTTATCTGTGCAGTCTGGTGTCTTCCCACCCTGACTTCCTCATCTTTTGAACTTTTCTTCTACCACCCTTTCCCCATAACTGGAATCTGACACCTGGCCTAGGGCCAGGGCAAGGGACTGGGTCAAAGAAGAGCCTGTCCCTTGACTCTGAGATTCAGAAGGTCTTTTAGGAAGGATATTCTTCAGGCTGACTCCAAGAGCCTGAGCTCTGCACTTGCCATGTCCAAAAGCTCAGTGTTAGATAAATCTTTCCTTTAATGCACATGCTTAGATTATAGTTCTATTCTCTTTGTTCTTAGGGGTGATTTTAGTCCCCAGATCAGGGGCAACCTTTACACTCCACACGTGCTTCCACAGCAAAGAGTCAGGACAGTGGAAGGGACTGACGGCCTTGCAGAGCTAAGCTTCAGTCTTAAACTGAGGAATCAGCTTAGCAGCAGCCCTGGTCTCATGGCCTCTGTGAACTTAGCACAGAGAAGGACATGAATTTGCACCATACACTGGACTACACTACTGTGATTAGTCATATTGCTAGTAAGTTAAATAACTAAGTTTTTCATTTAAGTTTCTATGTCATTTTGGATTGGTCGTTCACATTTTAGTGATCTGAATTGCTTTTCTTTCTCAAATACTTGTTAGGGCACACCTTCCGCTGACACACTGTCAGAATTCCCATTGCAAAATGTTATTATTCACAAATTTATTTTCACACTTGAGAGAAAAAGTTGCCTCATGCTGCCTATGTTTTCTTCTTCTCTGACAGGAACTTAAAAAAAAATAGCTTGGTGAATTGCTTGAGGTGTAATGGGGAGAAGAGAAGCTTATCATTTGCATAAGTATCTGGTTTCAGGATATTTTGTTAAACTAAGAATGTGAGATCATGTCTTATTATGTTAAACAGTTCACGTTTTTACCATGTTAGTTTGCCGCAAACCTATTGGGGTTTTGAAGTGCATTGTCATTTGAAAAAAAAAATCCAGACCTCTAGGTGGTATGGCTGAAGAAAAAATCTTTTCTACAAAACAATAGGTAAAGAGAAAAGGAAATAACACAGTGACTGGAAAAATATTGTTTCGTTACCATTAAAGGACTAAAACCTGGTTAGTCTAAGTAAAGCCCTAGATATGACCAAGTTTGGTGGATCGGTCTTGGTTCCTGAAGGAACCACAACTCACATCACAAAACCACCGATTCTTAAATCTCTCAGAACTGTGGCCTTTCTGTCAGCTTCTAACCTGGATTCGCAGGTGCTGCTCTCTAGTCCTAAGCCTGTGCCCTCAGTCCAGCCTCAGCAGAGACAAGCAGAGGCAAGGACAGCACTGACTAAGGAATTCTCCTGCCAGTGCCTCTCAGGGCACATGGGGTTGCACTTCTTGTGCCCTTCTGCTGGCTGGTCAACTGTCCAGAAGGATTTGAGGCATGGGTGGGTGTGTGACAGTTCTTTTTATTTGTGCTACAGTTATTGGTACTTCATTTTTAAAGTCCAGGCTTTGTTTCCTCTACTGTAAAGCTAATTACATCCAAGTTTTTTCCTGAAATTCAGGGCATTCATAGTTATCTAACAGAGAGAAATTGCCTCCCAACTTTCCATGCTAACAGTTCTCAGTTGGCCTTGAAGGTCTGCTTTGTATCTCGTCTGCCTGGGTTTGGTACACAGTATTTGTGTATTTGAACAGTAAGCGCTAGCAACCAGGACCCTTTGCCCCATGCAGCTTGCAGTCAAAAGGTAGGATGGGAGACTGCGGAAAAGGTACGGGTAGAAGTAAGAGGAAATAAAGAAACAGGACTGAGAAGTAACACAGGCAAAAGGTCTTTACACATCAGCTTCCTTATTCTCCAGTTTTCTGTAGTGGGTTGTGGCAAGGGAGAGATTTTAGGAGGAACTTGAACAGACCCTGAATTGTCTTGGCAGATCTTTAAGGACTTGCCTTTAAGAAAAGAGCTTTGCAAAGCAGAGCACCACAAATCTCTTGTTAGTAGGCTGGTCACTCGGGAGTGAACACACAAGAAAGGAGACACCTTCATCCTGGAGTGATCACTAAAAACTACCTGGTGGTCAGGAGTAAGCAAAAATGAGCTGAAGGAATCCCTCACATCTGAAGGTAAAGCAGTTGGATATACCCTGTGATTCGCTGCAAATGTGGACACATGGAAAAATACCGGAGAAAGGTATTACTTCTGCTTCCCTTTGTTTCTTAAAACATTGCAAAAAGGAAAACCAGCTAAAGATAGCTGTAATCTAATAGCCTCAGGTTATGACAGTACCAAAGTTTACATTTAACAGGGATCTCAAGAATAAATCATTATAAAGATTTGTTGAAGATATGTGAGGAGCACTGTTCTCCTCAAAAGTAAGATGCCTAAGAAATCATTTTTAAAGGGTACAGAAGAGACATGTAACTCACCTGCAGTATATACTTTAAGATCCTACTTCCTGTTTTTCATAGGGCTGGATATTCCCCTTTTTTTTTTTTTATTGTTATGGCATTTCAAACCACAAGGTTAAAGCAGGACTCCTGGAAAGCCATTAAACCTTTCCATTCAACATATATCAAACAAAGCACTGAAACAATTTTACATAAAGGAGATAGTGCTCCAACTCGGTGTACATATACAGAATCCAAATATTTTAAAGATAGGAGACCTGACAAGGAAAGGCATTCTCCTAAACTCACAGTGGGGAATTCTTTTCAAATCCAAGGATGGCATGGAGCACATTTCTTTGAATTAATGACAAGTGGGTAATGAAGATCAGCTTTGCTCACCAGTTAAGTCTGGAGGCCATTTCTGAAGAGTGAATGAGAGCTGATAGTTAGAATGGAATAGACTGCAAATGAAATGAAATGAAATGAAATGAAATGAAATGAAACATAGAAAGAAAACTTAGTAATATAGCAGAAGGAGAAAGCCAGTGGACAGACACAAAGAGAATGACAAGCCATTCAAAGTGACAGATTCGCAGTAACATTTTGAATACTTAGCAGTGAGCCAAGGTTTGTCAAGGCCTGAGAAGAGAATGTTTCAGCAATCAAGATGTGGCTTGGGATCATGGGTGAAGGCTTCTGAAGGTGTTTTGTCACACCTCTACATTCAGTCTGATTTGCCTGTGTAGGGACTGGATCCCAGAACTGCAACATGGGTATCCCTTCCCGCGGACACACAGAATTTGGGAACAGGAGCTACAGGTTTTGGACATCCTAGGGAAACAGCTTCTGCATTAAAAAATCTCAAAGGGCTCTTGATGAGATAGAAATAGGGAAATGAGAATGCCAAGAGGGGAAGGGATATTTTGTGGAGAAATATGAGTGGCTGGCTGAATGAAGTGTGTAGCTTTCAGAGGTAACTGTTAGGCTGGGAATAAAGCATATTGACAGACAAAACCTGCCCAGAAGCCAATTACAAATAAAAGCAAATTTTAGTAAAGTCCAGGTAGTGCACCACCTACATCCACGTCATTAAGGCTCTTTAAAATTTGCATGACATAGCAAGGTGGTATGGAAACACAGTGCTGAGGGATGGGGACCACTTACTGGTGCTTCAGAATCCCTGCTTGCTCTAACCTTGCCTCGTTTTTCTGCTTTCCACTCCTTCTCCTTGCCTACTTTCTTGCAGTTTTATCTACGAAAAACATGGAATGGATAGTGTCTTTATTACAGGTCATTTATTCAGAGCTTGTCAGAGAACCTATTCCTGGGAATCATGTCTAAGATCTGCAGGGGTGGTGCCCTGATGTATGGAACTGATACGCTTGTTCTGTATTCCTTTGGTCCACGGGCCATCACGTTACTAAAAATTTACAATGATATGTGAAAGATTTGCAAGTTTGCATTAGAATATGTGGTAAATAATAGCCTGGAGGCTCTGGAAAATGAAGGTAAGGGATTTCTGACAGGAGGTTTTACAATAAATCCCAGACTTCACAAGAATCTTTTTGTTTTTGCAGTGTAACAGTTGCAAAACAAATTGTCACCTCATAACCCAGACCTCTTGGCAAGTGGGATGATGTAGCCAAGCGCTGGGTTTGTGGCTGGCATCATGTGAGTCAGTGTACTAAAACAAGTCCTATGCTTTCCAAAATTTATCATCTGCAGGATTTGTTGTTCAACCCACTCTTCACCACAGAATCTGATCTTGTGTACAAAATCTTACCCTTGTGTTAGTGATAACTCAAACTTCCTTTGTCTTTACCAGTTTACAAAGTGTTGAAAACCACACTTTAGGACTTAGCAATTCCCCTTTCCCAAAGGCCACACCAATGACAAGTATGAAAACCAAAAAAAAAAAAAAAAAGATGAAACGTCAGGGAGGCCAGATGTGCAAGTGTGCAAGAGGACACTTAGTCTTTCATTAGCCAAACTGATAGTTTGAAAAAGCTGGTGAGCCTCTACCTCTGTGTTCAGAAGCTCTTTCTTACTATACCTGCTTACTGACATATTGCCACTCCCTGCAAGCTTTATCGTAACTCGTATTCTTAGACGATCACTTCTATAGCAACTCTCAGAGTATTAATTTGAATGTCAGTGTGGCTACCTCACCCTCCTGCTTATTTGAGTCAATGCTGTTGTAAAGCCTCTGGTTGTAGCGAGCATCCAACTAATGCACGTCTTCTCAGCTCCAGCTGCCTGCTCCTGCTATCATCACCTGCAAACCCAGCTAGGAAATCCTACATTTTAAAATTCACATGCAGCATCCAAAAAAATTCTTAATATTTTGGCCACAGGGATAGTGGATACAAAAGAAGTATGATAGTGGGTAGTTTGGTTAGTATGGGGGCTAGGGATGAATCGAGGATGTAGTTTCTAGGGGGGAAAGAGGTTATGAAATAGGGCTGCAGAATCAGTAAGAAGGGATAAAAAGGAGGATGGGCTTGTGGGTAACCACCACCTGGGGAATTTTTCTTTCAGATAGCAGTGAGATTATATCTGGTACATACAAAGAAAACAAATGTGTTGGATGGGGTCCAATGAAAATCAAGTCCTACGCAAAATAGGGGGAAATGTTTTGAATTTTAAAATTTGATGAAATGTTGAAGGAAAGGGGGAAATTTTTGAGAAAATGCATATATATCTTTTTCTAAAGCTTTTTTCCAGCTCCCTCCGCCCATCATTTTTCATTTTTAAATCATCAGCTTTGTTGTAAAGAAAATAAAGATCTCTTACATATTGGCAGAATGTCATATATACCTTTTTTCTGCCTAGAACCAGTATGTGGTGAAATGAGAAAAATGCGAAGGGAACCCTTTGCAGCAAGAGCAACTGCAGTTAAGCAGAGCTTTCTTGAGAAAGTTTCACTTCCTAAGTTTTTTTGCTATCTTTGCTCATTTAAATGGCCATCATATTAACCCACTTTTTATGATTTTCAAATGTCAGCAACAAACTTAAGTCCTGTAAAAGAAAAAGTGTTAAGTAGAAGGCCTGGTTCTCATCACTGTAAGGACCTGAATGCATCAACAAATTTTGCTTCCACAGCCTTATAAGTGGCGTTGCTGCAGCATTACCTTCTCTAGAATGATTGCAGTTGCATTGGCGTAGATCTATCAGCCTGTAGTGTGTTAACTATTGCCAGATGTTAAAATTCATTGAAAATAAGTGGCATCTCTGTACCACGGTCTTTGGGCCAGATGAAGTAGGCAGGACTCAGTCTACCTCCATTATCCTTCCTCGATTCCTTCAACAGCTACAAAACTACAGCACTGTCTATTCCTGCCTTGAAGGGATTTAACTACAAATGGTATTAGTGACTTTGTCATTGCTTTTTTAATACTGCATCCCAAAACTGGATAATTTCATTTGCAAGCTATTTAACAGTGGGCTGCGTAGTAGGTCAGAATACACTGACCTGGCAAATGCAGGCTCTGCAGAGAGTGTAGCTGTAATTTCTGTCTGTGTTAAATGACTTTGCTTTGCTGAGCTCCTGGAGCGCTGAGGAGCTGGGCTGCAGAGCGGCATGTGGGGCAGCGGACTCTGGAGTCTTGAGACTTCTGGATATGCATGATGAGCTATTGAGCCTGGGAAGGGGCTTTTGTTTTTGGAAATAACTACTGCAGCCAAAAGTTCAGGATAGGAGATGGTGAAATAGTTCAGGACTTTGGCCTATACTGTCGTATTCTTTAATTTCAGGGGGAAAAAAAACACAAAAACTTCAGAATTTCCAGTGAAATAGTTTTTAATATTCTTCTTCAAATTAACTGTTCTGATTTTTCTTGTTCAAAGCAACTTTTTCATTCAAAAATCCCTGTTATTTTGAAATATTCAAATCATATTTAAATAGCCACCATCAAAATTAATTAAAACATTAATTTTTTTTTAGGAACAAAAGTCTCACTCGAAGCCTACAAATTATTACTTGTTTTACTTTTCAATTCACAAAAAAAATCATTTTTTTTCCTTTCAGTGTGATTGAAATGAGTCCTCTTAACTTTCCAAATCTGCCAACAAAACACAAAAAATTAATTATTCATCGAGTTCCAATGAACACCCTTCATAAAACTTCTCAATTATGCAAACTAATCACCTTCTGGGAAATAGGTGTAGATCATTTTATGGTACAAGCTCGCAATGTGACTCAATGCCTCTTCGCTTGCACACTATAACCCTCCTCACTCATCTGATTATTCAGACTTTTGCCTCATCTATGGTTTTCAGCTCATTTCCCCCCTACTACTACCATCGATATTCTCTGTTTTTCCTTTGCTTACAACAAAATATTCTTTATCTTTCGAAATATCAAATGCTGCCATCCTGTGAGGCAAATGCAGCTGGGAGGACAGAAATGGTTAAACGACTTTGCTCGTGAAGGCTGCTAAAACTTGCTGCCTCCCTGCTCCTTCGGTGTCGGCAGAAGGGGCGTAGAGGCCGGCGGGTGGTGTTGGGGTGGCGGTGCTGCAGGGGGGCATTTTGCCAGGAGCCATGTGCGGCCCTGTGCACCCCAAGGCGTGCAGGGCAGGTGGGTAGCACAGGTACAGGTCGGAGGGCCTGGCCTAGCAGCATTCTGTCAGGATCTGGGGCAGGGCGCTGGGAGGAAGGGGTGCTCCTCTCACGGGTCTGGCCTCCTCACTGGGCCTCCAGCGAGACACGGAGCGATGAGGGGCCAGAAGCAGAGGGGAGAGAGGAAGAAACTTTGTTCCCTCCTTGCTCTTGCAGCCACCCTGCTCTCTTCATTTCCTTCTTCTCTGTACCCCGTGACTGCAGACACTGCACGAGCCAGCGTGGTGGGAAGCGAGGGCTGCCAGCCTCCTCCTCGCAGTCAACCAGCACTCTCCTGAAGTGAATCACACTCTTTCCCTCCCCAGCAGCCTCCCTGAAGCAGGACCCTGGCCTCATTCACCCACTTACTACCAGGCCCTTCAGCTGACCTTAAAGAGGAACACACCTGCCTCTTGCTTTTAGTATTGCTGCTTGCAGTTTGCACACGTGTTGGGCTCGCTTTGCTGCTCCTCCAGCTCATGCGCAGGGCCAGCAGCTCCCACGTGTGCTGTCCCGGTTGCCCCAGCCGAGCACAGGTGCTCCCCGCAGCATTCTTGTCCTTCGCTTTGCACAGAAAACTCTGAAACAGAGCCACGTGCACACAACGCATGCTGCGCTCCATATGTGCCACTCTTTCAGGGGTTAACTACATTTTTAGTTAACCTGCATGTGCTGTTGATGGGATCTTTGCTGTCTTGATCAAGTGCCCATAGTTTCTTCAGGTGTTTTTTTGCCCAGCGACATGGTTTAACAGCAGATGTCATAAAGGCCACAGCTAGTGTTTGTGCACACCAAACTCCGTAAATGCCTATCGTGGTTGTCTGCATGATCATTGGCCATTTTTCCACCTCGATAGCTGGACGTTTTCTACAAGAGTGGGTGCCTAATGGGACCATCACCCATTGAACAGGAAAGGGAGGGCAGATACCAAGGTATTTTTTTATCAAGGACACACCTCTTACTCAATCCCAGTGCCGCTAAGAGCTCCAGTCCTTGCACGGAGCACACAAGAGGAAGGCTTACTGATGGCATCTTATCTTCTAAGCTGTTTGTGCTCATTTCAGGGACATTATGCCCAGCCAATCGACATGGTCAATCAACATATTGCAGTGGGAAATCACATTCCATGTGGCTTAGCTTCTGGTGAGACATGGCAGAAAGTTTGTCCTCATGTTCTTTAGCTGCAGGCTGCAGGCAGCTCTAATTTGCATTGGCAATCAGGAGCCTCCAAGCTGAAATTCTCCTCAGGGAGCAGCACTGTTTGCCAGCACAGGGCCACCTCTCCTGTTACACTGTGGGCACGTGTTTGTTGTAGGCATTGCTGTGCTGCTTTAGAGCTGCTAAAAGATTCCTGTTGTGACAGCAGCCTCACACACAGCAGTGCGAAGCGTTCCCTGCCAAGGGGAGGACTGGCGTGCCGCGAGTCCAGCTGTTCGGCGTGCCGCTGCCAGGGATCAGGTGTTACCTATTAGGGAATGTGCCTGTTGCCCTCCCGCCTCAGCATTTCTCTCAGGCCAAAACTGCCATCTTCTAATCTATTAAACTTGTGGGGTTTTACTGTAGTCATTAGTGTGATCAGAATGTGGAGACACTGCACAATGCCCGAATCTTCTGATAGCCCAAAAAAAGAAGGAGGGGCCCCTGTCCTGTGATGTCTTTCACCATCAGACTGACCCCAGGAAAGAGCAACCACTACCAAAATGGGCAGGATCATTCATTCCCTGCCCCCAAAGTCCCTAGCCTCATGCCTCTGCCTCCCTCGTAGCAGCACCAGCCCTTGTGCAGCTGTGCAAGCTAAATCATTTTCCTGCTGTAGTTCATCCCACAGCCAAATTAATGTCAGCGTCAGCATTAATTGGAGGGCAGGGGCAGGCTGGATGGCACTGCCTTTTGTTGGCGGTGCTGACTGAGAGCAGGTAAAGCGGATCATGAAAACACGGACTAAAAGATTACATGGAGCAAAACTCTTCTGACGGTCAAGGCAGAGCTCGAGTATTCCTCAAGGCTTTCACGTCAACCACGTGCATTTCATTTGTGTTTAAATCTTTCTGAGTCTTGACTCTCCAGTGCACCATATACAGTATATTTAATGTATAGTGAAGGTAATTAAATCCTAAACATGTGATCTGTGATATGGCTGGGCTGTGTGAGCAGTGACAGCTCAGTGAGTAAATCAATGGAATGAATCTTTAAAATAGAAATTTATTTCTGCAGTTGCCTGATGAGGCACTGGAGATTTACTCAGCTTTTACCTCAAAGGCCTCAAGTAATGACTGCAGTAGTAAAGTCTGAGAAGACGCCACATTTGCTGTGATAGAAAGGGCTGAAGGTGGGGCTGATTGAGCGATTGCTGTGGAAAATATCAGTGATATTGAATTTGGGCACGGGAACGTCTTCTAGAGACAGATCCACACAGGTCATTCCAGAGAGACAGGCATGGCAAGCAAATGGACTGGATTAAAGCTGGGCTGAGCTCCCCAAAGGATCAGACAACTCTGAGTATGTCAAGGACCTCAAGAGAGGAAGATTGGGGAAAGGGACTTCTGGGTGCCCAGGATTTCACTGCAGCTCTCTGTGTTTATAAGGTAAATCCTGCTGGATCATTAACAGCCATAGGAATGAGGAAGATGTGAGGAACCCCACTACGTGCCTGTGTGAGCAGCAGGCAATGCTCTGGGTGTTTGCCATCAGATACTTGCTCTGGAACGAACAGCTCTGGGCTTCAGGAATGCTCTGGCTGCACCCAAACGTGTTGTCCAGCAGCTGTGCCTTAGTGGTATTTAAATTCAGCAATGGGGTATTCCCTACCAGCTTGCTGTCCGCAGTAAGAGCAGCAGCACACTGAAGTTCAGCCAGAAGCGATGGCAGGAGTGGGGTCAGCCGTCCAGCTCCAGGTGTGGGCCATCGTCCCAGCGGCTGCGGGGAGCCAGCGGGTGCCCTCACCAAGGGGCCCACGCATCCTGAGCGAGGACATTCCAGTACCAGCTCCAAGCAAGCAGTTTGGATGCAGCCACACGGTTTGGGAGACTGCAGGCTTTTCCCAGGGCTGTTCCCGGACCTATTTTATCTACTAACAGACACAAGTCATACAGTCCAAAATGAGATTTAGCCACAGGGAAATGGTGCAGAAGGAGCTTTTTTTACAAGCTTCCTGAGCAGATGTTCCTGTAACTCTGGGGTTTGGCACCCTGAGGCTTTATAAATAAGTCATGAGATTCTTCCCTTCTAGGAAGAACATACCTCTTACATTAAAGAGTGGGCCTCAGATCTTAGAAGCATCACTAGCTTTTCCCTTCCCTCCCCCTTAAATACACCCACATATTCATGCTTCGCATTTGTAGTGTGGTCATCCTCGCCATTGCCTTCCGGCCAGGTTTCGTAATCTTTGAATCTAGTATTTGTAAACAGGGCTGTGATTGCTGTTGTCACAAGAAGAGACGGTTGCTGACCGCAGTAGCTTGCCTGCCCAGTAGATGAGGAAAGATAAATTAGCATGTGGGGGTGAATCTCAGTTGAATTTCTCTGAATTCAGCTTTCCCCAAAAATATTTAACTATAGTCAATTAGGTAAAAACTCTGCTATAAATGGACAACAAAGAAAAATTAACTTAAAAACAAGGAAAATTGAGTTGAGTGCACGCTGCTGTTTTCATCAGACCTCGTCAGTAGATGGGCAGGGCCATACAGATCCTTACGCCTTTCCCCTTTGGCAAGAGTGTTAGAAGTTGTCATGCAGTGTATTCTTAGAAAAGCATCTGCCATTCCTTCCTGAAGAATTCGTTTCTCGCAAGCCCTCCCCCTTTTCTGTGTGAGAGTTGTGGGTTTGTTCGAAGCGTCATTGTCAAACAGCTCCGCCACAGCCAAATGTCACTTGGCATGCTGCATTCTCAGAAGCAGCAGCACTGCGCCCTGGGCACGAATGACGACATACCGAGGGTGACTATGAAACACGCGTGAGCCCAGTCTTTCCTTTCATAGCCTCCTCAGCGCTGCTGGTTTTTGCTTGAATGCTGAGTGAATGTGCAGCACAGCTGGGTCCCCCTGTCATATGTCATCAAGAAGGGAATGTGCACCATGTCTTCTCTCCTCCATGTTGCTCACAGCCGTGCCGGGCTGACCACAGCTCAGAGCTCGCTGCCCTTCTGTGGGTGACAGACCCGTTGTCACCATGTCTGGTTGCAGAGACTTGTGTGACCACATACGAGGGACAGGGAAACATGCTGTCACTGTCACGGGGACCAGCCCAGAGCTTGAGCAGATCCAGCCCTCCACGTTGCTTCCTCCCTGCTCAGGCAAGGCAGCAACAAGCTCCTGTCAGCAGGGAAGGCGCTGCGGGCGTAACATCCTTGCAGCTATTCAGGCGGAAGCACCGCATAGAAAAACCCTCGAAGTCCTGTGGCCTTACACCGGGAATCAGCACAGCGTTCAGGCTGCCACCATGCTGGGCCAGGGCCCTTCAGCCTCAGGGTGGGCTGTCAGAGCGGTGTGCAAGCCAGCCCAGGACTGCTTTCAGAGCCACGTTTGTGCAGAACCTAATCTGCCAGGGAGCATTTCATCATCACCATGCATTGCTCGGTGCCGCTGTGGTTGTAACTCCGAGCTGTCTGTTGTGGGGCTGAAGGAGCGTCGGTGCAAACTGGAGCGAGGGGAGAAACCCACGGTTTGTCAGTAGTTTGGGAGCTTAAGGGGAATGTGGGGAATATCTCCTACTCCCCTGGATGGGGTCACATTCAGCCTGCACGCATTTGAGCCAGGAAGCACAAGATTAAACCAGGAACTGTTGACTAGATCAAGCAAAACTTGTTCCTGGGTTTTGCACCATTAGGCTTTGCTGTCAGAGCCAAGTGAGCACTATAGAGTGAAAGAGTTACGAGAGCTGTGGAGAACCTCCTGGAGCCACCTGGGCACTCATTCTGTGTTCACAGAAAGAAGGAATCAGCTAACAGACCCCCGATCCTCCTCTCCCTCCCCACATCCTCTTGTGTGGGAACTGTCTGGGCCAGGCCTGGGAGACCTCTGCTACTCAGCCCAGAAAGTCACTGCTTGCAAGAGCGTTTGCTGCTTTCGGAAATGCATCACATTCCTGGGGACCCTGGGGAGAGGCCGGCCGCGATCTCAGCAGAAGAGGCACCTTTTCCCACGTACTGTTTTCCTAGGCTCGGTTACAAACTGCCCACATTGCAGAGAGGATTGCAGCCCCTTGTGCTTAGCAGCGCGCCAGAGTAGATGGTTTGCCAGAAGGGATGCACAGCTTCCAGCTACATGACTTCCTCTTCTTGCAGCAGCACAACTAGGTGCATGGCCCAAAACTGAGGCAAACCGTGTCCCAAAATCTGTAGGGAGCTGCTAGCTCCTTCTTCCATGTGTGCCTTTAAGGGCAGAAGGAGCATTTCGATCTGTAAGGATCAGCAGGTGGGGAAACACTGCTCACTCAGGCCCCAGGATCAGTCACCCCTCCCAGCTGCACCCCGCTGCTCCCAGGCTGTCCTGGTTTCAGTTAGGACAGAGTTAATTTTCTGCAGCCTGCCTCGCCAAATCTGAGGCCACGGTGCGGGGAAAGGAGATGATAGCATGATCGTGGCTTTCTGCAAGATCTGGATGCTGCTGAAGCCCGGTGCTTTTCCATCAGTACAGCCTCCAGAGCAAGTAGGAGCACGCTGAATCTGCTGGCTGGAGAGCCTGGAGAATTAAAATGTGGCCTCTTCAACCCCACAGGAGCATTTCTTGCTTAATATCTGTGACTCAAAAGCTCCTGTGAAAGAATGAATCCTTTTTTTAGTCTGGGGACGGTGCTGACACACTGTACAAACACGACAAGTTTAAAGGCAGGGAAATGACTTGCAGATTTTATTTCTTAATGAAATTTCAGTCCTTTAAAATCACTCTGCCTTACACACTTGTGTCATAGTTAACAAAGCAAATTAATTTCTAGGTATAGTGCACATACAGTGATTTATTTAAAAGGTGGTGGTTCCTGTTTTATTCTGAGAGCAAGAAAGGCATTGGTGAGCATTATATTTCAGGATCATATTCTGTATTTCCTTATTTCTTCTCATATCATTAGATGTTCCATTTAATTCTTGATTAATTTATCTCCTTCTTTTTTCTTTATCTTTTTATAGCTTAAAGGCTACCCACGTGCAGAAGCTTAGTTTGCTTTATTATTTTGAGGACTTGGCTTGAAGCTATATATATATGTATATTTTTAACCAAAACTATATCTACCCTTTATCAATTGCTAGCTGTCATTTACCATGTTACTCAACCTTTGCATGCAAAAGCTCACTGGTGTACTGCAAAAATACACTGTCTGACTTTTTAGCACACATCTTCTCTACCATAGTTAGCAACTGACCAAAGAAAAATCCCCTCTCTGAACACTGCTGAGTCACCATCCAAATATTCCAGCTTTCCAACACGATCAATCAGACTATGAGTCCAAATGACCCCTGAATACTGGGTGGGTAACATTCCTACCTGAGATGACGAAAGCTGTGAGGTTTAGATTCCCCCTGTTTTCAAGGGAAAAGCTGAATTGCTGTAAAGTCAAATAAAAACTGAAAAAGTAAACAGAGCTGAGCTGTTGCTTATGCCTTTCCCCCTGTGAGACGTGGTTACGTCAGGCAACACCTCAGACTCCTGTGAGTGTTGTAGCTATTAGAGGATGTTTGGGTGTCCAGATAGATGAGCAGTGTGCCTCCTTGGCCCCCAGGATTACCCTACATGAGTTATTGTACAACTGATATGGTTATCTGAGCAGCCATGATGCAGAGACAGGGAGTTTTGTGAGGCTATTTGAGCTAAATATCTCTTTGGCAGCTGCTTCTGCGAAGCTCTAGGCACAATAAAGCCTTTTCATTCATTTTCTCTTAGTGATCACTCAAGCCCACAGAGTTGTTCTTCCCCCGAGGGCTTCCCTTAGCTTATGTCTCTCTTCCTCTGTGAAATCTTTGTGAGTCTTGAGCCCAACAGCAGCAGCCTGTGTGAGGAGCTGGGTGAGGATCTTCTTGCTGTGGGTTCACGGCATAGTTTCACTCCAGCCAGAAGCAGATGGCCTTCAAGGACTGCAGAACCAATGTGCTTTCCACGACTTCTGTTCAACTAGTCAGAGAAAACCCTTGGAGTTAGCTAGGCAGGACTTAAGAGTGGTGGATGAGGTTGTGCTGTTATTAATTAGCATGTTCCAGCAGATCAGAGCCAGCAGACAGAGCCCCATTCCTGGCAGTAGGGTGAATCGGGGCACAGCATCTGTTGTAGGTGAGTATCAGAACATCACCACTGACAGCACAGCAAGCTCTGGCTGCAGTTCTTGTTTGATTAGATGGCAATGAATGATGAGGACAGAAACAGTCTCTCTAGAAACATCACTCTAATGCCTCAAAATTTTTAAATGCTTGCCTATTTTCTGTTGTGTAATGTGCTCATGGAAGTGGCTGCTGGGTGTAGTAGAGTTGTGTTAAACAAACATACAACCTTTATAACAGAGGGAAGTGCTGCTGTGGTTGCACGATGGAGTATCCAGTAGGAAATCTTAATTGAGGTACTGACTAGCTTTAAGACAGCTTTAATTCTGGTTCAAAGTACATTTAATATTTTCTGTCAGTGCTATAGTGATGTGCTTTTTATTCTTTATTTTTCCCGTTTAGTCTGGCAAATGGACAAAACAGTGTCAGAAACATTTAAAAATCAAGTTGCAAAAGGGGGTGAAACATTTCTGTTCTCAAAATAGCAGTTTCTTTTGAAGCTGTTGAACAAGATAGATTTATCCGGGGGAGGGGGGAGGAGGATAGGCAGGAAACACTGCCTCCTTTAAAGATGGTTCCCTGAACCGTGACAAAGAAGTCTGCACTGGAAAAATTTCTCCTCTAAAATGATTTTTCCGCACCATCTTGACCAGTCCAGCTTAGGCAAGGGTCACTCCACATTTGAAGTGTCTGAGTCTGAATATCCAGGTGTGGGTGACAGCAAACAGGAACGTTCACTTAGAGAAAAGCTCCCACTGCTCTCGTCAGTGGGGCTTGGAGGTCACCACAGCACTTGGAGGAGCAGCAACCAGTTTTCTACCCACCTGTGAGGAAATACTTGCTCTTCTACATATGGATGTCAGTGTGATAACTTGTTACTCCCTGTCCAGACCACCCTTCCTTTCCAGCTGATGTTGTGGACTAGGCCACTGACAGCCATGCAAGCGTATAATTCACCTAGGATTTCTGGCAGAATAGCCAGCTCAGAAAATGAACCGAAGAGAAGGTAGAGTGAAACACAAGTGATGGATAGCCTTTTCCCTTGGAGCTGCCTGAGGCAGGCTGCTAGCCAATGCAGATGTCTTCATCTAAGGTCATTTTACAGAGCCCCTTTCAAATCAGCAGAGAGAAATAATCTGTTTATTGGAGATGTCTAACTTAGATGAGATGAACCCCATTTCTTTAGGCTCTCTGTCACAGGCCATAACTATGAACTCACTGTACTGTCAATTATAGAACTACATAAAATGTCTGAAATATAGGCATTTTAAACCACATGAACTGAAAACTTACAACAATGCCATTTTTTTGTGAGTAAACAAAGAAACTAGGAAAATAGGGGAAAGGGTCTCTGCAGAATCCTCATATGCAAATAGATCCTGGAATCAGTTTGATAGGAGCAAAATAATGGAACTCAGATCCTTGGAGATTTGACATCAAGTCATTAGTCAAGCTAACTTATTTCTAGGGCAAAATGTTCATGAGTATAAGGTGCCCGGGTGTAGAAGACAGCTGTAATAGTTACATGATGATAGCAAATGAAAAGGAGAAGCAAAGAGAATACACTATCTCCCATGTAGATTTAAGTATTGTGCTCCTTCACTGAGCACTGCTCTTTCCCAGTTTTCATTTTTTGCAACAACAAGTCTCTCATTTCTTCCACCAGGGTGTTACTTTATTGTGCACCAGAGGAGGGAGATACATGCCCACAAACCTTCTGAGAAACACATTTACAGGAAATAAAAAACACACAAGCGTCTTTCTGCCGCACTGTCTCTATGTGGAGAGCAAGTCCTTACTCTCTTTCTCACCCAGTAAATACCTTAGCTCAGGACTAAACTCATACTGACTATTGACAATGTAGTAGCCTACATAATGATCATCACATAGCCTTCACCAGGTGCTGCAATGCATGAGTATTATCTGAGGAAATGATAGCCCACTGAGTGTCATGCAAAAATGACAATCACCGCTGTTCTAAGTCCATCTTTCTAATTGCTTTGCTGGCAGATGGATTCTGCACAGGATCTCGTTTACTCACTGCGGGCTGCCTTTGTTTTTTCACACTTTCTAATCACATAATTCAGTATGGTTTGCAGATACATCACACTGCATACACATGCACACCACTGAAAAGATCTCATGGCCTTTTTTTCTGCAGTGTATGGAGTTGCTGCATACTGGTAATTTAACCCTTCAGAACCTAAAACAACTCCCTAGAAAAGGAAACAGATTTTGCACAGGTATGGAATGACATTTTAGCTTTGACATAGCGGAGAAACTTCCACTTCCTTCTAATCAAATGAGCGTCCCTTCTCTCCA
This sequence comes from Cygnus atratus, assembly GCF_013377495.2. Taxonomy (NCBI): domain Eukaryota; kingdom Metazoa; phylum Chordata; class Aves; order Anseriformes; family Anatidae; genus Cygnus; species Cygnus atratus. Next base: position 14,301,904 of record NC_066367.1, read on the forward strand.
TCCTCCCTGCCATGTGAAAGAAATAAAAGGTTGACAGTCAGACTCTCCATTTAGATGAAAGATTCAAGCTGTCTCCTGAAATACTTTTCAAGTAAGAGCACCTGCAAACGTTTTGCAAAATGATTTCCTTTATTCAGTAGGGAAAAGATAAGATGATCCAACATTTTGGTCTCATATGGGGCTCCCTCAAAGTATATGGAAAATTCAAAGGCTTTTAAAAGAATCCATGTCCTGAAAACTTAATGGATTATTTAGTTGGCATGCATAGTTCAGCCTTATAGTGCCTGAATTGGTCTCTGCTGGTACATCCTGATTTATTTAAATCACTTTCAGGTACTTGTCTGTCTGGAATAGGAATCTCATATTGATTTGTGTTTTTGTTGCTTCAGTCTGATTCCTTGAAGAGCTTCTTGTCCTTCTTGCTTTTTTTTTTTTTTTTTTTTCAACAGAAGGTTGCTTTGAAGGTGCAGCTGTTCTTTGCGCATCTCACTCTTCACAGCAAGACTTCCCATATTCTCTGGACCCAAGGTGCTGCCAAGAGGATGGCTGAATTTCTTCTGAGGTTTTGAAGGAACTCTTCTTCACATGACTGTCCTATCCACACGCAGGACTCACCAAGCCACATAAAGAGGGCTTTGCTTTAGGAACAAACTAACTTACAAGGTGCCATACTGTTTCCTTGGGGAATGAGATTCCTGCTGCAGCACGGAGGGCATCCCTTCCTGCAGTTAGTGTCATCAGGGAGATTCAGTGTGTGATGGGCAAAATCAGCACATGCTGATGTTGAGAAGAGGACACAGTGCTTCAGCTTTCATTCAGCATCACCGTAGCCAACCTGCTTGTCCTCTACGTCAATATTTGCAAGCACAGCTACAACCTGCAGGCCAATGGGCTGTAGATGACAAACTTGTTTAGACCCAAGGAAGGGAGTGTTCCTTTGAAATAAAAGGTTTCTGATAACAGGGTGTCACTGCTGAAATCTAAATTAACCTGATGCAATTGCCAAGGCTTCCTCACTACAGAAAGAGGTTAATTAAGCAGCAGTCCCTTCTTCTGTGCAGTGTCATCTTTGAGTGAATAATAACGTGAGTTGGAGACTACAGTGCATAATGCCATTAGGTTTATTACTCCCGTTTTACGGCTTGCAATAAAGAAGACTGTTGCAATTAATGAATGAAGTGGGTGCAATGCTGCAATCAAGGCCAGAATGGCGCATAAAATACAGAGCCCAGTTCTGTACCTCAGTCACATGCTGGCAGGAAGAGGCACCATAGCTTGTGAGGAAAGGAAAATGAGATCTTCTCCCTCTCCCTTTCAGTGCAAAGAAATCTCTCCTTCACACGTGCATCCGGCAGCTTCCTACCAAAAGTCTTCAGGAATGATACATGGGAGAAGAGAGGAAGTTAATGAAAGTGTCAGTACCCAAGAAGAGGGAGAATGTTGTATCACTTAGCCAGAAATTTGAGACAGTCCTCTGCAAATTCCTTGCTATGGCAGGTTATGCTGCTACGAAAAGAAAAAAAAAAAAAAAAAAGATGGGTCCAGTTCCAAATTTCATGCTCATGCACCAGCATAAATCCCATACAGTCACCACTGACAGTTCAGTGTTATGTAGCTGAGATGTAGAATGTTTCCTCTTCTCAAGCATTTATCTGGTACCTGACTGAACAGAAAGCTAGATAAGCCCACAAGGTGCTCACAATATATATTCCTTTCTTTTTATGCCTTTTTCCTTGGTTGTACACACAGTTTCAAAGCAAACAGCCACACATGCCAATCACATTACAATTCCTTACATTTTCTTATATTCTATTTTCAAATCCATCAGCTCTCACCTGTTTTTCTTTTGACCTTTAAACTCTTCAGGGCATGGAATATTACTTTTCAGCTTGTACAGTGTGAAGAAAAGACATCTTTGACTATTACTGTAACATAAGTGCATATTTGTGATCACAGTGATTGCAGTTGCAGAAAAATGGAAATCATAAAGATTATTTCTCAAAGCTCCTGTTAAAGGCCATGAGATGATTGCTAGCTAATGAGAGAAACATATTTCTTTCAGGGCAAGCTAGTGTGTCATGAAGGCTGTATGTCTTCATTTGGAGCAGCTAGGTTTGCTGGAAACAAGATACCACTGCCAGATGGAGCATAGGTCTGTGTGCTTATGTTGTGATGCAAAATGCATGTGAAAAGCCTCAAGAGTTCTGGGACCCCAGGATGAGGCAAGACAGTTAATAAGATGCAGTTTCTAAGAAAGCTGATGGGTGCATTCAAATAGCAAGTTTCCCCATGCATGTTTTTTCCCATTAGAAAGGGCCATGCTTTGCCAACCAGAGAGCAGGGCAATCAGCAGTCGCTGAGAGCAGCACGGGCTATTTGTGCAAAGAGACCTTACACTGAGCAAAGTGGGGAAATAGCAAAATGATGCTGGCATGACTGTAAAAGAAGCATAATATATTCACAGAACTGCCTATATGTGTATATGTTAACACCTTCCCGACCATAAACACACCTTCCCCATGGGGAAAAAGCATTTTTATATGTGCTACTTTTTAGAAGAGGCTTTCGGAGATCCGTAAAAGATCTTCCTTCTGGCCTTTGGGATACATTCATTTGTCTTCTTGCTTGTGTATGTGTGCTTGAAAAGCACTCTGTTCCTCCTCCTGATATCATCCTCTGTACTGTGATGCTGCAAAGTTGTTGAGTCAAGCATCAGCAATCCTCCCTCTCTGTGGAACAGCTTCAGAGCAGCACAGTGCTTAAATACAGTGTGAGGGGATTACCTGTGGTTTCTAGGTTGTGAAATGAGAGATATCTCTTACAGAGCTCTCTGCTGATAACGCTTTCTTGTCTTCTCTTTGATGGTGTTTTGTGTAGCCATGTAAGTAACTGATAAAGTGAAGAATAAATGCTGGTAAGACCAAGGCTGTGACAGCCAGATATGTTCCAAGGGGTAAACAAGAGACCCATAAGGAAGGAAGTGGAATGTGTGGAGGATAGAAATCAAGAACATAGACTTGTTTCTCTCCCAGTCCCTCCAACTTGATGTTTGTTTCGATAATACTTTCCCCTCCGTAGCTTTCAGTCCTGACATTTGCTGAGGAATGGACTTGGAATCTGATGTAACACCTTCTAAAGTTAGCACTGTCATTTGTGCTACAATATGAAGGTCTTGACTAAGACTTAGGGTCCCAAATACTGTACAAAAATGTAATGACTAGTAACACATAGCCCAAAGAGCTTGCCGTGTCGGTAAGAAAGGTGAATGGGAAGAGAAGTGTCAACGAAAGGGCCAGAAGCTCAGAGGCAGTACTGAGGATAAAGCTTATCTGTCTCCACTTTTCTGTGTCATCTCTAGCATTGCACTGTGTCTGCCGAATCTTTCTGATGACCACTCAGCCCAGTTGATCTTGCCAACAAATTGTGAAGTTGGAGGGACAGAAGGTGTCTTAGACTGGCTTTGTATCTACCCAGAGATTCAAAGAGCTTCAGGACATCTGCAGGAATAAATGAAGTTCAGTTTGTTCTAGTGAGTAGCAAATATGTTGTAGGTTAATAGGCATAGCAGAATGGATTTTTTAATGTTTGTGTCATACTTATCTTTATTCTTGCTATACATGAGTATGCTTGCTATTTGTGCAAGAATAAATTGTAGACCAATGTAATCTTGGTAGGCAATGCAAGTTCCATGGTTAACAGGGGGAATGTATGACTAGACTGCTCTGTCCATACCCTGGCAATCTTCATGAGGAAGGAAAATGTGTGTCTGAACCTGCTCCCAAGCCAGTCATCACCTTCACTTGCCTCCTTGCTGTGAAATTAGGCATATTCCTGATCTTCCTGAAAAGCAATGGGGACAGATGACCTTCACAACAGTCAGCCTGCTGGTGCAAACACATTCTGACACAGATCTTTGGCTTTCTGCTGCCTTCAGTTTGCCATGCTCCCAGACCACAGTGTACTGCCATGGCCCTTTACACCTTCAATCCCACAGCAGCAGACAAGTCATCTCCTTCCCAACTTCATTTTCTGGTAATGAAATGCTGTGATCCTCTGTCCACAAGTGTTAGGGGACAGCTTGGATTATGGACAGTCTGTGACAGATGGGCAACTTTGTGACCACAGAAGAACTCACTATGAAGACAAAACAAAACAACCCTGCAAGTGATGAGACAGGGGTTTGGTCCTTTTGTTGCTGAGAAGCAGGCGGATCCATGCAGGACACGCAGACACACGCTGGCCATTTCTTGTGGTGCAAGAAGGTAGGGGAGGAGAGGAGAAATGCAGGGCCTGTAAAAGCATCGGGCTCTGCAGCTGGTGTCTGGGAAGCCCAGCTGGGAGGTCTGAGCTGTGGCAGAAGAGTAGAAATGAAACTGCAGCTGTGACCAGAATGGCCATTTCCTGGCTCAGACCACAAGTTCCTCGTGTTCCTGTGGGGCAGGGGGGCCCAAGATGCCCACACACACGTCGTGTGTTCCAGCTTGGTGTGATGCAGTAGGTACCAGAGGCCCAGATCTGCTTCCTGCCCTCATAGCTGCTGAGCTTCATAGCTCTGCATGAAGACCACCCTGCCTCTGCTTCCCTCTTATTTTCTTGGTGTTACTTTTTTTTTTTTCATTTTTAAGCACCTCAAGCACATCACTTGGCACATCACTCCTGTGTGTTTGTCCATGTCACACGTACAGCTTCTAGCCTGACATAGCACAGCCCCAGTGCTTTCCAGACGGTACCGTAGCAGAGGTGATGCCTGGAGAGGCCAGGCAGGATGAGCCCCCTGACACTCCAGCTGGGAGAGGAGGGACCCGAGAGTGCCAGCTGGCATTCCCGGTGCTGGTGCTGATGAGTCACCCACGTGTGCACTGCGACTGCGGGGGCGGCCTTTCCAACACCTGCGACATCCCTTGCACAGTCTCTCAGCTTCCTGTTCCCAGTGCAAGTGCCGTTTGCCTTTAGCAAGTTAAGCCTGTTGCTCCCCTGCGCTTTTCCTCCTGCCTTGGATCCTTTAGCATTTTACTGTGTCTTTGCAGTCTACATGCATCTGAGATCCAAACCCAGAACGATTACAGCCAGAGCTCACTCCTAACCAGTCTGAAAATGATATTCAGATGCTAGTGCTCATGCCATTCAACCAGAGGCACTGGTCTAATCAGTGCCCCACATTTCATGGGTCTTTGGTTCTGATATTTTTCTTGTGCCGTTCTCTAGCCAAAAGTGCTAAACATCAGTTTGTTGATGCAGACTGCAAACCAGCATTTATGTGAGGGAAGAAGACACTCCCACAGCAGGTTGCACAGTTGTGTGACTTTCTCACCCAACTGATCATACTAACAGCAATTGGATTCCTCCCCTCGGTATAACGGGCACAACAACTTGTCATTTGCAAGAACAAGGAATGAATAATTATTGACCAAGCATTCATTATGGCAGCTACCAAGAACAAGTGAGTTTAATTTTTGTAAAGAGGTCTGTTTAGTGGGGCAGGTGAAAGTCACATTTTGCACCTGGGCAAGAAGAATTAGGTCCTTGGTTTTCTTGGGCTGTGGCTGGGGCACAACAAGAGTGCAAAATGCCCTCTTGCTTGCTGAAAAACTGTAAGAAAAACTGTAGCAGAGCCACAGAGAATCCACTCCCTGATCTGCAGTTGGAAAGGGATGGTTGTCAGCGTTTTCACTGAGCTTAGTGCTAAAAGGGAAAGTCTTCTCAATATATCTCAAATCCAGGGCTAGAACAAATTATAGCAAGTTTGGAGGTGGGAAAAAAATCTTCTTTTTTAAATACAGATCATCTGAATTTATTTTTGTTCAGTTTTCTGGTACTTCTTATATCTCAGAGGATGGTGAGTTGATCCAGGCAAGTCAGCACACAGCCAAGGCAAACGTCATTAATGTAGAGATGTCTTAGACCCCATGAGCGTACTGTGCTTGATGTCTAAGGCACTTGTACTCACTCTGGGTTATTATTATTACTTTTTTTAGTTATTTATATAATGATGGGGAGAAAAGACAGAAGCTTGTATCTGTGTTTGTATAGCTGGTTGCATGTTCATACATAAAGTATCCCTTAGTAGTTCCAATGTAGATATCTTTTCTTTAAACCTTTCTTTCTTAAAATAGTAATTTCTCATGTCATGTATGCAGCAAGCAGCATTTAACTGTGTGTAGAAATTCACTCTGTCACAGCCACAAGCATGCAAGCACAGAAGAACCACATGTTCCACATACTCTACACAGATACTAACACTCGTGCCATAGGTGGTGACCCAGGGCTTCCAGTTTCTGCTAGCAGCCCTCAATAGCAGCCTGAACAAAATGTTCTTCTGTAAACTGATTGCACAGCAGATAAATCCCCATAGTTCAGCAGATGGGAAGTGAGGGAGGGAAAATCAAATTCCGTGCCGTGGGAGCCAGGCTATCTTAGTGATTTGCAAATGACCTCGATGATCTGCAGGCTTTCTGGGCTCTTGATGTTGCTCAAGTCCCTCTGTCTCCCACTCTCTTGAACTCTCTCAGCATAGCAAAGCTAAGGAAATCCAGGAGACTAAATTCAGTGCTGCAGATTAGTGACAGGAAGGAAATTGGATATGCATGAATTAAACAAGACCATTTGCCTTCTCTGATCTGCAGATGTTTTTTCTCTCAGAAATGCAACTTCTTTTTTTGCAGGTGACACCCACACATCTCCTTCACTTACTGGCGATGATAATAAAGGAGATAAACAACTGGAGCTCATGCAGTTAGACTTAATCTTTGTATGTCATCGTCACCAAGCAAAGCCACAGCAATAAGAAAACAGAGCTGTTTTGTGCTGCTCGCTTCTAACTGACATTTCCTCACAGACCAAGTTGCTCAAGTAACCTGTGGACTCTTTGAACTTCATCTTGTGCTTGCTACCTTTCACAGTGTGTTGGTACTGCCGTGCAGTGCAGAGCTGCAGTAGATACATCCTGTGCTTATATCCTGGTTCTCATTTTGCCTCTCTGCCTCAGTGGTTTGAAATCAGATTGCAGAACTACAACAGAAATGCCTTCATAAGAAAGGAAAAAAAAAGAGTAACAAGAAAGGAAAGGAATACTCTGATTTTAAAACCGTATACTGCAGGTGGAATGTAGGATTTGTAAGTAACAGGTCCTTTAGTTAAGAAAGGAGAAAAGGCAGAAATAAATGTATTAAAAAAATCCTTTTTTAGTTAAACATATATACATAGTTAGTTTGATTTTAATAATCTCAGGAAATAACCACAGATTCTCCATCCTTCCAAGGACTGCTTTTATTGGAAATTCACTGGAGCTTCAGTCCAAACTAATGCATTTCTCTAGCTGCTGGAGACAAGCCCTGGAGTCACTTAACTCCACTTTTCCTGCAGTCTGCCATTCAGCTGTCCTGCCTTCCCAGCCTGCTGTGGTTTATTTGGCCACTGCCCTATGAATATAATTTGCTGCTTTTGTCTCAAAAGTTTCCTGGGACTCAACTGTGTGCCCAAGTCTGCTCACAGGACCCAACCAGTGCGGTTAGTTCCTCATTGGTGCAGCCTGTGCACTAAAAAGTACTTCTTGAGGCAAGAAGGACCAGGGTGTTTTTAATACTGTTATTTCTAGTATGTGGCCAGGGAGAGGCAGAAGTCTGCTTTGCGTAGTGCATCCTGCAGCTGGTTTGTTCATTGCTGTTCCCTGCGGAACTGTTCCAGAGTTCCACTGAAGTGGTTTCAGGGTGGTTTCTCCATTAACCCCTTTTTGCTTCTCCCACCCTTAGTGGTGGGTTGCTCCATCACAGGGCTGGACTTGAAATTAGTGTCAACTGTGTGTGTCTGCAGCAGGGGCAGTGGTTATTCCCTTGCTGTCCAAGGCTGTATCTTCGCAGTGTCATCCTTTATTCTTGTTGTTAAGAGAAAACATTGGCGTTACTTCAGCATGCTGCTAATGAGAAAAAGAACTAGCTGGGATAATGCTCCCAAAGTTGACATTCTGCCCTGGACTTCAGCCTCTGTCCCTGTGCATCAGCAGCAGATGAGCTATGCAAAGAGAGCAATGATTTCAATTCTCCAGCCAGTTTTGACTTGGCTGGGAAAGGCTGAGAAGCCCACGAAGAAATGCAAGCAGCC